>NC_087481.1:8176965-8801965 GCF_036417665.1 Passer domesticus | reverse complement strand
GTAGTACTGCTCAGTAAGTTAGGTGACATTTTTGCTGGATCAGTTCTGGACTAGAAATTACCTATCTTATTAAACCCTGCCTGTTTTACTTTTATTACTGACCCCAGCATTCTACAGGGTGAAAGAATCCAGTTTTAAGACACTCATTCTGCTTGGATGCCATATGATTTTATCCTCCGTGAAGCCATGTAAAGAATTACATGTTGATGGAAAGTATTTTAGAATGATCCTCCAGGTCTGATGGAGAGTATTTTAGAATGATCTGCCCTCTGCTATTTCCATTAGGAAAATTTTGAATTGACCATATCAGCCAAGATCAGAAATGTTTTGAGGCAGGCCATGTTTATGTTGGGTTTGGGTGACTCTGCTGGAAAAAAAGCAGGGAATGAACCCCAGGAAGAGGCAAGTAGAGCAGAATTGGCACTTTTGGATGACCACTTTGTTCCCTACAAATACAGGCTCGCAGAATACTGGGCACATCTAATGGAGAAAGCAAAGCTTCTTTTATGTGTAACACGTGGTGCCATTGTTTGTGTCCCAGCACTTCCTTTGTTGTAAAGAGTAATATAAAAATCCCAAATGTGCAAAACCCGACCTCAAATTGAGTGGGACCTACAGAAACAAAGGCCTAGAAAACTACTTTTGAAAACAATGATTTCCTTGACAGTGTCCGATTCTAGAGACCACTGTGAATTTCCAACTGTTTGGAAGGAAAGGGATCCTGTAGTAGTGGGGAGGCAACAGGCAACACATAAATAGTAGAACCCTTCTCTCCTGGCTTGCCAGCTCCATATTGTTCAGAGAAATTAAACCGATGGTGGTTTCATGTAAAATAAGAAACCAACCAATCTTTTCAGTAACTAAAATGTGCTTTGAATGCCTCACCCATTAGATGGGTTGATTGTAAAGGCATGAGTTCAATTAACTCACTTCTTCTCTTGTACCTGAATTACAGCTTCTTCTGAGCCTGCTGCAAACACCCAGATGAAGAAGGGAAAGAGCTCTTGGTGCAAGATAGGACCTGGGATGCCTCTGTTCCCAAGGAAACTGGCTGACCTGTTTGGCTTGGAGACCTATGTGCCGAAGCCCGACCTTGGGAATGGAGGTCTGGGCTCCCGGCCGGCTCAGGGGGCCTCGGCCCAGGAGCGCCAGGAGCCTGGCTCAGGCTCACACAGAGGTGAGGGGGGAGCTGGGCCATTCTCTGCTGGGAGGAAGGGTCTTGTGGCAGCCCAGCCAGGCTGTGCACATTGCCAGGGAACAGCTGTGCCCTGCATGTGGCCCTGCAATGAGCTGTGCTGCTGCCAGTGCCCCGTGCAGCTGGAGGGCTGCTCAGCTGTGGGGCAGGCAGAGGAGCAGGAGGGTGCATGTGCAGCTGAGCCATTGCTGGAGAGCACAGGGCTCTGGGCTCCCTGCTGTCCCAGGGCAGCCCAGAGGCCAGGCTGTTCCTGGAGTGCCTCTGTGGAAGTGGGGCAGGGTTTTCCCCTGGGCTGTCTCCAGTGTCTGCCCGTAGGACCATGCTTCCCTGTCCAGCTCTTTAGAAGTTTCCAGGAAATGTGTCCCATGAAATATGGAGCTTCAGATGTTTTAGGTTTGCATTGTGGCCTCTGTTACCTTTTGTGTGTCCATTTTTCTGACCTGAATGACTGCAGTGGTTCCAAGGAGGTTACCCTGGGATCAGGAGTTTCCCTGCCAACTTCCCAAATGCTTTTACCTTCCAAGGCATTGCCTTCCACCCTGAATTCCCTACCTTCCTCAAAGCCCATTTCTAACTCTCCTTTTTTATTGTTAAGCTGACCATTCTGCAGGAGCAAAAAATTCTGATTTAAGAATTCCTTTTTTCCTACTGTGCTGCCACTTGATTTTGTCCTCTATGAAGCTGTTGTATAGAATGATTAGTTCTCTGAATTTTAACAGCTCTGTTGGAGAGTATTTCAGAATGAGCTCCATTGTTCTACTTGAAATTAGAAAATCAGCCTTTGGTCAGACTAGCTTGAAAGTGGCCCAATCTCATACAGTTTAGAATGAACATCCTTGGGGAAAATGAAATATCTAGTCTCAAGGACACAGTTCACGTTTGGGTAACACGCCTGCAATGCTGAGCTTTTCTTTGAATGTCCTCCAAAACAGTCCAACAAAGAGAAGAAAATGTAAATCCAAGTGCATACATGTATTAGTACCTGTGACTTCTTCCAGGAGCTGGAAAGAAGATGTTTACTAAAATCAGCATGAATAAGGGCAGATAAGAATCTCTGTCAAGAGCAATCTCCATCTCTGCCCTTCTCTATCAGGCACAGAGGCTCTCCAGCATCCAGGGGCTCTGGCCTTCACCATGCAGCAGGTTTCAGTCTGCTGGCCAGCAGAGTAATGTCATGTCTGCTGCCAGTAGCCCATCCCCTGGGAGAGGGTCTAGGCATGTGGACCTTGCTGCTCTCAGTCCCAATCTCTGTATTTTATGAGAGCTCTGCAACCTGGAACCTGTCTTGCCTGTTGCCCAGCACGGCATTTTTTGAGGGCTTGAACTCTGCCAGAGATTTACAGGAACCTTTGCTTCCATTCCCAGGCCTCCCCCTGAGCCAGGCCAAGGAGACAGATCATCCCAGCAGTCCTGGTCTTACGAGGGACAGAGAGCTGAAGGACGGCTTTGGAAAGGTAAGGGACAAGGACAGGGATGAACAGACTTCCTTTCCAGTGGCTGTTTAGTACTTGGCACAAAATGTCACTGAAAATCATGATCTTCCCCCCGCCCTGGGAGATGGGGATTCTCTTGGGAATATATTTGACAGCTCCAGAGCAATTGCTTGGCTATTTCCAGTGGTGCCAAGGTCACTAGCTTGGACATGGTGCTAAGGTCATGCCAGAAGCAATCTTTATGTGCAAAAGCTGTTTTAGAGAAGTTCTGAATGACAGAGCAAGCTACACATCAGTGAATGTGGGCAAAGTGCACCCTCAGAAGCAGAGAAGCAAAGACTCTAATGTTGAGTGTAAGCAAGGCTGGAAAGTAAAATGGGAGAGTTTGACTTTTCCTGGTTACCTTTGTGGCTGTATCTCACAGCCCTCTCATTCTCAAGTTTTCTGCTCATTAACTTCAGCGTTTCTGCAACTTGTTTTCACACAAGTCCTCCTTTTGGTCTCATGTTCTCACAGACCAAGTCCTTCGGAGTCCTTCAGAGCTGAGTCTTTCAGAAGCCAGGAAGTGAGAAATAGCTGCAACTCCTGGCCATGAGTGTTAAGCAACAGCTCATTACCACTCCTTGCTGGGCATTGCACATGGTTTTTATTCTGCTGCCATGGCCTGTAGGAACTGAACTGCCTGCTCACTGTCATGTGAGCTCTTCCTCTGTCTTGGAGCACTCCTATGAATTCATGCTTCAAGCAGGGCTTCCTGACATAGGTTGCAGTTGCAGCAGTGGAAGGTCGTGGCACTGAACTGTTCCACCTCACTGTGTGTAATTGCCAAGGTGAGGACAGGAGACATTCCTCTGAAACTATTGGAATGGATATGGAGCTGCATTGAAGCCTATGGCACCCTGTGGACTCTGAGCTCCTGATGAGATGTTGTGTCTGGTTTGTGTGTCTCTGCTTACAGTCTGTGATGTATTTCCATTGCACCTAGATCCGTGCTGCACTGTGGGAGTTGGCTCAAGAGAACTTGGAGCCAATGGACACAAAGCATTTTGTGGAAGAGATGAAGAAAAGGAGACAAAAGAAAAGATTCTTGCAGCTTCTTCCTGAGACAGTTGAGACCAGGGACGCAGCTGAAGCAAGTAAGTGGTGGCTACACTTGTGGTCCTTTTTGACCACTTGCTTGCCCCCTGCACATGGCTGCAGTCAGACTGGGGGGCTGTTCTGCTTGCATCTGAGTAGAAGCTTGCTTATTTGTTTCTGTTTCCCAAAATAAAATGCAGAGGCATGAAGAGTCTTGCCCATGGCCTCCCTGAGTCAGTAACAGAATATCAGCTTCCCACCTTCACCTCTAAAGTCTTTCAGAGTAGAAAATTCTGTCCTGCAAAGTACACTGGGGCTTCAGACTCTCTCCTGGAGAGCAGCCTCCAGGGAAGGTGAGGCCAAAAGACTGCTTTTCAACTGGGATTCCACCTGGACGAAACAAAGCTCCATTCCTTCTCATGAAAACACCAGAGATCCTTCTCCTGCTGCTCCCTGCTGAGGAGCTGATGCCGTAGAGCTGTGCTGAAGCCCCAGGCAGTGCTTCTGCTGCAGCCCCGGGAGCAAGCAGCATTCCCGACTGAATCCCGGCCGGGCTCTGCCTGCAGGGCTGTGAGCGCTGCAGGAGGGCGGCAGCGGGGCCCTCAGGAGGCAGCACTCAGCCCCAGGGCAGCACGCAAGGTTAGCTGCACTTTCTTGGGTAACTTCCCCTGCCAGTGTCTGGAACAGGAGAACAAAAGCAAGGCAATACTGGCTTTTCCTTGTTTCTTCGAGGAAGCATCACTGCAGGTTGGTTTTATACTAGAAGAGGGTAGATTTTGACTAGATATCAGGGAGAATTTTTTCTATAATGAAGGGGATGAAAAGTTGGAAGGTTTGCCCAGAGAAGCTGTTGTTGCTCCATCCTTGAAGGTGTTCAAGGCCAGTTTACATGGGGCTCTGTGGAACCTGATCTAGACGAAGATATCCCTGCTCACAGGGCTTGGACTAGACAGTGGTTAAAGGTGCCTTCCAACCCAAACTCTTCTAGGATTCTGTGATCACTGTCCCTTGTTAGTGTTATCTTGGTATAAAGTGGTATACCATTGTTATACTTGAAGTTCTTTGGGATAACAAAGAGATGTTGCCCAGCTCCAGCAACTTTTGTTGTCAACCTGTCCAGCACCCTCCACTTACAAGCTCTTCTTTGCTTCCTGCAGCCTTTCGCTTACCACCTGTTGATGGCACAGCTCCTAGGGTGCAGAGAAAAGACCCTGGTACTGCCTTGAAGAAGAAGGTCTTGAGAAAGCAGGACAACGTGCCCTTACTGCCCAATAAGCCCACCATCCTTGGAGATGGCAGCTTCCCACGCAACTCCTCAGGTAAGCCTGCTCCATGGAAGCTTTTCCCTGCATGGCTTTTTCCCTGCACGAGGAGCACAAAGTGTCTCCTGCCTCAGCCAGCACAGCTGGGATCTTGGGGCTATAGGCTGTCCTGAGAATGAGCAGCAAATCTACTTTTCAGTTACTCCAGTTTGGTAGCACTAGAGAGTTGGTTCTTAGAGATCCATTGGAAAGTGGGGCTGAATAAAGTCCATGCTGAAGGCCTAAGCTCTGGCTTTTGCCCATCCTAATACTCCAAACTACAGCACTGGTGCCAGGAGGCAGCTGTGACTGCAGCGATGAGCTATGGGGCAGCATGCCAGGCTGTGCTCACCGTGCACCTACGAGTGCCACCATGATCTGCTGTCCACTCACCATTTGGGCCCTCTGCGTGTCTGCAGTCCGGCTCTGCAGCCAGCTTTTCTGCTGTCCAGCAAGGGCTGTCTCTGCAGGGCCGTCAGTGGCTTGGTGCAGCTGTGCCTCTGCTCCCAGCAGTGCCCGATGGCTCCTGGCTGCCGCCATCCAGGGCCTGCAGTGCCAGGAGGGAACAAGCAGTGCCTCCTGTGTCACCCAGAAAATACAGTGGCTGTGTGCAGCAGGTGACAGCCAGGAGGGGCTGCCTGCTGCTCCCAGGCTGTTTGCTGCCTGCAGGAAATGCACAGCAGATAGTCCCCAGTGGCTCTTCTCTCTCCTTTGTGGGCAGCCTGCCTGTGCTGTGATGCCAAGCAGGGCGAGATAAGAAGAAGGCAGCTAGGAATGATACTTCAATGCTCTTTGCTACTTCCATGTTCAGAATTGACCAGAACTAGCCTGATGTGGCTCTCCATTCACAGTGAATCTAGATGTGTGTATGTCTACATACTTCTGCAGTGCCATCACTGGTGTCAGTGGCTGAGGTACATCAGTGACACCCAGATTAGCTCCTGCCTGAATAGTTCTGATGTTTGGGTTCCTCCATACTTTGTGAGAACATGCAAGGTAGCACAAAAGCCCTACAAAGTCTAGAGCAGTTTGTCTAGATTCTGTGTAATATTTATACTCCATCCTTTTAGACAGCTGAAATGTTTTCATCTACACAAGAGGAAATGAGCTTTTGAGTACATGATGTGAAATTTTTGATTGACAGTACTTTTGATGACAGATGGGTTTCATAAGAAATGCATTTACCATCTGATTTTTTCATACCTTGTTAATTCCTTTCTTTACCAAGAAATTCAATTAAGGCAAACCCAGGCCAATTGATTAACAACAGAGTGCATGTGCCAACAATGTGCATCTGTATTTGCCTATTTTTATCCCCAGGACGCATTTGGAAGGCTTTTTTTATCAACTGTCTAGTCTGGAAATTGCATTTTTCCACAAGAGAAAGTTTAGAAATGTCTGAGTTTGCAAATACAGCCATTAGATGACAAATACATTTCCCCATAGCATCTTTGAAATACAGCCAGTGTGTACCTTTTGTTCTTTCCAAGCATTGTGAAACAAGCAAAGTTTTACAATGCTTGGAAAGAACAAAATCCATAAATCACTGCCTTCCCAACAGTAGGCTAAATGTATGTGCAGTCAGCTGCCTCTGTCTAGAATATGTGAAGTTAACGGAAAAGCACTGTCAGGTGTGAAGGGTCAGGTATGGCTGTTCCCTGGTTGTTGCCCCGTGGGGATTGAGCCGGGCCCAGCAGGGCTGACCTGTTCAGGCTTGGCTTGGGGCTGTCACGAGGCAGCTGCAGGTCTTTCCTCAGGGAGCTGCAGAGTGCCCCTGTCCTCAGGGCTGGGGAAATCAGGGTGCTGAGACAAGAGGGGCACTGAGGGGTTCCCACCTGGGCAGCGAGTGCTGCTGGTCAGCGCTGTCTGGCAGGGAGCGGGAGCTCTGCGGCCGCAGGAACCTGCCACTGGCCGTGGCACCTGTGGCCCTGGGGAGCTGGGGCTGCGGGGCAATTGTCAGGTTTAGCCTGGAGCTGTGCCCAGCTGGGGAAGGCTGGGAGCAAGCAAGGAGCCCCAGGAGCCAGACAGCAGGGAAGTCTCTGCCCCAGTGGCAGTGTGTGCCACAGGGAACCCTGGCTGGGAGATGGGCTGCAGGCCGCTCCATGGCGGGTGCCTTGCCCAGGCCGCAGCGCCCATGGCCGACCCTCTCCTTGCAGTGAACTCGCAGACGGCCACTGGTGCCCAGTGCCGAGAGGAGCCGCTCCATGGGCATGGGCAGAAGGACAGAGCCTCTTCAGACCCACAGCAGTCCTTGCAGGAGGCACTCTCCTTGCTGGGCAGTGATGACTGGTAAGAAAGGCCCCATCACTCTGTGTCCCTCACAGCATTCGGGTCGGTCAGAAGCGTGTCTCGCTGGTGCCTCTGAGCCCCGAGAGCCCAGAGGGCCAAAGAGCACTGCTGAAACCTCTGCAGAGCAGTGAGAGGATAAAGACTGGAGAGCAGCCTTTTCTTGGCCTTGCTCCGCAGCACCGCTCCAGCTGCAGCAGGTCCGTGCTGTTTCCGGGCTTTGGCAGCTGCTCCATGGAGCTGCAAAGGAAATGTTGAGGGAAGAGAGAAAGCTGTGCAAAGAGATGATTTGCTGGCTGAAGGCAGAAGCAGGATGGCAGCAGTTTTGAGTGTACAGATTTGGGTGCCTTGGGCCACTGGCCCAGTGGGACTGAGTAAGATTTCTCTCTGCTCCCACTGCTGACAGCAAGGGCAGGTGACAGGCTCTCCCTGTCATCTCCTGCATGTGAGTCCCAGAAGCAGCTCCAGGGAGTTCCTCTTTCTGAGGAATGGACTGAGTTGTGCTTTCAAGTCCCTCAGCCTGTCATTACTCCTGAGGGGCTCATGGCAGAAGAGAAGGAAAAAGAAATAAAATCCTCTAGGAATCTTGCACTTTTGGAGGTTAACTTTTTCCTTCTCACTGCTTCCTATGGGCCTGAGATATTTTGTCAGTACTCCCAGTGTGTCCCAAAATTATACACAGGTACAAGGAGGCCCAGAAGTTACAAGCCTACAAATGTGAGGTAATATTGGTTGTCTTTCTGATGGCTTTTTGATCACTCCCTGTTGGATGCTTCATTCACACAGGGGTAAGGCCTCCATTCATATTGGGAGAACCATAAGAAACCTCCAACGGTTCATCTCCTTCTGCAGTGGCCTTTGCTTTGCCCTTTCTCTTCTGCTTTCTCTTCCCCATTTCTCTTTGGTGCCCTGTGAGGTGAAGAGAGCTTCTGCAGCTGTGAGTGTCCTGATGACGCTCAGGGGTGCCCGTGGGATCAGTCACCAGCCCTGTGCTGCAGCCCTGATGCCTCACACTCCTTCCTGGAGCTGAGGGCCTGCACAAAGCAAGTGCTGAGAGATGGAGTTGTTTGCAGCTTTGAAATAACATGTGGCTGTTGTGCAAGTTGTTTTAGGTAGGGGGGTTTTGAGTAAGCCAGAGTTTCAACAGTTCTTGCCCAGGGCTGGAATCTTCTGGGGCATCCTGCTGATTTCTTTGGGAATTTGTGAGGTGGGGTGGAGTGGGTGAGACACACAGGCCTAGACTGAAGAGTGGAAACTCAGCTCCAGAGTGCCAGTGCAGACTCTCAGTGCTGAACTGCCTGCTGGGGCAGACAAAGAAGGAAAATGCCCCAGTAACAGCCCAATGGGACTGTGTCTCAGGGACAGGTACAGGGAACTGAGAAGAAACAGCAGCATGGCCCAGCCTCACAGCTTCTAGGAAGCAGTGACAGAGGGACTTCATGTGCCAGAGATTTCAGGAAGGCTGTCTTCTTAAACAGCCACGAATGAAGTCTCTGAAAGCCTTCTCTTTGCCTCTTGGATTGGTGCATGCTTTTGACAGCTACAGCATCCTGTGGCAACACATTCCACGATTTCATTAAGTACTCCTTGAAAAGCACCTCCCATGACTTGAGCTGCCAGCCTGGTCATTTCGGAGGGTGCTGCCTACTTCTTGGGCAGAGAGAAAAATCAATCTTTTTGTTACATGCCTTTCAGGGAGCTGAAGGAGAAGGGACTCTTCAACATCAAGCACCTGGCTGAGTCCCATTCTGAAGTCCTGCTGTCCAGACTTCATGACATTTGCTTGGCAGTTACCAGCGAGGTGAGAACATTGTTTTGAATTGTTCCCCATACTTCATACAGGATGTGCAGAGTAGGTATGTGCTTGTTCATCTCCATGTGTGCTCAGGGTGTGCCTCCTTTTCTGGTTTGAGACCTTCTATTTCCCATGTCTGTCAGCTGTCTGTAGGATCTGTGTGCACATGTAGCTGTATTTACTGGTAGGTCGAATATCTGACACTTGTCTGTGAGTGAGGTGCCATTACAATGCAATGTGCAAATGGCAAAATCAAGACACTAATGATGTTATTTGCCAGAGTCCTAATCTCTGCCCAAGCTGTAATTCAACACTGCAAATGAGTCTGTAGATCTGAGCCTGTGTTTTCTGTTTCCTGGCTGAGTGCTTCAGCTGCTGGTGTAGCTTTTCTGAACAGGAGCAATTGACTCTTCTATTTTTATGACTTGTGTCTTTATGATTTGAAAGCAGCCCTTGATTTAATTTTCTAGTGAAAGGGCCTAAAATCATGGCAGTGGACATTTTAGAAGGGTTAGGTAGGAAGCTTCAGTGAATTTTGTTTTTGGTTTTTTGTTTTTTTTTTTTTGGTTTGCAGTAAGCAGGTCTGAGGTCAGAAATTGGTTCCAGAGTAAGTGCCTTTCAGTGTTTGTATCTTCCTGCTCTTACTGTGCTTTTATGTTCCTCTGGACACAGTGGGATGTGTTGTCATTTCTTGGGATTTCTGCTGAAGGCAACTGGTTTTCTGTTCAAGGTGATTCTTATGTTTCCTATCATGTCTTCCCCAGGTGACCAATCTCCGGTCCAAGGTGTCCTACTCTGCAGTTGTCACTCTGGGAGAGTTCTTTGTGACCTTGAAGAAGGACATGGACTGCGAGGCGGATGAGGTTGCTGCAGTCCTTCTCCAGATGGTGTGGAACTCCCCAGAGTTTGTTCAGAAGGCAGCCTGTCAGAGCCTGGGGATGATGGTAGAGAATGTGACTCCTGCACGAGCAATGGCTGCTCTCATGGACAGGGGAGTCAAGTAGGTTCTTCTTCCAGTGATGTTCTTCAGCGTCTAGTGTGTGGGTGGGGGAAGGGATGAGGGAAATAATGGGAATGATGGGAGGGAAGGGTCCTGTATCCTGCATCTTCTGGGAACTCAGTGACTTCATTCTCCGATCAACCTCATTTCTTTCCTCTTGTCACCTATTTCTGCCCTCCTGCAGCCTATTAGTTCTCAGAATCACAGAACTGTAGAATATGGCCAGCTGGAAGGGGCCCTTCAGGATCATCAGGATCATTGCACAGAGCAGCCCAATGCTAACTTTGTGTTTATCTGAGGACAGAACCTTCTGCAGGTGTCTGCAGCTGCAGGGAGAAGCCAGGCCCCCTTCCCCCAGCAAGGACAGGGAGCAGGCTCTGGCCAAGGCCTGTGCTGCTGCTGCTCCTTCTCCCCGTGCCCCAGGGTTTGCTCTCTCCTTCCCAGGAGCTGCCACGCCCAGGTGCAGAAGTGTGCGGCCCAACTCCTCCTGTCCTTGATGCAGAAATTGGGAGTCACGAAGCTGGCAGGCACAGCCAGGGCTGAGAGGCTGGCACAGGTGGCAGGGACGCTTGCTCAGGACTGTCACCAGGACACAAGGTAATGATCTTCATTTCACTTCCTGAAACAGGAAAACCGTTTTGTGTTTGGCTTTAAAGGTAAAACCAGAAAAGAGTGGAAACTCAAGGAAATAATAAGTGACCTCACTGTGTGGATAAGGGTCATAGAATCACAGAATATGCCCAGTTAGAAGGCACCTATCAGGGTCATCCAGTCCAGTTCCCAGCCATGTCCTGGTTTAGGGCAAGTCTGGGAGATAACCCCCAGAGGGGCTTCTCTACAAAAGCAGATTCAATTGCCCCTCCCCCCTCCAACCAGTTCAGGAGAAAATATCTCCTTGGAGAAAAAGTGGAAAGAAACCTATTTGTTAAACAATAGAACCCAAACAATATTAAACAATAAAACTTCTCACTGCTCCAAAAAAAGGGCAAATTCAGAACAGTCCCCTCCCCGGGTTGCAGCTCGGCTCACTCAGTCTCTGATCAGTCTCTGGTGCTGGAAACGCCGCGGCCCAGGCCTGGCCAGGGGGGCCACAGGTGGAGCTTCCGGTGCTCTTCTGGGTGTTCAGTCCAGAGCAGGCTTGAACAGGTCCAAGAAAAAGGAAAAAAAATCACAGTCCAGGGAACTTCTTTGCCTCAGCTAGCTAAAACTAACTAAAAGCAAAAAAAACCCCAAAAAACGGAAAAAGGAGCTCTGTCCTGCTGTCTGTCCATCCACAGACAACACAGTCCAGGAGCAGGAATGTGGAGGAGTGAGAGCAGTCTGAAAACAAACTGCGCGCTTCTTCCCTTCCCCTCTTCACTGTCTGGAAGAGAGTCTTAAAGGTGTAAAACTTATTATTCAGTATAAACAGAACAAGACGACTGGGGATAAAAGCATCATATAGTCAACCCAGGACAGCAGGGCACCCCAAGAGTCACTCCGTGTGCCTGAGAGCATTGTCCAAATGCTTCTCGAGTTCAGTCAGACTTGGTGCTGTGACCACTGCTCTGGAATGCCTGGGGAAATGACTGTACTGGGTAACCTGAGGCTGGCCAGCAAGAAGGAGCATTGCCAGCTTCCTGTGACTTGAAGGATTCTTTACTGAGTTCAAAAGAGCTCAGATTAGCCAGTCCGACAGTTCTGATTGGCCTTAGGTGCAAAGCACAAAGCCAAAGTGTTGGCTAATATTCATCACTGAAGGATCCCAAACATCTGTTTCTCATTAACTTAAGACATTCCTAGAAATATTTCAGGGGTCTTTAGACAATGTATTCACTCTTTCTAAAACCCCTTCTGCAGATTTCTAGAATGCTGTTATCTGTGGTTCAACAACCTCCAAATTTCTTCTTGAAGAAAACTGTGGTTTCCTGGTGGCAAAATCAACCCAAACCACCAAAATCCCCTTACTTTGATGATGAAATTCCCATTAATAGCTGCCAAGATCACCAGAGCAACTAGCTACCCCTGTGCATACATATAGTATAGAATAAGCAACAGGATGCAGGAGGTGTTTTGTCTCGGCTTCCCTGCCAGTTAAAGAAAGGCAAATTTTTGTGCAATGGCAGCAAGACACTGCTAATAGGCTCTGACAACAAAGCAGGTGTGTTTTGCTTATTCCCTGGGAGCACCCACAGTGTCAGAGTGAAATGGTATTTTTCTGTGGCCCCCACATTCTCCTCTTGCCTCTTGTGTTCAGCTGACAGCACTGTGCAGTGTCAGGTGGAGGTAAATCTCCCTCTTTGCTGAGTAGGTAATGCCTTCTCATGCAGGGGTTGCACCTGATGAGTTTAAGGTGTCAGCCTCTTCTGTTAACACTCTCCCTTTCTTCACTGTTGTTTCCTTCCTGCCTGCCTTCCTTTCTGCCTCCCTCCCTTCCTGTCTTCCTTTCTCCTGCCCTTCCTTCTATCCTTCCTCAGGCATTATGGACAGGAGATGGTGAAGATGTTGCTGAGGCATCAAAAATTTAAAATGCTTCTGGAACAATCTCTCTCCATGCGTGATCTGGAAGATATTCTGACAAGAATTAAGAAGAAAGTAAGTGCTTGACACGAGAAATGTCTCCTTTGTGCTAGTATTGCCACTGCTTACATTAGGTCAAGCATACCCAATGTGTCTTTATCTCATTCCTCTTCTGCTGAATCATTTTGCTCCTGGGAATGAGCTGTTAATCCTCAGCCTGTTCATCTGCAGGCCACAAAGAAACTGCTATTATTAGGGAATAAGTGGGGTTTTGAATACTTTGAATATGGGTCACAAAGAGGAAAGGGAAAGAGGAGAAAATGGGTTTACCTTTAAGAGTAAGCCCCCACCACGTTCTCCCTGCTCTGCCCCCAGTAAAGCAATTAAGTGAGAATTGAACATAACAGAGTCTGAAGATAACAGTCTTTGCAAAAGACATGGAAGCAGTAGTACCAAGAAAACTTCCAAATATACAAAAGATGTCCAAGTCAATCCTAGTTACTACAATTACTGTCTGTCTTTTGGGAATACTGCCCTGCTGTCAAGCCCTGTGGAGCTGGAAGAAGCTTGGTGAATTCAGCAGCATCCAGTGAAAAATCCTTTGTTTGTTAGGAGGGGGATTTTATTTTTTTAATCAACATTATAGAGTGTGCCTTTGTGCAGGCACAGGGAGAGTGAGTGTTGAACCAAATCAACTTCCAACACAATGGGCCAACCCCCAAAAAGTCCAACTTTTTCTGCTGCTTCCTTTAAGACCACTCATTGCCTACCAGTTTGCATTATTCCCATTTGTGCTCAGGACTAATGAATTTGGGATTTTAGACTGCTGCTCAGTCTGGTAGCACCCATAACCTGCCTTGGGCTATTGAAAACAAAGAGTTGGCATCACTGAATCTCTGGTCTGTTTATTTCTGTAAGTTAGGAAATGTTTCCCTAGGCCTTGGTAGCAGTGATTCTGGTTCTAACTTGTGTTTTATATCCTAAAGATTGATGGGGTTTCTTTATGTCTCACTAGGGGATGGAAAACCAGAAAGGTGAACGTCCATCTGTCAAGGAGCTGGTGGAGAAGAGGAACGATGGCTCCAAGAAGCCCCAGGCCACATTGCCTTCTAGCAAACGGTACTGAGCACTTTTGTCAGATGTGACAAAGCCCATGGCAAGCTTCACATGCCTCTTCCTCAGGCAAATCTTTCTGGCAGAGATGACCAGTGCCAGAGGTTGTTTCCTTTCCCTACAAATGCTCTAGGATAAAAAATGTCTACTTCTGCATTACGCTGAACACAACTTCTCTGGAGGGCTTTCCACAAAAAATGGAGAGACAAAAAGACATCCATTGGTGGCAGCTCAGATGATCCAGTGCAGTGGCAAGGGCAGGGTTGTGGAGGCTAGGAGAGGTCCACTTTGCTGCTGCCTGACTTGGGACAAGTAAATTGAACTAGGGTGTTTGGGGTTTTTTTTTAATCTGAGTGGAGTCTTTTTCAGATGGGTGTTTTGATGAGGAGTCCCAGACTAGAAGCAAGGTGCCATTCCACAAAGATGCAGGTCTCATCCATGTGATTTGGCCTGGCTGAATCATGGCTTTCTTACCCTCAGACAGTACCAAGTTTGAGTAGGAAGTAGCAAGGCAATTCCTTTGCAGCTTTGGTCAACAGGTGTCTCAAGGTGGACTTTTTGTCTTGATATTCCTGTCCTTCGTATATGTTGCTTGATGGAAAGCATGTTTGGTTTATTTCCCCCTGTGCTGCAATCAGCATTTAAGACAGGAATTTGGTCCTTGCTGTCTCCTCATGCCAGTGGCAGAGCTACCTATGCTCCTCTGATAACAGAGGGGATTTATTTAGCTCTGTCATGCTCAGCAGTGGCAGGAACATGACCACATGCCTCAGCAGCATGGCTCTAGCATCTTTCCATGCTTGTGGAAGAGACAGGTTGATCCAGGAGAATTGTTCCCTGTGGGGTTGTTGAGCTGTGCATCTAGTCTCTAGGGAAGCAAACAAAATGTGAGCGTAGTTCTGGGATGTCTGGCTTCTGGTTTTATCTCTGTTACTGATTTTCTGGATCCTTCAGATATGCCCCTGTTCATCTGTTCAGATGCATCTGAGCTGCTTTTGCAGATTGTCATGCCTGGTTGTAGAGACACTTCTCCAGAGTGATGAGTTTCCTTATTATAAGGCACACACATCCCATATGAAGAGGCATTTAAACTTGGAAGTAGTGTCTCTCTTTCCCCACAAAGCAGTGTAACTCGAGTGCCTTGGAAGCCATCTGAAGATAGATCAGATGCATCTCATCCTTGGTTTTCCTGAGTGAGCAGTGGGAGAATGTTCCTTGCAGATTGTCTCCCATAATGATAGTCACGAGGTCCATGTTGTTCTTCTGAGCCTCATGATTTTCTAGCTTGAAATAACATCATGAGGAAAGCTCCTCAAGCTGTTTTGCTCACAATTAACTGAAGGCATTGTCACCAACAGGTCCTAATTTGGATTTATTTTCCAGGGTGAAACCTACCTCTGATGGACGCCTCGTACACCGTGCCAAAGCCCAGGTCACGCTGCCTGCAGCTGTGGAAGAAACGGAGCCGCTCCAGAAGCTTTACCATCTCCTGGAAGCCAAGGGGTTTCAGACACGCATGGAAGGAGTGGCACTCCTTCTAGACCTGTGCAAAACCAGCCCCCAGCTCATCTCCGCTAACATTGTCCAAGTATGTAGGGTGTCTTCATTGTCCCTTTCCTTTAGCTCCTTTCCTAAGGCTGCAGAAGTAAAGTTAATTCAGTGAGTCTTGGCACTCCATCCTGGCTGTTTGGGACAGTCTGGTCCTTCTTACCCAGACAAATTTATACCAGGTTCAGGCTTCAGGACAAGTTTTTTTAGTCCAGCTGTATTTGTCTGGCAGGTGCCCATTGATGCTGTTCATCAGATGATGGCAGCATTTTCTGCTGCTGTAATTGCTGCTGCCTCCTGCTGCTAGTTGGGTTAAGTGAAGGGAATCCAGCCACTGAAAGTATGGCTGTTGTTCTCTAGAGAAATGATGGATTTGCATGGGGAAGAGAAGTATTAGGCTGGGTTGGTTTAAAGCCAGGGTTTTTTTTGAAAGAATTTTTCTGTAAGCTCCATCTTGTTTTGCTCAGGCACAACTCTGGAACTCATTTCCACTTGTCCCTATTCCTCTTGGTAAAGACAGTGCTCACCCTTCTTGGGGGGCCTTTTGTTCTCTTTGGAAAGGAAGAAAACAGCTAAGGACAGATCCATCCTTTCTCCTCCCAGTAGCTGCTTTTTCCCTTTGTCCAGAATATGGTGCCTGATGCTGTGGCTGTCAAGGGACTGAACCTGCTCTAAGGAGAGCTGTACAGCACATTTCATTTCAGAAGTCTCCCTCTTAGTTAGAGAAATGATCTGGATCCTGGAAGAGTTGATCAGAGCCCTGCCCTTCTCCAGACACAGGTTTTGAGACAGACAAAATCAAACTTAGATCTTCTCCAGCCATAGTTTTGCCAAAATCATAGCTGCCCTCAGTACTTGAGGGAACTGTATAGAAAAATGGGCATTGTAAATATCTGCTTACATACTTGCAAAGCAAAGGTAGCCTTTTGCATTAACAAATGGAATTGATTTAATGATTTCTAGATGGAGAGAAATACAATAGAACTAATCCTTCCCCAACCAAACCTCTTAAAAACAGAAGAAAATCTTTCAAGCAGCATGAGGTTGCGCTACCATTCCAGTGAGTGGCCCACAGGAAAAGAGTGCAATTGTGCAAGCAAGTGCTGACCTGAGAGAGAGGATCACTGTCATCTCTTACATTGCTGAGTGCTATATCCACTCTTCAAACAGACATTCTAATCCAGCTTTCATGTTGCTTCTTCTCTTCACAGATTTTTGATTATTTTGTCCTGAGAATATCTGACAGCCACAAGAAAGTGAGGCAGAAGGCGCTGGACGTGCTGGCTGCAATCATCGGCCTCCTGGAAGATGCCCTGAACCCGGTGATGATCCCTTTGGTGCAGGGAATAACAAAGAACCTGAACTCAAAGGATCCCGGGGTTCATGCCGCAGCTGTGAACGCACTGGAAGAATCCATTGCTCATCTGGGTAAGGCTGAGCCCTGGCACGGACTCTCCTCTCCTGTGCCTCTGTCTCTCCCACACAAGAGAATGCTGAGTGCCTTGGTAGCTGCTGTTGTCTGTGGAAGGCTCCAGCTGGCAGCCACCAGAAACTGTGCAGGTGCAGTCCTTATGCACCAGTCCCCATCAGGCTGGAATGTGCAGCAGCATTGCCCAACAGTCCCAGGAGCCCTTGGCTCTGTGCTGCAGGTCTGAAGAGCAAGTCCTGGACTACAACTTTGCTACAAGTCAGAGGGAAAGGGGTTTTGCAGTTTTCTTGGTCCCCATTTGAATTCCCAAATGAACAACTTTGCTGTTGGCATGCAGGGACACTGGCCCATCAGAGCTTCTGCAGAGCAGACACCTGGAAGGCTCTACATTATAGGCATTAGCTGCCTATGTTCTACCTTTCTTCTTTCTCTTCTTTTTTCAAAGGGGAACTTATGATTCACCAAGTTAATTTCTTTGTAACAAGCAAGTCTAAATCCAGCTGCAACGATGCCTTGTTCTACATGTTTTGTGTGGAGCAAGATGGCAATAGCAAAGAACTACATAGGCAAGGGCTGCCCTAAATTCCTTTGCCACATAGACTTATGTCAGCTCTGAAAATGCCTGAAAAATGGAGTGTTGAGGAGGCAGATCTTCAGGGGCAGTTTCCACTTTCTCCACCTCAGCTGCTCTGTGAAGTTATGAACTGCCTGACTCATTGCCTTTCTGTGTGCCAAGGATGGGCTTCTTCCTTTTTGCTCTGGGATGCAAAACCTTTCCACTGCTTCTTACATGTGACTGAACTCCTCTTGAGGTCCCTGATGTGAAATGCCTTAACATAGCTCCTGGTACAGGAGATGAGTTGGGATTTGCAAATGTGAAAGGAGAGCTTTTCTTTTGGAATTTTAAACCCTGCCAAGTAGGCAGGAAGGAAAGTCAATAACGATTCAGAAATCAGCAGAAATTTACTTTCTTTGATAAAATGGGGTTGCCCCTGCCCTTTCCCTCCCCACTCTCCTTTCTCCTATGACCTCAGACAAGTGAGCAGAAACATGTGTTTCACTTGTAGATAAAGTATCACTGCTGAAAGAGTTCAGCCACCAATGGAGTCATCTGAGTGGCCAAGCTCTGCTGGATGTCACCGGGAGTATGGCAGGTATGGCCTCCCCTTCTAAGCCAAGAGGTCTCCGAGGGAGTATTTACAGGGAATGCCTGTGAGCAGACAGCAGAGTAGCTCCTCCAAACCAGGAGGTGCTGAGCTTGTCCCTCCTGCCCAGTGCCCAAGGCAGGTGTATTTAGCAGGTTTCCCTGGCTGCTGCAGAGCTGTGCAGCACCTGAGATGGGGCAGCGCTCGGCCTCGGGGCTGAGCCCTCACTGGGGCATCTCAGAACCCAGCTGCAGGAAAGGGAGGGCTCAAATACCCCAGCTGGCTCCTCTCTTGGGAGCTCAGGGACATCTGTGATCCTTTAGGGAAAATGGTGGCAAACGCTGTTTCAGGGAATCAGTTTGTTTTGTTCTCACAGAATTCTTGTTTTTCTCTTGGGAAGTTTTGAGGCTGAACCGTGCAGAGCCTGGGGGTCACAGCTTAGGTCAAAACTCAACACACGTCTTAGAGGCACGGATTTAGTGCAAGGCAGCCTTTGGGGGCACAGGGGCAGAAGCAGAGTGCTGGGCTCCCTGCCTGTGCTGAAATCCAAGTGGCATTGGACTGAGCATTTCAGGGTGTGCAAACAGTGTCTGCCTCTGTCAGCGCTGTCCAAAATGCTACAAATGCAGCTGTTAATGGATTCCTCAGAGGAGCTTGCTATGTCAGCAGTAGCCAAAGAATGGAAAAATTATAATCTCAATATATAGCAGAGAAGACAATTGTTAGCCTTGCTTAAGCTGCGGCTAAATCCACTGCTAATTATGCCAGCATCTTTAAATGCTAGGTGTCATAACTTTGTGTCTTCATTAGGAATCTCAAAAGGGCATGTTCAGTGATTAGGAATGTCAAAGGCCCATTATAGAGCATTTGAATAAAATAGATCTCCAGCAACAGGGAATTTAGTTTTGCAGTTCTTTTGATCTCTTTTTCAAATAAAGGAATTAAGCATAAATTAGGACTACTTTAGAAAGAGCAGATGTTCTCTCTGAGATTTAGTAGGAACAGACAGCTGTTCCTCACCTTCAATAGTCACCAATGTCTTTAATTACATTTAAACTCAAATGAACTCCCATTTAGAAAGGGGTACCATAACCCTTTCCCTGCTTAGCAGAATTGGTTTGGGGGTCTTTCAGAAGCTGTTTCAATGTTGACTTGCTGCATCAAGGTGCTAGTGGATTAACAGCATAGAGAAAATGAAGTCTCTTCCAGCACAGGATAATAAATGGCTACTACATAGCATTTTGCCTGATCGGAAAATAAGAATGGTCTCCAGAGCATTTCAGGTTTTGATCTCCCAGCCCAATCTGCCATGCAAGAAGCCTGTTGGTAGTAAATTTTTGTCTGTGTTTGATATAGTTCAGTTCAGAAAATGAGCAGAGTGCAAATTTCAGAGACAATGTGAGAGAACACTTGTGTTTTGGTTAAATTTCCATCCGCTGTGCAGCATTTTTCTCTCGCTATGTCCCTATTTCAGTGGACATTATAAGAAAAAATGGCATTAACACTGGGAGTGGAAATGCCATTAAAATGTGGAGATGTCCTAATGCCACAGCAATGGGGTCTGGGTAATTCTCTAAGACACCGTGAAGTTTGAAGCAGCATTTTGTTGGAAGCCTCAAAAGCATTCTGCCAAAGACACCAGCTAGTCACTGGTGTTTCTCATCCAGCTGTCAGGCAGCACCCATCTCTGTGGGCTGGAATTTTGAAGTGGGTTCTAATGCTGCCCTTTGCTGTGCACCACTGAGCAAAGGGGAGAGCCAGGTTAGACTTCTGGCCCTTGACATCAAAGTTACAGAAATTGAATCATCCCTCTTATTAGAAATCTCTCAATTGCCTCTCTAGGGTGCATTTCCAAATCTTCAGTGTGGGTTTAGACAACTTCTTAATGGAAATAAAAAGCAATTTGACATTTCAGTCATTGTTCTTGCAGGAACAGATTGTGAAATGTTTTAGGAAAGGTACAAAGTCTGCCACAGGGACAAGGCTCTGGTTGGAGAAAGTCCTGAGGGGTTGGTGGTTCTGTTTCCAGGATGATCAGCTGCATTGCCCGTTTCTGGGTCATGGGGCTCTGTGTGCTGTTTCACTGACCTTAGCCAGAGAGGCTCCCAAGAAGCACAAGCAGAGGTAGATCCCTGTTTGCATTGAGGCTGGTGGGTAAGGAGCTGTGTCTCTCTCCCGGCAGTGCTTGTGGAGTGGGTTCATGCCAGGAGCCCTGCAGTGGTCCAGCGCTGCGCCCTGCCCGTGCTCTGGTCCTGCCTGGAGAACAAGGCGCTGCCTGTGCGAAGCGCCAGCGTCCGCACTGTGCTCACCAAGCTGGCCTGTGCCCTCTGCCAGGTGATGGGCAGCCAGCTGAGGAAGTGTGCTGCCAGCAAGCCTCCCCACGTGCGGGAAAACCTCAACAGCCTTTTGGGCTGGTGAAGCCATCATGTTCTCCAGAAAGCTGACCAAGAGCTGAGTTAGACACCTCCGGATGTGACTTCTTAGCTGTGCCAAAAATGACAAAAGACTAAGGAAGGGCGTGCATCTGCCCCTGCTCTCTCCATCGCCCTTCCTAGTCATGGCGTGTGGGGCCTGAAGCAACTCCAGACTGAGGACAAGGTGAAGGCTGATCATGGCTCAGCCTCACACAGAGGTGAGGGGGGAGCTGGGCCACTCTCTGCTGGGAGGAAGGGTCTTGTGGCAGCCCAGCCAGGCTGTGCACATTGCCAGGGAACAGCTGTGCCCTGCATGTGGCCCTGCAATGAGCTGTGCTGCTGCCAGTGCCCCGTGCAGCTGGAGGGCTGCTCAGTTGTGGGGCAGGGAGAGGAGCAGGAGGGTGCATGTGCAGCTGAGCCATTGCTGGAGAGCACAGGGCTCTGGGCTCCCTGCTGTCCCAGGGCAGCCAAGAGGCCAGGCTGTTCCTGTGGCAGCTCTGTGGAAGTGGATCAACATTTTTCCCCCTGGCCTGCCTGAAGTGTCTGCCAGCAGGAGCATGTTTCCCTGTGCAGCTATTGGAAATAATGTCCCATAAAAGATCTTGGCAGGAAATATGTCCCATGAAATATGGTGCTTTGGCAGTGTTAGGTTTGCACTGTGGCCTCTGCTGTACTTTGTGTCTCCACTTTGCAGATCTGACTGCCTACACTCTTACCAACAGGTTTTCTGGGCTGACTTCCCATTATCTCCTACCCTCACATTCAGAAGAGCTCTCTTTCCTCCAAGCTCAGGAAGAAGCTGCTGCCTGCATGAAGAGTATTTCAAGAATAGGATTTATGCATTAGTCTACATAGTTAGAGATGTATATATGTTCTGATCTTTAAATATAGTTTTGAATAAATGTGTTTTGATTGTATCTTTAAATTTTGATGACATATTTTTAATTGTATATATTTTATTTTGATGGTTTTTTAAAAGATAAATAAATAAATAAATAAATTTAAATAAAGCAGGAGGAGAATGTGTGACCAGGACCTGCTAGCCCAGAGGTTATGGGAGTGCAGCTCACTCCATGTGCCAGTGTCTCACCACATCCTTTCCTCACTGGGCTGCTCCTCTTCCTCTTTTGCCATGTCTTTTTTGTGTCATTTGTGCTACTCTTTTTAAATTGGCATTACAACAGCACCACCTCTTCACATGTTTGGGGGACAATAGAAACAAAAGATCCTGTATGGTCAAAAGTTTTCTACCTGGATGTGTTCTGTGCTCAACAAAAACCTGAGCAAAGAAACCAAGAGAAGTGTGCCCAAATGCCAAAGCTTTGCTCCTTTGCAATCTCACACAGATCTGGCTCACAGGTGACTTCAGGCACAATTTCATAGGTAAGAAGAGGATGTGTATTTCACTGGGAAAAGATGCCCTGCTTTGCAATAGTTGTCTGTATGTAGATTTACCCAGGACAGCAGTCCAACAGTGTTTTTTGCAACTTGCTTGCCAAGGGGTGAGTGGGCTGTGAGGCCAATAGCAAGTGACAAGGATTCCTCAAATCTATTTCCACTCCAGCCTGGGTGCCCTTCTGCCCAGGGCTATGGGATCATTTGTTCCCATGGACCAGTGCTTGCCAGGGTAATGAATTCCTGCATAGCTGGAACAAGCAATTCTGGATTCCGCTCCAGCTCTTGGTGGGCTGCATGATCATTGACAATGCTGCCTTTCCAGAAATTATTCTACAGTTTCCTTTCATAGTCATTTGAAGATTTAAACTTCACATTTCAATTTGTTTTGCCTTAGGGAAAAATACTTCTGGGCCCAGTGCAAACTGTAACCTTGTGACAGCAAAGTCCTCATGGCTGCCAGCTTCTGATGTTCTAGAAGAAACTGCATGTGAATGTGTTAATTGAGTTTTCTGAAGGAGAACTCTGTCTGACTCTGTGTCACATGGCTGCATGTGTTGGCATGGCTATGGGTCTAGTCCTGGCCTAGTAAAGCCCAGGCAGGCTGGCATGTTGCAGGGAAAACAAGTCCACGAGCTTATGGGGTTGCCATCACCAGCAGAGCCGATGTGTCCTTTGGGGATTTCTCTGGAGACAAAACTAGGGACCTGCTCCATGCCACAGTACTCTCTTAGATCTTTCTAAAATATCCTAAAAAAGGCAGTGAAACTTCACATCTCCTTGCACAGCAACTGTTTGGATAGGGGCATTTTTGTTCCTCCTCAAAGCCATTGCTCTTGCACACCAGAAACATGAACATCCACCAACAGGAATGATGCATGGCCCTCCTGCTGCTGCTTCAGAGCTCTGGGAAGTGCAGACCTGGGTATTACCAATGGGAACACTTAATTAGCATTTCATGCTCCTTCAAGATGCCCAAATCTCAGGGCTTTTAGTTTCAAAGCAGCCACTGTACTTGCTCCAGGGAAGAACAGTAAAAGGGAAACAGTGATTGCCAGCCTTGCAGGGGTGTGGGGAAAACCTGGAGTGTCTGCGTCAAAAGATGAATGGGAAGAGTGCAATTGCCAAAGCCAAAGCTTTGTTAGGATAGCAGGGTCAGTTCTTTACTGCCTGCTTGCATGGAAATCATTTCAGAGCCTCCTTTTTGTATCTCGTGCAGAAAAGGAGATCTTAATAATACCATGCTACTTAAAAACACATTGTGATGCAGATCTGCAGTGATTCCCAATGAAGCAGACTGCGTGCTTTGTCACTGACAGCCCTGGGGACCCTGCAAGAGACCATAGAGTATGCCATGCCTGTTTTATATCCAAGCAAAGCTTGAGTTTGCTTATTAGTGTGGAATAAATACAAGGGTAATAAAATGGACAATTAAACTGGTCACTTTGGAGGATATGCTCATGCTTTCACACGTCAGTCCTGTACCTCATGCTCCCAAGGCTTGTTACTCCTCATGAAATATTTCAATAAAAAATCACAGCTCCTGTGTTACATCTGAATACAATTGGATCAGATCATCAAGAATTCTGCTGGCAAGAACAAGACAAAAGCCGTCTGACACTCACTTGCAGCTGTCCTGGATTTCTGCAGCCCTTTGTGAAACGCTGCTGTAGGCAGAGTGTTTGGAGTTGGTTTGGGCCTTTATGAGAGATCTGTGTAACAGCATGCTGGGCTCTCCTGGCAGAAAACTGTCCAAGCCCAGGGACATGGTGCCAGCAGGAGTGGAGCAGCCCCGCTCCCAGCCCGAGAGCGTGAGCTGAGCCACGCCGGGCAGAAAAGACACCGAGGGGCTCCAGCCCAGCTGCTTCACCTGCCCTGACCGCTCCACAGAGCTCTGCCTCTGGGAGAAAGTCGACGCTGGACAAGCATGGAGCTTTCATCTGCTCCTGGAGCTGCTCCGTGACAGCTCCTGTTCTTCCTGAGGGAGAACCCAGCACCACCTTGTAACACGTGTCCTGGGGGGATTTTCCTCCGGCATTCTGGGTCTTTGTCCCAGCAGGGGGACGGTGAGGTCTGGCAGTTTGATATCTAGAAGTCACTGGCCTTTTTGCTTGCTTTTCAGCTATTCCACTTGTTAATAAACGGTTGCAATTTTTTTCCACTTTCATCTATTAGTATTCATTTCCTGTTACTGGAAGGGGATTGTTGGAACACTTTAGAGGAGACGACTCATTGCAGAGTGTCCTGTATCAAGTTCTCCCAAACTGTGTGAGACCCATGGCTTCACACAGGAGCAGCCCTAAGGCTGCTGAGGGGAAGGCACTGAGGAAGATAAACCCAGTATTTCTGAGGGGAATTCCTTGACACCAAACCAACCTGAGTCGTCCAACAGCTGACCTGACATTTTGAGACATGGGCCAAAGGGGAAAGCTTGCAGTGTGTTTGGTCCAGGCCGGCTCATGCTCAAGGCAAATGTGTGTCAGTGCACTTGCCTCCTTCTCTCCTCACTGTGTCCAGCACACACAGGAGCCCAGAGCTCCTGCAGAAACCATCACAGCACTCAGTGGGAGCAACTTGTGTCCAGTGCTCACACAGAGCTGTGTCCAACACTGCACCTCATTGGAATGAGGAACTGTTCCAGCTCTTTTAGGAGCTAAAGAGGTTTGGCCTTCAGATCAGCTCCATCCCAGCTCTTGATTTGCTGCCCTGGCTGAGCTGCTGCTTGTGGCAACACTTGTTGCCCAGCTGCCAGCCCTGCTCTGCTGGCCAGCAGCCACTGCAGGAGCTTGTGCCAGTGACATCGAACCTTTCAGATCTTCCTCAGGAAAGCTCCGGGCAGAACTTGTCAAAAGAGCATTGCCTGGGCCATGCCTTTGACATTAAATCTCTCCTCTGTGCTTGGTGCCACACACAGTAAATATTTGAGGAAGCAAGTTTTCTGCTCCAGAAATTTCTTAAATCAATCAGTTAAACTGTAACAGAACACAATTTGGGATGTGTAATCTCACTTTAATTCATTGTGCAGAAAGCTTCAGAGAGCTGTGTGACCTAAATGACCTTGCCACCAAGAACTCAGAAAAATGGGAGAGATGGAATCAGTAGCACAAGGATCTGCATTGTGATTCTCCCACAGGCCTGAGGACACAGCCCACTTCCACTGGGCCATGCCTTTTTACCCTACATCAAAACCTCGTGCTTCAGATTGTGGTGGTGAATGGCCCCAGCCTTGTCCGGCCCCACGGTGACCTGAGAAACGCTTGTCAGGCCTGGGCCTTGCTGAGCAGCCCCTGGGCCCAGCTCCTCTTGAGCTTCCCAGAGACACCGAGCGCTGCCAGGCACTTGTGCTGTCTGACGAGCTCCTGGGGTGTCCTGTGAACTGCCTTGGAAACCGCTTTTCCTGCCTCAAAGGCATGACATCCTCCTTCTCCCACTCTCAGAGCCAGGCTGCTGACCCACGGCGCGGCCACGATGAAGCGTTGATGGCTGAGGCCCCTCGCCTGTGGCCCATGAACAGCGCTCCCAAAGGAGGCCCTTGGGGCTCTCCTGGAGCCCAGAGGTGCCAGCAGCAACCTCCCTCTGAGTGGGGCCTCGCAGAGCCAGCGCGCTCTCAAGCTTGCTGCACTGGCAGCATGACTGAGCAGCCATGGATCCTGGGCCAAGAGCCCCACTCCTGGAGGCTCCAGTTTAACCACTGCTCATCTCCAGTGCTGTTAAGCTTTTAGGCCGTATTCCTTTTGATCCTTGTCCTTTCTGTCCCTTTCTCAAACACACCTAAACACACACACACACACACACACACACACACACACACACACACACACACACAGAATTCTCAGAATGTTTCTCATTTGATTGACTGAATTTTGTTCCTTGCTTTTTTCCTCATGTTGTTCCTTAACCAAGTAGTAAGTAATAATGTGAATGTTGCCAATGAATTTTCTTGAGCTGTTGCTTAATATTCTATCTGGCTTTTACTGAACCTTGCCTGGGAATTTTTAAGCAATCTCAGACACTTGTTCATACCAAGCCTTGGGAGCATGAAGTGCAGGATTGACAATGGAAAGCAAGAGAGTCATTCAAGAGGGATGAGTTTAACTGTCCATTTTATTACGCTTCTATTTATTTCACTCTAAGAAGCCAAGCCAAGCTTTTCTTAGAGGCAGAATGTGTGTGGGAGGCACTACAATATTATCCCATAGCTCTGGGCTGAATGGCACCCAGACTTGGGCTGCACAAGCTGGGGAAAAAATGTTCCTGCCCTTGAACTTCCTTCCTCTCAACAACTGAAAACAAAATTATAAATCAATAAACTAAAATTACAATGAAATCAATTAGAATAAAAATGAAATATTTTTTCTTACGTTACTCCAATGATCCAAGCAAAACAACAATAACTATTACTATAATATTAAGAATAACTATAAACAAATTATATACTAAGAAATACCTTCTGAAAGCTTTATCGTAGTAACTAATATACTTTAGACTAAAAATATCTAAAAAAACTAACATACAATCTAACACGCCTTAGTAAAACAATTCGTATTACAAACATACTAAACACAAAACCAAGCACCACTAGAATTTCTCCTACATTTTAACCAAACAATTAAACTTTAATAACACCCTTAAGTACTCTAAAACAATTCCAATTATTTTTTAAAATTTAATTGTAGGTGAGTGCTTTTATTTGGATATTGGTTTTTGGATTGTTTGGGTTAGATGATTTCAAAAATGGGATTTTTATAGCAAATTAATCAGCTGAGAAGGCGGCACTCTGCAAACAGAACTGACTGAAAATGAATGGGACAGAAATCAGTAACTCTGAAATTTTATTTGCTGTCAAATACATCCCACCCAGCCAGCCCCACACAATCCCCATCCCACCACTCCCAATTGGGATCCCACTGCTCCCAATCCCTTTCCAACCCCATCTCCCCCTGGTGGTTGTGGAATTGAGTGAGTTTAGCCTGGGATTGAGTTTTTTTGAGGAGGGAACAAGCAATTTGAGGAGGGATTGAGCCTATAGGGGTTAAAATTCAGTTGTTTTCAGTGGGATTTGAGTGGTTTTGAGATGACAGATCCCTCTTGGCTTTTGGAGAGCAAAGAGAGGAAGAAGAGAAAAAAATTAAAGCCAAATCAAAAGGAAAAGCAGGCAGGTGTGTTCCCAAAAGGGATCACAGGGAATGTGGGTCACCAGGGCTGTGCCCAGCGGGGGTCCTGCAGTGGGGGATGGAGCTGGAGCAGCGCACAAAGCTCTTCCCGCACTCGGGGCACTCGCAGGGCTTCCCTCACCGGTGCCTCCGTTGGTGCTGGGTCAAGTGAGAGCTGCTGGAGAAGCTCTTCCCACACTAGGGATGCTTGTAGGGCCTCTCCCCAGTGTGGATGCGCCGGTGCCTGACAAGGTGGGAGTTGTGCCTGAATCCCTTCCCGCAGTCGGGGCAGCAGAAGGGCCTCTCCTCTGTGTGACTCTGATAGTGCCGGAAAAGATGGAAGCGGATCCGAAATCCCTTCCCACACTTGGAACACTCATAGGGCCTCTCCCCAGAGTGGATCTTTTGGTGGACAATCAGGCTGGAATGCTGGCTGAAGCTTTTCCCACACTCCCCACACTCATAGGGCCGTTACCCAGTGTGGGTCCTCCGGTGGCTGATCAGGTGGGAGCTCTGCCTGAAGCTTTTCCCACATTCCTCACACTCGTGGGGCCTCTCCCCAGTGTGGATGAGCCGGTGCCTGATGAGGGTGGAGTTGCGCCTGAAGCCCTGCCCGCAGTCAGGGCAGCGGAAGGGGCTCTCCTCTGTGTGCGTGCGCTGGTGCAGGAGGAGATGGGAGCTGGTCTGAAACCTCTTCCTGCACTGATCACACTCGTAGGGCCTCTCCTCAGTGTGGCTCCTCCGGTGGACGATCAGGTGGGAGCTCCACCTGAAGCTCTTCCCACACTCCAAGCACTTGTGGGGTTTCTCCCCATCAGGAACCTCCTCATGGACCACCAGCTCCGAGCTCTGGCTCCATCTCCGGCCGCCTTCCCGGCCCAGGCTGGCTCTTTCCCCCTCAGATCCCCGCCATCTGCGTTTGCAGCCCCTCCTCGTGCAGCATCTCCGGGGCTTTTCCTCCCCGTTGGGTTCCTGCGCCATGGAGCCGCTCAAAACGGCCTCTGCCACGAGGTTCTGCCGCAGGGATTTGTCCTCCCTGCTCTCCATCCTCAGCTCCTGCTCTGGGGGAGGAAGGACAAGGACAGGATGGCATTTACCTCTGGGCCACAGGCAAGGGCAAGGAGATGCCCCCAGGCTGTCCTGCAGCCGGGGCAGTGCTGGGCTGGGAGATGGAGCAGGAGAGAGGGGGAAAGGGGCACTGACTTCCTCGTCCCCTGCCTCAGTGTCCAGGGACATATTCCTCTCTCTCACTGCCTCACAAGAAGTTACAATGGGAAATCCTGGTTTGGGGAAAACAAGGGATGAGCACATTGACTTTGAAAGTCTTTCCTCCCAAGTCCCTCTCTACAAGTTACCGGGCATCTGGGCTCCAGAAAAACCTCCCAAACACCAAGATTCAGCCTTGAGAAAGCCTCCCAGGAATTCCCCGGTCCTGCTCCCTCCTCTCTGCTCTTTGGGAGTTCCCCCTGTCCCAGCTGCTGGGGTCACGCTTGCATTGGGGGTCCCCCTTCTCCTCGGTGCCCGCCCTCCCCAGCCTGCTGGCAGTCCCAGCAATCCCAAAAGCTGCCCCCTCTTCGCTCTGCCCATTCAGGGGTGCCGGGGCTTTTCGGGCTCCCTTTTGGGCTCCCTTCTCCCCTCATGCTCTGCTCTGGGCTGTAGGGGCTCCAAGGAGTCCCCCCTGCCCCTCTCCAGCCTCTGCAGGCTCCCGCCAATGGCGGCGCTCCCCCCTCTCTGGGCTCCCCACTTTGGGCTCCTGGGGGACACATGGCTCTGCTCCTCCAGGCTGCCTCTGCCGCCAACCGCCACCGCCACCCCCCGATGTCCCCCCAAGGGGCTTTTTCTGCCCTGCCTTGGAGTTCTTCATTCTCCAAACATCCCCCCAAAAAATCCCAACCCAGGCACTCCCCAGAATATTTGGGCTGAGCTCCACCTCCCTGGGCACCTCCAGACTTCCTATGTGCCTGACCCTGGGACGACCTGGAACACCTTGGACCCCCATTCCATCCTTTCCCTGCCCCCAGCCCCACCCTTCTGCAAAACCAGACACGCCCTGAACTCCCCCTTCCTGAACATCCTGGGTGTCCCTATGCCATGTCCCACCTTTTTTGGGAAACCCTGGACTCCCCTTTCCTGGGCTCCAGGCCCCCTGGAACTCCCTTCTGCCTCTTCATGTCCCTGCCCCCCATTTCTGTGACCCTGAGCCCCTCCTGCAACCCATTCCTGAGACCCGAGACCCCCTTTTACCTCATTGCCCAGAACTGAGACCTCCCTGCACCCCCTTATCTGGCACCAACTCAACTTCCCCTGGCCCCCGCCTCTCCCAGCACCCAGCCCCACCCTTTTGCCTGACCTGGGATCCCTGGGCCCCCATTCCTGCATTTTCCAGCCCCCAGACCCTCCTTTTTTCACTCCCAGGACATCCCGGTACCCCCTTTCCTGGGCACAGGATTCCCTGCACACCCCATCCCAGCTCTCCCAGTCCCTGCACCCCCTTTCCTTGACTCTGAGCCCCTGAACCTCCTTCCCAGCTCTGCCAGCCCTTCAAGTCCCCCTTTCCTTGGCCTCTTGACCCCCCTGGATCCCCAGTCTCTCACGTTCAGCCCCCCAGCTCCCCCGATCTCGCTGTCCCCCCAGTTCTGCACTCCCTGCAGTACCTGGCAGTGGCGCTGTCGCAGCCCGGCCCTGTCGCCGCGTCCTCTCAGTGCCCGTTTGGGCCCTGCCCGACCAGCCCGACACGGTCGACTGCGGGGGACACTCCCCTGTGCCCGGGCTACAGGAGAGCGGCCGGGGCTCCCAGCCCTGAACCACAGGAGCAGCTGGCAGACGCTGCTGCAGGAAGAAAGGGCCCACTCTGGGCAGGGTAAAGCCAAGGTTTATTTCAGGGCTCAGGCAGCTCTGACCCTCAGGACAACCTGCTGCACACAGCACACACTCAGCCCCTGCACCAGCTTGGAAAGGGGGGCGCAAACAAGGCAAAGATACATCCAACAACCAATGGGGGAAACGGGGGGTGTGCAAACCGGGCAGATGGACATGAAGGAGCACAAATGAGGAAGCACCTTAAGGGAGGACCCTGACCTCTGCCCAATCACTCCTCACCCCTGTGGGAAGATTCTGGAAAGAGGGGAAGGGAGGCCAAGGGATTGACAGGGGCCCAGAGAGGAGACTGGGGAATGGCTCTGCAGCTACAGGGAGGATTGACATGGGGGAGGAGGGAAGGCACTTGGGGCAAAGCATTTTCAGGAAAGAAGCGGGGCTACATCAGGGAACCATTGCAAACTGAGAACAAGGAGAATAAAACACAATACAACACGGCCCGGGGTCCCCCAGTCCTTGATTGTGGGGGACGTGGACGGGACCCCTGCGAGCGCTGGGGCAGCGAGCGGGGCCGGATGGAGCCGCAGAGAGCGGAGATGGTGGGGGGAGCTGAGCTGGGATATTGGGATAGCCAGGGCAGGGATATTGGGATAGCCAGGGTAGGGATATTGGGATAGCCAGGGCAGGGATATTGGGATAGGCAGGGCTGGGATATTGGGATAGCCAGTACTGGGATATTGGGATAGCCAGGGCTGGGACATTGGGATAGCCAGAGCTGGGATGTTGGGATGGCCAGGGCTGGGATATTGGGATAGCCAGAGCTGGGATATTGGGATAGCCAGGGTTGGGATATTGGGATAGGCAGGGCTGGGATATTGGGATAGCCAGAGCTGGGATATTGGGATAGCCAGGGCTGGGATATTGGGATAGGCAGGGCTGGGATATTGGGATAGGCAGGGCTGGGATATTGGGACAGCCAGGGTTGGGATATTGGGACAGGCAGGGCTGGGATATTGGGATAGCCAGAACTGGGATATTGAGATAGCCAGGGCTGGGACATTGGGATAGCCAGAACTGAGATATTGGGATAGGCAGGGCTGGGATATTGGGATAGCCAGTGCTGGGATATTGGGATAGCCAGCCCCGGCTCAAGGACAGGAACGGGCCCGTTCCTGGAGATGGGGCCGGTACAACCAGAGCAGGGGGGACTGGGGGGAGCCAGGGGCTGGGCTCGGATCTGTGGGAATGGAGGACTCTGAGGAGCTGGGATGGGATCGCTACGAGGGGTGGGATTTCATCTCCTTCCAGCTGGGACCCGGGAGCTTTGCAGTGTCCGACGGTGCCACCTGGATCACCTGGAGGTGCTGGGAATGCAAAGGGATCATGGTGAAGCAGATGAAGCATTATCTGGGACACAGCTGTGTGGAAGAGCTCCCAAAATCCATCAGACATGGTCGGGAGGCTCTGGAGCACAAAGGTGGGTGTGGGAAGAGGAGGGGAGTTCCTGTGGGAATGTGGGATTCAGGAATGAGGGCCTTGGGAATGCAGAAATTGCCATGGAATTTCCATGGCCGGATCTCTCTCATCCCAGCCAGGTGAGAATTCCATGGATGGATCTCCCCCTAACCCATTGCCCTGGGAATTCCATGAGGAAATGATTTGAACGGATGACCAATGCAATGCCAGCAGTGCAATTGGGAAATACAAAGCTGTGTTTCGTGTCAGGTTCCTAGAGGCAACGTGTGTATTTGTGATTGTGTGGAAACTGACCATGGGACAGTTATGAAGACAAATTCTAATAAATAACTGAGGAGGTAAAGCATGGAAGAAGGCCTTTGAACCTATCCTTTGTTCGCAATTACCCTTTGTAAGTCTTCAGTTGATTTAGGATCATTTGAATTAAAGCTTTAAGGATGTTTCTCTTTGACTGGAACTTTCTGCTTGTAGCTAAGCCTTAAAGAGTTTTGCAATAATAACCTTTTGAAGTATAATTTTAGAATATTGCTCGTAGTAAGGATCTTTGAAACCATAGCTTTAGAATATATAAAAAGGAAACGTGCTTATCTCGATACATTAAAAAAACAGTGAAAAGCAGCTTAAGAAAGGAAGATGAACATCTACTCAAGGATTGATGGTTTCGACCAAGAGAAGCTGGACATCACTGTTATGAGATTTGGAATTAAAAGGTGGACCCATCTGGAATCTGGACCTCACCAGCTGGGAGACTTCTTTCTTCTTTCGGAAGCCAGACCCCACCATCTGGGGATACTCCTTTCTGGGATACATCCTGAGAAAAACTAAATCATAATAGTGTATAGAATTGTGAGGTAAAAATTGGGAACGGAAACTGCTGAGAAAGCTTATGAGTACCCCTATCAATGCCTGTAAGCCTCAACTATCGGTGTGCAGCTGGAGGGAAAACTTCCCCCCCTGTACCCAGCCTGTATTGCTCATACTTTACCATATGAATTAATAAATTGATTGCTGCTTGAATATTGGCCTAGTCAAGCTTCTCATTTGTAACACAATGAGCCCTAATCCCTGCTGGGATTGCATGGGACATGGATGCCAATGCTGTGCCCAGGCCGGCTCTGCTGTGCCCATGGCAGTGCCAGGGGAGTGCCCTGTGCCTGCCCTGAGCCCAGCACGAGCCTTTCCTTGGCTGTTGTGTGCCCTGCCCGGGGCAGGAGGGCACTGCCGGAGCAGCTTTGGTGGCCCCGGGCACCCGGCTGGGCTGCAGCCGCTGCAGGGGCTCCTGGGGAATGTTGCAGAGCAAAGCTGAAAGCAAACAACAGTTTCTGGAGGGGATTCTGCCCCTGGGCCTGTGCTGGGAGCCCAAGGGCAACAGCCCCAAGTGCTGGAGCTCAGTGTCCCTCAGCCAGGCCGTGTTCCCTGGCTCTGCCCTGTCCCCTCTCCCTGTCCCCTGTCCCTCTCCTGTCCCTGTCCCTGCCTCCTGTCCTTGTCCCTCAGCTCTCCTCTGTCCCTGTCCCCTCTCCCCTGGCTCTGTGAGGTCCGAAGTGGCAGCAGGACCTGGGGCAGCCCTGGGGGAGAACAACCCTGAGCCCCAGCTGGGCCAGTTGCCCCAGTTCCCCCAGGGGTGCCCAGGTCACTCCCAGCATGGGCCCTGTGGCTCCCAGTCACTCCCAGTATGATCCCACTATGATCCCAGCATGGTCCCAGGTGTTACCATTCACCCCTAGGATGGTTCCAGCCTCTCCCAGTATGTTTCCAGTCACCCCCTCTTGCAGGTAAACCAGGACTCCTGAACAACTGACCGGTGTGACCAAGCAGAAGCTGTTTATTGTTTACATTACACACACTTTTCTGGATTCTACAAACTGCTAAGATCATACTTCTTGCTTCCTGCCTTTGTCTCGTTCCCTCGTTCTCTGCCTCCATTTCTCAGTCTCTGTGATTGGTCACCGTGCAGGTGTTTCACAGTCCCCTGTTATCCAGTTCCTGCCATCCTGGTGTGCCGTTTCTCAGCTTCTTTGTGCTTATTTTAGCACAGTTTATATCTCAGTCACCTTGATGAATTCCACAGAGCCCTAAGACAATTCTGATAAGAACAGTTGCAGAGGGTATGGCTGGTGCACACTGAGGCCTGAGTTGTTCAAATACATTGCTACAATTCCCCCTTCTTGCACCAGCCAGACCCTCTTTATTGTGTTCCCTACTAAGGGGGTCACCAACTTAATTATGCATGGAATAACACAAAGCAATAAAGTAATGACTACTAATACTAACAAAATTCCCTTTACAATATCTTTCAACCATCCAGTTATTGCCAACCCCTTAAAACATTCATCCAACCCTCAGTCATTCACAGTCAATCTCTTCATGTTGTCCTGTAGTTGTTTGAGTTTCCTGTGAATGGATGCAGAATGCTCAGAGAGGTTCATACAACACATTCCTTCCAACTCCTCTTACCCGTGCCCATGTGCTAACAACAACAAATCTACAGCAGCTCTATTTTGCAGTGTGCCATGGCTAATACTATCTCCACCAGTGAGCATTTGATTTAGAACAGCTGAAGCTGTGTTCAGTTGTTTAGCTGTCCAGCATCCCAACTTATTCAGTGTAGTCAAAGCCTGAGCAGCCACAACACCTGGAGCAAGGAATGATGCTGAGATTCGTGCTGGAGCACCCCAAAGCTCTACATGATCATGACAATTAGATCCTAAGCCTGTGATTGCTCTTTTAGTTCTTCTGCTGTGTCCTGCTCTCCAGATAGTCTGATTCAGCATTTGTCACATGCTAGGGGCAAACATGCTTAGTTTTCCTAGGTAACAAGTTCCACCAAAGGGATTACTTGGAATTGCAGGCCAGGCTCTGTCCCCACAGACTAAAAAGACACCAAGTGGAAGCTTTCTTACAGTCTCATTTGCACCAGCACTGCCAGGATAAGTCCAATTGTGGCAATATTTGGCCTTGTTCTGATATAATGGAGAATTGGGATTAAGGATGACACTATTATTCTTGGAATGTGGGACTAGAACATTGCTCAAATTGGTTATTTTTGCTTCCAGCAAGTAGTTAAAAAACAAGCAGTAATTTCCAGGAGCTGATCCTAACAGGTCTGGTTCTTGGGGTTCTAGTCCGGTTTCATTCAGGGATTGTGTGTGTTATCATTCCTGCTTGGAAGCCTTCGCCCTTTGGCTTAATTCCCAGCCTTTTGCATCTGTCCAATTTTGTACCACCTCTGCTGATGTTACACCAATGATTCTCCATGCTTGATCTATTTGCTTCCACGTATGGCTTTCCTCTAGCTCCTATCCACCTTGCAAAACCAGTAAAATCACTCACTGGGATACCAATTAGACCTGTGCGGAAGGGATCTCCAGGCATGGCCAAGGATAAACGAGAGGAATCCACCCCAGCAGCCTTGGCCCAAGTAAGCCACATATTCTGTCAGTGCCATCCTGGTGGGTTAATTTCCTCTGCACTACAGATGTTACCACATACTACAGCCAATAGAAAAAAATCTCCCAAAACCCCACCTCTCTAATTTAAAGCTGTTCTTCATCTTGCTCATTGGTAAAGAACCCTTCCCCTCTGAGATAAGGGACAAAATCTGAACTAACTGTGCCTCTTGCTCTTTGAGCCCTTCCTCTGTTCCTTCTTTCCTGGTTCCTTTCTTTCCAGCTTCTCTTTCTTTGTTCCCTCTGATCAGGTCTAACTCCCCAGGTCCTAGGGATAAATATTTCCTTACCACACTCAATAGCCTTGATTTTATTCTCTCTCTTTCTGCTCAAGCTTCTGGAGTTCACTACGATACCACTGAATAGCCTGCCCCAACTGCTCTTGATTTTCAAACAAGCTCAGTGCTTCTTGAGCAGCTTCAGGGGAATTTCCTGTTCTTCCTGTCACTTGGGATAACACCACCCAGGTATTGAATTCTTGGCTGTGCCAACAGCTGCACACCCCACACCTTGCAAAGCTTCCTCCCTCAAACTCACACCACCTGTGTGCTCCACACCCACTCATTCTAATCTCACCCAAGGATAACAAAAGCATTTCCAGCTCTGAGGGCAATGGATGTTTTCAGGTGTTGCTGGTTGTAGGTTCATTAGCGGTATTAGTGATCAGAGTGTCCTTTTCTAGTCAGAGATGAACCCACTTTGCTGGTATCCATCAGGGTTCTTTGTCTGTAATGCCACAAACATAACCCCTTCCCCACATCAGTAAATCTGCAGGTCCTTCCCATAACCCTGTCCTAGGATTTTTAAAATAAACTTCTGGCTGATGCTGTACCAATTCAGAATCTTGCTGCAAACCTGAGTAATGTGTTAATGCTGGTGGTTCACTGTGATTACCTACTAACCATAGAGGATTCATAGCATGGATGGCTTTCAGCACTCTGTCCTGTGGGCTCAGCCCATCCTGCCCCATTTTTTGTTTATCAAGCAGTCCTTTCAGGACCTGATGTGTCCTTTTGATGACAGCTGACGTGTGGAGTTCCCTGGAATGCTTGTGCTATGCTTCACTCCCCAAGGAGCTGAGAAATCCTGGGTTTGCCAGGCTGTGTATCCTGCCCCGTTGTGTGTTCTGATTTCCTGAGGCAAGCCCATAACAGCAAAGCAGCCCGGCCAGTGTGGAATGCCAAAGCCAGAGCCTTCACTTGTCACAGGAGTGGCCCAAGCCATGGCAGAAAAGGTGTCTGTGGTCACATGAATGCGTTTAAAGCCACCCAAAGAGGCGCAGATGGTCACATCAGTTTGCCACAGCTGCAGGGGCCCTGAACCACTGGGGTTGGCTCCAGGACCCAATCCAGCAATCATAGCCTGGCCCTGTGGACAGCTTGTGACAATTCCCTCAGCATCCTGCAGCCATATTCCAAATTGTTTGGGTAAAACTTTCACACTTTGATGAAAAGCTCGTCAGCCCTTCTGGCTTGGCCAAATTTATTGATGCTGTGAGAAGCAGAGGCCCAGAGTGTTGCCACCAATTGGCCAGCCTTCTCCTTACCTAAGGCCAGGCCTCCCTCCAATCCAGAGTAATTCCAAATATGGGTAATGAAATAATCCTGTTTGTGAGAATTGAGACACTGGCACAGTTGCAAAAAGAGTTGCCACAACCCCTGGTCCTGGATTTCTCTGGAATTCTTCCAGCAGTGCTCGCTTCATGCGCTGGACAACACCACTACATAAAGAGAATCAGAAACAATGTTAAGGGGATCATTTGGCCACTTTTCAAACACTCTGATGAGAGCACGTAGCTCAAGAATCTGTAAGGAATCTCTTGGTGCCTCCAGGATTTCACTGAGTCATTTGCCTTTGTTCTGCCAAGTGAGGCCTGCTCTGGAAGTTTTTCCATTGGCATCAGGCAAGACACCTATTTCTTCATGCACAACAGCCCATCTTTATTCTTCACAGCTCATATTTCTATGGTTTTCTAAAGGCTTTCTGTTTAATTTTAATTGCTTAGTAGCTTACTGCCACTCAGTTCATTGGTTAGTAGTTGCTCATGCAGGTGTCAGTCAAAACCTTTCCTCTCTAACGATGTTTCCATTCTTGTCTCCTGCATAGAAGATATGGGTAGAAGTCTTTCTTCTCCCAGGTGCAAATTCCTTTCTCACAGGAACTTGTCAGGCTAGCTGTTAGCTGTACTTAGCCAAAGTAGCAGGCCTGAGCCATCATTTTACAAGGATAACAAGGCTCTTCTTTTATAGGGCTTTACCTGTATGCAACATTGACATATGATTCTTTCAATCTTAAAGAATCATCTTAAATTTCTGTCATGTGAACTTTGACCTTTGTAATATTTGTGTATGATAGATTTGAGTTCAACTCTGTTTTGAATCATGCCTTCATGGAATCATAGACTCATGGAATCATGAAGGCTGGGAAAGCTCTGTGAGACCATGGAGTCCCAGCAGTGCTTGATGCCCACCTTGTCCCCAGCCCAGAGCCCTGAGTGCCACCTGCAGGCCTTCCTGGGACAGCTGCAGGGATGAGCACTGCAAAGCTCCCTGGGCAGCCCCTGCCAAGGCCTGAGCAGCCTTTCCCTGGGGAAATTCCTCCTGGTGTCCACGCTGAGCCTGCCCTGGCCCAGCCTGAGGCCGTTCCCTCTGCTGCTGTGCCTGTTCCTGGGAGCACAGCCCGAACCCCGGCTGTCCCTCCTGTCAGGGAGTTGTGCAGAGGCAGAAGGGCCCCCTGAGCCTCCTTTTCTCCAGGCTGAGCCCCTTTGCAGCTGCCTCAGCCCCTCCTGGGGCTGCAGCCAGGATGGAATCCTGGTGCTGTCCAAAGAGCAGTGTACAGACCTGCCACAGGTGCCTTTGTCAGCACATTTTAAACTTTCCTGGCTACAGAAAGGCTCTGCAGCAAGCACACGAGTCCAGTCAGCAGGGACAGTGCCAATGTCCTTTGGCAATGCGTGAGGCCCAGCCCGGCCTGGCCCGCGCTCGGTGCCGCGGTTGCCTGGTAACCGCGCCCGGGCCCTCAGCGTCTGTGCCGGCGCTGCGGCCTCAGCGCCAGAGCTCGGCCCTGGCTGCTCGTTCGCAGCCTCGGCACCTTCAGGCGGCTGCACTCGGCCATTGCCACGGCAGTTGTTGGCACGGCATTGGTTTCTGTCAGCCAGCGCTGTCAATTGGTGGAGAATTGGTCTCTGTGAGCGACTCCTGAACTCACAAAGCATTGGTCTTTGCAAGGGACTCCTGAACTCGCAGAACATTGGTTTCTGCCAGGGACTCCGGAACTGACAAAGCATTGGTCTTTGCGAGGGACTCTTGAATTTCTTTTGAAGGTAAAGATTGACTCAAGTTCTACTGTCTGGTTTTGTCTCATCTGTGCTCTGAAAGAGAATGCCAGAGGGAAATAGAGGATGGGATAATGCCAGTCTTCAGTTTGGTGGCATGTGTAATAAGTAGTAATACGTTTGTTCATTAATTAAATCAATAGCTAAATAACTATACAATATAAAACAATAGTTAAATAGCTAAGAAAACTTCTTGTGCAGATACATATGGTTGCTGGTTTACTATAGTGCCTTGGGAAAGGAAAGTAATGAGAAGCAGCTGTAACAACAATCCTTAAACTCGCTAGAATTGCTTAGCTTGCAGAAAGTGTATAGTACTAGTAAGAATTGCTTAGCTTGCAGAAAAGTGTATAGTGTTCTGTATAGATATGCCTTATAAGGCATAAGTTCACTCAATGTTCACAAAGAGGAAGACTAAGGGGGACTAAGCCTTCATCCCACGACCACCAGAAGGCAGAAAAAGACCCCCTAGCAACTGAATGAGCAAGCGCAGAAGACAGATCACGTCATCCCTAAACCCAGAGAAGAAGGCAATAAAAGGTGGACTCAGGGGATAGGAATTTTGTGAGCCAAAGTGGAGCGGAGACTCCGGGCCGCCCAGCGCTGTCCTTGCTTATTCTTGCTTGCAAAAATAATAAAGATAATTATTTGATCCTTAAATTCAGTGGACTTGTTTATCACACTGCCCAGACCCTAAACTGCCCCAAATGTGCCCCAGAAATGTCTCCAGGGACCCCAAAGTGGCCCCTTTTACCCTGTCCATGAAAATAATAAAAAAATATGTCAAAAAGATCTAAAAATAGCATTAATTAGCATTAAGAAGGAGAAATAAATGGCCAGTAGTGGTCAATGATTTAATGAAAGGAATTGTTTTATTTAAAACCAATGGCAAATAATTTTTTGATTGCTAAAAATGTATTCAATTTTTCACATAAATATCAAAGGTAATAGAAATATACAGTAATACTAATATAAATTTAAAAACTGTAAGTATAATTTTATAAATTAATCAATCTTATTTATTTTAAAAATGCATACTTTTTTATGTTTTGGGATGTCAGTCCCAGGTGGGCCATGTCAGACATGGTGAGGCTGGGGTGAGGAGCAGGTTGTCCAAAATGGGTCAGCCTGCAAGGGGCTTGTTCCTCTCCATGCCCAGATCTTCTAGGGAGACATTCAGCATCAAGATCACCTGGGGAATCGTTCTTTCACCTCTTTTCTGAACTGAAAAATAAAACCCCACACACGTGATTAAAACCAAACATCATGCCGTCGGTGCACTTTGAAATCTCCCTCCTTAACAGAACTCCAGACTGACTCCAAGCTGCTTCACAAGCCCTGGAGACTTGGAGGACAATTGAAGGGAGACAAAGAGCTCCTGAGGGCTTTCTGTGTTTCAATCAGCCCCAAGGTGGATTTGGGGCTGGGTCCAGGAGCCTCAGGCACTGAGAGAAGGATGAAGAAGCTGCTCAAGGAGTCAGCAGCAAAACTCCAAGTGCCTTGGAGCATGGCTTGTCCCCAGGGAGGGCAGGGAGTGCCAAAGGCTCCCCAGGGACTGGTGAGAGCAGATCCTTGAGGCCAGGAGTGCAGGGAGCCCAAGGCTCTGGGCAGGGAACTGCAATGCTGAGCAAGGCCTGGGCTGGCTGGGGGAAGCAGAAAGGCCAAGCCCTGAGCCCAGCCTGGGCCAGCAGGGCCTGTCCCTCACGGGTGGCTCGGGGCTCTCTGTGGGGCAGGGGGATGTGAGGGGCAGCAAGGACAAATGCCATCAACCTGCAGCCCCTGCCAGCCTGGCCAGGGAGGCCGAGGCAGAGCCAAAGTGCAGCCCCTGCCAGGAAAGTTCCTGCTGTGGGACCTCCAGAGGCGCTGCCCGAGCCCAGGGCACAAAGGCCTGGGTGCCTGTGGCCCAGCCCTTGGCCATCTGTCCTGCAGGCTGTGCCCCCTGTGCGTGCTGCTCCTGTGCCCTGGCCGGCTGCACTCGCCCCTCTCGCTGTGCCCCAGCATTTCTCAGCCAGCGTTTCTGTGCCCTCCCTGGGCTCCCTGCACCCAGCGCTGCCGGCTCCTGGCACACAGAGCCGGCCATGGCCCAGCCTCACGCTGCCACACCTCGAGCACCACAATTCCACCCTGGCAGGGACTTTGCTTTCTCCTCAGCTCCAGCCTGAGCCTTCCAAGCTGTGCTTTGGGGAGGTTTCCTGCAATTCCCACTCCCAAGGAAAGCTCTGTCTCCTGCTGTTCACAAACAGAGAAGGGCTGGTGGGAGAAGTGCTGGTCAGAGGCTGTTTGGGGCACAGTCACAATGAAATTATTGACTTTTTAAAAATTCTGTAAGAGAAGGAGGGGCATCACTAAATCTTCTACACTGGACTTTTGAGGACAGACTTTGGCCTGTGGAGGATGCAGATTTGGGGAGTACCAAATCAGGTATTGATTTTTTTAAAAAAACAGCCCTTGAAAACAACTAGTTCCAGGAAGGATGGAAACACTTCAAAAAAGAAATCTTGAAGGGGCAAGAGTAGGCTGCCCCCTTTGTGCAGAAAGATGACCCAGAGGGGGAAATGACTGGCCTGGCTGGGCATGGAGCTTTTCAAGGAAAAGGAGGATTAAAAAGGAATTAAAAAGGATATTTCTAGGGATTAAAAAGAGGGTGCAGCACCTTTGGACATAGAGGCAGGTAAATGAAGAAATGTTTAAGGATGTGGTTAGGTCATGCAGAAAGAAAATTAGAGAGGTAAAAGCTCAGTTAGGACTTAACTTGGATACTTCTGTGAAGGTTAATTATTATGTTTTTATAGGTACGTTAATGTCAAAAGGAGGGGTAAGGACAACCTGCATTTCTTACTGTGAGGGATATGATTACCAAAGATGAAGAATGGGCTGAGGTACTTCAGCCCTTCTTTGCCTCAGTTTTCAACAATAAGACAGGCCATCCTCAGGACAAGTGTTCTCCTGAGCTGGTAGATGGGCACAGTCAGCAGAACAGCCCCTGGAATCCAGGAGGAAGCAGCTGGAGACCAACTGAGCCACGCAGGTTCTCACAGGTGTCTCTGGGATCAGAGGGGATCCATCCTAGTGGGCTGATGGAGCTGGTGGATGATCTCCCCAAGCTGCTCTCCATCATTTACCATCAGTCCTGGATCAGCAGGGAGGTCCCAGAGGAGTGGAGGTGCCAATGTGAGCCCATCCCCAAGAAGGGCTGGAAGGAGGATCTGGGGAACTCCAGGCCTGTCAGCCTGACCTGGGTGCCTGGCAAGGTTATGGAACAGATCACCTTGAGAGCCATCACAGGGCACCCACAGGATGGCCGAGGCATCAGAGCCAGCCAGTGAGGATTTCAGTATCTGCACTGATGATCTGCGTGAGGGGATTGAATCCAGCATCAGCAAATTTGCAGATGACACCAAGCTGGGTGTGAGTGTGGATCTGCTGGAGGGCAGGAAGGCTCTGCACAGGGCCCTGGACAGGCTGGATCCAGGGCCCAAATCCAGCAAGGTGAGGTTGAACAAGTCCCAGTGCCGGGTCCTGCACTTTGGCCACAACAACCCCTGCAGTGCTACAGGCTGGGGACAGAGTGGCTGGAGAGCAGCCAGACAGAAAGGGACCTGCAGGGACTGATGGACAGCAGGCTGGACATGAGGCAGCAGTGTGCCCAGGTGGCCAAGAAGGCAAATGGCTCCTGGCCTGGATCAGGAATGGTATGGCCAGCGGGAGCAGGGCAGTGATTCTTCCCCTGTGCTCAGCACTGGTGAGGCCACACCTCGAGTGCTGTGTCCAGTTCTGGGTCCCCAATTTAGGAAGGACGTGGAGGGGCTGGAGCGTGTCCAGAGAAGGCCAACAAGGCTGATGAGGGGTCTGGAAGAGAAGTTTGGTTGAAAGCACATGAGGGAGCGGTGGTTAACTGGACGATGCTCTGGGTAGACAAGGAAGTGTTAGGGTGCAGGTTGGACTTGGTGATCTCAAATGTTTGTCACAATAAACCGGAGTGGTTTCCCTGGTGTCTCCCAGCCCTTGCTGGCCCCAGGGGCTGATGGCATTTGTGCTCCCTCAGGTTCATGTCCCCACAGCAGCAGCATGGGGGTGCTCCTGCCTGCTCTGTGCAATGCAAACAGGGGCTCCTGAGCCAGTGCTGCCGTGGCTGTGCCTGCAAGGATGCAGCACTTCTGTGAGCTGGGGGAGAGGCCAGGGCTGCAGAGGGGGGATGTTGTTGGCAGCTCCATGAGGATGCTCTGGGACGCTGCCCTGGGCTGTGCAGCGCACTGGGGATGGATCAGCCCCTGCTCTGCTGCTCCTTCCCGTCTCCCCCAGGGCCCTTGCAGAGCCCCAGCCATGCTGTTTGCCCCCAGCCTGCCCACGGCCAGCCTGGGGCTGCTCACCCTGGGGCTTTTCTGTGCTGAGCATTGGCCTGGCCGTGTTCTTGAGAGAGCCTGGGCAAGGAGCCTGCAGCCCCCAGGGCCTGGCCTGAGGCGTCAGCACTGCCCCAGCAGTGCCCATGGCCTGTCCCTGCTGCAGCCCCGGCACTGCCACCCCCAGGACTGTGCCCGGCCCCGAGAGCACTCAGGCCCTGCAGCAACACCAGGGCCACCAGGGCAGCGGGGCAGGGCCACGGCAGCAGCACTGGCAACACCAAGTGCTGCTGCTGCTGCTGCTGGGCACAGCTGCTGGGCCAGCACTGATCTGCCCCCAGCTCTGCACACAGACATTGCTGCTGCAGCTCCAGAGAAGGCAACAAAAGGGCATCTCTGCAGAAAACTCTGCTGGGAGATTCTTAATTCGTCTAAAGCCACTGAGTACACAGCTCCTCATTGTCACAGTCTGTGGCCATGGTGAATGTGGAGAGAAACAAAGTCAGAAATAGCAGAAACAATGATCTAGCTTCAGGGAGAATATTTAAAAAAAAAAAAAAAAAAAAAAAAAAAGACAGGGAAATCAAAGAACCAAACCAACAGAACTGTCAAAAATTAATTTTGTTACAAGTGATTTGCAGAAATTGGCAATCAGTTTAATGCTTCCTAAGATGTCCAGTCATCAGTCTCCACACTGCAGCCTTGAGCTCCTGGTTCCTCAGGCTGTAGATGAGGGGATTCAGGGCTGGAGGCACCACCGAATGCAGAACTGACACCAACAGATTCAGGGATGGGGCGGAAATGGAGGAGGGTTTCAGGCAGGCAAATACCGCAGTGCTGAGAAATGCATTTCTCCTGCATTTTTTCTTTACAGATTCTTTCAGTCATCTCCTGAGAGGTGCAGATGGTTCTGGGGCTTTTCATGAACTGACTGTACTCTTGATTTAGATGGAGACTGTAGAATTGATTTCAGATGTAGCAGAATCTGAAGTGAGCACAGAAACAAACTCCCTCTGTCAGCCCATTTTCATCTTCTAGATCACTTTCAAGATGTCCTTGGGGGTGTTGGAATGATTATCACACAGCTCTCCACTTCTGGCTGCAGGCTCTGGAGATTCTTTGCATTCAGTCAGGCTTGCATTCTCCAGGAGTTCTTGGTAGCCTGTCATGTTTTCTTAGGGTAGAACAGTAACAATGAAAACCTTACCAATGGCACAACTGCCCAGCCCACAAGGAAAAGAAAAGAACAAGCTGCAAAATTCTTCAAATATTTGTCCTGCTTTGCTGCAAGAGTTGTGCTGCACACACAGTGTGGAAAGCTGCAGTTGGTGGCAACCTTGTGACAGAAGCTGCACCTCGTTCTTCAGGAAAGGTTCTTGGAAAAAGCAAACAGGACTGAGGAGGAGATTCTGGAAAAACTGAAAGAGCTTTTAAGAAATTAAATGAAAATTGAAACAATTCAAGACGTTTTTCTCTATTTATTTTTATACTCCCCTTTTCCATCTTGCACTAGTTGTCCATCCCATTAATTCCAAACAGATCTCACCTCTAAGATCCATGAATTGGCAAGTTTTAGACATTTTAAGATACCATGACCTACACAGTTTGGTTTCCCCTGTTTTTCTTGGAAAGCAATGTTGGAGAGGTAAGTGCAGTGTTTGTGTCAGGTACAAATTCTGCATTCAGGGAACACGCTCTGAGAGTGTTTGACCCTCAGCAGGGACAATGCACAGCAGGGACCGAGGGGATTCCTGAGCCACTGTGCAGGAGTCCAGACTCTGGCTCTTGGCTGAACTCGGCAAAGTTCCCGTGTTTGGACAGGCTCAGGGGCTGCCCTCGGGGAACATGGGGCTCGAGGCGGGGGCGAGCGGGCAACGGACAAACGGACACGGGGACAAACGGCCCCGGAGCTTCAGTTGCAGCAGCGGCAGCGGCAGCAGCGGCAGCGGCAGCGGCAGCAGCAGCAGCGACAGCGAGAGAAGAAACTTTAGATTCTCTTCTCCTCTCCCTCTCCCGCGGCCCCGTACCTCTCCCGCTCTCCCTTTCCCGGTCTCCCCTCCTCTCCCCGCCTCCCTCTCCCCGTGCCCGGCCGGGCCATGCCCCCGGCCCGCCCCCGGCCCCGGGCGGGGCTGCCCCGTGCCCGCCCCCGGCCGTCCCACCGAGGTCTGGTCCCAGCCCGGCTCTGGCCGTGCTGGCGCTGGCGCTGCTGGGCGGGGTTCAGTGCCTGGGGCTGGGCCGGCATTGCCGGCTTTTGGCTCCGCCTGGCCCGAGCCCGGCCCCGGCCCCGGCCCCGACGCAGGGTCCAGTCCCGACCCCGAGCCCGACCCCGGCTCCTCCCGGGGCCCGCGGAGGACACACGCGGCCCCGCCGCTCCCGCCGCCTCCGCTGCGGCTTGCCCGGCCCGAGCTCCGCCGCTCGGCAGCGCGGCCCCCGGCCCCGCGGCTCCCGGGTCGCGTTGCAAAGAGCGAACGCCGGGGGATGGCCGGGCCGGGACGGGTGAGGGGCGCTCGGGGGCCGTTGCTGGCCCCGGGCCGAGCGCTGACAGCCGCGTCCCGCCCGCAGGGAAGGCGCAGGAGTCTCTGCAGGAGCGGTACCGGCTGGGCTCGCTGCTGGGGCGTGGAGGATTCGGCAGCGTCTGGTCGGGGACGCGGCTCTCGGACGGCGCCCCGGTGAGCGGCGGGGCCGGCGGCAGGTGGAGGGGGAGGGGGCGCAGGAGGAGGAGGAGGAGGATGGGGCTGGGCAGGGCGGGCGTTGAGCTGAGCCCGCTGCTCCCTTTGGCTTGCAGGTGGCCATCAAAAAGGTGCCACGGAACCGCATCTGGCACTGGAGCGAGCTGGTGAGTGAGCCGGGACAGCGGGAGAAGCCGGGCCGTGCCGGGCGGGGATGAGCCGAGGCCCGGCAGGGTGGGAGCCGCCAGGACGTCTCCAGGGGGAGTGGGCGTGAGGCCAGCGCAGGGCGCAGAGCATCCCGGGCTGGCTGAGGGGTTGCCCAGGCCCGGCACGGCATCAGCCCCACTGACGGCATCGTGATCCTCCTGCAGCCCGACGGCACCAGCGCTCCCCTGGAGGTTGTGCTGCTGGACAAGGTGTCCAGTGGCTTCTCCGGTGTGGTCCAACTACTGGAATGGCTTGAGCTCCCCAGCGACATTGTGATGGTGCTGGAGCGGCCAGAGCACTCTCAGGACCTCCTGCATTTCATTCAAGCACGGGGGTTCCTGCGCGAGGAGGTGGCGCGGCAGCTGTTCCGGCAGGTGCTGGAGGCCGTGCGGCACTGCACCAGCTGCGGGGTCCTGCACCGCGACATCAAACCAGAGAACATCCTGGTTGACCTGGCCACCGGGCAGGCCAAATTGATTGACTTTGGCTGTGGCACCTACCTGCAAGAGACAGCCTACACTCACTTTGCAGGTGAGCCTACACAGGGCTGTGCTCCTGCTCCTGGCATCTCACGGCCCAGCATCTCACAGCCCAAGCTGGGTGTGGCAGCGGGGATTCTCCCTTTTGCTGCCACTAAGGGGACTGAATCTGCAGCTGAGTTGGTTTAGAGCAGGGGTGGGTGGGGAGCCATCTTCCATCCCTGCTGGCAGCCTTTGCCCACCACTGTGATCAGGACTGGGGCTGGGCTGGGGCAGCCAGCCTGACAAAAACAGCCGTGGGTGGGGGTAGCAGAGAGGGAGTTCGGAACCTGTGTCCCAGCCGGTTTGTGTGCAGGCAAGAGGAAGGGCTTGGACTGCTCCACTTGCCCTGTTTGTCTTGCCTTTATAATATGTTTGGGTCAATGCAGACAGGGAGAATGAGGGCATGGTTTTTCCCCAGCACGCAGTGGGTATTTCCTTTGCATGTCATGGTCAGGCCTAGCCAGGGCTTCCACTGTCCCCTTCCCACACCATTGGCTTCTTTTGCAATCCCAAGTTTGTACACCAGTCCCAGATGCTGGTGAGAGGACAGTGGTCACCCTGTGTGCCACTGATGCAGCCCCCGCCCGCCCAGGGATGCTGGGGCCATGCTCTGGAGCAGCAGCATCCCCCTGATGAACTCCATCTGTATTCCACAGGAACACCATCATACAGCCCCCCGGAATGGACCCGCTTTGGCTGGTACCATGGCGAGCCAGCTACCATCTGGTCCCTGGGCATCCTGCTACACGAGATGGTCTGTGGGAAGATGCCTTTCAGGAGGGGCTGGAACTTCAGCTGGGGCCAGCTCTCGCTGCCACAACGGCTCTCTCCAGGTGAATCCTCTTCTCTGGGCACGGGGGGAATACCAGTGCTGGGAGACAGCAGCGGGCTCGGGAGCATCCCGCTCTGGCAGCTGCTGAGGAGGTGGCACATGTCCTGCTCTCCCCCAAAACCAAGAATTGATGGGAAAGTTCAGGCCCAGCTGTGAGCGCATCCAGCATGGCCTGGGCATGGGAATAGTGGGGCAAAGCAGACAGGAGCCTTCTCCAGCTGACGGGCAGTTTCTGGTTTCTCTCCCCAGACTGCCAAAATCTGATTGGGTGGTGTTTATCCATGCACCCCTTGGCCAGACCCTCATTAGAAGACGTGTTCTGTCATCCTTGGATGCAGGATATTCATCTGCCCTAGAAGAAGGGAGAGAGCCACAGGCACACTGTGCTGCAGGGCCCTGGTAAGTTACATCTGCACACATGCCTTGGCAATGAGAAGCAAAGGAACCCAGCCTGTGTCACTGCACCAGGGTCATGGGATGGGAACATGCAGCCCTTGTGCTGGAGCTGAGCTGCTCTGCCCAGCCCTGGTGGCCACCATCCAAGCTGGTTTTGCTTGTACTGGTTCCCTGACAGCTGGGGCCCTGGACAGAACCCTGACAGCCTGGTCTCACCCCAGGGAAGGAGAAGGAGCCCCCAGAGAAGCTGTACCAGGTGGGGCTGCTGCTGCTGGGGACAGCAAGGATCACATCAAGGATGACAGCCTCTTCCTGGACCTGGCCACTGGTAAGCTGATGGACTTCAATTCTGGCACCTTCTTCAAAGCCTGGCTGCACAGCAAATTTACAGATGAGTCCACATGCAGGGGGATGCTCCCAGATTTGGGTATTGCACAGCCTGGCCTCAACCCAAAAGTTCCCACCCCACTCATTGCTGGGATGGATGCAACTGATCCTTCAGTTGTCTGCCCAGCTGCTTTTTGGCAGGGCTGGTAGCATGGGCTGGGGTGGTTACGAAATGGGAGTGGGCTCCTGGCCCTGCCAACAGCCCCCAGCACCCACCGTGCCCCAGGCTGGGGCTGGGGCTGGGGCAGCCAGCCCAACACAAACAAACCCCCATGGTGGGTGCAGAGGTGGGACTCCCAAATCTGTGCAGGGGCTGCTTTGCTGTGCAGGCAAGGAAGGGCTTGGGCTGCTCCACTGCCCTTGTTTGCTTTGGGATCACAGTTATTGTGGGGGACAGTGCAGGGGGAAGGGAGAAAACCTGGGCTTTGCTCACACATGGCTGGGTTTTTCCCTGGCATGCAGGGCTTGGGCCTTCCTCAATCCCCTCACAGAGATATGATTTTTCCCTTTGTTCTTTTTTTCCCTTTTTGTCTGTAATCTATTTTCAACAATTTGTTGTTTGTTTTTCTAGAGGAAGCATTCTGGTTGGTCCAGTCTGGATCAGGAAGTTCTTGGGAGCAGTTGTGGCATGGATGGGCCGTGCCCTTGGAGCAGGCTGAGGACATCGTTTGGGACCAGCTTTTTTTCCAGCCATGGATGGCATGAGGTGGGTCCCCGTGTGCTTGGCAGGGTGGGCTCAGAGCTTTTGGGAGATGGCAGTGAGCACAGGAGCATCCTGCTCTGGGCAGCTGCTGAGCAGGTGGATGTGCCATGGCTGGCTGCAGGCTGGGCACATGTCCTGCCTTCCTGCCCTGCTCCCAAAGGCAGCACTGATGGGCAGCTCTGGGCACAGCTCTGGGCACAGCCAGCATGGCCTGGGCACCACGGGCAGCTGGGACAAGGGGACAGGAGCCCTCAGCTGACGGGTAGTTTCTGCTTTCTCTCCTTGCAGCCGGGCTCTGCAGATGCTGAGGCTGCTCTGGGCTCTGCCAGGGCTCTGCTGGAGCTCAGCACCGGGCCGGAATCAGCCAAAGAAGAAATGGTGTCACCTGCAGCACAGACTTGCTTGAGCATTTTGGCAACGCAGCTCAAGTTTGCAGCGTGGACACCTCCAAGGGAAAACATGACACCTCCCAAAAATTAAACTTGTTCAATACCTTCCGAAATCAAATCAATCTGGGATGACTCCAAATGACATTTTTCAGCTTGCTCAAGCTGTAGCTCAGCCCTTCTCTGAACAGTTCTCTCCCCCACCTGCCTTTTACTTTTCAAATGCTCCCTTTTTTTCCCCCCAGTGAATTCCCAGCCCATTGCTGTCTCCATCACTCTGTTGCCTATCTTGATGCCCCTGACCACAAGGAAGGCCGAGCCCCAGGTTTAGGGACTCATGCTGTCACTGGCTGAGGAGCAGCAATGTTTCAGAGGTCCAGTGGCATTTTAGTGTCATTCAGAGCCACTCTCCAGCCCTCAGCTCTCCTCACTGCTGAGTTCCCACTCCCTTCATCCTTGCAGCAGGATGAGCTCTGTGAATCCCCTTGAGCCTCCCCACTCTTCCCAGCCGATGCACCCACTTCAGTGAGGCTGAAGCTGAAGCTTCTCTGTCTCCTCTGGCACACCAGTCCAGTCCCCTGTGTGGGGAGCCCCAGCCCCAGAGCACAGCACACAGCAGTGCAGTCCGGGCTGGAGCAGCTGCCCTGCAGCCCTGGCTTGGCTGTTTGTGGCAGCTGAATGCTCCCTGTTTCCAGCTGTCCCTGCAGGATGGCCCCAGGGCAGAGCCCAGCCGGGCTCCCACTGCAGCCCCTGGAGCTTGGGGCAGACAGTGCTCCCAGAGCTGAGGTTCATGGGGAGCACCCGCAGCTGTGCCTCGCACTCAGTGCTGGCAAGTGTTGTGTTCTCATCTCCTGCAGCCTGAGGGGAAAACAACCTGTGCTGCCAGGCCAGCACTGCCCCTCTGGGCAGGGAGAAGGCTGAAAGGCTTTCCCATTCCAGAGGATCCTGCACTGAGCCTTGGCAGGGCCTGGCAGGGCTGGAGCCGGGTCTGGCCTGCTGTCCGGGACTCGCTGCCCACCAACCGCCCCCACCCGCCACGCTCCGTCCTCCAGAGTCAGAATGGTCTGTGTGTGCCAGGGGCTCTTGGATGTCTCTGTATCCAGGGACAGAAGGGTCTGTGTGTGCCAGGGGCTCTTGGATGTCTGTGCATCCATGGACAGAAGGGTCTGTGTGTGCCAGGGGCTCTTGGATGTCTCTGTATCCAGGGACAGAAGGCTCTGTGTGTGCCAGGGGCTCATGGATGTCTCTGTATCCATGGACAGAAGGGTCTGTGTTTGCCAGGGGCTCTTGGATGTCTCTGTATCCATGGACAGAAGGCTCTGTCTGTGCCAGGGTTTCCATAATGTCTCTGTACCCATGGGTATGGGATGAACACGGACAGTGAATGTGTCAGTACCGTTGCTTGCTCACTCCTTCCTTTGTGTACAAGACGCATCCATGCACACCCCCACATATTGGTATATTAATAGGATAGGGATGGATAGAGACTTCGCACAGAGCTCTAACTTTGGCATAACTCACCCTTTAGCCAGAGACCAGGGGATTTTTTCCCCAGCTCTGTGTGAGAAGATGTCCAAGAGCTGAAGGAGCAGCATTCAGAAGCAGTTTCAGGATTTTTACGCCGGAAGTAGAGCTCACAACCATCCATATAACTTGACATATTCATTGGGATGGGCTGCTGCTTCTTTAGGAATATGGCCCAACGCAGACATGAGACTTGGAAAAATCCCAGCTCTCTGTGGGCTTGTGCAAAAGGGGGAGCAGCACAAACACTTTGTGCCTGCCTGGGGGCACAAGGTCCAAGGAAGTTTGGTGGCAGAGGGTGACCTGGGCTGGTGGCAGGTGAAGTTCCATTCCATGACATCTCAGAGTGGCACAGGACAAAGGTCCAAGTACCCCCAACCCCACTGATGAAGTCCTTAGAGTGCTGCACATCCTCTAGGAAAAGCTGCTGTCACACAATCCATTGGGATTTATAACTTTCATTTGCAACACTTTAAATCCAAATTTCAAACTGCAATATTTTTACATTCAAGACACAGTAATGCATAAATGCATAATAAATCTTTCAATTTCCTATTGATTCAATCACAATTTAAAATAACATAATATTACAAACAAAACCAAGAATCTTTTAAAAAAGTGATGCTGAGGTCAGGAATATGGATCCATGCCATCAGAACCTTTACAAAGTAACTGAGTTCTCTTTTTAAAAAGATCAGTTACCTCTTAATCCAAAGTTAGAGATGATTTTCACTACACATTTGTTTTTTGTTTTTATCTTTCATGGTTTTTTATTTTCTTTTTTGTCCAATGTTTTTAACAGAGAACTCGTCCTACAAAAGGAATGTACAGCAAAATGAGATACATTTCTGACAAACAATGAAAATGTCGGCTCCTCCTCTGTTTACTTTTCTCTGGATACCCTGAAGAAAAAAATCTAGCAGATATGAGCAGAGGTGTGAAGTGTTTCATTTGGACTGTGCTGGAGTTCAGCACTGCTGACATCCTGATCCAGTCAAGAGCTGCAGAATTCTTTTGCAGATCTCGAACCCTGTGTTTGCAGGCACAGCACCTGCAGTGCTGATGCAGCAATGCACATGAATAACTCTGTTATTCCCTCTCAGAATCTGGGCTCTGCCCCAGCACGAGGTGCTGCAGCCCTTTGCTCCTGGTTCCCATGTGGAGCAGCTCCCTTCCTGCTGGCTGAGCTGCTCAGGCAGAGCCCGACAGCTCCTGGCCCTGCAGGGCTGAGGCTTTTCCCCACTGCTGGGCACAGACTGATGGAGCAGCACTGCTGAACACGGGCACACAGAGGGACCAGGAGCAGCTGCCTTTGGCCACCTGAGGCTCCAAGGCCCAGACTCTGAGCAGCCAGGGCTGGAAGAGACTCGCAGGCTCCCTGGTGGCTGTGCTGCCCCACTTGTGTCCGGCCCAGCTTTGCTTGGGGCAGAGGGAGAACAAGGGGCAGCTCCCTCCCAGCCCAGCCCAGGGACCCTTCCAGCCCCAGGGCTTGGGGCACTGTCAGCACCTGCTGCTCCAGCCACCGCTCCTGCTGGCCCTGACAGCAACACCCAAACTGGGGCTGATCCCGAGGGAGCAGCAGCAGGGCCTGGATCTGATCCCTGACTCTGGGCCAAGGCTGGACAAATGACCCCACAGCAGCAGCAGCAGCAGCAGCAGCAGCAGCACATGGAGCTGACTTTCAGCACAGCCCCTGCCACTCTTCCCTCCTGTGTGCAGCAGTGTCACAGCAGCCTGAGGCACCTGGGAGCCCCCAGTGCCACCAGGGACTTGAGATGGCAGCCCTGGGCTCCTGGAGGTTGTGCAAGGAATGGAGCTGGGGACTCCCTGTCCATGGGGAGCTTCCAGATGGAAGAGGCTGCTGTGCCCAGGCAGCTCCAAGGCCACAGCAAGGAGAGTCTCGACCACTGGATCTGTGCCAGTCCTACAGTCCTGGGCAGCAGCCACCGAGCCCCGGGGGAAGAGAGGGCACAGCAAGAGGGACAAAACCAGGCAAGGTCAGAGACTGGAGAGAGCCAGACCTGGGACCAGGAATAGCTGCTCCATTGCACTCTTGGAAAAGCTCTTGGCTGGTTCAGAGCGCTGAAAGGCGTGAAGGACAGAGAGGAGGCCATACCAAACAATGCTCCTGTTTCCACACCCTCCCCTCTCTGTGTCCCAGAAGCAATTGGATGGACTGTGTTCTTCTCTCCAAGTCGTCTCGTTCAGCATGAGCAGCTTAGCACCAGGAGCTGAAGGAGCTGAAGCCTCAGGCCACAAGAGCTGAGCAAGAGGAGACTTTCTGAGCAAATGAGTGCTACTAACATGGACCTAGCTGAATTCAGCAGATAGAATCACGGAATCACAGAATCCTTTCTATTGGAAAAGACCTCTGAGGTCATCCAGTCCAGCTGTTCACCCAGCAGTGCCAAGCCCAGCACTAAACCATGTCCTGAAGTGCCAAGGCCTGGACAAGAGCCCTGAGTGAGGCCTGAACAGCAGACCCTGAGCCAAAGGTGGCCTCTGGATGAACCTTCCAACCAAAGCTTAGCTTTGTATCTGCTCATTAATGAAATATGCATGGTCATTAGCACTGTTATAGATGTAGCCACTCATTAGTGAAACATGTATTGACCTTTCTGTATTTAGAAGCCAGACAAGGCCATGAAATCTGACATCTGGCCTTGTTTGGGGCTGAAGGATCAAAGTCACCTCCCTTGGTTCCTCCTTGAGCCCTGGCCAGGCTTTGGGAGGAACCCAAGAAGAGGATGAAACCAGATGTTCCTGCACTAGAAGTGCTGTCAGTTTGTTCATTCAGCACTGTCAGAGCTGGGTCCTCTCACAGCAGGGCTGGAGCCTCACCTGCGGCTGGAGGCACCTGCAGGAATTCCCAGTGTCCAGGAGTGGCTCTGCAGCCCTTGGCTGGGACAGCTTCCACTGCTGCTGTGTGGATCTGGGGGATGGTGAAGTCTGAGGTTAACTGGTGCTGGATCTTTCTTAATCACTGCAGGCAATATTTGGTGCTGATGGTTGGGTGCATTGCTGAGCTGCTCCTTTTGTGATCATTTGCTGCTTTGAGCTGCAGTAAATGACACTGATTCCTTCAGTTGGAGTCTGTGTCTTTGGTGCTGACCCTGCCCACTGGTAAAACAAAACTGGCAGAGTCTGGCCAGATCACAGCAAAATGTCTCTTGTTAAATGTAAATGTGAGGAATCGGTCCCATCAGAAATTCCCAGATGGGAAGCCCTTCCCTGGAGCTGGCTGGCTCTGGAGTGGGCTGAGGTCGCAGCACTGTGTGAGCAGTGGGGCAGTTGTTTAAAAGAAGCTGAACCCCTGGATGTCTTAAAATGTATCCAAAAATTGCATACGGAAAAGGAAAAGAACTTGTGGGTTTGGGCAGACAAAGATGAATTTGTTAACAGTATATTGGAAACAGCACCTTCAGAAGGAACAGTTATTGTTGGAATGCTCCCACATGGAGCAACAGAAGAAGGTTTTAATCTTGAGCTCCGATGCATTTGTGCAAGTGAAATATTAATATCATAAATAACTATGTACATATTTATAGTATAATAAGACCTTAATATATATATTGATATATATATATTATATGTATTTCTATACCTATCTATCTATATGTATATTTCTATATCAATATCTATATCTACGTATAAAATAGTAATAATGTGAAATAGTGCTGACAATACTAATTTGGTAGCTTTGACTGCTCAGGGATGTAACATCAAATACTCTACAGAAAAGGATTGGCCAGGACCCTAATGTCAGAGGTAAACTTTGTGACATTGTATACAATGAACAAAGGAGGAGGGGATAAAATTGTCTGTTTTTACAGGGTTTGCTGATACTGTGATGCAGAGTGCTTTGTCTGTTACTGTGAAAAATACCGTGATTAAGACTGCAGGGTTTTTTCGTGTACCAAACTATCCTCAAGCTGCAGGATTGGTGGAACGGGTGAAGGGGCTGTTAAAAGAGCAGTTGACAAAATGAGGAGATGGGAACCTGTCCCCATGGAGAATCCATCTCCCAGATGTGTTCCATGCCCTTAACAATGGCCCACTGGGGAAATGGAAACCCCTGGCTGTGCACAGCTGCACCCAATTTGCAACTACAGCCCAGAGGCTGCAGGGCTGGACCTTTATGCATTGGAATTAATTAGGATAAATCCAAAGCAAATGAGAGCTATCAATACTGAGACAGGAATTCAGATTCCTCCAGGACACTTTGGTTTCATAACTGCTTGCTTGGAGCTTGGCCTTGCAAAATGTTCATGTCATGGCAGGAGGAAAGGAGGAATTGATGTAGAATATAAAGGAGAAATTACATCAACCCCATGACAGGGTAGCACAATTATTGATATTGCAATTTTAAGAATGATTGTGAAAAAAGGAGATCCACCTCCAGTCATTACCATTTGTGGAGATAAATGGTTTGGATCCAGCAGTCTTAATAATGGAGCCAGTGTGGGCCCGGAGGCCAAAAGGCCCTCCTGAGGCAGCTGAAGGAGCAGCTTCTAGGAAAGACAGCATTGAATCCTGAAACCTGGGCAGGAACAATGGGAATATGTCCCTGCAGACAAGTATTCTGTGTGAGAACAAGTAGGTGTTACAGGATACTGTTTTACACATCCTGCCAGACCAAATCTCCTTGTTTGGCCCAATGGCCCCTTTGGAAAATGCTCTGATCCACAGGGCTCCCTTTGAAGGCTGCTGTGACACTGAGGGACTTGCACACAAATTCCATCCAGGAGCCTGGGTGCCCTCAGGGACTGGGACCCGGCCCCCTTCCAGCCAAAGGGGAAAGGGCCCCACCAAGCCTTGTTAGCCACAGACAACATGGTAAAGCTGAACAGCAAAGGACTTGGGGGCATTATTCTGGAGTTAAAAAGGCACCACCTCCATGGACAACACAATTTTTGTTCCTATCTTGAATGAGATTTAGAAAAAATTAAGAACAGTGTCACTAAAGTACTATTGATGTCTGTAAGTTGTACCTTGATAGTCAGCCAGAATCTTTGTTTGCCACAAACACCTCCAGTGTTTCACCAAGGGATTAGTCATCAAAATTTAATGATTAGTTCTGCAAATTTCAAGATCAGGGTAGCCAAAGTACTCCATGTCAGTAATTGCTGGGTATGTTCTCAGCTGAAGTTGGGAGGAATGGGGTTCCCTTGGAGGGCCCACCCTGTGGGGTGGCCAGAACTCAGTCCATGGGCTCTGACTCGTAACTATCAATGAAGGGACAGTTCAAGAAAACACAGGAATACAATGGTCCGTTTGACAGGACTCACTAAGATTTCCCTTCAGGAGAACCGAAGCCTGTTCTAGTTACAGAGGCCACAGTGTGAGAGGATTTCTGTGCTTCACCATCACTCCCCATGTCAGTAGAGCTTGGGCTGCTGGAGCTGGTCAGTGTCAGTGTTACCCCACTCCTGGCTGCAGGGCCACCATTTAGGGTCCTTCAGCAACAACCACAAGGAAGACCTGGAGCCCAGAGAACATTTTCCTCCCAAGGAGTGCCTTGGGTTTCAGAAAGCAAAAGATTCTGGTTCATCCTGTGCCCCATGTGTGCTGCCCTGTCCTGTGGAGTTGACATGAATAAGCTGAAAGGATTATTGGAAGTAGCAAATGATGCTGTTAAAACGTCCAGTAGCACATCCTATGGGCTCCAACAAACACAAATGGGGACTCCACAGAACCGCATGGCCTTGGATTATCTGCTTGCTGGCCAAGGAGGAGCCTGGGCTTTCATGGCACAGGAATGTTGCACTGCTCTCAGTGATGGGTTTGAAGGCCAACAGTCAGCAATCACCTTGAGAGAAGGAGCAGGAGAAGAGTGGCAGGAAGAAGAAAATTCTTCTTGGTGGGATTGGCTTCATGGCTACCAAAGGAGGCTGCTGTGAAATGCATTTGTGGCAGTGTCTGTCATCATTGCAGTGTGTGCACTTGGTGTGCACTCTGACATTCCATGTTCGAGTTGTTGTGACACTTTGTGATGGGAAGTGGAATATTGAGACTTGTCTTAAAAGAGACAGTCTCCAGAAAAGAGAGGCATTTGATATAGAAGAGAGAATAGTAGCAACTCTTTAGGCATGTTTGAAAAGGAATGTGAATAGCTCTGAGTAATGAAATTTAACAACACTTAATTGAAGCACAAGGGGAGATGCCTTTATGCCTAATATCTAAACCTAAACTGTGCTATTGAAAGAATGGTTATGAAGGTTGTACTTCATTGTAGGTCTCAGGATCCATCCAAGTAGCAAGGCCTGAACAGGCCTGGAGGCAAAGTTCCTCTCTAGATGAACCTTCCAACCAAATGTTATATTTGTATCCACTCCCTAACAAAGCATTATGAACAGTGAATGTGTTCCTTGATAAGACATGGATTTCTATTTCTGTATTCAGAAACCAGACAAGGCCTCCTCTGGCCTTGTTTGGGGGTGAAGGATCAAAGTCAACTCCCTTGATTCCTCCTTGAGCCCTGGCCAGGCTTTGGGAGAAACCAATCAGGAGAATGAAACCAGATGTTCCCACACTAGCAGTGATGTCAGTTTGTTTGTTTAACAGTGTAAAAGCTGTGTCCTCTCACAGTGGGCTTGGAGGCTCCTTGCCTGCAAAGGTGGAGGCACCTGCAGGAATTCCCAGTGTCTGGGAGTGGCTCTGCAGTCCTTGGCTTCCAGCTGATGTGTGGATCTGGGTGATGGTAAAGTCTGAGGGTAACTGGTGATGGACCTTTCTTTAATCACTGCAGGCAATCTTTGTTAGTAATGACTGGATGGATTGCTGAGCTTCTTTTGTAATTCTTTGCTAATGATTATGTGCTTTGCTAAGCTTATCCTTTTGTAATTCTTTGCAGCTGTGCATTATATAAATTACAGGATTCCTTAAGTTGGTGTCTGTGTCTTTGGTACTGACCCTGCCCAGTGGTGAAACAGGGCCCCCTCTTGCCTAAGAGTTACCTGGGAAGGCAAAAACCCTCACTCCAACATTCCCCCCGTGTTCCTTGTTCCCCGCACTTCATACACTGAGCATGATGTCCTGTGGTCTGGGGTATCCCCGGGGTCAGTTGGGGTCACCTGTCCTGGCTGTGTCCCCTGCCAAGCTCCCCACAGCCCCAGCCCCTGCCCAGGGTGGCTGGAGGAGGGGCAGGACAGGCCTTGGCTCTGTTGCAGCTCAGCAAGAACAAAACCATCTCTGCGTGCTCAGCCCTGTGCTCAGCACCCGGCCCAGCAGTGTCTCAGTGCCAGTGTCTGTGCCCTCAGTCCCTGCCAGGGCTTGCCATGGCAGGGGCCAGGACAGGTGACCCAGGTGTCACCCCCAGTGAGGGCTGCCATGGAAACAGTGCCAGCACTGCCCCTTTCTGTCTGGCTGAGCTAGCCTTTGGCCCTGGCAGTGCCCTTTGCTGCTGGTTCCTGGTGCCTGAGCGGCCAGCGCGGCACAGGGCAGGTGGCCATGGCACAAGCCCCCAGCAAGGGATCCCCTCTGGCTCTGGGCAGTGACACCAACCCTGAGCAATGGGCTGGCGCGCTGGGGTCGGTGCAGTGTCCATCCAACAGTGTCTTGTAATGGCCCAGTGCAGACTGGGATGATGATCCACCCTCCCAGCTGGCCCAGGGCAGCTCTGCAGTGCCCTTCCCCACAGCCTGTCTGCACAGAAGCACTTGCTGGGTGCTCTGCATTTCCCTTCCCTCACTATTGGGTCTCTCCCACACCGCCCAACTCAGAGCTTTCAGCTGCAAGGAGTTCAAAGCTGGTCTGTCCTTCAGGAGTTGGTCTAATTCTGCCCTGAGCAAACTCTGGATTTGTGTTTATTGCAGAACTTCCTGTGTGTCTAAAATATTCCTTGCAGGGTTCTGCCTTAGGGAAGGGGAACCTCCTTGGTGGCAGCTTGGGCTTGGCACACACTTGAGGAGGATGTCTGTTTTCAACAGGGAAACTCAGGAGTTTTAGATTGCTTCAAAATATAAAAGAAACTGTACCCTCTTTGGCTGCGTACAGCCAGTTCTCTGAGCAAAGCAGGTCCCAGGTGAGTGAGGAGAGACAAAATGGGCATGGGGAATGTGGAGCAAGGTTGTCCACGCTGCATCAGACCTCAAGGCACAGCTTCTCTGAGCAGGCCAGAGCTCCTTAGGAGAGTCCCTGCTGGATCAATATCAGTCACTGATGCTGCAATCACCTCTTGTGTAATAAGAACAGCAATAAAAGACACCCTTTAAAATAGGAATACATACTTGCTAGAAGCTCTTTGAAATATTTCTCCATAACTGAAAAAGGAAACCCTCCTAATGAACTGCACTAGAGTGGAGGTAAATCAAGGCAGAGCCATGGTTTGTCAGGACTTGCTTGATGCTAACAAGCCCCATGGTGCATTTGGAGCTGAGTCCTGGAACCTCAGGACCTGAGAGGAGATTGTACAAACCTGTCCAGGAGTCCAAGTCAGAAGAAAACCCCAAAGTGTGTCTCAAGGCATGAATGGGTCCCACTGAGTTCCATCCCAACACAGGCTCCTCATGGACTCGTTGGAGGAGAGAATTGGGAGCCAGATGGCACAAAAACTTCTCAAAGACTCAGTGTGAAAAGGAAAATCCAAAGTACTTTAAAAACCTTGAGTACCTCAAAGTATTAATGAGCCCCACTGAGTGTCAGTACAAAGATCTCAAGGGACTCGTTAAAGCAGATAATTGGGGCCATGATTGCACAAACCTCTCACAGAGTCTGTATCAAAAGGGAAACATCGAGTACCTTAAAATAACTGAAGTACCTTGAAGTATTAATGAGCCCAACTGAGTGTTGTTACTGACAAAGCCTCTCCAGGGACTAATTACAGCAGATAATTGGAGGCCATGATTGCACAAACTTCTCAGAAAGTCAAGATAAACCAAAACCCAAAGTCCTTTGAAAAACCTGCAGTCCCTGGGAGCATTCAGGAGCCCCCAGGGCCATTGCTGACTAAGGCTCCCCAGGGACTCCTTCCAGCAGATCCTTGAGGCCACTGGGATGTGGGCTAGGGAGGGATGCTGAGGGCAGGACAAGGGGCTGACAGTGCCCAGCCTGGCTGGGGCTGTGCCAGGAGCCCCCAGGGCCTCAGGACAAGGTGTGTCCTCCCAGCCCTTGCTGGCACAGACCCTGCTGCTGTGCCCCAGGCCACCAAGACTTGGCTTCTCTTTGTCCCCACCTGGCATCAGTGCCTCCAGTTCTCTGCTCTGCCTGGGGCCTGGGGACACTTTCTGAGTCGTGTCCCTCAGTGGGACCCATTAAAAGTCCAAGAAACTTTGGAGTTGGATTCTGCCTTGGAGTTCTGGAGAGGTTTCTTCAGCTGCCTCTCAGGGACTGATGTTCAGGGCCTGAGCACAAAGCCCCAGAGGCTCATTAAAGTCCTGCTGCTGTGTCTGTGCTGCTGAGCTGGGCTGGGCTCCTGGCACAGAGGCAGCTCCTGGTAAGCAAGAAGAGCTTCAAAAGCACATTTCTCTTGATGAGCAGCTCTTCTGCCAGCCCAGCAGGGCTGGGGCACTGCCTGCAGCCAGCCCGGGCACAGCCCAGAGGCACAGAGAGCTTCAATCAGTCAGGGCTGGGAAGGTGCTGAGAAGTGCCTGGGGCAGAATCCCTGCCAGCCCTTGGCACAGGAACCTCTGGCTGCAGGACAATGCAGCTGCAGCTCCTGGAGCCATCTCCTAAAGCTGGAACATCCCAATGCCTGCATGTTGCCAGGATTTTTAGTGAAAAAGCCTCTGCTAGGATTTTTCCTGTCCTGAGGAGCTGAGGGCCTCAGGAAAGAAATGTAAACAATAACTATCTGCTGCTGTGGAGTGCCACAGGTGCATCTTCCATTGGTCCATGTGGATTGTTTTCAATCAGTGACCAATCACAGCCACCTGTGACAAGGCTGTGAGCAGTCACAGGATTTTTGTTATTCATTCTTGTTCTATTCTTGTCTTTGTAGCCTTCTGATCTTCTTCTCTCTGTGCTTTTTAGTATAGTTATAATGTAGTATTTTAGTATAATATATATCATAATAAATCAGCCTTCTGACCAACATGGAGTCAAGCCTCGTGTCCTCGCACCAGGGGTTCAAGTTTAAGCAACAATTGGTGAACCCTGGACGTGTGAAACTGATGGTCACCCCAAGAGTGACCACGGAGTCCAGCCTGGAGCTGAAGAAACGAGACCCTGAAGATGGGCAGAGTTCACAGCCGTGGCTGCAAACAGGAGAACCTGTTGGACTTTCCTGGAGATTGTGTCCAGAGACCGCAGAGCAGCAGAGCTGCACAGCTGGATCCACAAGGACACTGTCTAAAGGTACTGTTATATTTTCCCTTCCTGAAGATCCTGCCACTCGTAGAAGGTGGGAGGAAAGTTGGAAAAATGTACCTTCGGAAGTTCAGGTTCCGTTTACTGCGTCAGAGGAGAAAGTTATTGAACTCTGGCGCAAATGGGGACACAATTTGATTTTTTGCAAGGAACTGTATGATCGGTTTTTCAGATGGGCAGAATTTCATAGATTTTTTACAAATGTGGTATACTCCCTCGATATAGATCTTTGGCAGTTCATGGACGCTGCTTTTGAGTGGACAAAGGACCAGGGTGTTACACTCCCAAGAATGTATGGAGTGCACCTATGCCTCTTCTATATTTTGAAAAAAAGGGAGGCTGCGGGGGTCATCGTGGCCCGGCGCGGTCGCGCTCCGTTCCCACCAGGTTCGGCACGAGAGAAGCCTCTCAAAGAAGACGAACCGCGGGTTCGCAGCCCCCCCGCATTGCCCACAGCTGAGCAAAAGTTTTTCTCCGCTCCCTTGGAGCATGAGCAGACAGAGCTGCCTTCTCCCCCAGCTCTTTCTCTTGGGGGGGATGGGGAGCCGGCCCCGCCTGCTTCGCCGTGGAATTCTCCGCTCCCCCCACTCCGGGAGGCAGCGGAGCCGACCCTGCCTCAGCTGGCCCCGCGGGAGGCCGCCGGACCCTGCGGCTCCGCCCGTGGTCCTGCCGCTGCCCGGGCCAGCTCGGCCGGCTCTGATGGCTGCGCCTGCGCTGCAGTGTCCAGACCCCGAAGGAGACTCGGCCGCTGCGCGCAGCCCGGCGGAGGATGCGCCCCCGCGGCCCGTGCCAGTCCCGCTGCTTCCAGCCGACCCAATTGCAGTGCAAGAGCTTGCCAAGAATGGTGCTGAGCCCATGGGACCGTCTCAAGAGCCGACACCAGTGTCCGTGCTGCCCGCACCACCCACCCCAGCTGTCCCACTGGCTTCCAGAGCTCTGTCATTCGCATCAGACCCTGTGGACAGCCTGTCCCTCCGTGGAGGGGGCATGGCTCGCCAGGTGACTACGGCTGCAGTTCGGCTGCCTGTTTTCAAACTCAGCGTGGTTCACGGGTCATTTCGCGTGTGGTCGGGGGCTTGTCCCTGGGGTTTGGGGTGCCTGCCTCCCCCTGAGCGCCCCAGCGGCGTGGGGGAGTTGGCTCCTGGAAATTCTGCCTCTGGTCCCCAGCCCGGAGGGGATGGGGGTGGTGCCAAGGGGCAGAACGCAGGAGCAGTGGCGTTTGCCTTGCAGGAGCAAGAGAAACAGTGCAAAGCAAGCATTGCTCGCTTGCTCTGGGGACAAGAAACCCTCAGATCTGGGATGAAAATTCCTGAGAAAGCTTCTCTTCCCCAGCTGCCGGTGTGCACCGGTGCTGCTGCGGGGAGGAAGCATTGGGTCATTTCTGCTCTCAAGACACTGGCAGCATGGTCCTGCCAGGTTCTGAGCACACAGAGCCCGCCTCATGGGCTGGTTCTGGGTTCTTTGGCTCATTTCCCTGGGCTGGGGCCACCGCCCCGTCCAGTGTTGGGTTTGGGAGCTTTCAGCTCCCTGCCTGGACCTGGGCCACCGTTCTGTGGACCAGGTCTGGATTCTCTAGTCCGTCCACCAAGACCAGGGCCACCCAAGGGTCCTAGAAACCCTCTGCTGCTGCTGCTCTTCTTTTGGAAAAAAAAAAGAAAAAAAAAAGAAAAAAAAAATAAAGAAAAGGGAAAGAGCTAGCAGCTCAAAAGCATTGAAAAGCCAAAAATTAGCCTCAGCCCAAGTGGTTCAATGAAGGGCTGTGGCCAGAGCATTCCAGAATTTTCTCTCAGAATTGTTTGATGACTGTCAATGGATTTTTTTATAATTCTTGTTCTCTTTAGCAGTTCTTTGTTTCAGAATTCTGCAAGCCTGTTTCAGGACCAAAGGGGACTTCCAGAGATTTCAAAGAAGAACATCTTCAGTCCATGGACTCTGTCCTAAAACTCAGCTGTTTGGACTTGAAACAATGAACTTTCTTTGCATGAGTTTTTGCATTTTCTTATAATTTTTAAGATTGTTTTAGTGATATGATAGAATTTGATGTTTTATAGGTGAAGAATTTCCCTGAATGTTCTACAGGTGAAGAATTTCCCTGACCATTCCACATCAGCAGTTGATTGAGATTTTGATTGGCAACAGATGAACCTCAAGGGGTGTTTGTTCTCTCTTCTGCAAGGGCCCAGTAGAAGAGATTGCAAACATTTCTTTTTCTATTTAATTTAATAAATTTTAAAGGGTGAGATGTAGCCATGATATTTTAGTGAAAAATCCTGTGCTAGGATTTTTCCTGTCCTGAGGAGCTGAGAGCCTCAGGAAAGAAATGTAAACAATACTCTATGCTGCTGTGGAATGCCACAGGTGCATCTGTCATTGGTCCATGTGGATTGTTTTCAATTAGTGGCCAATCACAGCCATCTGTGCCAAGGCTGTGAGTAGTCACAGGATTTTTGTTATTGATTCCAATTCTATTCTTGTCTTGGTAGCCTTCTGATCTTCTTCTCTCTGTTTTTTTAGTATAGTTGTAATGTAGTATTTTAATATAATATATAACATAATAAATCAGCCTTCTGATGAAAATGGAGTCAAGCTTCATGTCCTCACACAAGGGGCAGCCTAAACAAGAACACCCAACACCCACCATGGATCCTCAAACACCTGCAGGACCCCTAGACTTCTAAAATTCCTTCTGAAAGAGGAATTTTCAGGAGACTGGGAGCGGCTGGATCGAATCCCAGGCCCGGACTTTGTCAAAGGTATAAAAGATTGGACAGGTAGAATTGAACCGTAATTCAATTTGTCCCACAGAATTAACAATGGAATACCAGATATATTTATATAAATACAGCTCTGATTGATTCTGATCATGATTAGATAACATGCCTTATTTACACCACAGAGTAAATTTTAAAAAACACAGTTATTTACTCCACAATACGGGAACTATAACAATTATTTGAATATAGTGCTCCAGGAAGCAATTTTGCAGTCAAGAGGGCCTTGCTGGAGTTGTTGGAGCCCATTGCAGGCAGAGGCTCCTGCTCCAGCAGGAACGCCCTTTCCTGTGCCAGGAGCAGGGCAGGTCCCGCTGCAGGAAAAGCCCCAGGCCAGCCCCAGCACAGGGAAGGGCTCGGGCACAAGGGCAGAATGCCGTGCTGGGAGCTGTCCCAGGCAGAGCCTGAGGCACCAAAGGCACCTTGGCAGCAGCAGCTGCTTGCAGGGCATGGCCAGAAGCCTCCCTTGGCAGCCCGGCCTGGTGGCCAGCACTGCAGAGCTGCTGCCTCAGGGCTCATTTCTGCCTGGGCTCTGAAAAGCCACTTCTGCTCCAGGAGCCTGCCTGGGAAGCCATTGGCCCCAGCACCTTGGGGACAAGATATGAGTGACAAAACTCTCCATGCCAGCAGAGACAAGGCAGGGGCAGAGGAAAGGGGAGAGCCAGGCCCAGGGGACAGGGCTGCCATGGTGATGGCTGTGAGGTCACTGCCCCTGCAGCAGCCTGGCTGCCCTCAGCAGACATTCTGGCCAGAAGTGTGTGAAGGCACCCAGCACACCAGAACACCCACACAACAGGAATTCTGTTCTTGGGGATGATGGTGTTTCACTGGGTCAGGCTGCACAAAGCTCCTGCTCTTGGACAATTCCTGGGATGGGGAACGCAGTTCTCTGGAAAAACAGTTGCAGTTTTGTGCCACTCTCATCATTGTAAAATATTTCTCCTTCTAACAAATGTAAATACACCCTCATTCAGTTGAGCAATATTGACTCATGTCCTGTTACTGCAAGATGTGGGACTAAATAATGTTGACCACTATTTTTCCATTTTCACAGACCTTGGAAAGTAACCAAAAATCTCCCAAGATGGGGTTTGGATACCTCATCACATAACCAGCAGGTAGAAGGTGGTGGCTCTGGGCTCAGTGGTGTGGAGACTGAGGACAGAACAGGAGCAGCCCGAGAGGGATTGAAGGGTGGTTTCAGAGAGGCTGGAGTTTTTCTTCTTTGTGTAAAACATCCAGAGAAAGAAATAATGGCACCAAGGGTGTGGAGTTCCCCTGCCCCAGGAAGCAGGCATTCTACCCAGACAGACAGCATCAAGTGAGGGGCGTGATTTAAAGAGGATTCCGCCCCTCCACCATGTGGGGTGTGCCTCTGCAAGCCCAGGAAAAGACACTCCACCCCATCTGGTCAAAAAAGGAGTGGCCACAGAACATTTTTCCTTTTCTGTAACCTCATTGGTTCAAATTCTACTGCAAAGTCCCTGCCACACATTTTTCCATTGGTTGTCCTCCCCGATCCACTCCTTTGCAGTGCCCTGCTCCTTCTGCTATTGGACCCCGACCCTAAACTCCACCCCTACCCTGTCATGTAAAATGCATGACAAGCCACCACTCCCTCTCCCCCTTCATTTCTTGTTTTGGTACCTGGCACAAAAAAGGATCCTGGGCTTTGCTAAACCAAGCCCCATCCTGTTGCCTTCCTTTCCCTGTTGGTCATCAATGCCTGCCTGAGGTCTGAGACTCTGGGGGCTGGGGGAGTCGTTTTGCTGCTTACTGCAGTGGAACACAACACAAGGGCATCTGGGGAGGCCCAGACTGGACATGAAGAGAAAGGAATTTCCTCCCCCAGGGCAGGGCTGTGGTTCAGAAGGAGCCTGGAGCAGCCCAAGGCTTTGTGTGGGCAGACAGAGGCAGGAAGGAGGCAGAGCTGTCAGCAAAGGAAGGGGCCAGCCAGGTGGGGCAGCCGGGGGATGATAACAGCCTGCAGGGACAGAGGCACAGGGCAGGGACACCGTAGGACAGCCTGGGCTGCACAGGGCACAGGGATGGGCAGCAGCTGCAAGGCCCTGACAGAGCCAACTTGGGCAGCACTTTGGCCATGGCTGCTGGCCCTGGGCCTGAGCCAGGAGCAGGAGATAAGTGACCCTTGCAGGCCTGGAGCCTCATTGCCTCCTTGTCCCTGCTCAGCAGCCTGGCAGGGGCCGCCCCATGGTGCTGCCCTTGGCATTGCACATCCCCACATGCCAGAGCCCATCCCGGGAAGAGCCCTGAGCAAGGAGGGAGGGACAGGATCTGCCTTGCCAGGGGCTGGGGCTCAGGCCTTGGGTCTTTGCCTTCCTGAAGCACATCCAGGTTTTCTTAACATTAGAGACACCTCTCCCTTGCTTGTCCCCACCTGTCATTGCTGCCTCCAGTGTTCTGCTCTACCTGGAACCTGGGGACACTTTCCAGTGAGTTGTGTCTCTCCTTGGGACCCATTAGAAGTTAAAGAAAGTTTGGTGTTTGAATCTGATTTGGAGTTGTTGAGAAGTTTTTTTAGCGCACACTGAGGGACTGAGTCTGATGCAAAGAGCACCAAAGCCCCAGAAGGTCATTAAAGTCCTGGTGCTGTGTCTGTGCTGCTGAGCTGGGCCGGGCTCCTGGCCCAGAGGCAGCTCCTGGCAAGGGCAGCGCTGCAGAGAGACAGCTCTGGCCAGGAGCAGCTCCTGTGCACAGCCCAGCAGGGCTGGGGCACTGCCAGGGCAGCTCAGGGACACCAGCAGGGCACAGCCAGAGCTGACAGGGGCTCAGCACTGGCAGGGGCTGGGGGATGTCCCAGAGGGGGCTGTGTCACAGTGGCACCTCTGTGGCTGTGTCCTAGAGGCACAGAGCAGCTGTGATGTCAGCAAGGGGCTGTGTGACAGCACAGAGTGGGCTGTGTGAGGTCACAGGTTGGGCTATGACATCACAGAGTTTGTTGTGTGAGGTCACTGAGCAGTTACAGGATCATAGAGGAGACTGTGTGACATCACAGAGCAGGCTGTGACATCATGGCATGGCTGTATGACATTATAGAGGAGATTGAGGTCAAAGTGTGTGCTGTGACATTAGAGAGTGGCAGCATGACATAACAGAGAGGGTTTTGTGACATCACTGAGGGGGTTGTGACATCACAGAGCTGTCTGTGACATCATGGAGTAGAGTATGAGGCCATAGAGCAGATCCGGACGTAACAGCTGGTGGCTCTGTGACATCAGCGAGTGGGTTGTGACATCACTAGGTGGCTGTGTAACATCCGAGAGAAGACTGTGACATCACAGAACAGACTGTGACATCCCAAAGCAACTTTCTGACATCACAGAGTCTTCTGGGACATCACAATGCAGCTGCATGACATTCCAGGGTGACATCCCAGAATTGGCTCTGTGACACACGGGTGCTGTATGACATCCCAGAGTGGGCTGTGACATCACAGGTGGCTGTGTGACATCCAAGGGGCTGTGTGACATCACAGGGTGGCTGCTTGTCCCTGCTCAGCAGCCTGGCGGGGGCTGCCCCATGGTCCTGCCCTTGGCATTGCACATCCCCACATGCCAGTGCCCATCCCGGGAAGAGCCCTGAGCAAGGAGGGAGGGACAGGATGTGCCTGGCCAGGGACTGGGGCTCAGGCCTTGGCCCTTTGCATTCCTGAAACACATCCAGGTTTATTCAGCACCAGAGACACCTTTGCCTTGTTTGTCCCCAGCTGTCATCTCTGCCTCCAGTGTTCTGCTGTGCCTGGAACCTGGGGACACTTTCTCAGTTGTGTCTCTCAGTGGGACCCATTAAAACTTCAAGAAACTTTGGAGTTTAAATTTAACTTTGAGTTCTGGAGAAGTCTTTTGAAGGCTCTCTCAGGGACTGAGTCTGATGTAAACAACACCCAAGTCCCAAGAGGGTCATTAAAGTCTTTGTTCTGTGTCTGTGCTGCTGAGCTTTAAAGGAACAGCTCTTCCCAGGACCACCTCCTCTCCCAGCCCAGCAGGGCTGAGGGCTCTGCCTGCAGGCACTGAGGGGACAGGAGCCAGGCAGAGACAGACTGAGGAAGTCATTGAGATGAAACTTCACTGGGGGAAAGATCTTCACAGCCCTCCACATGGTGAGTCAGTGGATGCAGGGCAATGTCCCCTGGAGGGATCTCCTGAAGCCAGCACACCCCACAGCCTGGGGGATGTGCCAGGAGGACTCTCCCAATTTCTCTGTGGCAGAGCAGCAGGAGGAGGAGGATGTGCTGCAGAGCAGGGTTGCCCTGGGCACCCTCAGAGGGACAGGACAGGATGGCTCCTGCTGCCAAGGATGGCTGCAGGGGGTGAAGCTGGGGCTGCAGCCAGGGCTGCCAGGGCTGTCCTGCAGAGCAGGTCCTGCTGCCCTGAGGGCTCTTGGCCAGCCCAGGGGATGTGCCACCTGCCAGGGGCAGCTCTCAGCTTGCCTGGCAGCTCCCCATGGACAGGTCAGGGGAGCTGTGGGGGCAAGGAGTGACTCCTGCCAGGGCAGGTCCTGCTGCAGTGGAGAGGGTGCTGTGTGGGCCAGGGCTCCTCAGAGCTCCAGCTCACGCCCAGCTCATTCCTGAGGGGACTTTTAATGAGCTCATTCAGGGCAGGGGTTTCCTGCTTGGGTCTCTGCTTTCCTGAATCTGTGCTCCCACTTTTCCCTGGCTCAGCTTGGTGGCAAGGGAAACTCAGCTGTGCAGGGTAGAGCAGGGGCTGAGGCTCTTAGATCATCACCGAGTTTTTCTGGGAACCTCAGCAATTGCCCCCCCCACCCTCCCCAGCCTCCAGGCCCATCCAGCATCACCTTTCCACAATGCCAAGTCTGGGGAACCTGTTCTTTAATCCCTGCAGCCCTGAGCAGCTGCAGGGCAGAGCTGGCCCAGGGGCTGGGCTGGGCTCTGGCAGCTCTGGCAGGGAAGGAGCCCGGGGCCACAGGAGCAGCTCCGGCAGGCACAGCTCCAGCAGCAGAGCTGTGGGCAGGGAGGGAGGGAGGCAGTGCTGAGGGAAGCCCTGCTGCAGGGCAGATGTGGCACTGCCAGCCCTGCCCTGCAGGGCAGACACTGCCCTGAGCAGCACAGCTCTTGTGTCCCCTCCCAGCCAGCACAGCCCTCAGCCCAGGGCTCGGGGCACTCAGTCCCTCCTGGGATGGCAGAGCAGCAGCAGAGATGAAGGGCATCTCTCCTGCCATGTGCCCATTCCTGCTGACAGGGCCTGAGGGCCACTGCCCTGCCCTGGTGCTGCCTGGCAGGGGCTGTGCAGGGCTGGGCAGGGAAAGGCTTTTCCTCAGGCCTGGCTCTCTCTCTCCTTGCCTTGCCCAGGTGCTCCTGGCATTGCTGAGGGGCTCTCTGGGATGGCAGTTCCAGCTGCAGGGTCAGGCCCAGCCCTTGGGCTCCTCCTGTGCAGGCTGAGCACAGCACTGGGGTGTCCCAGCTCCCTGTGCCTGGGGAGCTCTGGGCAGGGCAGGCTGGCAATGAGTAAACTCTTCTCAGGTAGTGCCATGGACACGACCCTCGAGATGCCATCCAAGCTGTGAGCTGCCTCCAGGGGACATTGGGGGACAGGAGTGTCCTTGGCCAGAGTGGGGCTGAGACTCTGAGAAAGGCTGAGCCAGTTTGCTCTGCTGTGGGTCCCTCTGCTCTCAGCTGTGTCAGGCCGATTTCCAGGGGAACACAGGAACTGCCCTGGATCTCAAAAGGGCAGCTGGGGACAGATGGAGTGACAGAGCAACTCCCCTCGCTCTTCACTGAGTCACAGCCACTGCTCTTGCATTGCTCATTTCTCTCTGACCTCCCTGGGCACAGCAGGAAACCCTCTCAAACTGCCTTTGGCTGTCACCATTCCTTAGCCCTTGGACAGGAGATGCTGCCGAGCTCCTCTGCCTCAGGAGCAGTTTGGGCTGATGAAATCCAAGCCCAGGACTGGCCCCTGTCCCTGTTCCCATGACCCCACTGCTGCAGAGCAGAGCTGACCCCTTGGTGTCCATGGGCAGAGCTCCCACTCATCACAGCAACGGGGCCAGACCCAGCAGACCTCCAGGCATGGGTCTGAAGGAAGGGCTCTGAGAAAAGGAAAATTGGATGGCACAGAGCAGCAGGGGCAGAGCTGGGAGAAAGGGCTTGGACACTGTTTAGCAAAGTCAGCCCTGACTCGTCACTGTGTCCTCCTTGAACAGGACTGCATGGCCAGCCCCAGTAATGTCCAACAGCAGCTCCATCAGCCACTTCCTCCTGTTGGCATTGGCAGACACGCGGCAGCTGCAGCTCCTGCACTTCTGCCTCTTGCTGGGCATCTCCCTGGCTGCCCTCCTGGGCAACGGCCTCATCATCAGCGCCGTAGCCTGCGGCCACCACCTGCACACGCCCATGTTCTTCTTCCTGCTCAACCTGGCCCTCAGCGACCTGGGCTCCATCTGCACCACTGTCCCCAAAGCCATGCACAATTCCCTCTGGGACACCAGGAACATCTCCTACACAGCATGTGCTGCACAGCTCTTTTTCTTTCTGTTTTTCATTTCAGCAGAGTTTTATCTCCTGACCATCATGTGCTACGACCGCTACGTGTCCATCTGCAAACCCCTGCACTACGGGACCCTCCTGGGCAGCAGAGCTTGTGCCCACATGGCAGCAGCTGCCTGGGCCAGTGCCTTTCTCAATGCTCTGCTGCTCACAGCCAATACATTTTCCCTGCCCCTGTGCCATGGCAATGCCCTGGGCCAGTTCTTCTGTGAAATCCCACAGATCCTCAAGCTCTCCTGCTCCAAATCCTATCTCAGGGAACTTGGGCTCATTGCAGTTAGTTCCTCTTTAGCACTTGACTGTTTTGTGTTCATTGTTTTCTCCTATGTGCAGATCTTCAGGGCTGTACTGAGGATCCCCTCTGAGCAGGGACGGCACAAAGCCTTTTCCACCTGCCTCCCTCACCTGGCTGTGGTCTCTCTGTTCCTCAGCACTGGCATATTTACCTACCTGAAGCCTGCTTCCATCTCCTCCCCATCCCTGGATATGGCCCTGTCAGTTCTGTACTCGGTGGTGCCTCCAGTCCTGAACCCCCTCATCTACAGCCTGAGGAACCAGGAGCTGAAGGCTGCAGTGAGAAGACTGATGACTGGATCCGTTCAGAAACATTAAAGTGGTTGCCAATTTCTGCAAATTACTTGTAATAAAAGTCATCTTTGATACTACTTATTGGTGTGGTTGTGGGTTTTTTTTCCACTTTTTTTTTTTTAATATTATTGTACACAATAAAAAGCCTTTTTTTGTGCCATTTCTCATTTTGTTTTGCTCCACCTTCCCTGTGGCCACAAACTCTGCCAATGACGAGCTGCGTTCTTGGAGGCTTTAAAGGAACTAAAGGATCTCCCAGCAGAGATTTCTGCAGAGATGCCCTTTTGTTGCCTTCTCTGGAGCTGCAGCAGCAATGTCTGTGTGCAGAGCTGGGGGCAGATCAGTGCTGGCACAGCAGCTGTGCCCAGCAGCAGCAGCAGCACTTGGTGTTGGCAGTGCTGCTGCCGTGGCCCTGCCCCGCTGCCCTGGTGGCCCTGGTGTTGCTGCAGGGCCTGAGTGCTCTCGGGGCCGGGCACAGTCCTGGGGGTGGCAGTGCCGGGGCTGCAGCAGGGACAGGCCATGGGCACTGCTGGGGCAGCGCTGACACCTCAGGCCAGGCCCTGGGGGCTGCAGGCTCCTTGCCCAGGCTCTCTCAAGAACACGGCCAGGCCAGTGTTCAGCACAGAAAAGCCCCAGGGTGAGCAGCCCCAGGCTGGCTGTGGGCAGGCTGGGGGCAAACAGCATGGCTGGGGCTCTGCAAGGGCCCTGGGGGAGACGGGAAGGAGCAGCAGAGCAGGGGCTGATCCATCCCCAGTGTGCTGCACAGGCCAGGGCAGCGTCCCAGAGCGTCCTGATGGAGCTGCCAACAACATCCCCCCTCTGCAGCCCTGGCCTCTCCCCCAGCTCACACAGGTGCCGCATCCTTGCAGGCACAGCCACGGCAGCACTGGCTCAGGAGCCCCTGTTTGCATTGCACAGAGCAGGCAGGAGCACCCCCATGCTGTTGCTGTGGGGACATGAACCTGAGGGAGCACAAATGCCATCAGCCCCTGGGGCCAGCAAGGGCTGGGGGACACCAGGGAAACCACTCAGCTTTGTCCTGGCCTCTGCAGTCAGCCAGAAAGTTTGTTCCCATCAGCTGGGAGTTTCCTGTCCCACTGCAGACGCTGTTGCTCAGAGCCGGGCTGCCTGGCAGCCATCCCCAAACTGCCCTCAGCATTTCCTTTGCTTCACCTCTGCTTTCGTTATTCTTCCCTTGTACAAATATCTTCCTGTTGCCCACCCCTGTTCCCTCCTCTGCAAACAGCCCATCCCTGTTTGCCCTTTCCTCTCTGGCCCCACTCCCCATTGCAGTTCCTGACTTGGCACCATGGGAACGTCCCTTGCACAGCAGGATCATCCTCCAAGTGCTGCAGGAATTGTCTGCAGGCTCCTGCAGTGCCTGGTGCTGCTCCCTTGCCAGAGGCACCCCAGGCCAGGGGGGCACATCTGGGCTGCTGTGTCTGCCTGTGGGGCTCCCTGTTCTGGGCAATGAGGAGGAGCTGCAGAGGCTCTGCAGGACTGACAGGATGGGCTTTGGGGCTGGCAGGAGAAGCTGAGGGAGCTGGGCTGCTGGAGCTTCTGAAGAGGAGGCCCAGGGCTCATCCTGCAACTGCTGCAAGGGTGGTTTCAGAGAATCCCAGAATCAGCAAGGTTGGAAAAGACCTTGGAGATCATCAAGTCCAACCTGTGCCCTGATACTGCCTTGTCTCCCTGAAGCCTCCTCTTCAGGGGAGGATAAATGAACTCAGTTCTCTCACCTGCTTCTCACAGGACATGTGCTGCAGACCCCTCATCAGCCTTGTTGCCCTTCTCTGGACATGCTCCAGTCCCTCCATGTCCTTCCTAAATTGGGGGGCCCAGAACTGGACACAGAACTCGAGGTGCTGCCCAACCAGTGCTGAGCACAGGAGAAGAATCACTGCCCTGCTCCTGCTGGCCACACCATTGCTGATCCAGGCCAGGAGCCATTGGCCTTCTTGGCCACTTGGGCACACTGCTGCCTCATGTGCAGCCTGCTGTCCATCACTCCCTGCAGGTCCCTTTGTGCCTGGCTGCTGTCCAGCCACTCTGTCCCCAGCCTGTTGTACTGCAGAGGTTGTTGTGGCCAAAGTGCAGTACCTGGAACTAGAACTTGTTATACCTCACCTTGTTGGGTTTCTTTTTAGTAACTGCTCCGTCTGTCTCTGCAGGGGAGCAATCTACACAAATGCCATGTTAGCAATTTCCTCAGACCCGCTGTCATGGGGAACAAAAGCTGTAGCACCAAGAGCTGGTGGGTGTCTGACTGAAGCTCTTTGCTCTCTTTCCCAGCCAGGAAAGAGTTTGGGAGGTTCCTGCAATGGGTTAGTCCTCATTCCCAGCACTTCTTGGAGACCCTGGCTCTTCTACCTTTCCCAGCCCCATGGTGCTGGCTTGGGCCACCCAGAGGTGCCAGCAGCCATGGAGGGCGAGAGGCATTGCAAGAGGCTGCCTGGCTCCCAGCAGGAGCTGTGCTGTCAGATGTGTTAATTAAGGGAGCTCTGGTAGATACTGGTGACAGTGGAGCCAGGACATGGTGCCAGTCCTGCTGCAATTCATTCATATCTGTGAGAATTTTAGTGCAGAGGGAATGCTGCTTTAAACACTCTCATTTCCTCTCCCACTCCCTGCTGATCTGGCTTCAAGCAGCCTTGCTCCAGAGAGAAATTAAAATCTGCTTCCATTCCAGGATGTTTTTATTCTCCAGCATTTTTTCCTGCTTTTCTTCAGGGCTGGAAGTGAGTGTGTGCTTTGGTTGGTTTGCTGCCCTGAGCCAGCTCAGTCTCTTGAAAGCAGAGCCCTTTGGAAGAGGGAGGCTTCTGGAAGGGGACCCTCCCCTTTTCCATTGCTGCTCATTGCCTTGGTGGTGTGTGAGGGGCTCAGGGCAGTGGCCTGGGGCCTCCCTTGTGTCAGTGCTGCCACAAGGAGTGGGCAAAAACTGTCCCATGGCTCTGAATCTACCAGAAATGCTGCTGCCTCATCCTCCTTAACTCTGGAAGCAGGAGAAACTAATCTGCTGCATCAATCTATGAGTGAATTGGTCCTCTGGACTTGGAGCTTTTCTGCTTCTCTATCTCAGAGTTCTTCCATCAGCCCACATGAGCGACAGCTTTTGTGTAATTTGCCTGTGGGACCTGTGAGAAAAAAGCCCTGGATGTGACAGGACCTGGTGCTGCAGTACTCTGGGGCACAGCTAATTGCTTCCTTTTGGAGTTCTCTTGACCACGGATTTGTTAACAGGGTTCTGTTTCCTGCTGGTTGCCTTGATCAGATGTGCCCAGAGCGTGTGCAAGGAGGTTCCTCAGCACAGCTGAAGATTAAGACATAAGGAGGAATCCTAGTTTGAAAGGATGAGAGCAAAACCAAAATAAAAGGATGTTTTAGCCCAAAGTTAGTGTGAATCAGCAGGTAGGAATCAGCTCTTCCCTGGATCCCTGTCCTTCCTGTGCCTGCAGTGCTGTGATCCATCAGCAGTCCTGGAATGCAGGAATATACATTATTTAGCTGCTATTAAGCTGGTTGTAACACATCTGCTAAGAGCCCTCAGTATTTGCCACGTCCAAGTGAGATGAGTATTCACTTGGACTTTTTTAATGCCATCTGAAGTTTCAGTTGTGAAAAGTCACCCTTTCTGTCATTGGCTGAGCTGCTTGGAAAAGCTGAGTCTCTACAAACAGCAGCTTGGCAGCAGGGCTGCAATGCATCCTTGGAAAACCAGCTGGGAGCCCTTTGGTGATCTCACTGGGGAGCAGGCTCTGTGCAATATATTCCAATATCTCTAAGCAACAGCTTAATGTGTTGCCTTGTCTGCTTAAATAGCAGAGCTCCTCTGGCCTAAAAGCCTCAGCACCAGAGGGTTATGGAGTGCAAATTGCTGCTGAATGAATTTGCTGCTTTCTTCACTCTCGTTTCCCCTCCCTTTTGTGTTATGACAGTGAAATGACTCATCTTCACCTCTTCTCACTTTAGAGAAATTATCTAATATTTTGTACAATGTTCATTGTAAAAAACCCCAAACCAACAAAACAGATGAAATCTGTTTTCTGGAACAACGTTTTCCCTTGCAATTACACAGAGTTGGCACCTTTCTCCACACTCTTTTGACCAACAGATGTTGTGGAGTACCAAGTTTACAATACCATCAACTATTGTAAGGAAAAGAGGGAAAAGCAAAAGGCCTGGTTTGAGCTTAGTGAAACTTGTTTCTGGCTTTGGACTGCAATAATTTATTACAGCTCTGTTTTACAATTAATACCAGCCTGACCTACTTCAACAGGACATCATAATTCTTGTGGCCATGTATGTGCCCATGAAAATTCAGTGCTAAGAGCATGAGCTGTGTTGGTTATGTCAGTGTGATGGAGAAAAATGTAAGTTGCATAACTCAGGTGAATTGAGTAGGAAATGGTGTGCTATAAAACTCATAATTTAAAATGCAAAAGATAAAAGGAAAAGGGAAGGGATTACTGCAAGATGAGGTTTATGGCTGGTGCTCTCAGCACCCCATGCTCATGGCCATAGCGGGGATGCTTGAGCAAGTGAGGGAGGGACTGGATTCAGTGTGGGTTCCAGAAACAGCCCCAAGAGCAGTGACAGTCACGAAATCCTGGCTCTTCTCTCTTTAAAATCTAATTTGAGCCCCAAAGCAAAGCCCCAAATTTAATTCCCTGCGGAGTGAAGCTGTGAGGTCTTTGACTGGGGCTTTCACAGTACGCTGGGTAAATAAAGCTCGCATCAGAAATCATATTGGTAGAAACTATAGATAACCATACCAAAAAGAAGTTTTGCATGCTTGTGGAGGAGATGCAGAAAAAGCCAAGACATAAAGGTGCACCTCTGTGTTTTCCACAGGGAATAATTTCTGAAGTGCAGAACTCACCAGGCCATGCAGGGCCTCCTGCCAAGGGGAATGATTTCAGACAAGTGCTGACTGCGTGGGAGAAGGTGTTTTGTGTTGGAGTGCTGAGTTATCACTGAAGTTTTTCATTTCTAATACTTGGTAATATCAGTGCCATTTTGTCAGTAAGGAGCACACTTAGTGCTTGAGACATCTCCATCTCCACCTGCTTCACAACTCCACTTGAAGGCAGATGAAAATTATTTCCTTGTAAATTACCTGTTTTCACCAAACTCTGCAAACTCTTAATGAGGCTCTTTGCCATGAATTTGATTTTCTATTTATTTTCTCCTTTTTTTTTTTTTAATAAGAAGAATTGCTTTCTCCGTGCAAATGTTAAGTAATTTTTTCCCCACCTGGGATGTCAGGAGGTGCACATCCTGTACAGAAACACTCCCCAACTGCATCAATAACCTTTTTGTACTGCTGAGTGAGTCCTAGAAAACTGCAGAGCAGTTTTGTGTCTCTGCAGGTTACTTGGCAATCAATTCTCCATCTCTGATGTATCCTAATTTACAGTAAAGATGTGATGAACTCCTTCCTCTGCAATCAGAAGTTGGCAGTGCCCATTCTTCTGCAAATGTATGGGTTCAGCAGAATAATATCATAGGAACAGAGATGTTCTGCAGCATTCCTGCTTGGTTTGCTCCTTATTTGGTGGGGCAGACAGCAGCCTTCTACAGCCCTAACAAGGGTAGGGAATTTTCTGGACTGGAAAGAAAAGCATCCGTGAGAGAGGCAGAATGTGATGCTGTTACCCACGGCTGGTGTTGCCACCTCTGTTGTCAAATTTCCCTCCCTTGCTGCCCTGGGGCATCTGAGTAATGGGTGGTTTGTAGTGATGTTCTCCTTATTGAAATCAGTCAAGAGTTTGTGGACTTATTTCCAGCATGAAAACAAACCCTGTTTTGCTGGTTGTATGAGGGAAAAAATTATTTCAGGCAGAGAGAGGACAGAGAGAGGTGAGAGACCGCTGAATTTTCTCCATCTGGCTGCAGGGAGGGAGAACAGTTGTGGTGTGGAGATGCGTTGTTAATGCTAAAGCAACAAAAAAGCAACCCAAATAGTGAGTGAGCATCACTTGAGCTGCACCTCTGCCAGTTAGGGATGGATCCCTCCTGCTCCTTCCCATGCCTGAGGCGCCTGTGTGGGGCTGGTTGTCCCTGTCATTTACCTTTCAATTGCACAACAAACAACAAGTTTCTTGGAAATCAGTTGACTTTTCAGACTCTCCCGGGCATTCAAGTGAGTCCAGGAGATGTAGGGATGAGCTGATAAGTGGCTTTAGATGGTCTTGGCTGTTGGTGTTGCTATATTTCCTGGTGCTGGTCTCCAAAGCAATCCTTGGCATGCTGCTTTTGTGAAAGGCAGAACAGCTCAAGAGAAAAATGTGCTTGAAATTACCTGTTCTGGGGAAATGCAATCACTGCAAATTTTCTGCTAGGAACTGCTTGTGAACAAAGATGGAGCCTGAATGAGGGATGTGCCCTTGTGGGGGTGCCTTACACTGACACAAAGCTCTCTGTGCCTCTCCAGAGGGTTGTCACCCTACAGAAAGTTGTCACTTCAGGAATCTCCTGGCAGGGCAGGGAGGGTGATTTGACTTCACAGCTGCATGGCTGGGAAAAACAACGAGGCAAATTCTCCTTTTCTGGCCAGGAAAGCCAGGGTGTGTGCCTGCTGTGTTCCACGAGGAGGAAATCAATTGCTGAGGGATTTCTGCTGGGAGATTTGTGCTTTATGAAATTCATGCCAGGGGCAGAGGACTGGGGAGCTGCCAACGATAGCACTGTCTTCCTCCCCTCTGCTGCTTTAATTGTTTGTAATGATTTAATAATTAGCACTGTTCTTCCCTGCAGCAAACATAGGCATGTGGCATTTTATTATCTTTATTAGGGCCCCTGTTTGGAATTTCTTTGCTGTATTTCCTTCTTTGCAGAATTGGTCCAAAACTTGGAGGAGTTGGTGTGAGAACTGGACTTTGTGCTGTCAACATTCTGAGTGTTGAGCCAGTGCTGAATCCGTGCAACTATATGGGAATGAAATAAATGACATGATTTAAACAAGGAAATGCTCCTGGCTTTGGCATTTTATCTGCACAAATGCACACTAGGAGAGGAAGAGCAAATCAGGTACAAGCTCCCCATACTTACAGAAGAATGAATGGAAGTAACTTCCTGTTTAGGCTGGAAATTAGGAGAACATTTGTACCCATCAGAAGGGTGTTGAACTGGAGCAGCTGCCTAGTGACAACAGACAAGTGGAGAAGTGAAACCCCAAATTAAAGGCTTTGAGTGTCAAGGTTTTTGGATGTTGGGGACTTCAGAAGCAGATCTTGTGAGTCCCATGGGCAATACAGGCGGCTTGCCAGGGGAGCATCTCTGTCCCGTGCCAGGGACCTGCTGCCCTGGTCCCACAGAGTGATTTGGGTGGTACCTGATGGCCCAGCAGAGTTTTGGGAAATGCCTCAATGTTTGCTGGATTTGAAAGGCATTTGGGTCAAACTGAGTTTCTCCTCTGAGGGATGGAGTCTTGAGCTCTCACAGGTTTTGCTTGAACACTTCTTTAATCTGTCCCCTACCCCAAAAACCCCCAGCAGATCCCTGCTCCTCCCTCTCTGTGTCTCCCACAGCTGTGATCCTCAGAGCTTTTCCCTTACACAAAAAAAACCTGGAAATTGGCTGGGTTTTATTCCCTCTTGGTGACAAAATTGTCTCCTATTGTGCAGCTCAGGGGAAAGGAACCTCTTCCTCCCTTCAGTTTTCTGCAACAAAGTGTTTTGTTCCTCTTTGTGAAGAACTAGGAAGAAACACTTCTTTTTAAGCTGAGGGAGCCCAATTCAATTCCCTCATAATTTTGAGCAAAATGGCCAAGTTATTTATGTTGAAAGTCACTCCAAAATTTTGAAGAGACCTTTTTAGAAAATATTTCTCTTGGTGACTGATTACGAGTAGGTATGGGAAGAAACTCTTTGCCTTCAACCACTCAAAGCAGTAATTTCTTCCCAAAGAGTAGATGTAATTTCATTTGCTGGGTGAAAAAAATAAGTAGTAGTGGACCAAAGGAGCTTCAAGCTGATCTCCATTTGCTGTCAATGACTGAATTAAATGCACAGGGTTCCTATCAGCTCTGCCAGACAAAACATTGCTTTTGGGTTATTGGAGGTTTTGTTGGAAGTCTCTGTAGCATGAACAGTTCGTGGACTTATCTCTGCTGGCTTCAGTCATTCCTGCTGTCCATCATGTCTTGCTATTATAAGGCAGCTCCTTTCATTATGTTGTCTTTTAATTCATATATCTGAGCCTTTTTCTACTTCTAGACCCAGTTTTCAGGAGGACAAACATTTTCTTATCTGTGAGTGTATTCAGTGCTGGCCACACAAGTGAAGGCAAGGAGCTGGCAGGTGATAATTTATGGAACTCTATAATGGGCAAAACTCAGCATTCAATTTCCATCTCCCTAGAAATCTTTATTTCTTTTCTTGTCTCTTGTGCTCTTTGTAGCTGGTCTGAGTTTAGTGCTTGGAAATGCAATTCTATGGATCCTAATTCTTTTGAGAGAGAATAGTCTTGTACACAAAGCCAAATAAATTGAACTTTTCAATATTAGAGCAGTTTGACATCCAGGCTTGGGGACCTGGCAGTGGTTAGTGCCTGGACAGCCTCAGAACACAGAGTTCATCTGATTTAGATGAAATTTCATTCACTGGAGACACAGTAAAATTGCCTCTTATTTGCTCAGCACTAAAAATCCGTCTGAAGCTGATTGCCAAGAATTGCTGCTGAGTGATGGGATTAACCCCTGCAATGGCACCATGAAATGAGAGACTGGGAGAGGAATATTAAACAATGGCATTTCCAACCATGTGCAGACCCTGGAGTTCTGCTCTTGGCTTGGTGCTGTCAAAGGAGCTGCTTTTGATGGTTTTAGAGGCACTAACCTGGGCAGTGAAATGCACCTCAGGCACCAACTGCATCTCTGGTGTCTGCAAGTGCCTTTATCTCCCTTCATGCTCCTCAGAACCAAAATCCTGCAAGGACCAAGTGAATCTGAGACTTTGGAAAGGCCCAATCGTGACAGATTTTGGTGAGATTTGAGTCAGGAGATGGAAGCAGCAGCAGCAGGTGCTGTAATCTTTATCCTTGCGCTCTCCTGCATGCTGTTGCATGGGTGAAGGAGGCAGGGATTCCATAAAGCACCTTCTGTAGCTCCTGAGGGAAAACCAGTGGCAAGTTCTTTAATTTCTTAGAGTTTCAGGCATGTGTTGTGTGGCTGTGCTGCCCCCCAGGGCCAGGCTCTGCCACTCTCTGCTCCAGCTGGTGCTTCCAAACTGTCCTCTGTGATTTTAATTTGCAAACCACCTCTCTGACCAGCTTCCACTTTGCTTTAAAAATTCAGCACCACGTTTGTGGCTGAACAGGTCCCAGAGCTGGGGAGGAGGATTTGAGATGCAATTTGCATGACAGAGTTGTTACAGCGGGGAAAATGTCACATCCCTCCTGTGCCTGGAGCTGCTAATCTTGTTCTGAACACTGAAAACCTCTTCAGCTGCTCTCATTATACCTCAATTTGATTACTGCTTTGATTTCACACCTCTTTCATGCAGGCTTTTCCTCTCTCCTTAGCTGGAATTGTCAGGCCTGAGGAGAGAAATTTTGTTGAGCCTTGGGACAGTTCCCATATATCCCTGCTCCTAAAGCTGCTTTGAATTATCTTGGGAACCTGAGCATGAGATAAACTGTCAGGTCTTTAGTGAGAGGAAAAGTAAGGCACAGAAGCCAAAGTGTAAATGCAGAGTCTGGGGACTCTGTTGTGGGGATCTGAGCCCTGCAAACTCATGTTGTTCTCTATGAATGGCTGATTCCTTCTGTATCTCCTCCTGAAATTCTGAGCACCAGGGCTGGTGCTGGGACTGCAGCCACACAAACTCCCCACGGAGCTTTGTGGGACCCAGTGGGAATCATTGATTTGCTGCTTTTGATGAAAAGTTGTGACATGAACCTCAGTGTCGGGGAGGTGACAGATTAATGCTGCTGCTGCCAGATGGTGCCCACACACCGTGTCTGGAGACAGCTCTGGAGAAGATGAACAAAAACCAGGATTAAATCCCATGTGCTACTGAGCTCTATCAGAAACTGCTTAGAGTGAAGTCTGTGAAGTGACTGGGGAGAGCTGGGTGAAAGGGACAGCTCTGAGAAATGTGTGGTACATCAGGGATGTCCTAATACTGATCTTTGCACAGAGATGAAAACTTGTCAGTTTGCATGGCCTGAATGTCTGGCTCTGGAAATTCTGCGTTGCACAAGATGTGCTGAGCTCATCTGGCTCTGAAATATCATCTCTGCACCTTAGCCAGGAACAGCATCAGAGTTCTGAACAGATTCATCAAAATCAGTCATAACCCAGAGGCAAACCTTGGCAATACACATGTGTGGCAGGTGAGGAGACCAAAAGCTTCCATTCTTGTTCTTGGAGAATGAATTCAGCAATAAAAATTCCTCTCTCTTGGCATTAAAATACTTTAGTGTCAGCTCTGCCCCAGACTATCAGTGTCAAGTATTTCTCAGGGTGGTTGGGGGTAGGTTCTCCCCCTGGAGATCTCTGCAGGTTGGTGCTAATTAAAGATGTTCCCTCAGGTTCAGATGTTTTGCTGCCTGAGCAGAGTGTGCAGAACAGGGATTACGAGCACTGACATTTGCTGTGCTAGAAAGTGCAAGGGACACATTTGTGCCAATGAAGGTCACACCTTGAACTAGGAGGATCAATTCTTGTTGCGCTCAGCAGAGTCTGGGGAGAGAGGGGGTTTCCAAAGGAAATCTTGGTCCATGTAGGGCTGAGGCTCCCTCCAGGCTGGCTCCAGCCCCTCAGGGTGCCCAGGAGCAGGGCTTGCCCACAGCCCAGTGCTCCCTCCTTAGCCCTGGGGCTGCCCAGGGAAGAGCCATGGCTGAGGCTCTGCAGGAGCACACAGGCTCAGCCCTGCTCCAACATGGGATCCATGAGCCAGGGCACGCTGGGCTTTGCCCCTACAGCTCCCAAGTGTGTCCAGAGAAACTGCAAGGAGAGGCTCACCTCTATCAGTGGGACCCCTCTGTGCACAGGGACCCCCACTCCTGGGGTGGCTATGCCAGGGACCTCCAGCCCTGGGAACCTGGAGCAAGTGGAAATAACCACTTTGCAAAATGCTGCCTGTGCCTGAAGCAAATGCAAGGAGAACTGGGGTGTGAAAAGAAAATTTTTTTTATTACAGAAAAACAGCAGCAAAAATGCAGAACATATTTATATTGTAAGAATATTTGTAACAGCAAGAATCGATAGAACATATATACATAAAAACCTACCTAACAAAACTATGGGAAACGTATTTTCAGACGTCAAAAATAGCCCTACAATCTATATTCTAAAGAACAACAACAAACTGTAGAACATATATACAAAAGGGTGGTGTCTCTGTCTGTGCTGTCCATCCCACCTGGAAGAAAAGCAAATGCCACGGTCAGTCCAGTCAGGCACAGAGGGCTCTTGCATGTGCCCCCAGGCTGGCACATGCTGGCCCAGCAGCAGGACTCTGCTACCAGAACTGAGCCTGGCTGGGTCTGGCATGGAGCTTGTGTGGAGCAAAGCAGGCACAGGACAGGCTGTGGATGGCCACCAGAATCCAGTGCCCGGGGTAAAATGTCCCTGAGCAGGGAGCACCCAGCCCAGCCCCAGCCTGGCAGCAGGAGACCCACTCTGCCTGTCCTGCTGCTGGCATTGCTCTTCATGCCAAGATCAGGGCCTCTTCCTCACCTTCTTAATCAATATCCATGTCCACAATGGACTCTTCCATATCCACATCCATCTCTTCTTCCTCAGTCACATCTACATCCATCTCTTCTTCCTCGTCCTCATCCACGTCCATCACTTCCTCTCCAGGGTCTTGTCCTTCTATTTCCATCTCCTCCTCCGTATCAATCTTTGTATCCACCTCCATCTCCTCCTCTCTGTCTGGGACAGCCTGCAGAGGCAGCAAAACCTCAGAGTGGGGTCCCTGTCCCACTCCATCCCCACAGAGCTCCAGCCCACCCGGGCAGGTGGGGAGTGTCCACCTCCATGGAATGGCACCATACCTTCCTCAGGACAAATGGGAGCATCCTGCAGGGCTGGATGATGAAATCCAGGCACTCAGGAGCTGTCAGGAATGATGGGGGTATCGGGGGGATAAGAAGAGTGAAAGGCGAGGGCAGGAGCAAGGTGCAGAGCGTGTCAACACAGCGGCCAAGACTTGTGTTGTGCCCTTTGCTGGGCGCTGGACGTTCCAGCTGGATCGTGGGCTGTGACATCACAGTTCCCAGGCTCCATCTGAAGTGGACACTGGAGACCATGGAATGATGGAGTCCCTGAACGGTTGGGCTTGCAAGGGAGCCTGAAGAACAACATCTTGTTCCCAGCTGAGCAGTCTTCCCCCAGAGCATGCTGCTCGGAGCCATGTTGCCAAGGATGGGGCATGCACAGCCTCTGTGCACAGCCTGGGCCAGTGCCCCACCACCCCCAGTGGAAAAGAGCAGCTTCCTTAGATGCAGCTTCATTCAACCTGCTGCAGTTGAAAGCCAATCCCCCCTTGTCGTGTCAGCACAGGCCCTGTTGAACACTCTGTCCCCTTCTTTCCTGCGGGACCCTTCCAGTCCTGCACAGCCACAGGGAGGCCTCCCAGTGTCTCCTCTGTCCAGGCTGAGCATCCCCAGCCCCACTTGCCCAGCAGTCAGTCACATCAGGGCGAGTCAAGGCTGCAGGGTAGCAAATAGCATCAGGAACTGAGAGATGCAAGCTTTAGACCCAGGTTTGCCTCTAAATGTACAAAATTAATAACAGTGGAGGGGAAGATGGTGGGACACTGGTTCTGTTCTAACTGGTGATTTATTTTTCTTCTTTTCTGTCATGCTGCCGCAGGTTTTTCTGTTTGAAAGGAAGCTTGGCACAATGTCCATTGTCTTCTCCATTTGTGAAAGACCAAGCGGAGTCTGGGCAGGCTGATATGCAGAGCAAAACCTGAAAATATTCTAGTGATCCTGAGCCTGGGGGATGCAGCTAAACCCAGCCAAAAGCAATTTCTGGAAAGCTGATCCTGGTTTACATTGTCTTGAGTTTGGCTTTGCCAACTTCACCAGTCATTTATGAAATACCAAACAAAAAACTCAAACCAAATCAGACAAAAACCCAATCAATCAATCAAACAAACAAACAAACAAATCCATGAAGCAAACCAATCAAACAAATAGATAAAAAACGCCAAATAAAACCAAGGGAAATGAAGATTTAGTATTAGTTGTGAGGATAGCACAGCAGGCAAATGGCTGCTTCCCACAGGATCACCATCAAAAGCCACATAGAACAGCTGCTCCAAAATATACCCAAGAGGAGAAAAAGAAAAAGTGATCCATGGCAACTTTGGGGGCAGCTCCACATTCAGGTGAAGGATGAGCACGCAGTGGTACAGATCCAGCATTGCCCACCCTCCAGGCTGCTGTTTGCTCCTGATGAAAGACCCTTGCAGGACTGCGGCCCCTCTCAGTGCAGCGTCAGTCACTCCCAGAGCTTTCAGCTGAGCCACTGGCATTTGCAGAGTGACATCCAGGCACAAACCTGCTGCCTTCTGAGCACCTGTGGAAGATCCTGAGCATCTTCATGCCTAGCAGCACAAAACAGCTCAGGCTTTCTCTGATCTGGTTTTCAGGGGAGGTTTCCATATCCCTGTGAGATCTGTTCATCCCTCAAAACATCTGACTTGGTGTACAACAATGCTTTTGGGTTTTTTCCTTCCTCCTGTGTGCCAGTGAGAAACCATCCATGGGAATGGAGGATGTTGTGTGCAGGGCAATGTATTCCTGGCTTGCCATTTTGTTTCACTGTCACTCAGCTGAACATGGTCCTTACCTAACAAGGACTTCAAAGAAATGGGTAGGAATTTTGGCTCCGAGAGGAGCAGAAAGCACATTTTCTACACCACATTCCAGCAGATTCCCTTTCCCTGGCAGAAAAGTGATTGCCACTCATCTTCCTGGGAAGAATGTGAAGACACATTCAGAGATCCCAGGTTCAGCTGGCCTTTGGCTTTGTCTGCCTCATTTCACACATCCACTTTCAAGGGCCATTAGAAGAGCCACGTCTGCCTTGCTACCCAGAAGTTCTTCCCAGGAAAACAACCAAAAATTTGCTGTCCTGTGCTGTGGTAGAAATCTCATCACAATTGTGACTCTGTGAGCAATGACAGCCAGTGATTTTGGGGCTGTAACAGCCGAGAGTGTGGCAGAGCAGGTTTGATATTCTTTTTAGAGTCCTGAAAGCATTGTTCCTAAAACAATCTTTCTCTCCTGTCTTCTGTCATCAACTGTGGAACAGAGAAAATGGAAAGGAGTAGAGGTTTGTTTAAATTTACTTTAAGTCTTCAAATAGTGTCAGCTCGATGCATGATACTTTAGAAATTGGATTAGTAGCACCTATTTCATCCCATCAGAGAGGTGGGATTGAAGACTTCCAACAACAGAAACACTGGATGTGCAAGAGCTCAGTTTTCCACCCCTCACACAAATAACTTGCTGTACTATTTTCAGCAGCCTCAGCCAGATCGATTAAAATACTGCTCCAAACAACAACAGAATGAAAATGTTCCAACAAATGGGGAAAAAGAAGACAAGTGGCCAGCAGCCCTTTCTTCAGAGCTTGTGTTGATTTTGCAAAGTCAGATGCAAACAAGGTTTGCCATATTTCTTTGCTAGAAAAATGCAGCTGTTGAATAGAAATCAATCTATGAGGCTGCTAAGTTGGGTATGATTTTAGATCTGGGAGGAGCAAAACAGGTTCCAGAGAAGCTGTGGCTGTGTCACCCTTGGAAGTGTTCAAGGCCAGGTTGGATGGGGCTTGGAGCAACCTGATCGAGGGGAAGGTGTGCTGAGTCTGGTGAGTCCATGAAAAGAAACTTTTGGTTTTCCTGACATGCTGCCTTTGCAAGGGGAGGTCACAACTACCCCACATAGTTTGAAATGCCCTGAGCAGAACCCAGCTGTGCTTTCTCACAGGTGATGAGGGATTTTCACTTGTATTTTATGGGGGATTTTGACATAGCAGAGCAAGAGCAGCTGAATGTGTTTGACAGGCAAAGAGGGCCAGTGTGGCAGCAGCTGAATTCAATGGAGCTTTTCCTTCTGTGATCCTGTACAACCTGAGGCACTCTGGGGCTCTTGAACCTGGCAGCTGGGCAAGTCAGTCATTGGAACAAGTGATGAATTAACCTGCTCCACTCTCTTGAGCATGGGTGTGATGAGCCTTAAGTAAACCCAGGAGCACTTGCCAGGATGGGAGCTTGTTGTTTGCCAGGGAGGAGGGAGAAAATCTTGCTTGGAGTAAATAAAGCAACTCTGCTTCCCCGGGAAGATGAAAAGAAGGAATTAAACATGTGAATGCTGCATGGAATAATTTGCACAAGGCTATATCTCGGCTGCTATGCAGGAATGTTCCAATTCAACCATGATTCTCCCGACCTTTATTTTTCTGGGTTTCCACCACACGATACAAGACACTCTCACTTGAAAAAACCAAAACACCTTGTGGGGAGGCATTATTTCCTTTCTTCAGGCTGTCTCTTTCTTTTGTTCCCTCCAGAGCTCTCACTTCATTTCTGCTGTTGTTTGGAGCATGTGCTTACATCCTTGCTGATCCCCTGGGCTTCTTTTGGCTCTGGGTGACACGGACACTATTAATGGTGGGATTTTCCCCTCCATCTTCTTCTGTTTCTTCATGTGGTTTACCTTCATTCACCTGTTGGAGTGATGGATTTTTCTCACCTTTTATTACTCAGTGCTTTTTCTTCATTCTCTAATACCAACTTCTCACTTGCCCTGTGGCTGTTAGGTGCCAGTTGTGGAAGCATGAATTCTTTCTCTAGTGCTTGTCTGAGCTTTCTCGGGGAGCTGAGAGCTCTTTGGGGTTCAACTTGACTCACTTCAGCGCCTTCCTTGGTGCTGCCTGTGTACTTGAACACTTGAAGGGAATAAAGTCTCAGTGTGGAGATGACAGTTGTGAAACGATGGCCCTTTTGGAGAAGACAAGAATGCTATTGTCAATCTTTTCAAGGATAAATGGAGAACCTGGTTTTGGGAGAAACCGGCTCAGCTCAGCGCAGAGGTGGCTGCTGCAAGTGCCCAGGTTTGGAGGGAAGGCTGCAGCTCCTTGGGATGTGTTGGTGTGGGGCTATAAGGTTTGTGCTGGGTCCCTGGAGCAGTGGGAACACCCCACAGGGAGATGCACATTAGGAAATGGGTGCAGAAAGGGCCTGAAGTGTGACCAGCTTTGGTGAAGGGTTCCATAGGAAATAATATTTTTACTGAGATTTTGGACAATTTGAGGCTCCTTCTCATGTCTTTTGCCCGATGAACATTCCCCCTTTGCAAGAGCTTGGGGAATGCAGAGCTCACACAATGAAAATCCCTGATCATTATATCTCTTTTCTGTTTTTTGGTGTTGTCATCCCAGCAGGAGTCAGAGGAAGAGAATATGTGTGACCTGCCTGGCTTTAACGTTGTGCCAGGAACAATGCCATGGGGAAGCTGGTCAGAGGAGCATCTGAGAAGTGTGTGGTACATCAGTGAGGTCCTACTACTGATCTTTGCACAGAGATGAAAAAGTATCAGTTTGCATGGCCTGAATGTCTGGCTCTGGACATTCTGCATTACACAAGATGTGCTGAGCTCATCTGCCTCTGAAATATCATCTCTGCACCTTAGCCAGGAACAGCATCAGAGTTCTGAACAGATTCATCAAAATCAGTCATAACCCAGAGGCAAACCTTGGCAATACACATGTGTGGCAGGTGAGGAGACCAAATGCTTCCATTCTTGTTCTTGGAGAATGAATTCAGCAATAAAATAATCCTCTCTCTTGGCATTAAAATACTTTCGTTTCAGCTCTGCCCCAGACTATCAGTGTCAAGTATTTCTCTGGTTGGTTGGGGGTAGGTTCTCCCCCTGGAGCTCTCTGCAGGTTGATGCTAATTCCAGATGTTCCCTCAGCTTCAGATGTTTTGCTGCCTGAGCAGAGTGTGCAGAACAGGGATTACAAGCACTGACATTTGCTGTGCTAGAAAGTGCAAGGGACACATTTGTGCCAATGAAGGTCACACCTTGAGCTAGGAGGATCAATTCTTGTGCTCAGCAGAGTCTGGGGAGAGAGGGGGTTTCCAAAGGAAATCTTGGTCCATGTAGGGCTGAGGCTCCCTCCAGGCTGGCTCCAGCCCCTCAGGGTGCCCAGGAGCAGGGCTTGCCCACAGCCCAGTGCACCTTCCTTAGCCCTGGGGCTGCCCAGGGAAGAGCCATGGCTGAGGCTCTGCAGGAGCACACAGGCTCAGCCCTGCTCCAACATGGGATCCATGGGCCAGGGCACGCTGGGCTTTGCCCCTACAGCTCCCAAGTGTGTCCAGAGAAACTGCAAGGAGAGGCTCACCTCTGTCAGTGGTTCCCCTCTGTGCACAGGGACCCCCACTCCTGGGGTGGTTGTGCCAGGGACCTCCAGCCCTGGGAACCTGGAGCAAGTGGAAACAACCACTTTGTAAAATGCTGCCTGTGCCTGAAGCAAATGCAAGGAGAACTGGGGTGTGAAAAATAAAATTTGTTTATTACAGAAGAACAGCAGGAAAAATACTGAACATATTTACATTGTAAGAATATTTGTAACAACAACAATCGATAGAACATATATACATAAAAACCTACCTAACAAAAATATGTGAAACGTATTTACAGAAGTCAAAAATAGCCCTACAATCTACATTCTAAAGAACAACAACAAACTGTAGAACATATATACAAAGGTTGGTGTCTCTGTCTGTGCTGTCCATCACACCTGGAAGAAAAGCAAATGCCATGGTCACTCCAGTCAGGCACAGAGGGCTCTTGCATGTGCCCCCAGGCTGGCACATGCTGGCCCAGCAGCAGGACTCTGCTACCAGAACTGAGCCTGGCTGGGTCTGGCATGGAGCTTGTGTGGAGCAAAGCAGGCACAGGACAGGCTGTGGATGGCCACCAGAATCCAGTGCCCTGGGTACAATGTCCCTGAGCAGGGAGCACCCAGCCCAGCCCCAGCCTGGCAGCAGGAGACCCACTCTGCCTGTCCGGCTGCTGGCATTGCTCTTCATGCCAAGATCATGGCCTCTTCCTCACCTTTTTAATCAATATCCATATCCTCAATGGACTCTTCCATATCCACATCCATCTCTTCTTCCTCATCCACATACACGTCCATCTCTTCTTCCTCCTCCACATCCACATCCATCTCTTCCTCTCCAGGGTCTTCTCTGTCTATTTCCATCTCCTCCTCCGTATCAATCTTTGTATCTACCTCCATCTCCTCCTCTCTGTCTGGGACAGCCTGCAGAGGTAGCAAAACCTCAGAGTGGGGTCCCTGTCCCACTCCATCCCCACAGAGCTCCAGCCCACCCGGGGAGGAGTGGGGTGTCCACCTCCATGGAATGGCACCATACCTTCCTCAGAACAAAGAGGAGCATCCTGCAGGGCTGGATGACAAAATCCAGGCACTAAGGACCTTTCAGGACTGAATGGGTTATCAGGGGGCAGGTGAAAAGCAGAGTGGGCAGGAGCAGGGTGAAGAGCATGCGAACACAACGAACAACGGTTTTGTTGTGCCCTTTCCTGGGCACTGGACGTTCCAGCTGGAGCGTGGGCTGTGACATCACAGTTCCCAGGCTCCATCTGAAGTGGACACTGGAGACCATGGAATGATGGAGTCCCTGAACGGTTGGGCTTGCAAGGGAGCCTGAAGAACAACATCTTGTTCCCAGCTGAGCAGTCTTCCCCCAGAGCGTGCTGCTCAGAGCCCTGTTGCCAAGGATGGGGCATGCACAGCCTCTGTGCACAGCCTGGGCCAGTGCCCCACCACCCCCAGTGGAAAAAAGCAGCTTCCTTAGATGCAGCTTCAATCAACCTGCTGCAGTTGAAAGCCATCCCCCCTTGTCCTGTCAGCACAGGCCCTGCTGAACACTCTGTCCCCTTCTTTCCTGCGGGACCCTTCCAGTCCTGCACAGCCACAGGGAGGCCTCCCAGTGTCTCCTCTGTCCAGGCTGAGCATCCCCAGCCCCACTTGCCCAGCAGTCAGTCACATCAGGGCGAGTCAAGGCTGCAGGGCAGCAAATAGCATCAGGAACTGAGAGATGCAAGCTTTAGACCCAGGTTTGCCTCTAAATGTTCAAAATTAATAACAGCGGAGGGGAAGATGGTGGGACACTGGTTCTGTTCTAACTGGTGATTTTTTTTTTCTTCTTTTCTGTCATGCTGCCCCAGAATTTTCTGTTTGAAAGGAAGCCTGGCACAATGTCCATTCTCTTCTCCATTTCTGAAAGACCAAGCGGACCTTTTTTCATTTCTTCAGGCCTCCTTCTCTCTTTTGTTCCCTCCAGAGCACTCACTACATTTCTGCTGTTGTTTGGAGTGCGTGCTTCCCTCTTTCCTGATCCCCTGGGCTTCTTTTTTCTCTGGCTGTCATGGACACTCTTAATTGTGGATTTTTATCCCTTCATCTACTTCTGACCTCCAGCCCTGGGAACCTGGAGCAAGTGGAAACTACAACTTCGCAAAATGCTGCCTGTGTCTGAACCAAAAGCAAGGAGAACTGGAGTGTGAAAAATAAAATTTGTTTATTACAGATGAACAGCAGCAAAAATACAGAACATATTTACATTGCAAGAATATTTGTAACAACAACAATCAATAGAACATATATACAGAAAAACCTACCTAGGAAAACTATGGGAAACGTATTTACAGAAGTCAAAAATAGCCCTACAATCGATATTCTAAAGAAAAACAACAAACTGTAGAACATATATACAAAAGGGTGGTGTCTCTGTGATGTCCATCGCACCTGGAAGAAAAGCAAATGCCACGGTCAGTCCAGTCAGGCACAGAGGGCTCTTGCATGTGCCCCCAGGCTGGCACATGCTGGCCCAGCAGCAGGACTCTGCTACCAGAACTGAGACTGGCTGGCTCTGGGATGGAGCTTGTGTGGAGCAAGCAGGCACAGGACAGGCTGTGGATGGCCACCAGAATCCAGTGCCCTGGGTACAATGTCCCTGAGCAGGGAGCACCCAGCCCAGCCCCAGCCTGGCAGCAGGAGACCCACTCTGCCTGTCCTGCTGCTGGCATTGGTCTTCATGCCAAGATCATGGCCTCTTCCTCACCTTTTTAATCAATGTCCATGTCCTCAATGGACTCTTCCATATCCAATTCCATCTCCTCTTCCACCTTCACCTCCACCTCCACCTCCATCTCCTCCTCCCCAGTGTCTTCTCCCTCCGTCTCCATGTCCTCCTCTCTATCAATCTCTATATCCACCTCCATCTCCTCCTCTCCATCTGGGACAGCCTGCAGAGGTAGCAAAACCTCAGAGTGGGCTCCCTGTCCCACTCCATCCCCACAGAGCTCCAGCCCACCCGGGCAGGTGGGGGGTGTCCACCTTCATGGAATGGCACCATACCTTCCCCAGAACAAAGGGGAGCATCCTGCAGGGCTGGATGAAATCCAGGCACTCAGGAGCTGTCAGGACTGATGGGGTTATCGGGGGGATAAGAAGAGTGAAAGGCGAGGGCAGGAGCAGGGTGAAGAGCATGGAAACACAGCGGCCAAGGCTTGTGTTGTGCCCTTTGCTGGGCGCTGGATGTTCCAGCCGGAGCATGGGCTGTGACATCACAGTTCCCAGGCTCCATCTGAAGTGGACAGTGGAGACCGTGGAATGATGGAGTCCCTGAACGGTTGGGTTTGCAAGGGAGCCTGAAGAACAACATCTTGTTCCCAGCTGAGCAGTCTTCCCCCAGAGCAGGCTGCTCAGAGCCCTGTTGCCAAGGATGGGGCATGCACAGCCTCTGTGCACAGCCTGGGCCAGTGCCCCACCACCCCCAGTGGAAAAGAGCAGCTTCCTTAGATACAGCTTCAATCAACCTGCTGCAGCTGAAAGCCATCCCCCCTTGTCCTGTCACCAGAGGCCCTGCTGAACACTCTGTCCCCTTCTTTCCTGCGGGACCCTTCCACTCCTGCACAGCCACAGGGAGGTCTCCCAGTGTCTCCTCTGTCCAGGCTGAGCATCCCCAGCCCCACTTGCCCAGCAGTCAGTCGCATCAGGGCGAGTCAAGGCTGCAGGGTAGCAAACAGCATCAGGAACTGAGAGATGCAAGCTTTAGACCCAGGCTTGCCTCTAAATGTACAAAATTAATAACAGTGGAGCGGAAGATGGTGGGACACTGGTTCTGTTCTAACTGGTGATTTATTTTTCTTCTTTTCTGTCATGCTGACCCAGATTTTTCTGTTTGAAAGGAAGCTTGGCAAAATGTCCATTGTCTTCTCCATTTGTGAAAGACCAAGTGGAGTCTGGGCAGGCTTATATGCAGAGCAAAACCTGAAAATATACTAGTGATCCTGAGCCTGGGGGATGCAGCTAAACCCAGCCAAAAGCAATTTCTGAAAAGCTGATCCTGGTTTACATTGTCTTGAGTTTGGCTTTGCCAACTTCACCAGTCATTTATGAAAAACCAAAAAAAACCTCAAACCAAATCAGACAAAACCCCAGTCAATCAAACAAGCAAACAAACAAACAAACCAACCAACCAACCAACCAACCAACCAACCAACCAACCAACCAACCAACCAACCCATGCAGCAAACCAATCAAAGAGATAAAAAATGCCAAATAAAACTAAAGGAAATGAAGAGTTAGTACTAGTTGTGAGGATAGCACAGCAGGCAAATGGCTGCTTCCCACAGGATCACCATCAAAAGCCACATAGAACAGCTGCTCCAAAATATACCCAACAGGAGAAAAAGAAAAAGTGATGCATGGCAACTTTGGGGGCAGCTCCACATTCAGGTGAAGGATGAGCACGCAGTGTACAGATCCAGCATTGCCCACCCTCCAGGCTGCTGTTTGCTCCTGGTGAAAGACCCTTGCAGGACTGTGGCCCCTCTCAGTGCAGTGTCAGTCACTGCCAGAGCTCTCTGCTGAGCCACTGGCATTTGCAGAGTGACATCCAGCTGCAATCCTACTGCCTGCTGAGCATCTGTGGAAGATCCTGAGCATCTTCATGCCTAGGACCACAAAACAGCTCAGGATTTCTCTGAACTGCTTTTCAGGGGAGGTTTCCATATCCCTGTGAGATCTGTTCATCCCTCAACATGTATGACTTGATGTACAATGATGCATTTGTGTTCCTTCCTTCCTCCTGTGTGCCAGTGAGAAACCATCCATGGGAATGGAGGATGTTGTGTGCAGGGCAATGTATTCCTGGCTTGCCATTTTGCTTCACTGTCACTCAGCTGAACATGGTCCTTATCTAAGAAGGACTTAGAACTTGCAACAAGTGATAAATTAACCTGCTCCACTCTCCTTAGCATGGGTGTGATGAGTGTTAAGGAAAGCAGCGAGCGCTTGCCAGGATGGGAGCTTGTTCTTTGTCAGGGAGGAGGGAGAAAATCTTGCTTGGAGTAAAGAAAGCAACTCTGCTTCCCCAGGAAGAGAAGCAATTAAATATGTGAGTGCTGCATGGGATGATTTGCACAAGGATTGTCTACTATGGAGGAATGTTCCCAATTAACCATGCTTCTCCTGACCTTCATTTTTCTGGGTTTCCACCACATGATAGAAGAGACAATCAATGAAAAAAAAAGCAAAACAACTTGTGGGGAGACGTTTATTCCTTTCTTCAGGCTTCCTGTTCCTTTTGTTCCCTCCAGAGCTCTCACTTCATTTCTGCTGTGGTTTGGAGCACGTGCTTCCCTCTTTCCTGATTCCCTGGGCTTCTTTTGGCTCTGGGTGTCCTGGACACTCTTAATTGTGGATTTTTTCCCCTTCATCTACTTCTGACCTCCAGCCCTGGGAACCTGGAGCAAGTGGAAACTACAACTTGGCAAAATGCTGCCTGTGCCGGAAGCAAATGCAAGGAGAACTGGGGTGTGAAAAATAAAATTTGTTTATTACAGAAGAATAGCAGCAAAAATACAGAACATATTTACATTGTAAGAATATTTGCAACAACAACAATCGATAGAACATATATACAGAAAAACCTATCTAACAAAAAATATATGAAACGTATTTACAGAAGACAAAAAGCCCTAAAACCTCTATCCTAAAGACAACATCAAAGTGTAAAACGTGTGTAGAAAATGGTGGCATCTCTCTCCATGATGTCCATCGCACCTGGAAGAAAAGCAAATGCCACGGTCAGTCCAGTCAGGCACAGAGGGCTCTTGCATGTGCCCCCAGGCTGGCAGACACTGGCACAGCAGCAGGACTCTGCTACCAGAACTGAGCCTGGATGGGTCTGGGATGGAGCTTGTGTGGAGCAAAGCAGGCACAGGACAGGCTGTGGATGGCCACCAGAATCCAGTGCCCTGGGTACAATGTCCCTGAGCAGGGAGCACCCAGCCCAGCCCCAGCCTGGCAGCAGGAGACCCACTCTGCCTGTCCTGCTGCTGGCATTGGTCTTCAGCCCAAGATCATGGCCTCTTCCTCACCTTTTTAATCAATAACCATGTCCTCAATGGACTCTTCCATATCCAATTCCATCTCCTCTTCCACCTTCACCTCCACCTCCACCTCCACCTCCATCTCCTCCTCACCAGTGTCTTCTCCCTCCGTCTCCATGTCCTCCTCTCTATCAATCTCTATATCCACCTCCATCTCCTCTTCTCCATCTGGGACAGCCTGCAGAGGCAGCAAAACCTCAGAGTGGGGTCCCTGTCCCACTCCATCCCCACAGAGCTTCAGCCCACCCGGGCAGGTGTGGGGTGTCCACCTTCATGGAATGGCACCATACCTTCCTCAGAACAACGAGGAGCATCCTGCAGGGCTGGATGACAAAATCCAGGCACTAAGGACCTTTCAGGACTGAATGGGTTATCAGGGGGCAGGTGAAAAGCAGAGTGGGCAGGAGCAGGGTGAAGAGCATGCGAACACAACGAACAACAGTTGTGTTTTGCCCTTTGCTGGGCACTGGATATTCCAGCTGGAGCGTGGGATGTGACATCACAGTTCCCAGGCTCCATCTGAAGTGGACAGTGGAGACCATGGAATGATGGAGTCCCTGAACGGTTGGGCTTGCAAGGGGCCTGAAGAACAACATCTTGTTCCCAGCTGAGCAGTCTTCCCCCAGAGCGTGCTGCTCAGAGCCCTGTTGCCAAGGATGGGGCATGCACAGCCTCTGTGCACAGCCTGGGCCAGTGCCCCACCACCCCCAGTGGAAAAGAGCAGCTCTCCTTAGATGCAGCTTCAATCAACCTGCTGCAGTTGAAAGCCATCCCCCCTTGTCCTGTCAGCACAGGCCCTGCTGAACACTCTGTCCCCTTCTTTCCTGCGGGACCCTTCCAGTCCTGCAGAGCCACAGGGAGGCCTCCCAGTGTCTCCTCTCTCCAGGCTGAGCATCCCCAGCCCCACTTGCCCAGCAGTCAGTCACATCAGGGCCAGTCAAGGCTGCAGGGTAGCAAATAGCATCAGGAACTGAGAGATGCAAGCTTTAGACCCAGGTTTGCCTCTAAATCTACAAAATTAATAACAGTGGCGAGGAAGATGGTGGGACACTGGTTCTCTTCTAACTGGTGATTTATTTTTCTTCTTTTCTGTCATGCTGACCCAGGTTTTTCTGTTTGAAAGGAAGCTTGGCACAATGTCTATTGTCTTCTCCATTTGTGAAACACCAAGCGGAGTCTGGGCAGGCTGATGATGCAGAGCAAAGCCTGAAAACATACTAGTGATCCTGAGCCTGGGGGATGCAGATAAACACAGCCAAAATCAATTTCTGGAAAGCTGATCCTGGTTTACATTATATTGAGTTTGGCTTTGCCAACTTCACCTGTCATTTATGAAAAAGCAAACAAAAAACTCAAACCAAATCAGACAAAAACCCAAATCAATCAATCAAACAAACAAACAAACAAACCCATGAAGGAAACCAATCAAACAAATAGATAAAAAACGCCAAATAAAACCAAAGGAAATGAAGAGTTAGTATTAGTTGCAAGGATAGCACAGCAGGCAAATGGCTGCTTCCCACAGGATCACCATCAAAAGCCACATAGAACAGCTGCTCCAAAATATACCCAAGAGGAGAAAAAGAAAAAGTGATGCATGGCAACTTTGGGGGCAGCTCCACATTCAGGTGAAGGATGAGCACGCAGTGGTACAGATCCAGCATTGCCCACCCTCCAGGCTGCTGTTTGCTCCTGATGAAAGCCCCTTGCAGGACTGTGGCCCCTCTCAGTGCGGTGTCAGTCACTGCCAGAGCTCTCAGCTGAGCCACTGGCATTTGCAGAGTGACATCCAGCCGCAATCCTGCTGCCTGCTGAGCATCTGTGGAAGATCCTGAGCATCTTCATGCCTAGGACCACAAAACAGCTCAGGATTTCTCTGAACTGCTTTTCAGGGGGGGGTTTCCATATCCCCATGAGATCTGCTCATCCTTCAACACGTATGACTTGATGTACAATGATGCATTTGTGTTCCTTCCTTCCTCCTGTGTGCCAGTGAGAAACCATCCATGTGACTGGAGGACATTGTGTGTAGGGAAATTGATTCCTGGCTTGCCATTTTGCTTCACTGTCACTCAGCTGAACATGGTCCTTATCTAAGAAGGACTTAGAACTTGCAACAAGTGATAAATTAACCTGCTCCACTCTCCTTAGCATGGGTGTGATGAGTGTTAAGCAGCGAGCGCTTGCCAGGATGGGAGCTTGTTCTTTGCCAGGGAGGAGGGAGAAAATCTTGCTTGGAGTAAAGAAAGCAACTCTGCTTCCCCAGGAAGAGAAGCAATTAAACATGTGAGTGCTGCATGGGATGATTTGCACAAGGATTGTCTACTATGAAGGAATGTTCCCAATAAACCATGCTTCTCCTGACCTTCATTTTTCTGGGTTTCCACCACATGATAGAAGAGACAATCCATGAAAAAAAGCAAAACACCTTGTGGGGAGACATTTTTTCCTTTCTTCAGACTTCCTCTTTCTTTTGTGCCCTCCAGAGCTCTCACTACATTTCTGCTGTGGTTTGGAGCACGTGCTTCCCTGGGCTTCTTTTGGCTCTGGGTGTCATGGACACTCTTAATTGTGGATTTTTTCCCCTTCATCTACTTCTGACCTCCAGCCCTGGGAACCTGGAGCAAGTGGAAACTACAACTTGGCAATATGCTGCCTGTGCCTGAAGCAAATGCAAGGAGAACTGGGGTGTGAAAAATAAAATTTGTTTATTAGAGAAGAACAGCAGCAAAAATACAGAACATATTTACATTGTAAGAATATTTGTAACAACAACAATCGATAGAACATATATACATAAAAACCTATCTAACAAAAAATATATGAAACGTATTTACAGAAGACAAAAAGCCCTAAAACCTCTATCCTAAAGTCAACATCAAAGTGTAAAACGTATGTACAAAAAGGTGGCATCTCTCTCCATGATGTCCATCGCACCTGGAAGAAAAGCAAATGCCACGGTCACTCCAGTCAGGCACAGAGGGCTCTTGCATGTGCCCCCAGGCTGGCACATGCTGGCCCAGCAGCAGGACTCTGCTACCAGAACTGAGCCTGGCTGGGTCTGGCATGGAGCTTGTGTGGAGCAAAGCAGGCACAGGAAAGGCTGTGGATGGCCACCAGAATCCAGTGCCCTGGGTACAATGTCCCTGAGCAGGGAGCACCCAGCCCAGCCCCAGCCTGGCAGCAGGAGACCCACTCTGCCTGTCCTGCTGCTGGCATTGGTCTTCATGCCAAGATCATGGCCTCTTCCTCACCTTTTTAATCAATGTCCATGTCCTCAATGGACTCTTCCATATCCAATTCCATCTCCTCTTCCACCTTCACCTCCACCTCCACCTCCATCTCCTCCTCCCCAGTGTCTTCTCCCTCCGTCTCCATGTCCTCCTCTCTATCAATCTCTATATCCACCTCCATCTCCTCCTCTCTGTCTGGGACAGCCTGCAGAGGTAGCAAAACCTCAGAGTGGGCTCCCTGTCCCACTCCATGCCCACAGAGCTCCAGCCCACCCGGGCAGGTGGGGGGTGTCCACCTCCATGGAATGGCACCAGACCTTCCCCAGAACAAAGGGGAGCATCCTGCAGGGCGGGATGATGAAATCCAGGCACTAAGGACCTTTCAGGACTGAGGAAAGCTGACAAGCAGAGTGGGCAGGAGCAAGGTGCAGAGCGTGCGAACACAGCAGCCAAGGGTTGTGTTGTGCCCTTTGCTGGGCGCCGTACGTTCCAGCTGGAGCCTGGGCTGTGACATCACAGTTCCCAGGCTCCATCTGAAGTGGACACTGGAGACCATGGAATGATGGAGTCCCTGAACGGTTGGGCTTGCAAGGGAGCCTGAAGAACAACATCTTGTTCCCAGCTGAGCAGTCTTCCCCCAGAGCAGGCTGCTCAGAGCCCTGTTGCCAAGGATGGGGCATGCACAGCCTCTGTGCACAGCCTGGGCCAGTGCCCCACCACCCCCAGTGGAAAAGAGCAGCTTCCTTAGATACAGCTTCAATCGACCCCCTGCAGTTGAAAGCCATCCCCCCTTGTCCTGTCAGCACAGGCCCTGCTGAACACTCTGTCCCCTTCTTTCCTGCGGGACCCTTCCAGTCCTGCACAGCCACAGGGAGGCCTCCCAGTGTCTCCTCTGTCCAGGCTGAGCATCCCCAGCCCCACTTGCCCAGCAGTCAGTCACATCAGGGCGAGTCAAGGCAGAAGGGTAGCAATTAGCATCAGGAACTGAGAGATGCAAGCTTTAGACCCAGGTTTGCCTCTAAATGTACAAAATTAATAACAGTGGAAAGGAAGATGGTGGGACACTGGTTCTGTTCTAACTGGTGATTTATTTTTCTTCTTTTCTGTCATGCTGACCCAGATTTTTCTGTTTGAAAGGAAGCTTGGCACAATGTCCATTGTCTTCTCCATTTGTGAAACAGCAAGCAGAGTCTGGGCAGGCTGATATGCAGAGCAAAACCTGGAAATACACTAGTGATCCTGAGCCTGGGGAATGCAGATAAACCCTACCAAAAGGAATTTCTGGAAAGCTGATCCTGGTTTACATTATCTTGAGTTTGGCTTTGGCAACTTCACCAGTCTTTTATGAAGAAGCAAACAAAAAACTCAAACCAAATCAGACAAAAACCCAAATCAATCAATCAAACAAACAAACAAACAAACAAACAAACCCATGAAGCAAACCAATCAAACAAATAGATAAAAAACCCCAAATAAAACCAAAGGAAATGAAGAGTTAGTATTAGTTGTGAGGATAGCACAGCAGGAAAATGGCTGCTTGCCACAGGATCACCATCAAAAGCCACATAGAACAGCTGCTCCCAAATATACCCAACAGGAGAAAAAGAAAAAGTGATGCATGGCAACTTTGGGGGCAGCTCCACATTCAGGTGAAGGATGAGCACGCAATGGTACAGATCCAGCATTGCCCACCCTCCAGGCTGCTGTTTGCTCCTGGTGAAAGACCCTTGCAGGACTGTGGCCCCTCTCAGTGCAGTGTCAGTCACTGCCAGAGCTCTCTGCTGAGCCACTGGCATTTGCAGAGTGACATCCAGGCACAATCCTACTGCCTGCTGAGCATCTGTGGAAGATCCTGAGCATCTTCATGCCTAGGACCACAAAACAGCTCAGGCTTTCTCTGAACTGCTTTTCAGGGGGGGTTTCCATATCCCCGTGAGATCTCTTCATCCCTCAACATGTATGACTTGATGTACAATGATGCATTTGTGTTCCTTCCTTCCTCCTGTGTGCCAGTGAGAAACCATCCATGGGAATGGAGGATGTTGTGTGCAGGGCAATGTATTCCTGGCTTGCCATTTTGCTTCACTGTCACTCAGCTGAACATAGTCCTTATCTAAGAAGGACTTAGAACTTGCAACAAGTGATAAATTAACCTGCTCCACTCTCCTTAGCATGGGTGTGATGAGTGTTAAGGAATGCAGCGAGCGCTTGCCAGGATGGGAGCTTGTTCTTTGCCAGGGAGGAGGGAGAAAATCTTGCTTGGAGTAAAGAAAGCAACTCTGCTTCCCCAGGAAGAGAAGCAATTAAACATGTGAGTGCTGCATGGGATGATTTGCACAAGGATTGTCTACTATGCAGGAATGTTCCCAATTAACCATGCTTCTCCGGACCTTTATTTTTCTGGGTTTCCACCACATGGTAGAAGAGACTCTCAATGAAAAAAAGCAAAACACCTTGTGGGGAGACGTTTTTTCCTTTCTTCAGACTTCCTCTTTCTTTTGTTCCCTCCAGAGCTCTCACTTCATTTCTGCTGTTGTTTGGAGCACGTGCTTCCCTCTTTCCTGATGCCCTGGGCTTCTTTTGGCTCTGGGTGTCATGGACACTCTTAATTGTGGATTTTTATCCCTCCATCTACTTCTAACCTCCAGCTCTGGGAACCTGGAGCAAGTGGAAACTACAACTTGGCAATATGCTGCCTGTGCCTGAAGAAAAAGCAAGGAGAACTGGGATGTGAAAAATAATATTTATTTATTACAAAAGAACAGCAGCAAAAATACAGAACATATTTACATTGTAAGAATATTTGTAACAACAACAATCGATAGAACATATATACATAAAAACCTATCTAACAAAAAATATATGAAACGTATTTACAGAAGACAAAAAGCCCTAAAACCTCTATCCTAAAGTCAACATCAAAGTGTAAAACGTATGTACAAAAAGGTGGCATCTCTCTCCATGATGTCCATCGCACCTGGAAGAAAAGCAAATGCCACGGTCAGTCCAGTCAGGCACAGAGGGCTCTTGCATGTGCCCCCAGGCTGGCACATGCTGGCCCAGCAGCAGGACTCTGCTACCAGAACTGAGCCTGGCTGGGTCTGGCATGGAGCTTGTGTGGAGCAAAGCAGGCACAGGACAGGCTGTGGATGGCCACCAGAATCCAGTGCCCTGGGTACAATGTCCCTGAGCAGGGAGCACCCAGCCCAGCCCCAGCCTGGCAGCAGGAGACCCACTCTGCCTGTCCTGCTGCTGGCATTGGTCTTCATGCCAAGATCATGGCCTCTTCCTCACCTTTTTAATCAATGTCCATGTCCTCAATGGACTCTTCCATATCCACATCCATCTCTTCTTCCTCATCCACATCCACATCCATCTCTTCCTCTCCAGGGTCTTCTCCGTCTATTTCCATCTCCTCCTCCATATAAATCTTTGTATCCACCTCCATCTCCTCGTCTCTGTCTGGGACAGCCTGCAGAGGCAGCAAAACCTCAGAGTGGGCTCCCTGTCCCACTCCATCCCCACAGAGCTCCAGCCCACCCGGGCAGGTGGGGAGTGTCCACCTCCATGGAATGGCACCATACCTTCCCCAGGACAAATAGGAGCATCCTGCAGGGCTGGATGTCAAAATCCAGGCGATAAGGAGCTTTCAGGATTGATGGGGTTATCGAGCTGCAGGTGACAAGCAGAGTGGGCAGGAGCAGGGTGAAGAGCATGCGAACAGAACGGCCAAGGATTGTGTTGTGCTCTTTGCTGGATGCTGGACGTTCCAGCTGGAGTGTGGGCTGTGAATCACAGTTCCCAGGAGTCCAGGCTCAGTGTGAAGTGGACAGTGGGGACCATGGAATGATGGAGTCCCTGAATGGTTGGGCTTGGAAGGGAGCCTGAGGAACAACATCTTGTTCCCAGCTGAGCAGTCTTCCCCCAGAATAGGCTGCTCAGAGCCCTGTTGCCAAGGATGGGGCATGCACAGCCTCTGTGCACAGCCTGGGCCAGTGCCCCACCACCCCCAGTGGAAAAGAGCAGCTCTCCTTAGATGCAGCTTCAATCAACCTGCTGCAGTTGAAAGCCATCCCCCCATGTCCTGTCAGCACAGGCCCTGCTGAACACTCTGTCCCCTTCTTTCCTGCGGGACCCTTCCAGTCCTGCACAGCCACAGTGAGGTCTCCCAGTGTCTCCTCTGTCCAGGCTGAGCATCCCCAGCCCCACTTGCCCAGCAGTCAGTCACATCAGGGCCAGTCAAGGCTGCAGGTTAGCAAATAGCATCAGGAACTGAGAGATGCAAGCTTTAGACCCAGGTTTGCCTCTAAATCTACAAAATTAATAACAGTGGCGAGGAAGATGGTGGGACACTGGTTCTCTTCTAACTGGTGATTTATTTTTCTTCTTTTCTGTCATGCTGACCCAGGTTTTTCTGTTTGAAAGGAAGCTTGGCACAATGTCTATTGTCTTCTCCATTTGTGAAACACCAAGCGGAGTCTGGGCAGGCTGATGATGCAGAGCAAAGCCTGAAAACATACTAGTGATCCTGAGCCTGGGGGATGCAGATAAACACAGCCAAAATCAATTTCTGGAAAGCTGATCCTGGTTTACATTATATTGAGTTTGGCTTTGCCAACTTCACCTGTCATTTATGAAAAAGCAAACAAAAAACTCAAACCAAATCAGACAAAAACCCAAATCAATCAATCAAACAAACAAACAAACAAACCCATGAAGGAAACCAATCAAACAAATAGATAAAAAACGCCAAATAAAACCAAAGGAAATGAAGAGTTAGTATTAGTTGCAAGGATAGCACAGCAGGCAAATGGCTGCTTCCCACAGGATCACCATCAAAAGCCACATAGAACAGCTGCTCCAAAATATACCCAAGAGGAGAAAAAGAAAAAGTGATGCATGGCAACTTTGGGGGCAGCTCCACATTCAGGTGAAGGATGAGCACGCAGTGGTACAGATCCAGCATTGCCCACCCTCCAGGCTGCTGTTTGCTCCTGATGAAAGCCCCTTGCAGGACTGTGGCCCCTCTCAGTGCGGTGTCAGTCACTGCCAGAGCTCTCAGCTGAGCCACTGGCATTTGCAGAGTGACATCCAGCCGCAATCCTGCTGCCTGCTGAGCATCTGTGGAAGATCCTGAGCATCTTCATGCCTAGGACCACAAAACAGCTCAGGATTTCTCTGAACTGCTTTTCAGGGGGGGGTTTCCATATCCCCATGAGATCTGCTCATCCTTCAACACGTATGACTTGATGTACAATGATGCATTTGTGTTCCTTCCTTCCTCCTGTGTGCCAGTGAGAAACCATCCATGTGACTGGAGGACATTGTGTGTAGGGAAATTGATTCCTGGCTTGCCATTTTGCTTCACTGTCACTCAGCTGAACATGGTCCTTATCTAAGAAGGACTTAGAACTTGCAACAAGTGATAAATTAACCTGCTCCACTCTCCTTAGCATGGGTGTGATGAGTGTTAAGGAAAGCAGCGAGCGCTTGCCAGGATGGGAGCTTGTTCTTTGCCAGGGAGGAGGGAGAAAATCTTGCTTGGAGTAAAGAAAGCAACTCTGCTTCCCCAGGAAGAGAAGCAATTAAACATGTGAGTGCTGCATGGGATGATTTGCACAAGGATTGTCTACTATGAAGGAATGTTCCCAATAAACCATGCTTCTCCTGACCTTCATTTTTCTGGGTTTCCACCACATGATAGAAGAGACAATCCATGAAAAAAAGCAAAACACCTTGTGGGGAGACATTTTTTCCTTTCTTCAGACTTCCTCTTTCTTTTGTTCCCTCCAGAGCTCTCACTACATTTCTGCTGTGGTTTGGAGCACGTGCTTCCCTGGGCTTCTTTTGGCTCTGGGTGTCATGGACACTCTTAATTGTGGATTTTTTCCCCTTCATCTACTTCTGACCTCCAGCCCTGGGAACCTGGAGCAAGTGGAAACTACAACTTGGCAATATGCTGCCTGTGCCTGAAGCAAATGCAAGGAGAACTGGGGTGTGAAAAATAAAATTTGTTTATTAGAGAAGAACAGCAGCAAAAATACAGAACATATTTACATTGTAAGAATATTTGTAACAACAACAATCGATAGAACATATATACATAAAAACCTATCTAACAAAAAATATATGAAACGTATTTACAGAAGACAAAAAGCCCTAAAACCTCTATCCTAAAGACAACATCAAAGTGTAAAACGTATGTACAAAAAGGTGGCATCTCTCTCCATGATGTCCATCGCACCTGGAAGAAAAGCAAATGCCACGGTCAGTCCAGTCAGGCACAGAGGGCTCTTGCATGTGCCCCCAGGCTGGCACATGCTGGCCCAGCAGCAGGACTCTGCTACCAGAACTGAGCCTGGCTGGGTCTGGGATGGAGCTTGTGTGGAGCAAAGCAGGCACAGGAAAGGCTGTGGATGGCCACCAGAATCCAGTGCCCTGGGTACAATGTCCCTGAGCAGGGAGCACCCAGCCCAGCCCCAGCCTGGCAGCAGGAGACCCACTCTGCCTGTCCTGCTGCTGGCATTGGTCTTCATGCCAAGATCATGGCCTCTTCCTCACCTTTTTAATCAATGTCCATGTCCTCAATGGACTCTTCCATATCCAATTCCATCTCCTCTTCCACCTTCACCTCCACCTCCACCTCCATCTCCTCCTCCCCAGTGTCTTCTCCCTCCGTCTCCATGTCCTCCTCTCTATCAATCTCTATATCCACCTCCATCTCCTCCTCTCTGTCTGGGACAGCCTGCGAGGTAGCAAAACCTCAGAGTGGACTCCCTGTCCCACTCCATGCCCACAGAGCTCCAGCCCACCCGGGCAGGTGGGGAGTGTCCACCTCCATGGAATGGCACCAGACCTTCCCCAGAACAAAGGGGAGCATCCTGCAGGGCTGGATGATGAAATCCAGGCACTAAGGACCTTTCAGGACTGAGGAAAGCTGACAAGCAGAGTGGGCAGGAGCAAGGTGCAGAGCGTGCGAACACAGCAGCCAAGGGTTGTGTTGTGCCCTTTGCTGGGCGCCGTACGTTCCAGCTGGAGCGTGGGCTGTGACATCACAGTTCCCAGGCTCCATCTGAAGTGGACACTGGAGACCATGGAATGATGGAGTCCCTGAACGGTTGGGCTTGCAAGGGAGCCTGAAGAACAACATCTTGTTCCCAGCTGAGCAGTCTTCCCCCAGAGCAGGCTGCTCAGAGCCCTGTTGCCAAGGATGGGGCATGCACAGCCTCTGTGCACAGCCTGGGCCAGTGCCCCACCACCCCCAGTGGAAAAGAGCAGCTTCCTTAGATACAGCTTCAATCGACCCCCTGCAGTTGAAAGCCATCCCCACTTGTCCTGTCAGCACAGGCCCTGCTGAACACTCTGTCCCCTTCTTTCCTGCGGGACCCTTCCAGTCCTGCACAGCCACAGTGAGGCCTCCCAGTGTCTCCTCTGTCCAGGCTGAGCATCCCCAGCCCCACTTGCCCAGCAGTCAGTCACATCAGGGCGAGTCAAGGCAGAAGGGTAGCAATTAGCATCAGGAACTGAGAGATGCAAGCTTTAGACCCAGGTTTGCCTCTAAATGTACAAAATTAATAACAGTGGAAAGGAAGATGGTGGGACACTGGTTCTGTTCTAACTGGTGATTTATTTTTCTTCTTTTCTGTCATGCTGACCCAGATTTTTCTGTTTGAAAGGAAGCTTGGCACAATGTCCATTGTCTTCTCCATTTGTGAAACAGCAAGCAGAGTCTGGGCAGGCTGATATGCAGAGCAAAACCTGAAAATACACTAGTGATCCTGAGCCTGGGGAATGCAGATAAACCCTACCAAAAGGAATTTCTGGAAAGCTGATCCTGGTTTACATTATCTTGAGTTTGGCTTTGGCAACTTCACCAGTCTTTTATGAAGAAGCAAACAAAAAACTCAAACCAAATCAGACAAAAACCCAAATCAATCAATCAAACAAACAAACAAACAAACAAACAAACAAACCCATGAAGCAAACCAATCAAACAAATAGATAAAAAACCCCAAATAAAACCAAAGGAAATGAAGAGTTAGTATTAGTTGTGAGGATAGCACAGCAGGAAAATGGCTGCTTGCCACAGGATCACCATCAAAAGCCACATAGAACAGCTGCTCCCAAATATACCCAACAGGAGAAAAAGAAAAAGTGATGCATGGCAACTTTGGGGGCAGCTCCACATTCAGGTGAAGGATGAGCACGCAATGGTACAGATCCAGCATTGCCCACCCTCCAGGCTGCTGTTTGCTCCTGGTGAAAGACCCTTGCAGGACTGTGGCCCCTCTCAGTGCAGTGTCAGTCACTGCCAGAGCTCTCTGCTGAGCCACTGGCATTTGCAGAGTGACATCCAGGCACAATCCTACTGCCTGCTGAGCATCTGTGGAAGATCCTGAGCATCTTCATGCCTAGGACCACAAAACAGCTCAGGCTTTCTCTGAACTGCTTTTCAGGGGGGGTTTCCATATCCCCGTGAGATCTCTTCATCCCTCAACATGTATGACTTGATGTACAATGATGCATTTGTGTTCCTTCCTTCCTCCTGTGTGCCAGTGAGAAACCATCCATGGGAATGGAGGATGTTGTGTGCAGGGCAATGTATTCCTGGCTTGCCATTTTGCTTCACTGTCACTCAGCTGAACATAGTCCTTATCTAAGAAGGACTTAGAACTTGCAACAAGTGATAAATTAACCTGCTCCACTCTCCTTAGCATGGGTGTGATGAGTGTTAAGGAATGCAGCGAGCGCTTGCCAGGATGGGAGCTTGTTCTTTGCCAGGGAGGAGGGAGAAAATCTTGCTTGGAGTAAAGAAAGCAACTCTGCTTCCCCAGGAAGAGAAGCAATTAAACATGTGAGTGCTGCATGGGATGATTTGCACAAGGATTGTCTACTATGCAGGAATGTTCCCAATTAACCATGCTTCTCCGGACCTTTATTTTTCTGGGTTTCCACCACATGGTAGAAGAGACTCTCAATGAAAAAAAGCAAAACACCTTGTGGGGAGACGTTTTTTCCTTTCTTCAGACTTCCTCTTTCTTTTGTTCCCTCCAGAGCTCTCACTTCATTTCTGCTGTTGTTTGGAGCACGTGCTTCCCTCTTTCCTGATGCCCTGGGCTTCTTTTGGCTCTGGGTGTCATGGACACTCTTAATTGTGGATTTTTATCCCTCCATCTACTTCTAACCTCCAGCTCTGGGAACCTGGAGCAAGTGGAAACTACAACTTGGCAATATGCTGCCTGTGCCTGAAGAAAAAGCAAGGAGAACTGGGATGTGAAAAATAATATTTATTTATTACAAAAGAACAGCAGCAAAAATACAGAACATATTTACATTGTAAGAATATTTGTAACAACAACAATCGATAGAACATATATACATAAAAACCTATCTAACAAAAAATATATGAAACGTATTTACAGAAGACAAAAAGCCCTAAAACCTCTATCCTAAAGTCAACATCAAAGTGTAAAACGTATGTACAAAAAGGTGGCATCTCTCTCCATGATGTCCATCGCACCTGGAAGAAAAGCAAATGCCACGGTCAGTCCAGTCAGGCACAGAGGGCTCTTGCATGTGCCCCCAGGCTGGCACATGCTGGCCCAGCAGCAGGACTCTGCTACCAGAACTGAGCCTGGCTGGGTCTGGCATGGAGCTTGTGTGGAGCAAAGCAGGCACAGGACAGGCTGTGGATGGCCACCAGAATCCAGTGCCCTGGGTACAATGTCCCTGAGCAGGGAGCACCCAGCCCAGCCCCAGCCTGGCAGCAGGAGACCCACTCTGCCTGTCCTGCTGCTGGCATTGGTCTTCATGCCAAGATCATGGCCTCTTCCTCACCTTTTTAATCAATGTCCATGTCCTCAATGGACTCTTCCATATCCACATCCATCTCTTCTTCCTCATCCACATCCATGTCCATCTCTTCCTCTCCAGGGTCTTCTCCGTCTATTTCCATCTCCTCCTCCATATAAATCTTTGTATCCACCTCCATCTCCTCGTCTCTGTCTGGGACAGCCTGCAGAGGCAGCAAAACCTCAGAGTGGGCTCCCTGTCCCACTCCATCCCCACAGAGCTCCAGCCCACCCGGGCAGGTGGGGAGTGTCCACCTCCATGGAATGGCACCATACCTTCCCCAGGACAAATAGGAGCATCCTGCAGGGCTGGATGTCAAAATCCAGGCGATAAGGAGCTTTCAGGATTGATGGGGTTATCGAGCTGCAGGTGACAAGCAGAGTGGGCAGGAGCAGGGTGAAGAGCATGCGAACAGAACGGCCAAGGATTGTGTTGTGCTCTTTGCTGGATGCTGGACGTTCCAGCTGGAGTGTGGGCTGTGAATCACAGTTCCCAGGAGTCCAGGCTCAGTGTGAAGTGGACAGTGGGGACCATGGAATGATGGAGTCCCTGAATGGTTGGGCTTGGAAGGGAGCCTGAGGAACAACATCTTGTTCCCAGCTGAGCAGTCTTCCCCCAGAACAGGCTGCTCAGAGCCCTGTTGCCAAGGATGGGGCATGCACAGCCTCTGTGCACAGCCTGGGCCAGTGCCCCACCACCCCCAGTGGAAAAGAGCAGCTTCCTTAGATGCAGCTTCAATCAACCTGCTGCAGTTGAAAGCCATCCCCCCTTGTCCTGTCAGCACAGGCCCTGTTGAACACTCTGTCCCCTTCTTTCCTGTGGGACCCTTCCAGTCCTGCACAGCCACAGTGAGGCCTCCCAGTGTCTCCTGTCTCCAGGCTGAGCATCCCCAGCCCCACTTGCCCAGCAGTCAGTCACATCAGGGCAAGTCAAGGCTGCAGGGTAGCAAATAGCATCAGGAACTGAGAGATGCAAGCTTTAGACCCAGGTTTGCCTCTAAATGTACAAAACTAATAACAGTGGAGGGGAAGATGGTGGGACACTGGTTCTGTTCTAACTGGTGATTTATTTGCTTTTTCTTCTTTTCTGTCATGCTGACCCTGGATTCTCTGTTTGAAAGGAAGCCTGGCACAATGTCCATTGTCTTCTCCATTTGTGAAAGAACAAGCAGAGTCTGGGCAGGCTGATGATGCAGAGCACAACCTGAAAATATACTAGTGATCCTGAGCCTGGGGGATGCAGCTAAACCCAGCCAAAAGGAATTTCTGGAAAGCTGATCCTGGTTTACATTTTCTTCAGTGTGGCTATGCCAACTTCCCCAGTCATTTCTAAAAAAGCAAACAAAAACTCAAACCAAAACAGACAAAAATCCAAACAAAGAAACCAACAAACAAGCCCACGCAAAGCAATCCAACAACTAGATTAAAAAAACCCAAATAAAACCAAAGGGAATGAGGAGTTAGGATTAGTTGTGAGGATAGCACAGCAGGCAAATGGCTGCTTCCCACAGGATCACCATCAAAAGCCACATAGAACAGCTGCTCCAAAATATACCCAACAGGAGAAAAAGAAAAAGTGATGCATGGCAACTTTGGGGGCAGCTCCACATTCAGGTGAAGGATGAGCACGCAGTGGTACAGATCCAGCATTGCCCACCCTCCAGGCTGCTGTTTGCTCCTGGTGAAAGCCCCTTGCAGGACTGTGGCCCCTCTCAGTGCAGTGTCAGTCATTCCCAGAGCTCTCAGCTGAGCCACTGGCATTTCCAGAGTGACATCCAGTGGGATACCATTTTCGGTTTGTCTCCTAATGCCACAGGGGTCCTAAACAGTATATGCCATCCCATTTTTGTTCTGTTGATATTGACTGCTTGGTTTTATTTTGTCAGCAGTTCTATTCATTATGAATTGGAATATGATGAAGAAACTAAGGAAGTTAGCACCTATAATTAGTGCACATAGCTTAACTGATGCGGCAGCTCATTTAATGCTTGCTAGGAAAGACCTAGAAAGATGTAATGAACAAAATTGGTAAAAAAAGAAATGGGGGATTTGTAATAAGTAGTAATACATTTGTTCATTAATTAAATCAATAGCTAAATAACTATATGTTATAAAACAATAGTTAAATAGCCAAAAAAACTTCTTGTGCAGATACATATGGTTGCTGGTTTACTATAGTGCTTTGGGAATTCCATTGTAAAGTTATGCCTTGTGAAAGGACAGTAATGAGAAGCAGCTGTAACAACAATCCTTAAACTCGCTAGAATTGCTTAGCTTGCAGAAAGTGTATAGTACTAGTAAGAATTGCTTAGCTTGCAGAAAGTGTATAGTGTTCTGTATAGATATGCCTTATAAGGCATAAGTTCACTCAGCGTTCACAAAGAGGAAGACTAAGGGGGACTAAGCCTTCATCCCACGACCACCAGAAGGCAGAAAAAGACCCCCTAGCAACTGAATGAGCAAGCGCAGAAGACAGATCACGTCATCCCTAAACCCGGAGAAGAAGGCAATAAAAGGTGGACTCAGGGGATAGGAATTTTGTGAGCCAAAGTGGAGCGGAGACTCCGGGCCGCCCAGCGCTGTCCTTGCTTATTCTTGCTTGCAAAAATAATAAAGATAATTATTTGATCCTTAAATTCAGTGGACTTGTTTATCACACTGCCCAGACCCTAAACTGCCCCAAATGTGCCCCAGAAATGTCTCCAGGGACCCCAGAGTGGCCCCTTTTACCCTGTGCGTGAAAATAATAAAAAAATATGTCAAAAGATCTAAAAATAGCATTAATTAGCATTAAGAAGGAGAAATAAATGGCCAATAGTGGTCAATGATTTAATGAAAGGAATTGTTTTATTTAAAACCAATGACAAATAATTTTTTGATTGCTAAAAATGTATTCAATTTTTCACATAAATATCAAAGGTAATAGAAATATACAGTAATACTAATATAAATTAAAAAACTATAATTATAATTTTATAAATTAATCAATCTTATTTATTTTAAAAATGCATACTTTTTTATGTTTTGGGATGTCAGTCCCAGGTGGGCCATGTCAGACATGGTGAGGCTGGGGTGAGGAGCAGGTTGTCCAAAATGGGTCAGCCTGCAAGGGGCTTGTTCCTCTCCATGCCCAGATCTCCTGGGGAGACATTCAGCATCAAGATCACCTGGGGAATCGTTCTTTCACCTCTTTTCTGAACTGAAAAATAAAAACCCACACACGTGATTAAAACCAAACATCATGCTGTCGGTGCACTTTGAAATCTCCCTCCTTAACAGAACTCCAGACTGACTCCAAGCAGCCTCACAAGCCCTGGAGGCTTGGAGGAAAATTGAAGGAAGAGAAAGAGTCCCCCAGGGCTTTCTGTATTTTAATCAGCCCCATGGTGGATCTGGGGCTGGGTCCAGGAGCCTCAGGCACTGAGAGAAGGATGAAGAAGCTGCTCAAGGAGTCAGAAGCAAAACTCCAAGTGCCTTGGAGCATGGTTGGGCCCCAGTGAGGGCAGGGAGTGCCAAAGGCTCCCCAGGGACTGGTGAGAGCAGATCCTTGAGGCCAGGAGTGCAGGGAGCCCAAGGCTCAGGCAGGGAACTGCAATGCTGAGCAAGGCCTGGGCTGGCTGGGGGAAGCAGAAAGGCCAAGTCCTGAGCCCAGCCTGGCCCAGCAGGGCCTGTCCCTCACGGGTGGCTCGGGGCTCTCTGTGGGGCAGGGGGATGTCAGGGGCAGCAAGGACAAATGCCATCAACCTGCAGCCCCTGCCAGCCTGGCCAGGGAGGCCGAGGGAGAGCCAAAGTGCAGCCCCTGCCAGGAAAGTTCCTGCTGTGGGGCCTCCAGAGGCGCTGCCCGAGCCCAGGGCACAAAGGCCTGGGTGCCTGTGGCCCTGCCAGCCCTGCCCAGCCCTCGGCCATCTGTCCTGCAGGCTGTGCCCCCTGTGCGTGCTGCTCCTGTGCCCTGGCCGGCTGCACTCGCCCCTCTCGCTGTGCCCCAGCATTTCTCAGCCAGCGTTTCTGTGCCCTCCCTGGGCTCCCTGCACCCAGCGCTGCCGGCTCCTGGCACACAGAGCCGGCCATGGCCCAGCCTCACGCTGCCACACCTCGAGCACCACAATTCCACCCTGGCAGGGACTTTGCTTTCTCCTCAGCTCCAGGCTGAACCTTCCAAGCTGCACTTTGGGGAGGTTTCCTGCAATTCCCACTCCCAAGGAAAGCTCTGTCTCCTGCTGCTCACAAACAGGGAAGGGCTGGTGGGAGAAGTGCTGGTCAGGAGGCTGTTTAGGGCACAGTCACAATGAAATTATTGACTTTTTAAATATTTGGTAAAAGAAGGAGGGACATCAATAAATCTTCTACACTGGACTTTTGAGGGCAGACTTTGGTCTGTTGAGGATGCAGATTTGGGGAGGACCAAATCAGGTATTGATTTTTTAAAAAAAACAGCCCTTAAAAACAACTAGTTCCAGGAAGGATGGAAACACTTCAAAAAACAAATCTTGAAGGGGCAAGAGTAGGCTGTCCCTTTGTGCAGAAAGATGACCCAGAGGGGGAAATGACTGGCCTGGCTGGGCATGGAGCTTTTCAAGGAAAAGGGGGATTAAAAAGGGATTAAAAAGGATATTTTTAGGGATTAAAAAGAGGGTGCAGCACCTTTGGACATAGAGGCAGGTAAATCAAGAAATGTTTAAGGATGTTGTTAGGTCATGCAGAAAGAAAATTAGAGAGGTGAAAGCTCAGTTAGGACTTAACATGGATACTTCTGTGAAGGATAATTATTATGTTTTCATAGGTACGTTAATGTCAAAAGGAGGGGTAAGGACAACCTGCATTTCTTACTGTGAGGGATATGATTACCAAAGATGAAGAATGGGCTGAGGTACTTCACCCCTCCTTTGCCTCAGTTTTCAACAATAAGACAGGCCATCCTCAGGACAAGTGTTCTCCTGAGCTGGTAGATGGGCACAGGGAGCAGAACAGCCCCCTGGAATCCAGGAGGAAGCAGCTGGGGACCTGCTGAGCCACTCAGGTGCTCACAGGTGTCTCTGGGATCAGAGGGGATCCATCCTAGAGGGATGATGGAGCTGGTGGATGATCTCCCCAAGCTGCTCTCCATCATTTACCATCAGTCCTGGCTCAGCAGGGAGGTCCCAGAGGAGTGGAGGTGCCAGTGTGAGCCCATCCCCAAGAAGGGCTGGAAGGAGGATCTGGGGAACTCCAGGCCTGTCAGCCTGACCTGGGTGCCTGGCAAGGTTATGGAACAGATCACCTTGAGAGCCATCACAGGGCACCCACAGGATGGCCGAGGCATCAGAGCCAGCCAGCGTGGATTTCAGTATCTGCATTGATGGTCTGCATGAGGGGATTGAGTCCAGCATCAGCAAATTTGCAGATGACACCAAGCTGGGTGTGAGTGTGGATCTGCTGGAGGGCAGGAGGGCTCTGCAGAGGGACCTGGACAGGCTGGATCCAGGGCCCAAATCCAGCAAGGTGAGGTTTAACAAGTCCAAGTGCCGGGTCCTGCACTTTGGCCACAACAACCCGTGCAGCACTACAGGCTGGGGACAGAGTGGCTGGACAGCAGCCAGACAGAAAGGGACCTGCAGGGACTGATGGACAGCAGGCTGGTCATGAGGCAGCAGTGTGCCCAGGTGGGCAAGAAGGCCAATGGCTCCTACCCAGGATCAGGAATGGTGTGGCCAGTGGGAGCAGGGCAGTGATTCTTCTCCAGTGCTCAGCACTGGTGAGGCCACACCTCGAGTGCTGTGTCCAGTTCTGGGTCCCCAATTTAGGAAGGACATGGAGGGGCTGGAGCGTGTCCAGAGAAGGCCAAAAAGGCTGATGAGGGGTCTGGAGGAGAAGTTTGTTTGAAAGCACATGAGGGAGCGGTGGTTAAGTTAACTGGACGATGCTCTGGGTAGACAAGGAAGTGTTAGGGTGCAGGTTGGACTTGGTGATCTCAAATGTTTGTCACAATAAACTGGAGTGGGTTCCCTGGAGTCCCCCAGCCCTTGCTGGCCCCAGGGGCTGATGGCATTTGTGCTCCCTCAGGTTCATGTCCCCACAGCAGCAGCATGGGGGTGCTCCTGCCTGCTCTGTGCAATGCAAACAGGGGCTCCTGAGCCAGTGCTGCCGTGGCTGTGCCTGCAAGGATGCGGCACCTCTGTGAGCTGGGGGAGAGGCCAGGGCTGCAGAGGGGGGATGTTGTTGGCAGCTCCATCAGGACGCTCTGGGACGCTGCCCTGGGCTGTGCAGCGCACTGGGGATGGATCAGCCCCTGCTCTGCTGCTCCTTCCCGTCTCCCCCAGGGCCCTTGCAGAGCCCCAGCCATGCTGTTTGCCCCCAGCCTGCCCACGGCCAGCCTGGGGCTGCTCACCCTGGGGCTTTTCTGTGCTGAGCATTGGCCTAGCCGTGTTCTTGAGAGAGCCCGGGCAAGGAGCCTGGAGCCCCCAGGGCCTGGCCTGAGGCGTCAGCGCTGCCCCAGCAGTGCCCATGGCCTGTCCCTGCTGCAGCCCCGGCACTGCCACCCCCAGGACTGTGCCCGGCCCCGAGAGCACTCAGGCCCTGCAGCAACACCAGGGCCACCAGGGCAGCGGGGCAGGGCCACGGCAGCAGCACTGGCAACACCAAGTGCTGCTGCTGCTGCTGGGCACAGCTGCTGTGCCAGCACTGATCTGCCCCCAGCTCTGCACACAGACATTGCTGCTGCAGCTCCAGAGGAGGCAACAAAAGGGCATCTCTGGAGAAAACTCTGCTGGGAGATTCTTAATTCATCTAAAGCCACTGAGTACACAGCTCCTCATTGTCACAGTCTGCGGCCATGGTGAATGTGGAGAGAAACAAAGTCAGAAATAACAGAAACAATCATCTAGCTTTAGGGAGAATATTAAAAAAAAAAAAAGACAGGGAAATCAAAGAACCAAACCAACAGAACTATCAAATATTCATTTTGTTACAAGTGATTTGCAGAAATTGGCAATCAGTTTAATGCTTCCTAAGATGTGCAGTGATCAGTCTCCTCACTGCAGCCTTGAGCTCTTGGTTCCTCAGGCTGTAGATGAGAGGATTCAGGGCTGGAGGCACGACCGAATACAGAACTGACACCAACAGATCCAGGCATGGGGAGGAAATGGAGGAGGGTTTCATGTAGGCAAGTACTGCAGTGCTGAGAAATGCATTTCTCCTGCATGTTCCCTTTTCAGATTCTTTCAGTCATCTCCTGAGAGGTGCAGATTGTTCTGGGGCTTTTCATGAACTGATTGTACTCTTGATTTAGATGGAGACTGTAGAATTGATTTCAGATGTAGCAGAATCTGAACAGAGCACAGAAACAAACTCCCTCTGTCAGCCCATTTTCATCTTCTAGATCATTTTCAAGATGTCCTTGTGCGTGTTGGAATGATGATCACACAGCTCTCCACTTCTGGCTGCAGGCTCTGCAGATTGTTTCTCTGCATTCAGTCAGGCTTGCATTCCCTAAGAGTTCTTGGTAGCCTGTCATGTTTTCTTAGGGTAGAACAGTAACAATGAAAACCTTACCAATGGCACAACTGCCCAGCCCACAAGGAAAAGAGAAGAACAAGCTGTCAAGTTCTTCAAATATTTGTCCTGCTTTGCTGCAAGTGTGCTGCATACACAGTGTGGAAAGCCAAGAGAAGCTGCAGTTGGTGGCACACCTTGTGACAGAAGCTGCACGTCGTTCTCCGGGAAAGGTTCTTGGAAAAAGCAAACAGGACTGAGGAGAAGATTCTGGAAAAACTGAAAGAGCTTTTAAGAAATTAAATGAAAATTGAAACAATTCAAGACGTTTTTCTCTATTTATTTTTATGCTCCCCTTTTCCATCTTGCACTAGTTGTCCATCCCATTAATTCCAAACAGATCTCACCGCTAAGATCCATGAGTTGGCACGTTTTAGACATTTTAAGATGCCATGACCTACACACAGTTTGGCTTCTCCTGTTTTTCTTGGAAAGCAACGCTGGAGAGGTAAGTGCAGTGTTTGTGTCAGGTACAAATTCTGCATTCAGGGATTGCGCTCTGAGAGTGTTTGACCCTCAGCAGGGACAATGCACAGCAGGGACCGAGGGGATTCCTGAGCCATTGTGCAGGAGTCCAGACTCTGGCTCTTGGCTGAACTCGGCAAAGTTCCCATGTTTGGACAGGCTCAGGGGCTGCCCTCGGGGAACGTGGGGCTCGGGGCGGGGGCGAGCGGGCAACAGACAAACGGACACGGGGACAAACGGCCCCGGAGCTTCAGTTGCAGCAGTGGCAGCAGCAGCGGCAGCAGCAGCGGCAGCGGCAGCGGCAGCAGCGACAGTGAGAGAAGAAACTTTAGATTCTCTTCTCCTCTCCCTCTCCCGCTTCCCCGTACCTCTCCCGCTCTCCCTTTCCCGGTCTCCCCTCCTCTCCCCGCCTCCCTCTCCCCGTGCCCGGCCGGGCCATGCCCCCGGCCCGCCCCCGTGCCCGCCCCCGGCCGTCCCACCGAGGTCTGGTCCCAGCCCGGCTCTGGCCGTGCTGGCGCTGGCGCTGCTGGGCGGGGTTCAGTGCCTGGGGCTGGGGTGATATTGCCGGCTTTTGGCTCCGCCTGACCCGGCACCGACCCCGGCCCCAGCACCGACGCAGGGTCCAGTCCCGACCCCGACCCCGACCCCGACCCCGACCCCGACCCCGAGCCCGGCCCCGGCCCCGGCTCCTCCCGGGGCCCGCGGAGGACACAGGCGGCCCCGCCGCTCCCGCCGCCTCCGCTGCGGCTTGCCCGGCCCGAGCTCCGCCGCTCGGCAGAGCGGCCCCCGGCCCCGCGGCTCCCGGGTCGCGTTGCAAAGAGCGAACGCCGGGGGATGGCCGGGCCGGGGCGGGTGAGGGGCGCTCGGGGGCCGTTGCTGGCCCCGGGCCGAGCGCTGACAGCCGCGTCCCGCCCGCAGGGAAGGCGCAGGAGGCCCTGCAGGAGCGGTACCGGCTGGGCTCGCTGCTGGGGCGTGGAGGATTCGGCAGCGTCTGGTCGGGGACGCGGCTCTCGGACGGCGCCCCGGTGAGCGGCGGGGCCGGCGGTGGGCGGAGGGGGAGGGGGCGCAGGAGGAGGAGGAGGAGTATGGGGCTGGGCAGGGCGGGCGTTGAGCGGAGCCCGCTGCTCCCCTTGGCTTGCAGGTGGCCATCAAAAAGGTGCCACGGAACCGCATCTGGCATTGGAGCGAGCTGGTGAGTGAGCCGGGACAGCGGGAGAAGCCGGGCCGTGCCGGGCGGGGATGAGCCGAGCCCCGGCAGGGTGGGAGCCGCCAGGACGTCTCCAGGGGGAGCGGGCCTGGGGCCAGCGCAGGGCGCAGAGCATCCCGGGCTGGCTGAGGGGTTGCCCAGCCCCGGCCCAGCATCAGCCCCACTGACGGCATCGTGCTCCTCCCGCAGCCCGACGGCACCAGCGCTCCCCTGGAGGTTGTGCTGCTGGACAAGGTGTCCAGTGGCTTCTCCGGTGTGGTCCAACTGTTGGAATGGCTTGAGCTCCCCAGCGACATTGTGATGGTGCTGGAGCGGCCAGAGCAGTCTCAGGACCTCCTGCATTTCATTCGGGCACGGGGGTTCCTGCGCGAGGAGGTGGCGCGGCAGCTGTTCCGCCAGGTGCTGGAGGCCGTGCGGCACTGCACCAGCTGCGGGGTCCTGCACCGCGACATCAAACCAGAGAACATCCTGGTTCACCTGGCCACCGGGCAGGCCAAATTGATTGACTTTGGCTGTGGCACCTACCTGCAAGAGACAGCCTACACTCACTTTGCAGGTGAGCCTACACAGGGCTGTGCTCCCGCTCCTGGCATCTCACAGCCCAAGATCTCACAGCCCAAGCTGGGTGTGGCAGCAGGGATTCTCCCTTTTGCTGCCACTCAGGAAACTGAATCTGCAGCTGAGTTGCTTTAGAGCAGGGCTGGGTGGGGAGCCATCTTCCAGCCCTGCTGGCAGCCTTTGCCCACCACTGTGCCCAGGACTGGGGCTGGGCTGGGGCAGCCAGCCTGACAAAAACAGCTGTGGGTGGGGGTAGCAGAGACGGAGACTGGAACCTGTGTCCCAGCCGGTTTGTGTGCAGGCAAGAGGAAGGGCTTGGACTGTTCCACTTGCCCTGTTTGTCTTGCCTTTATAATATGTTTGGGGCAGTGCAGGCAGGGAGAATGAGGGCATGGTTTTTCCCCAGCACGCAGTGGGTATTTCCTTTGCATGTCATGGTCAGGCCTAGCCAGGGCTTCCACTGTCCCCTTCCCACACCAGTGGCTTCTTTTGCAATCCCAAGTTTGTACACCAGTCCCAGGGGCTGGTGAGAGGACAGTGGTCACCCTGTGTGCTACTGATGCAGCCCCCGCCCGCCCAGGGATGCTGGGGCCAAGCTCTGGAGCAGCAGTATCCCCCTGATGAACTCCATCTGTATTCCACAGGAACACCATCATACAGCCCCCCGGAATGGACCCGCTTTGGCTGGTACCATGGCGAGCCAGCTACCATCTGGTCCCTGGGCATCCTGCTGCACGAGATGGTCTGTGGGAAGATGCCTTTCAGGAGGGGCTGGAACTTCAGCTGGGGCCAGCTCTCACTGCCACAACGGCTCTCTCCAGGTGAATCCTCTTCTCTGGGCACAGGGGGAATACCAGTGCTGGGAGACAGCAGCGGGCTCGGGAGCATCCCGCTCTGGCAGCTGCTGAGGAGGTGGCACATGTCCTGCTCTCCCCCAAAACCAAGAATTGATGGGAAAGTTCAGGCCCAGCTCTGAGCGCATCCAGCATGGCCTGGGCATGGGAATAGTGGGGCAAAGCAGACAGGAGCCTTCTCCAGCTGACGGGCAGTTTCTGGTTTCTCTCCCCAGAGTGCCAAAATCTGATTGGGTGGTGTTTATCCATGCACCCCTTGGCCAGACCCTCATTAGAAGAGGTGTTCTGTCATCCTTGGATGCAGGATGTTCATCTGCCCTAGAAGAAGGGAGAGAGCCACAGGCACACTGTGCTGCAGGGCCCTAGTAAGTTACAGCTGCACACATGCCTTGGCAATGAGAAGCAAAGAAAGCCAGCCCGTGTCACTGCACCAGGGTCATGGGATGGGAACATGCAGCCCTTGTGCTGGAGCTGAGCTGCTCTGCCCAGCCCTGGTGGCTGTCATCCAAGCAGGTTTTGCTTGTCCTGGTTCCCTGACAGCTGGGGCCCTGGGCAGAGCCCTGACAGCCTGGTCTCACCCCAGGGAAGGAGAAGGAGCCCCCAGAGAAGCTGTACCGGGGGAGGCTGCTGCTGCAGGAGACAGCGAGGATGACATCAAGGATGACCTGAAGGATGACAACCTCTTCCTCAACCTGGCCACCAGCAGTTGAAGGTGATGCACTTTGATTGTGGCACCTTCTTCAAAGCCAAACTCCACAGGGAATTTGCAGATGAGTCCACACCTGGGGAAATGCTCCCAGATTTGGGCATTGCCCAGCCTGGCTGGGAAGCAAAGGTTCCCCTTTTTTGAGGCAGATGCAGCTGATCCTTCAGTCAGCTGCCCAGCTGCTTTTGGCAGGGCTGGGGGCATGGGCTGGGGTGGGTACGAAATGGGAGTGGGCTCCTGGTCCTGCCAACAGCCCCCAGCACCCACTATGCTCCAGGCTGGGGCTGGGGCTGGGGCAGCCAGCCCAACACAAACAAACCCCCATGGTGGGAGCAGAGGTGGGACTCCAGAACCTGTGCACAGGTGCTTTGCTGTGCAGGCAAGGAAGGGTTTGGGCTGCTCCACTGCCCTTGTTTGCTTTGAGATCACGGTTATTGTGGGGGACAGTGCAGGGGGAAGGGAGAAAACCTGGGCTTTGCTCACACATGGCTGGGTTTTTCCCTGGCTTGCAGGGCTTGGGCGTTCCTCAATCCCCTCACAGAGATATGATTTTTACCTTTGTTCTTTTTTCCCTTTTTGTCTGTAATCTATTTTCAACAATTTGTTGTTTGTTTTTCTAGAGGAAGCATTCTGGTTGGTCCAGTCTGGATCAGGAAGTTCTTGGGAGCAGCTGCAGCGTGGATGGGCCGTGCCCTTGGAGCAGGCTGAGGACATCGTCTGGGACCAGCTTTTCTTCCAGCCATGGATGGCATGAGGTGGGTCCCCGTCTGCTTGGCAGGGTGGGCTCAGAGCTTTTGGGAGATGGCAGCGAGCACAGGAGCATCCTGCTCTGGGCAGCTGCTGAGCAGGTGGATGTGCCAAGGCTGGCTGCAGGCTGGGCACATGTCCTGCCCTCCTGCCCTGCTCCCAAAGGCAGCACGGATGGGCAGCTCTGGGCACAGCTCTGGGCACAGCCAGCATGGCCTGGGCACCACGGGCAGCTGGGACAAGGGACAGGAGCTTTCAGATGATGGGCGGTTTCTGCTTTCTCTCCTTGCAGCCGGGCTCTGCGGATGCTGAGGCTGCTCTGGGCTCTGCCAGGGCTCTGCTGGAGCTCAGCACCGGGCCGGAATCAGCCAAAGAAGAAATGGTGTCACCTGCAGCACAGGCTTGCTTGAGCATTTTGACAACGCAGCTCAAGTTTGCAGAGTGTACACCTCCAGAGGAAAACAAGACATCCCCCAAAAATTAAAATTGTTCAATATCTTCTGAAATGAAATCAATCTGGGATGACTCCAAATGACATTTTCCACCATGCTCAAGATGTAGCTCAGCCCTTCTCTGAACAGTTCTCTCCCCCACCTGCCTTTTACTTTTCAAATGCTCCCTTTTTTTCCCCAGTGAATTCCCAGCCTGTTGCTGTCTCCATCACTCTGTTGCCTTCCTTGATGCCCCTGACCACAAGGAGGGCTGAGCCCCAGGTTTAGGGACTCATGCTGTCACTGGCTGAGGAGCAGCAATGTCTCAGAGGTCCAGTGGGATTTTAGTGTCATTCAGAGCCACTCTCCAGCCCTCAGCTCTCCTAACTGCTGAGTTCCCACTCCCTTTTCCTGGTCCTTGCAGCAGAATGAGCTCTGTGAATCCCTTTGAGCCTCCCCACACTTCCCAACCTATGCACCCACCTCAGTGAGGCTGAAGCTGAAGCTTCTCTGTCTCCTCTGGCACTCCAGTCCAGTCCCCTGTGTGGGGAGCCCCAGCCCCAGAGCACAGCACACAGCAGTGCAGTCCAGGCTGGAGCAGCTGCCCTGCAGCCCTGGCTTGGCTGTTTGTGGCAGCTGAATGCTCCCTGTTTCCAGCTGTCCCTGCAGGATGACCCCAGGGCAGAGCCCAGCCGGGCTCCCACTGCAGCCCCTGGAGCTTGGGGCAGACAGTGCTCCCAGAGCTGAGGTTCATGGGGAGCACCCGGAGCTGTGCCTCGCACTCAGTGCTGGCAAGTGTTGTGTTCTCATCTCCTGCAGCCTGAGGGGAAAACAACCTGTGCTGCCAGACCAGCACTGCCCCTCTGGACAGGGACAAGGCTGAAGAGCATTCCCATTCCAGAGGAGCTGGTACTGAGCCTTGGCAGGGCCCGGCCCAGCTTTGCTTGGGGCAGAGGGAGAACAAGGGGCAGCTCCCTCCCAGCCCAGCCCAGGGACCCCTCCAGCCCTGGGGCTTGGGGCACTGTCAGCACCTGCTGCTCCAGCCACCGCTCCTGCTGGCCCTGTCAGCAACACCCAAACTGGGGCTGATCCCGAGGGAGCAGCAGCAGGGCCTGGATCTGATCCCTGACTCTGGGGCAGGCCTGGACAAATGACCCCACAGCAGCAGCAGCAGCAGCACATGGAGCTGACTTTCAGCACAGCCCCTGCCACTCTTCCCTCCCGTGTGCAGCGGTGTCACAGCAGCCTGAGGCACCTGGGAGCCCCCAGTGCCAGCAGGGACTTGAGATGGCAGCCCTGGGCTCCTAGAGGTTGTGCAAGGAACAGAGCTGGGGACTCCCTGTCCATGAGGAGCTTCCAGATGGAAAAGGCTGCTGTGCCCAGGCAGCTCCAAGGCCACAGCAAGGAGAGTCTCGACCACTGGATCTGTGCCAGTCCCACAGTCCTGGGCAGCAGCCACTGAGCCCTGGGGGAACAGAGGGCACAGCAAGAGGGACAAAACCAGGCAAGATCAGAGACTGGAGAGAGCCAGACCTGGGACAGGAACAGCAGCTTCACTGCACTCTTGGAGAAAGCTCCTGGCTGGTTCAAAGTGCTGAAAGGCATGAAGGACAGAGAGGAGGCCATACCAAACAATGCTCCTGTTTCCATACCCTCCCCTCTCTGTGTCCCAGAAGGAATTGGATGAAATGTGTTCTTCTCTCCGAGTTGTCTCGTTCAGCATGAGCAGCTTAGCACCAGCAGCTGAAGGAGCTGAAGCCTCAGGCCACAAGAGCTGAGCAAGAGGGGACTTTCTGAGCAAATGAGTGCTGCTAACATGGACCTAGCTGAATTCAGCAGATAGAATCATGGAATCACAGAATCCTTTCTGTTGGAAAAGACCTCTGAGCTCACCCAGTCGAGCTGGTCACCCAGCAGTGCCAAGCCCAGCACTAAACCACGTCCCTGAGGTGCCAAGGCCTGGACAACAGCCCTGAGTGAGGCCTGAACAGCAGGCCCTGAGCCAAAGGTGGCCTCTGGATGAACCTTCCAACCAAAGGTTATCTTTGTATCTGCTCATTAATGAAATATGCATGGTCATTAGCACTGTGATAGATGTAGCCACTCATTAGTGAAACATGTATTGACCTTTCTGTATTTAGAAGCCAGACAGGGCCATGAAATCTGACATCTGGCCTTGTTTGGGGCTGAAGGATCAAAGTCACCTCCCTTGGTTCCTCCTGAGGCCCTGGCCAGGCTTTGGGAGGAACCCAAGAGGAGGATGAAAGCAGATGTTCCCACACTAGAAGTGCTGTCAGTTTGTTCATTCAGCACTGTCAGAGCTGGGCCCTCTCACAGCGAGGTTGGAGCCTCACCTGTGGCTGGAGGCACCTGCAGGAATTCCCAGTGTCCAGGAGTGGCTCTGCAGCCCTTGGCTGGGACAGCTTCCCCCAGCTGCTGTGTGGATCTGGGGGATGGTGAAGTCTGAGGGTAAATGATGCTGGATCTTTCTTAATTACTGCTGCAATCTTTGGTGGTGATGGTTGGGTGCATTGCTGAGCTGCTCCTTTTGTGATCCTTTGCTGCTTTGAGCTGCAGTAAATGACACTGATTCCTTCAGTTGGTGTCTGTGTCTTTGGTGCTGACCCTGCCCACTGGTAAAACAAAACTGGCACAGTCTGGCCAGATCACAGCAAAATGTCTCTTGTTAAATGTAAATGTGAGGAGTCAGTGCCATCAGAAATTCCCAGATGAGAAGCCCTTCCCTGGAGTTCTCTGGCTCCGGAGCGGGCTGAGGTCGCAGCACCGTGTGAGCAGTGGGGCAGTTGGTTAAAAGAAGCTGAACCCCTGGATGTCTTAAAATGTATCCAAAAATTGCATACGGAAAAGGAAAAGAACTTGTGGGTTTGGGCAGACAAAGATGAATTTGTTAACAGTACATTGGAAACAGCACCTTCAGAAGGAACAGTTATTGTTGGAATGCTCCCACATGGAGCAACAGAAGGTTTTAATCTTGAGCTCCAATGCATTTGTGCAAGTGAAATATTAATATGATAAATAACTATGTACATATTTATAGTATAATAAGACCTTAATATATATATATAGATATATATCTATTTTATATGTATGTCTATACCTATCTAGCTATATCTATATTTCTATATCAATATCTATGTATAAAATAGTAATAATGTGAAATAGTGCTGACAATACTAATTTGGTAGCTTTGGCTGCTCAGGGATGTAACATTAAACACTCTACAGAAAAGGATTGGCCAGGACCCTAATGTCAGAAGTAAACTTTGTGAGATTGTATACAATGAAAAAAGGAGGAGGGGATAAAATTGTCTATTTTTACAGGGTTTTCTGATACTGTGATGCAGAGTGCTTTGTCTGTTACTGTGAAAAATACCGTGATTAAGACTGCAGGGTTTTTCATGTACCAGACTATCCTCAAGCTGCAGGATTTGTTGAACAGGTGAAGGGGTTGTTAAAAGAGCAGTTGAGCAAATGAGGAGATGGGAACCTGTCCCCATGGAGAACCCATCTCACAGATGTGTTCCATGCCCTTAACAATGGCCCACTGGGGAAATGCAAACCTCTGGCTGTGCACAGCTGCACCCAATTTGCACCTACAATCATGGGCAGTGAGACTTGGACTGCCTGGGAAATTGTTGTGGGTGTGATGGCCCCTGGCAGGGCCAGCCCAGAGTCTGCAGGGCTGGACCTTCATGCATTGGAATTAATTAGGATAAATCCAAAGCAAATGAAAGCTATCAATACTGAGACAGGAATTCAGATTCCTCCAGGACACTTTGGTTTGGTAACTGCTCGCTTGGAGCTTGGCCTTGCAAAATGTTCATGTCATGGCAGGAGGAAAGGAGGAATTGATGCAGAATATAAAGGAAAAATTATAGTAATTCTGTTAAACAATTGTCAATAAGATTGGATTATTCAACCTCATGACAGGGTGGCACAATTATTGATATTGGAATTTTAAGCACAATTGTGAAAAAAGGAGATCCACCTCCAGTCATTACCATTTGTGGAGATAAAGGGTTTGGATCCAGCAGTCCTAATAAAGGAGCCAGATTGTGTGCCCAGAGGCCAAAAGGCCCTCCCGAGGCAGCTGAAGGAACAGCTCTAAGAAAGATAATACTGAATCCTGAAACCTGGGCAGGAACAAAGGGAATATGTCCCTGCAGCCAAGTATTCTGTGTGAGAACAAGTAGGTATTACAGGATACTGTTTTACCCATCCTGCCAGACCAAATCTCCCTGTTTGCCCCAATGGCCCCTTTGGAAAATGCTCTGATCCAAGGGGCTCCCTGTGAAGGCTGCTGTGACACCGAGGGACTTGCACACAAATTCCATCCAGGAGCCTGGGTGCCCTCAGGGACTGGGACCCGGCCCCCTTCCAGCCAAAGGGGAAAGGGCCCCACCAAGCCTTGTTACCCACAGACAACATGGTAAAGCTGAACAGCAAAGGACTTGGGGGCGTTATTCTGGAGTTAAAAAGGCTCCAGCTCCATGGACAACAGAATTATTGTTCCTAACTCAAATGAGCAAATGAGATTGAGAAAAAATAATGAAGAACAGTGTCACTAAAGTACTATTGATGTCTGGAGGTTGTACCTTGATAATCAGCCAGAATCTTTGTTTGCCACAAACACCACCAGTGTTTCACCAAGGGATTAGTCATCAAAATTTAATGATTAGTTCTGAAAATTTCAAGATCAGGGTAGCCAAATTACTCCATGTCACTAATTTCTGTGTTTGTTCTCAGCTGAAGCTAGGAGGAATGGGGTTCCCTTGGAGGGCCCACCCTGTGGGCTGGCCAGAACTCAGTCCATGGGCTCTGACTCATAACTGTCAGTGAAGGGACAGTTCAAGAAAACACAGGAATACAATGGTCCGTTTGACAGGACTCACTAAGATTTCCCTTCAGGAGAACCGAAGCCTGTTCTAGTTACAGAGGCCACAGTGTGAGGGGATTTCTGTGCTTTACCATCACTCCCAATGTCAGTAGAGCTTGGGCTGCTGGAGCTGGTCGGTGTCAGTGTTACCCCACTCCTGGCTGCAGCGCCACCATTTAGGGTCCTTCAGCAACAACCACAAGGAAGACCTGGAGCCTAGAGAACATTTTCCTCCCAAGGAGTGCCTTGGGTTTCAGAAAGCAAAAGATTCTGGTTCGTCCTGTGCTCCATGTGTGCTGCCCCGTCCTGTGGAGTACACTGGATGGATTATTAGAAGAAGTAGCACATAATGCTGTTAAAATGTCCAATAAGCACATCCTATGGGCTCCAACAAACACAAATGGGGACTCCACAGAACCGCATGGCCTTGGATTATCTGCTTGCTGGCCAAGGAGGAGCCTGGGCTTTCATGGCACAGGAATGTTGCACTGCTGTCAGTGATGGGTTTGAAGGCCAACAGTCAGCAATCACCTTGACAGACAGAGCAGGAGAAGAGTGGCAGAAAGAAGAAAATTCTTCTTGGTGGGATTGGCTTCATGGCTACCAAAGGAGGCTGCTGTGAAATGCATTTGTGGCAGTGTCTGTCATCATTGCAGTGTGTGCACTTGGTGTGCACTCTAACATTCTATGTTCGAGTTGTTGTGACACTTTGTGATGGGAAGTGGAATATTGAGACTTGTCTTAAAAGAGACAGTCTCAAGAAAAGAGAGGCATTTGATAAAGAAGAGAGAATAGTAGCAACTCTTTAGGCATGTTTGAAAAGGAATGTGAATAGCTCTGAGTAATGAAATGTAACAGCACTTAATTGAAGCACAAGGGGAGATGCGTTTATGCCTAATACCTAAATCTAAACTGTGTTATTGAAAGAATGGTTATGAAGGTGGTAGTTCATTGTAGCTCTCAGGGCCCATCCAAGTAGCAAGGCCTGAACAGGCTGGGATCAAGGCCTGAATAGGCCCGGAGGCAGAGTTCATCTCTAGATGAACCTTCCAACCAAATGTTATATTTGTATCCACTCCCTAACAAAGCATTATTAACAACATGATCAGTGGATGTGTTCCTTGATAAGACATGGATTTCTATTTCTGTATTCAGAAACCAGACAAGGCCCCATCTGGCCTTGTTTGGGAGTGAAGGATCAAAGTCAACTCCCTTGATTCCTCCTTGAGCCCTGGCCAGGCTTTGGGAGAAACCAAACAGGAGAAGGAAACCAGATGTTCTCACACTAGCAGTGATGTCAGCTTGTTTATTTGACAGTGTAAAAGCTGTGTCCTTTCACAGAAGGCTTGGAGGCTCCTTGCCTGCAAAGGTGGAGGCACCTGCAGGAATTCCCAGTGTCTGGGAGTGGCTCTGCAGTCCTTGTCTGCCCCAGCTGATGTGTGGATCTGGGTGATGGTAAAGTCTGAGGGTAACTGGTGATGGATCTTTATTTAATCACTACAGGCAATCTATGTTGGTAATGACTGGTGTGCACTGGATTGCTGAACTTCTTTTGTAATTCTTTGCTCACGATTATGTCCTTTGCTGAGATTATCCTTTTGTAATTCTTTGCAGCTGTGAATTATATAAATTACAGGATTCCTTAAGTTGGTGTCTGTGTCTTTGGTACTGACCCTGCCCAGTGGTGAAATAGGGCCCCCTCTTGCCTAAGAGTTACCTGGGAAGGCAAAACCCCTCACTTCAACATTCCCCCCGTGTTCCTTGTTCCCCGCACTTCATACACTGAGGATGATGTCCTGTGGTCTGGGGTATCCCCGGGGTCAGTTGGGGTCACCTGTCCTGGCTGTGTCCCCTGCCAAGCTCCCCACAGCCCCAGCCCCTGCCCAGGGTGGCTGGAGGAGGGGCAGGACAGGCCTTGGCTCTGTTGCAGCTCAGCAAGAACAAAACCATCTCTGCGTGCTCAGCCCTGTGCTCAGCACGCGGCCCAGCAGTGTCTCAGTGCCAGTGTCTGTGCCCTCAGTCCCTGACAGGGCTTTCCATGGCAGCTGCCAGGACAGGTGACCCAGGTGTCACCCCCAGTGAGGGCTGCCATGGAAACAGTGCCAGCACTGCCCCTTTCTGTCTGGCTGAGCTGGCCTTTGGCCCTGGCAGTGCCCTTTGCTGCTGGTTCCTGGTGCCTGAGCGGCCAGCGCGGCACAGGGCAGGTGGCCATGGCACAAGCCCCCAGCCAGGGATCCCCTCTGGCTCTGGGCAGTGACAGCAGCCCTGAGCAAGGGGCTGGCGCGCTGGGGTCGGTGCAGTGTCCATCCAACAGTGTCTTGTAATGGCCCAGTGCAGACTGGGATGATGATCCACCCTCACAGCTGGCCCAGGGCAGCTCTGCAGTGCCCTTCCCCACAGCCTGTCTGCACAGAAGCACTTGCTGGGTGCTCTGCATTTCCCTTCCCTCACTCCTGGGTCCCTCCCACACCTCCCAACTCGGAGCTTTCAGCTGCAAGGAGTTCAAAGCTGGCCTGTCCGTCAGGAATTGGTCTAATTCTGCCCTGAGCAAACTCTGGATTTGTGTTTATTGCAGAACTTCCTGTGTGTCTAAAACATTCCTTGCAGGGTTCTGCCTTAGGGAAGGGGAACCTCCTTGGTGGCAGCTTGGGCTTGGCACACACTTGAGGAGGATGTCTGTTTTCAATGGGGAAACTCAGGAGTTTTAGATTGGTTCAAAATACAAAAGAAGATGACCCCTCTTTGGCTGTGTACAGCCAGTTCTCTGAGCAAAGCAGGTCCCTGGTGACTGAAGAGAGACAAAATGGGCTTGGGGAATGTGGAGCAAGGTTGTCCACGCTGCGTCAGAGCTCAACGCACAGCTTCTCTGAGCAGGCCAGAGCTCCTTAGGAGAGTCCCTGCTGGATCAATATCAGTCACTGAATGCTGCAATCACCTCTTGTGTAATAAGAACAGCCATAAAAGACACCCTTTAAAATAGGAATACATACTTGCTAGAAGCTCTTTGAAATATTTCTCCATAACTGAAAAAGGAAACCCTCCTAATGAACTGCACTAGAGCAGAGGTACATCAAGGCAGAGCCATGGTTTCTCAGGACTTGCTTGATGCTAACAAGCCCCATGGTGCATTTGGAGCTGAGCCCTGGAACCTCAGGACCTGAGAGGAGATTGTACAAACCTGTCCAGGAGTCAAAGTCAGAAGAAAACCCCAAAGTGTGTCTCAAGGCATGAATGGGTCCCACTGAGTTCCATCCCAACACAGGCTCCTCATGGACTCCTTGGAGGAGAGAATTGGGAGCCAGGATGGCACAAAAACTTCTCAAAGACTCAGTGTGAAAAGGAAAATCCAAAGTACTTTAAAAACCTTGAGTACCTCAAAGTATTAATGAGCCCCACTGAGTGTCAGTACAAAGCTCTCAAGGGACTTGTTAAAGCAGATAATTGGGGCCATGATTGCACAAACCTCTCACAGAGTCTGTATCAAAAGGGAAACTCCAAGTACCTTAAAATAACTGAAGTACCTTGAAGTATTAATGACCCCCACTGAGTGTTGTTACTGACAAACCCTCTCCAGGGACTAATTACAGCAGATAATTGGAGGCCATGATTGCACAAAACTCTCAGAGAGTCCAAGGCAAAAGCCAAACCCAAAGTCCTTTGAAAAACCTGCATTCCCTGGGAGTATTCAGGAGCCCCCAGGGACAGTGCTGAGCAAGGCTCCCCAGGGACTCCTTCCAGCAGATCCCTGAGGCCACTGGGATGTGGGCTAGGGGGAGATGCTGAGGGCAGGACAAGGGGCTGACAGTGCCCAGCCTGGCTGGGGCTGTGCCAGGAGGCCCCAGGGCCTCAGGACAAGGTGTCTCCTCCCAGCCCTTGCTGGCACAGACCCTGCTGCTGTGCCCCAGGCCACCAAGACTTGGCTTCTCTTTGTCCCCACCTGGCATCACTGCCTCCAGTTCTCTGCTCTGCCTGGGGCCTGGGGACACTTTCTCAGTTGTGTCCCTCAGTGGGACCCATTAAAAGTCCAAGAAACTTTGGAGTTGGATTCTGACTTGGAGTTCTGGAGAGGTTTCTTCAGCTGCCTCTCAGGGACTGATGTTCAGGGCCAGAGCACAAAGCCCCAGATGCCGGGGTCGGCTGTTGATTGTCTCTGCCCCAGCACGGGAAAAAGTGGTTCTGGGTAGGCCGCGCTCTCGAAGAAGGAGTCTGGACTCTTGCTTTCGGTCTTCAGTTGAGTTTATTATTTCTTATCTACAAAGATTTTCTGTCTGTCCAGCCGAGGTCTGTTCAGCAGGACAGCCAAAGGCACTCTCCCCCGCCCACGAGGCGGTTGTCTCTTTTATAATGAAAATTACGTATTCGATATTTACCTTTACTTCCCAATACTTTCTGCCCTTGTTGGCAAGTGTACTCTTTCTATGAACCAATCCACACATGCCAACATCATCCTGAACATGGATGCCAAGGAGAAGAAAGAAGAAGGACAGGGCACGCCCAAATTCCTCCATCTTGGGACTCCTGATCCATGCACAGAATTCTAGACCCCCCTGTACAATACATAAAACCCCCCTGTACAGTGCATTCTAACTTAAGTTCTAACAAGTGAATAACATCCCCTCACCATTTAAACATGAAATTCTCTCATCTCTTCACCTTCAGGTGTCATTTCTTTAAAAGGATCAAAGTCAAGCCACCAGGTACTTTTGGCAACATTCCAGGGCCTCCGAGCCCCCCAAGGGTTGTCTCGGTAGCTCTGGACATCCGGAGTGATGTACTGAGCTCCCACATCTCCCCCTTCTGTTTGCACCAAAAGCACCCTCTTTGCAACTCGACTCATGACACCCCGCACACACAAAAGAATGCATGGGATTACAATCAAGAGAACTATGAGAATCACCAAAATTTGAAACCCTATCTTTAAAATTTCTTTTCCCAAAGGTGAAAGATCAAAAAACTTTGCCATGTCCTCAATCCAAGATCCTGTGATCTCGCCAAGTTTCTTCACACTCTCCTCTATTTTTTCGATATTTTCATGAATTGACCTGGAATGGTCGGAGAGATTCATACAGCACATTCCTTCAAATTCTTTGCACCCATGGCCATGAGCAAGCAAAAGATAATCGATTGCTGCTCTGTTTTGCAGAGTTGCCTGTCTTACACTGTTCATGTCTTGCAACATGTCACTCAGTGCAAGAGAGACTGATTGAGCATGCTTGCTCAGCCAACAACCCATACGATCCAATTGAGTCAAAGCAATTCCTGATGCTGCCTGAGGTGAGAAAATTGCTATCGCAATTCTCCTTGCCTTGCTCCAAGTGTAAACCCTGTCATCACGATTCTCATTGAAATATTGTAAAGATCTTTTTTCTTTATGTTTTTGTTCTCTCTGCATCTTTAAATCTGGCGTCAGCATTGAAATTCTTCCAATGCTGCATGGACCTCCCTTGGCATTCGCAGGAATACCATGCCAAATCCTGTCTCCACAAATCAAAAAGAATCCCCTTGGCAGTTGCACTGGGACTTGGAGTGACCCTTTGTCTGTCACCATGGTGTTGTTGCACCAGGCTGACGCATTTCTGTAGAATTCATGACTGGGAGTAACATCAATAGTTTTGTTTGGCTTTGCTGTACCTGAAATTTCCAATTTCATGCATACATTCATTGTCATGGACCCGAAAATCTCCAATTCCTGAGGTTCAGAAGAAGCCACAGGAAGAGAATGTATCCAAGTATACCATTCATTCACAGGATCTTTAACGACCTGTGAGATCTCGATTGCAGTGTGTCCTGGAATTGGCCATTCACTCACTGGCAATCCAATCATGCATGCTGAAAATGGCCTCCCTGGTCTGGAATGCGTCAGGCAAATGCTATCTAAATCTGCTGCCTGGGCTAAAGCTTCCCAAACATTTTTCTCTGGCTGATTGACTGGTAAATTTGCTTTGTTGTTCAAAGCCATTGGCAATGAGACAAAACACATGAACATTGCAAAGTTCATCACCCCACCTTTCTGACTAAATATCACCATTTTCCACCCAAAGTTTTTCAGAAAACCCCCCAAAGTCTTTTATTCTTCTGTTTTTTCTAGATTATTGCTTGTAGTTTGAGTCTCCTCCTCTGTCTGAGTACTTGTCTCTCTGTTTCCGGGATCTGTGTTCTTTTGTTCTTGCGTTCGAAACGGCTTCACGTGTCGTGCCGACACCCACTTCGGACCTTGCTCTGTGGAAACACAAGCGAAACCCTTGCCCCAAGTGATTAGTTTGAAAGGACCTTCTATCTGTCCTGATTCTGGGTTTCTGACCAAAACTAAAGGATTCTCCCTTAATCTTGCTTGTGAACTGTTTGAGAAATGTCTCAAGATTGGAGGATTGGGTTCTGAGGATGAACTATTTAGAAAATTCAACACATACAATGTGAAATGGGCATTGTCAACCTGTCTGCTCGAGCATTCCCCTCTGCTAAAAATCCTGGAAGTGTTGTGTGAGCTCTGATGTGTGTGATAAAATATTCATGTTCTCTATTTTCCAACAAAGTTTTCATGCTCACCAAATACGAATACAATATTTCATTGTTGGCCTCTTTCAAGAGTGAACCTTCCAAGCGTCTGACTACCCCCGCGACATATGCGGAATCCGTAATCAAATTGAGAGGTTGTTCAAACAACTGAAATGCTCGAGTGACTGCTGCCAATTCCACAATTTGTGGAGAACCCTGAATCATCCTCACATCCGAGTCCCATTTCCCTGTCTCTGAGTTCACCCATGTGATCACTGACTTGTGTGTCTTCCCTGAGCCATCAGTGAATACTGTGATCCCGTCCAGAGGTTCTTCACTTATTCTTGGCTTTGCCCTGTAACATATTTGCGACTGCAGCACTCTGTGTTGTGGAAAATGAATTGTGCAAGTTCCTGGGAAAGCTAACAATGCAATTATTAAATCTTTTGATTTCTGCATCGCCCATTTAAAATTGCATGCACAGTGGAGTCTTCGATGTCAACAGTGATTGTTTTTCAAACAGTCTTTGACTCGAGGTTTTTGGCCTCGCTCCTGGACTTAAATAAGGAATTTGAAACTCTTGTGTCTGCACCCTTTTCATCGCATCAAATGATGGCATATATCCTTTCCTTGCTTCTGCCGCTGAAAACATCCATGCCGGAATTCCCTCTGATGCTGCGATTCGTATCACGTCTTCTTCTTGCCCTTGATCCTCGTATAATGTATCTTTAAGTTCTAACTGTGGTACTGTTTTCTTTAACGTTGCCTTCCCTTTATATGTTGCTGGAAAAAACTGCTGCATGGTTGCAGTCCTGCCACGAGATAACGTTGTGGCTCTGCCCTGCATTTCGGTCATCCCCCCACTGGGTTGCCTGGACAGGTGCGATGACGTCACGAGCTCGATCGGCTCTTCAGCCGTATCGATTGGCTGCAGCAGTTGTGTTTGTGGAACCTGAGCCTGCACGGATTTTGACTGAGCCAGCAATGGAGGTTGAACACCTGAGCACCGCCCTGAGATGGGAGTGGTCTGAACCACAGGGGTTGGGATCGAGGAAACTGGAACCGGAGAAGGGGTGGAGCCCCGGGATACGGAGCCCCGAGATCGGCCCCTCCTCGCCTGGGACGTCACCGAGGATCGGACCCGCCCCCGACCGCGCTCCGTCCGCACTTTTCGCGTGTGCGCTTTTTCGGGAATGCTTCCCGTCTCCCCTGGACTGACGTCACTGTCTCCGCCCCGCTCCCCTTCTGATGTCTCCTCCCCAGTGTCTGTCCCCGACTCCTCCCTCTCTGATGCTGTGTCCATACCCCGTACCCGTGTGTACGATCCCTGCTTCGCCCGTGCCCGTGTTTGCTCCGCGATGCGAGCTGACCGCCGCGGTTCGACTTCCGGGTCCTGCGTCACCGCCGTGCGTCCCCTACGTCTACTTACGGGTGCTGCTCGGAATTCCGCGGCTGCTCTGAGCTTGTTCCCCGCGTCTGACGTGGACGCTGTGATTTGGGAGCCCTTCCCGGATGTCCCGCGTGTCTCGCCCCCCGCGTGCGTCTTTGGCACGGCGCCCGCCAAGGCCGCCACCCCCGGTGTGGGTCCCCCAAAACCCGTGCCAAAACTCGTGTTCCCCACCGCTTCCGCGCCCCCCCCGCCGGTCGCGACCGCCGCCGTCGCCACCGCGCCGCCGCGCCCGCCGCGAGAAAGCGTTTCCCCATCCCCCTTCAATCCCCCGCAGACCCCCCTTCCCGATTCTTCCGCCTCCCCCGCCCCTTCGTTCCCCGAGATCCGAAATTCAGGAACAATCGTCCCCGACCCCTCGATCTCGCTGGGTGAAGATCTTAGCTGTTCTGGGGTTGGGATTGTATTCGCGTCTGAATCGGAGCCTGAACCCCCCTCAGTTTCTGGGGTTTCAGGGCGTTTTGGAGGTCTCTTGGGACTTTGGGATGACAGGGCTGAAAGCAGTGCCTTTTCCCCTTGCTCCTCTCCCTCGGGAGCTGTGCCCCCCGGGCCAATTGGAACCAGAGCCAATCTCTGCACCGAGCCATGCTCTGTTTTCCCCGCCCTTGTGGGAGTTGTGGAACCTAATTCCCTGGCTGATCTCCGACACCTTGCAGAGATAGCCTCTAACATAATTCTCGCTGGAGATAACAGCTTGAAAGCCGTCTCTTCCTTTCTGGTAGCTAAAAAATATAAATGTCTGTTAACTTCTTGCCAAAAGCCCACCTCAAACAACACATGTGTTTCTGCAAACGGATAATTAAATCTGACCCACAATAATAACTCTTTGAGCTCCTTTTTAGAAACCCCCTCTGCGTACGCTTCTGTCACGCCTTGTAAGGCTGACAATGTTTCTATTTGTTCCTGTGTGAGTGTGTTCCCCATGTTTCTTAATTTTGACCTTCTCACCGAATTTATGTCGTCAGAGCAGTCTGGAGGCTCCCGGTTCCCGTCCAGCAGGTCACAGGAAATGGATTCAGGGGCCCTTCTGATTCCGCTCCGGGCTGTTCTGATACGAGGTCTCTTCGGGAGAAGTGGAGTGCGGTGTTCTCTCTTTGGCTGCTGCTTCTTCGGACTCTTCTGGCTGCCTTCCCAAGGAGTTATCAGTGCTCTCCTGGGAATGAGTCCAGCTCCGGGAACTGCCCGCCTGGGAGCTGCCCGCTCGGGTGCTGCCCACCTGGGTGTTCTCTTTGCAGCTCACTCTTCGGCTCTCCGCTCGAGCTGTCGCTCTTCGTGCCCACCTTCGTGCCCCTCTTCGGGCCCACCCAGGGACGCCAGATGCCGGGGTCGGCTGTTGATTGTCTCTGCCCCAGCACGGGAAAAAGTGGTTCTGGGTAGGCCGCGCTCTCGAAGAAGGAGTCTGGACTCTTGCTTTCGGTCTTCAGTTGAGTTTATTATTTCTTATCTACAAAGATTTTCTGTCTGTCCAGCCGAGGTCTGTTCAGCAGGACAGCCAAAGGCACTCTCCCCCGCCCACGAGGCGGTTGTCTCTTTTATAATGAAAATTACGTATTCGATATTTACCTTTACTTCCCAATACTTTCTGCCCTTGTTGGCAAGTGTACTCTTTCTATGAACCAATCCACACATGCCAACATCATCCTGAACATGGATGCCAAGGAGAAGAAAGAAGAAGGACAGGGCACGCCCAAATTCCTCCATCTTGGGACTCCTGATCCATGCACAGAATTCTAGACCCCCCTGTACAATACATAAAACCCCCCTGTACAGTGCATTCTAACTTAAGTTCTAACAAGTGAATAACATCCCCTCACCATTTAAACATGAAATTCTCTCATCTCTTCACCTTCAGGTGTCATTTCTTTAAAAGGATCAAAGTCAAGCCACCAGGTACTTTTGGCAACATTCCAGGGCCTCCGAGCCCCCCAAGGGTTGTCTCGGTAGCTCTGGACATCCGGAGTGATGTACTGAGCTCCCACACCCAGAGGGTCATTAAAGTCCTTGTGCTGTGTCTGTGCTGCTGAGCTGGGCTGGGCTCCTGGCACAGAGGCAGCTCCTGGTAAGCAAGAAGAGCTTCAAAAGCACATTTCTCTTGATGAGCAGCTCTTCTGCCAGCCCAGCAGGGCTGGGGCACTGCCTGCAGCCAGCCCGGGCACAGCCCAGAGGCACAGAGAGCTTCAATCAGTCAGGGCTGGGAAGGTGCTGGGAAATGCCTGGGGCAGAATCACTGCCAACCCTTGGCACAGGAACCTCTGGCTGCAGGACAATGCAGCTGCAGCTCCTGGAGTGATCTCCTAAAGCTGGAACATCCCAATGCCTACGGACCCTGTGAGTACATTCTCTGATTGTCTCTTGTGCAGAGCAGCCAGGGGTGCCCAGGGCTGTCCTGCAGAGCAGGCTCCTGCAGCCCAGGGCACTGTGCTGGGGCAGGGACTCTGCTGCCTGCCAGGGACAGCTCTCAGCCAGCCCGGGGAGCTGCTCCCAGTGCTGGGGAGAAGCTGTGGAGGGAAGGAGCCACCCTGAGCAGGGCAGGTGCTGCTGCTGAGAGGGGCTGGGTGGGGCAGGGCTGCTCCCAGCTCCAGAGCAGCCTGGGCACAGCTCCGGGAGACACTGCCCAAGGAAGGTAAGCCTGGCATTGCTGGAAAGATCAGGAGCTTTCCTTTTCCTGCTTGGAGAAGGATGGGAAAGTTGGGGTAAGGACAAAAATATTTTTTATTTTGATACATTTTCATATATTCATAGCTCTGAATATTACTATTAAATAGTTTTAAAATTATAATCCTTACATCACTCTATTGAACTCTTTATTAAGTCAATTAAACAATTATTACATACTTCTTTAACTATAATCCATAATTATCTCTAGTACATTTCCTTACCTTTCTCCTTGAATTTAGAACAATAGGATGAATGTATAAATACATTCCTGATACTGTATAGTCTTATTATCAGGAAGAGGCCCTACTAGAAGAACATTTTGTTTTTTGACCAGAATGTGAGCAGTCACAACAAAAAGTGATGGCAAAGAAGCCCTTGGACCTACTCCTATGAGTTGAGCAGCTATGTGTAACTGGGGAAACAGAATCTCCTATTGGATGTTTCTGTTAAATATCCTAATTAATCCACCTTAATGAATTGTTGAAATCAGTTGTGCCCAATTCCCACTTGGACACCTGGAATCTTCCAATAAATGTCTTTTCTTTTTACTTTACTGTTCTAACACCTTTGCAAGAGTTTTATTCTTTTTTTATTAGAGACAACAGACGGATGAGAGAAGCAGAACAGGAACTGTAATCCCAGAATCACAAAACATTCTGAGTTGAAAGAGACACACAGAATCATGAAAGTAATGTTTGAACATTTACAGAGACTCCAGAACTGTAACTTTGGGTGGTCAGTCTCTCTGCTGGGAGCCTCCCAAAGGGCCCTCAGCCCTGGACAGCAGCAGCATCACCTCTGCAGGGCCCAGCAGGGCTCTCCTGAGCTGCCCTTGCCCACCTGCACACAGAGCCTGCCCCAGCCAGGGCCCTACACACAGGCAGGTTTCTGTAGGGCCGGGGCCAGGGCACACATGGTGGGATGGGCTCTGTGAGCGCTGGCAGGGACAAGGCTCCTCTCAGGAGGGAATGTCCAGGCCCAGGGAGATGCTCAGGCAAGGAGAGGGGGCTGAAGAGAGCAGTGCTGGGGCAGGAGGGCACTGTTGGTGTGTGGGAAGTGCCGGGCACAGCTGGGCACAGGGAGCACTGTCCTGAGTGCCCGCCTGTCTCAGCCCTGCCCTCTCAGACACAGCACCACAACATCTTCTATTGTTTCTGCCCTGCCGTGATATTGTCACTGTTATCTGCTGCTCTCAGGGAGGCTCTGGCATTTGCAGCAGCTGAGTCAGGCACTGCCCTTGGCATTCCTGCCAGGCAGGGGTGTCCATGGGAATGGGGTGTCCAAGCTTCCCTGGGACCTGTGGGGCTGTGGGCAAAGCAGTCCATGGGAAAGGGGAATGAGCTGAGCCCCCTCCCTGAGATCCCATCATGGGCACAACTGGGGATCTCCTTGCTGTGCCCTTCCAAGCTCTGAGCTGCCCTCCTGGGTGCAAATCTGTGCCAGAGCCTCTGGCAGTTCCCTGAATGTCCCATGGGGAAGGGCAGAGCTGCCACATCTGAGGAAATGCTGCTGGGTTTGCCAAGGGAGCCGTGAGTGTCCTTGGCACAAGGGAGTGCTGAGACCTTGCCCAGAGCCCTTTAGAGAGGGTGAAACATTCAGGGATCCCTCTGCTCTGGGCAGGGTCTGGTTTATGCCAGGGTGAGCCTGGAGTGTGACTGTGCTCTCATTGCAGCCAAAGGTGCAAAGACAGGGCAGTTGGGAACAAACCCATCCAGCTCCTCACCTTCCATCTGCCACAGGGAATCCTTTGCCTCTCCCATCTCTCAGTGGCAAACTCTGAGTGCAGAAGGAATGCTGGGGATTTCTGACCTCAGAGAGCCAGCAATGAAGTTCTAAAACAATTCCAAAAAACAACTCCTGACATTCTTTAGAAGTGTGAGTGCAGATGGTACCAATTCCTTCTCCATTAAGTGATTCCCCTGACAAATCCTGAATATCCAGCCTTGTCCCTCTGCCCCATTGACACAAACCCAGGGCAGCAGGGCAGGGATGGCTCCTCAAGAGCCCCCATGCACAGGCCTGGCTGCTCCTGGCACACTCAGCCAGCACAACTGGAGCTCAGGCAGGGACCTGGGTGAAGGTTTTCCCAGAGCAGGAGCAAGGGTGAGCGAGTACCACTGGAACGGTCTGCAGGGAATGGCCCAGGTTTGGCTCAAAGCAGCCTCTCCTGACTTGTCACTGTCCTTTCTCCATGAACAGGTTCCCATGTGCAGCCCCTGCAAATTTCCAACAGCAGCTCCATCAGCCACTTCCTCCTGCTGGCATTGGCAGACACGCGGCAGCTGCAGCTCCTGCACTTCTGCCTCTTGCTGGGCATCTCCCTGCCTGCCCTCCTGGGCAACGGCCTCATCATCAGCGCCGTAGCCTGCGGCCACCACCTGCACACGCCCATGTTCTTCTTCCTGCTCAACCTGGCCCTCAGCGACCTGGGCTCCATCTGCACCACTGTCCCCAAAGCCATGCACAATTCTCTCTGGGACACCACAACCATCTCCTACACAGGATGTGCTGCTCAGCTCTTTTTTTTGTATTTCTTCCTGTCAGCAGAGTATTCCCTCCTGACCATCATGTGCTATGACCGCTATGTGTCCATCTGCAAACCCCTGCACTACGGGACCCTCCTGGGCAGCAGAGCTTGTGCCCACATGGCAGCAGCTGCCTGGGCCAGTGCCTTTCTCTATTCACTGCTGCACACAGCCAATACATTTTCCCTGCCCCTGTGCCATGGCAATGCTCTGGGCCAGTTCTTCTGTGAAATCCCCCAGATCCTCAAGCTCTCCTGCTCCAAATCCTACCTCAGGGAACTTGGGCTCATTGCAATTAGTGCCTGTTTGGTATTTGGCTGTTTTGTGTTCATTGTTTTCTCCTATGTGCAGATCTTCAGGGCTGTGCTGAGGATCCCCTCTGAGCAGGGACGGCACAAAGCCTTTTCCACCTGCCTCCCTCACCTGGCTGTGGTCTCTCTGTTTGTCAGCACTGTTATCTTTGCTCACCTGAAGCCCCCCTCCATCTCGTCCCCATCCCTGGATCTCTCAGTCTCTGTTCTGTACTTGGTGGTGTCTCCAGCCCTGAACCCCCTCATCTACAGCCTGAGGAACCAGGAGATCAAGGATGCCCTGAGGAAAATGATGACTGTATCTTTTCAGAAACATTAAACCTTTCTTCTCCAGAACCTTCAGAATGTAATTCTTGACAATCTTGGCCTTTTTTTCCTATTTGTCCATTTTGTCACTGGGAATTTTTCCTATTATTTTTCTGGTGTTACAATGTTTTTATAAGATACTGCAGTACTACTCTGAGTATTTCTACATGATATTCTCTTTTTTAACACAAAGGCTTTTAGGTGGCTTGTTCCTTGTGCATGTGAATAAAAAGAAGTGGCTATCCTGAGCTGTGTGCCCAAGGCATTTCCTCAGCCCTTCTCTGGCTCTGCAGGGGCAGTGCCTGTGAGCAGAGGTGGAGGGAAGGGGCTCCCAGCACAGCAGCATGGCCAGGGACAATGGCCCTGCCTCTTTCCACATCTGCTCCTCCCAGCTCCACACTCCCCTTCCCAGCCCTGCTGTGGGTGCGAGGCCGGAGTGCTCTGGCAGCTTGGCCACTGTCCTGCTGCGTGTCCGTGCTGTGCCCTCAGGCAGGGACAGGCCATGGGCACTGCTGGGACACAGCTGGGCTCCAGCACAGCAGCTCCACCAGCAAAGGGCATCTCCTGAGGGCAGGGCAGGAAGGCTTTGCTCCCCTCCAGAGTCACTCTCAGGACTCTCAAGAGGCTCCTTGTGTTCCTTGTTCTCCCAGGGCTCAGTGGGATGAGATCAGGGTCTCACTGGGGCCTTCAGGGGACTCAGGTCTGGGTCAGGTTTGCTTGTTGATGGCCAGTGCCCATCAGATGCTGAATGGTCTGTACTGAACCTTCCTGGGGCTCTGCAGCTTGTGCCAGGGCTGATGGCAGGGCAAGGTTTGTCTGGAGGGCCTTGGGAGCTGCCAGGAGAACACAGGGGACCTGCAGGGACAGTGTGTGCCAGGGAGCAGCAGGGAGTGGAGCTCACTGGGCACAGGCCTGGCCAGGCTGGGCTCACCCCGAGATCAAGGACTGAATGTCTGCTGTGAGCCAGGAGAGCTCTGCAGCCCAGGGACACAGCAGGCCCAGGGAAAGGAGTCTGGGCACTGCCTCCTCTGATCCTCAGGGAACTCCCCCAGGAGGATCCAGGGCAGCCCCAAGCCCCTCTGGCAGTCCCGGCACAAGGCAGGCACCTCTGAGCCCCCTCCATGCCCCGCAGAGCCTGTGTGGGAGGGGGTGAGTGCAGGGAGCACCATCAGCTGCCTCTGTGTGCCAGGCTGAGCAGCAGAGCCCAGCAGATGCAGCCCAGGGCCCCAGGCAGCACAGCCCCCGTGCTCTGCAGAGCAGCAGCCCCAGCTCGGGGCTCTGGGCAGCAGGGCAGGGGCTGCAGCAATGGCTGCTGGGGCCAGCACAGACGTGTTCCCCTGGGAAAGGCTCTGGGGGCAGCTGGCATGGGCCAGGAGCAGAGCAGGGGCCCGTGGATGTGCAGAGGAGCCCTGGCAAGAGGCTGGCCTGTCCCTGGGCCAGCAGGAGCTGCCTGAGGAGCCCCGGGGCCAATTCTGCTGCTGGGCTGGGCAGCGGGGCTGGCCCTGGGGCTGCAGGAGCTGCCCGAGCTGAGCATCTGCTGAGCATTCCAGACCCAGAGTGGCTGTCCCTGACCTCCAGTGCCTGCAGCTCCTGCTGCAGGGCCAGACAGGGCTAGGCTGGGGAAGGGAGAGGAAAACAGTGGGCCCTGCAGTGTCAGAATGATCTCCATGGTTCCATGAGGCCCAAAGTGTCACTCTGCTCCCCTTGGTCACAGGAGGCCTGCAGTGGCACAAGGCACCTTTGGTTCTGTGGGCCTGCAGTGTCTGTTTTGCTGGTGGGCAGGGTCAGAACCAAAGACACAGACACCAAGTTCAGGAATTGTGTGATTTATTGTAATGCAAACTGCAAAGAATCACAAAAGGAGCAGCTCAGCAATGCACCCAATCATCAGCACCAAAGATTGCCTGCAGTGATTAAGAAAGATCCAGCACCAGTTCCCCTCACGCTTCAACATCCCCCAGATCCACACAGCAGCTGGGGGAAGCTGTCACAGCCAAGGGCTGCAGAGCCACTCCTGGACACTGGGAATTCCTGCAGGTGCCTCCAGCCACAGGTGAGGCTCCAACCTCGCTGTGAGAGGGCCCAGCTCTGACAGTGCTGAATGAACAAACTGACAGCACTTCTAGTGTGGGAACATCTGCTTTCATCCTCCTCTTGGGTTCCTCCCAAAGCCTGTCCAGGGCCTAAGGAGGAACCAAGGGAGGTGACTTTGATCCTTCAGCCCCAAACAAGGCCAGATGTCAGATTTCATGGCCCTGTCTGGCTTCTAAATACAGAAAGGTCAATACATGTTTCACTAATGAGTGGCTACATCTATCACAGTGCTAATGACCATGCATATTTTATTGATGAGCAAATACAAAGCTAAGCTTTGGTTGGAAGGTTCATCCAGAGGCCACCTTTGGCTCAGGGCCTGCTGTTCAGGCCTCACTCAGGGCTGTTGTCCAGGCCTTGGCACTTCAGGGACGTGGTTTAGTGCTGGGCTTGGCACTGCTGTGTGACCAGCTCGACTGGGTGAGCTCAGAGGTCTTTTCCAACAGAAAGGATGCTGTGATTCCATTATTATATCCACTGCATTCAGCTAGGTCTATTTGAGCAGCATTACTTTGCTCCAAAAGTTCCCTCTTGCTCAACTCCTATGGCCTATGGCTGCAGCTCCTTCAGCTCCTGGTGCTAAGCTGCTCATGCTGAACGAGGTGACTCAGAGAGATGAATACAGTCCATGCAATTCCTTCTGGGACAGAGAGAGGAGAGGGTGTGGAAACAGGAGCATTGTTGGCTGTGGCCTCCTCTTTGCCCTTCATGCCTTTCAGTGCTTTGAACCAGCCAGGAGCTTTCTCCAAGAGTGCAATGGAGCAGCTGCTCCTTGTCCTAGGTCTGGCTCTCTCCAGTCTCTGACCTTGCCTGGTTTTGTCCCTCTTGCTGTGCCCTCTGTTCCCCCAGGGCTCAGTGGCTGCTGCCCAGGACTGTGGGATTGGCACAGATCCAGTGGTCGAGACCCTCCTTGCTGTGGCCTTGGAGCTGCCTGGGCACAGCAGCCTTTTCCATCTGGAAGCTCCCCATGGACAGGGAGTCCCCAGCTCTGTTCCTTGCACAATCTCCAGGAGCCCAGGGCTGCCATCTCAAGTCCCTGCTGGCCCTGGGGGCTCCCAGGTGCCTCAGGCTGCTGTGACACTGCTGCACACGGGAGGGAAGAGTGGCAGGGGCTGTGCTGAAAGTCAGCTCCATGTGCTGCTGCTGCTGCTGCTGCTGCTGTGGGGTCATTTGTCCAGCCCTGGCCCAGAGTCAGGGATCAGATCCAGGCCCCGCTGCTGCTCCCTCGGGATCAGCCCCAGTTTGGGTGTTGCTGTCAGGGCCAGCAGGAGTGGTGGCTGGAGCAGCAGGTGCTGACAGTGCCCCAAGCCCCGGGGCTGGAGGGGTCCCTGGGCTGGGCTGGGAGGGAGCTGCCCCTTGTTCTCCCTCTGCCCCAAGCAAAGCTGGGCCGGGCACAAGTGGGGCAGCACAGCCACCAGGGAGCCTGCGAGTCTCTGCCAGCCCTGGCTGCTCAGAGTTTGGGCCTTGGAGCCTCAGGTGGCCAAAGGCAGCTGCTCCGGGTCCCTCTGTGTGCCCCCATGTTCAGCAGTGCTGCTCCATCAGTCTGTGCCCAGCAGTGGGGAAAAGCCTCAGCCCTGCAGGGCCAGGAGCTGCCGGGCTCTGCCTGAGCAGCTCAGCCAGCAGGAATGGAGCTGCTCCACATGGGAACCAGGAGCAAAGGGCTGCAGCACCTCGTGCTGGGGCAGAGCCTGAATTCTGAGAGGGAATAACAGAGTTATTCATGTGCATTGCTGCATCAGCACTGCCGGTGCTGTGCCTGCAAACACAGAGTTCAAAATGTGCAAAAGAATTCTGCAGCTCTTGACTGGATCAGGATGTCAGCAGTGCTGAACTCCAGCACAGTCCAAATGAAACACTTCACACCTCTGCTCATATCTGCTAGATTTTTTTCTTCAGGGTATCCAGAGAAAAGTAAACAGAGGAGGAGCCTACATTTTCATTGTTTATCAGAAATGTTACTCTTTTTGCTGTACATTCCTTTTTAGGGTGATTTTTCTGTCAAAAAAAAGGAAAAAAGAAAAAAATATGAAATATAAAAACAAAAAACAAACGTGCAGTGAAAATCTTCTCTAACTTTGGATTAAGAGGTAACTGGTATTTTTAAAAAGAGAACTCAGTTACTTTGGCATGGATCTATCTTACTGACATCAACATCATTTTTTTAAAAGATTCTGGGTTTTGTTTGCAATATTAAGTTATTTTAAATTGTGGTTAAATCAATAAGAAATTGAAAGATGGATTGTGTATGACTGTGTCTTGAGTGTAAAAATATTGCAGTTTGGAATTTGGATTTAAAGTGTTGGAAATGAAAGTTATAAATCCCAATGGATTGTGTGACAGCAGCTTTTCCTAGAGGATATGCAGCACTCCAAGGACTTCATCAGTGGGGTTGGGGGTACTTGGACCTTTGTCCTGTGCCACTCTGAGATGTCATGGAATGGAACTTCACCTGCCACCAGCCCAGGTCACCCTCTGCCACCAAAGCTCCTTGGACCTTGTGCCCCCAGGCAGGCACAAAGTGTTTGTGCTGCTCCCCCTTTTGCACAAACCCACAGAGAGCTGGGATTTTTCCAAGTCTCATGTCTGCATTGGGCCATATTCCTAGAGAAGCAGCAGCCCATCCCAATGAATATGGTGAGTTATATGGATGGTTGTGAGCTCCACTTCCTACCTAGAAATCCTGAAACTGCTTCTGAATGCTGCTCCTTCAGCTCTTGGACACCTTCTCACACAGAGCTGGGAAAAAAATCTCCTGGCCACCAGTTAAATGGCGAGTTATGCCAAAGTTAGAGCTCTGTGGGAAATCTCTATCCATCCCTATCCTATTAATATACCAATATGTGGGGGTGTGCATGGATTTGTCTTGTGTACAAAGGAAGGAGTGTGCAAGCAACGTGATTGACACTTTCACTGTCCGTGTTCATCCCATACCCATGGGTACAGAGACGTTATGGAAACCCTGGCACAAACAGAGTCTTCTGTCCCTGGATACAGAGACATCCAAGAGCCCCTGGCACATACAGACCCTTCTGCCCATGGATACAGAGACATCCAAGAGCCCCTGGCACACACAGACCCTTCTGCCCATGGATACAGAGACATCCAAGAGCCCCTGGCACACACAGACCCTTCTGCCCATGGATACAGAGACATCCAAGAGCCCCTGGCACACACACAGACCCTTCTGTCCCTGGATACAGAGACATCCAAGAGCCCCTGGCACACACAGACCTTTCTCTCCATGGATACAGAGATATCCAAGAGCCCCTGGCACACACAGACCCTTCTGTCCCTGGATACAGAGACATCCAAGAGCCTTGGCACACACAGACCCTTCTGTCCATGGATACAGAGACATCCAAGAGCCCCTGGCACACACAGACCCTTCTGTCTCTAGAGGACGGAGCGTGGTGGGTGGGGGTGGTTGGTGGGCAGCGAGTCCCGGACAGCAGGCCAGACCCGGCTCCAGCCCTGCCAGGCCCTGCCAAGGCTCAGTGCAGGATCCTCTGGAATGGGAAAGCCTTTCAGCCTTCTCCCTGCCCAGAGGGGCAGTGCTGGCCTGGCAGCACAGGTTGTTTTCCCCTCAGGCTGCAGGAGATGAGAACACACCACTTGCCAGCACTGAGTGCGAGGCACAGCTCCGGGTGCTCCCCATGAACCTCAGCTCTGGGAGCACTGTCTGCCCCAAGCTCCAGGGGCTGCAGTGGGAGCCCGGCTGGGCTCTGCCCTGGGGCCATCCTGCAGGGACAGCTGGAAACAGGGAGCATTCAGCTGCCACAAACAGCCAAGCCAGGGCTGCAGGGCAGCTGCTCCAGCCCGGACTGCACTGCTGTGTGCTGTGCTCTGGGGCTGGGGCTCCCCACACAGGGGACTGGACTGGTGTGCCAGAGGACACAGAGAAGCTTCAGCTTCAGCCTCACTGAGGTGGGTGCATTGGCTGGGAAGAGTGGGGAGGCTCAAGGGGATTCACAGAGCTCATCCTGCTGCAAGGATGAAGGGAGTGGGAACTCAGCAGTGAGGAGAGCTGAGGGCTGGAGAGTGGCTCTGAATGACACTAAAATGCCACTGGACCTCTGAAACATTGCTGCTCCTCAGCCAGTGACAGCATGAGTCCCTAAACCTGGGGCTCGGCCTTCCTTGTGGTCAGGGGCATCAAGATAGGCAACAGAGTGATGGAGACAGCAATGGGCTGGGAATTCACTGGGGGGAAAAAAAGGGAGCAGTTGAGAAGTAAAAGGCAGGTGGGGGAGAGAACTGTTCAGAGAAGGGCTGAGCTACAGCTTGAGCAAGCTGAAAAATGTCATTTGGAGTCATCCCAGATTGATTTGATTTCAGAAGGTATTGAACAAGTTTAATTTTTGGGAGGTGTCATGTTTTCCCTTGGAGGTGTACACTCTGCAAACTTGAGCTGTGTTGCCAAAATGCTCAAGCAAGTCTGTGCTGCAGGTGACACCATTTCTTCTTTGGCTGATTCCGGCCCCGTGCTGAGCTCCAGCAGAGCCCTGGCAGAGCCCAGAGCAGCCTCAGCATCCGCAGAGCCCGGCTGCAAGGAGAGAAAGCAGAAACTGCCCGTCAGCTGAGGGCTCCTGTCCCCTTGTCCCAGCTGCCCATGGTGCCCAGGCCATGCTGGCTGTGCCCAGAGCTGTGCCCAGAGCTGCCCATCAGTGCTGCCTTTGGGAGCAGGGCAGGAGGGCAGGACATGTGCCCAGCCTGCAGCCAGCCTTGGCACATCCACCTGCTCAGCAGATGCCCAGAGCAGGATGCTCCTGTGCTCGCTGCCATCTCCCAAAAGCTCTGAGCCCACCCTGCCAAGCAGACGGGGACCCACCTCATGCCATCCATGGCTGGAAAAAAAGCTGGTCCCAAACGATGTCCTCAGCCTGCTCCAAGGGCACGGCCCATCCACGCCGCAGCTGCTCTCAAGAACTTCCCGATCCAGACTGGACCAACCAGAATGCTTCCTCTAGAAAAACAAACAACAAATTGTTGAAAATAGATTACAGACAAAAAGGGAAAAAAAGAACAAAGGTAAAAATCATATCTCTGTGAGGGGATTGAGGAAGGCCCAAGGCATGCCAGGGAAAAACCCAGCCATGTGTGAGCAAAGCCCAGGCTTCCTCCCTTCCCCCTGCACTGTTCCCCACAATAACCATGATCCCCAAGCAAACAAGGGCAGTGGAGCAGCCCAAGCCCTTCCTTGCCTGCACAGCAAAGCAGCCCCTGCACAGGTTCTGGAGTCCCACCTCTGCTCCCACCACAGGGGTTTGTTTGTGTTGGGCTGGCTGCCCCAGCCCCATCCCCAGCCTGGGGCACGGTGGGTGCTGGGGGCTGTTGGCAGGGCCAGGAGCCCACTCCCATTTCGTACCCACCCCAGCCCATGCCCCCAGCCCTGCCAAAAGCAGCTGGGCAGCTGACTGAAGAATTAGTTGCATCCATCCCAGCAATGAGTGGGGTGGGAACTTTTGGGTTGAGGCCAGGCTGTGCAATGCCCAAATCTGGGAGCATCCCCCTGCATGTGGACTCATCTGTAAATTTGCTGTGCAGCCAGGCTTTGAAGAAGGTGCCAGAATTGAAGTCCATCATCTTAAGCTTACCAGTGGCCAGGTCCAGGAAGAGGCTGTCATCCTTGATGTGATCCTCGCTGTCTCCTGCAGCAGCAGCCCCACCTGGTACAGCTTCCCTGGGGGCTCCTTCTACTTCCCTGGGCTCCGACCAGGCTGTCAGGGTTCTGTCCAGGGCCCCAGCTGTCAGGGAACCAGGACAAGCAAAACCAGCTTGGATGGTGGCCACCAGTGCTGGGCAGAGCAGCTCAGCTCCAGCACAAGGGCTGTGTGCTCCCATCTGATGAGCCCTGGCCAGTGACACAGGCAGGACAAAAAAGTCTGGGGTTCCTTTGCTTCTGATGGCCAAGGCATGAGTGCAGCTGTAACTTACCGGGGCCCTGCAGCACAGTGTGCCTGTGGCTCTCTCCCTTCTTCTAGGGCAGATCAATATCCTGCATCCAAGGATGACAGAACACCTCTTCTAATGAGGGTCTGTCCCAGTCCAGCATGGATAAACACCGCCTGATCAGATCTTGGCATTCTGGGCAGAGAAACCAGAAACCACTGGTCAGTTGGAGAAGGCTCCTGTTGGCTTTGCCCAACCATTCCCTGCCCACTCCATGCTGGATGTGCTCAGAGCTGGGCCTAAACTTTCCCATCAGTTCCCTGTTTTGGAGGCGAGCAGGAGAGCAGGACATGTGCCACCTCCTCAGCAGCTGCCAGAGCGGGATGCTCCCGAGCCCGCTGCTGTCTCCCAGCACTGGTATTGCACCCATGCCCAGAGATGAGGATCCACCTGGAGAGAGCCGTTGTGGCAGCGAGAGCTGATGGTCCCAGCTGATGTTCTGGTCCCTCCTGAAAGGGTGCTCCCCGCAGACCATCTGGTGCAGCACGATACCCAGGGACCAGATGGTAGCTGGCTTGCCATAGTACCAGCCAAAATGGGTCCATTCCGGGGGACTGTATGATGGTGTTCCTATGGAATACAGATGGAGCTCATCAGGGGGATGCTGCTGCTCCCAGAGGCTGGCCCCAGCATCCCTGGGCGTGCAGGGGCTGCCCCAGTGGTACGCAGGTTGACCCACTGCCCATCTTTCCAACACATGGGGTTGGAAAAGAAGCCATCGGTGTTGGAAGAGGGCAGCAGAAGCCCTGGCAAGGCCCAACCATGACAGAAACACACTTAGTGCTGAGGCAAAACCATGCCTTCATCCTCCCTGCCTACATTGCCCCAAAAAACAAACCCAGAACAAACCAGGTGAGTGGAGGAGCCCAAGCCCTTCTCACCTGCACACCAAACTGGCTGGGGCACAGGTTCCAGGCCCCCCCACCTCTGCTACCCTCACCTACGGGTGTTTTTGTTGGGCTGGCTGCCCCAGCCCCAATCCTGGGCAGAGTGGTGGGCAAAGGCTGCCAGCAGGACTGGAAGCTGGCTCCCCACCCAGCCCTGCTCAAACCCAACTCAGCTGAAATCTCAGGGCCATGAAGGGCAGCAAAAGGGAGAATCCCCGCTGCCACACCCAGCTTGGGCCCTGAGATGCTGGGCCATGAGATACCAGAACCAGGAGCACACCCCTGTGTAGACTCACCTGCAAAGCGAATGTAGGCTGTCTCTTGCAGGTAGGTGCCACAGCCGAAATCAATCAGTTTGGCTTGCCCGGTGGCCAGGTCAACGAGGATGTTCGCTGGCTTGATATCCCTGTGCAGGACCCCGCAGCTGGTGCAGTGCCGCACGGCCTCCAGCACCTGCCGGAACAGCTGCCGCGCCACCCCCTCGGACAGGAAGCCCCGTGCCCGAATGAAATGGTGCAGGTCCTGACAGTGCTCCGGGCGCTCCAGCACCATCAAGATGTCGTTGGGGAGCTCAACCCACTCCAGCAGTTGGACCACACCGGAGAAGCCACTGGACACCTTGTCCAGCAGGACAATCTCCAGGGGAGCGCTGGTGCCGTCGGGCTGCGGGAGGAGCACGATGCTGTCAGTGGGCCTGATGCCGTGCCGGGGGTCAGGAAGCCCTCAGCCAGCCCAGGATGCTCTGCACCCTGCTCTGGCCCCACACCCACTCTCCCTCGAGGGAGGGCCTCAGCTCATCCCTGCCCAGCACAGCACCTCACTCACTCACCAGCTCACCCCAGCGCTGGACGCAGTACCGTGGCACCCTCTTGATGGCCACCTGCAAGGCAAGTGCAGAACAGGGCTCAGCTCGCTGTCCACCCTGCCCAGTGCCATCCTCCTCCCGCCTCCTCCGCCCTGCTCCTCCTCCTCCACCCCCTCCTCCTGAGCCCGCCGCCGGCCCCGCCGCTCACCGGGGCGCCGTCCGAGAGCCGCGTTGCTGCGAAGACGCTGCCGAATCCGCCCCGGCCCAGCAGTGAGCCCAGCCGGTACCGCTCCTTCAGGCGCTGCTGTGCCTTCCCTGCGGGCGGGACGCGGCTCTCAGCGCTCGGCCCGGGGCCAGCAACGGCCCCCGAGCGCCCCTCACCCGCCCCGGCCCGGCCATCCCCCGGCGTTCGCTCTTTGCAACGCGACCCGGAAGCCGCGGGGCCGGGGGCCGCGCTGCCGAGCGGCGGAGCTCGAGCCGGGCAAGCCGCAGCGGAGGCGGCGGGAGCGGCGGGGCCGCGTGTGTCCTCCGCGGGCCCCGGGAGGAGCCGGGGCCGGGGCCGGGGTCGGGGCCGGGGCCGGGGCCGGGGCCGGGGCGGGGCCGGGGCCGGGGCCGGGGTCGGGGCCGGGCTCGGGCTCGGGCTCGGGCCAGGCGGAGCCAAAAGCCGGCGATGCCACCCCAGCCCCAGGCACTGATCCCCGCCCAGCAGCGCCACCGCCAGCACGGCCAGAGCCGGGCTGAGGCCAGGCGGCGGCGGGACGGCCGGGGGCGGACACGGGGCAGCCCCGCCCGGGGCCGGGGGCGGGCCGGGGGCATGGCCCGGCCGGGCACGGGGAGAGGGAGGCGGGGAGAGGAGGGGAGACCGGGAAAGGGAGAGCGGGAGAGGTACGGGACAGCGGGAGAGGGAGAGGAGAAGGCAATCTGAAGTTTCTTGTCTCGCTGTCTCTTCTGCTGCTGCTGCCGCTGCTGCCGCTGCTGCTGCCGCTGCTGCTGCCGCTGCTGCTGCCGCTGCTGCTGCCGCCGCTGCTGCAACTGAAGCTCCGGGGCCGTTTGTCCCCGTGTCCGTTTGTCCGTTGCCCGCTCGCCCCCGCCCCGAGCCCCACGTTCCCCGTGGGCAGCCCCTGAGCCTCTGCAAACACGGGAACTTTGCCGAGTTCAGCCAAGAGCCAGAGTCTGGACTCCTGCACAGTGGCTCAGGAATCCCCTCGGTCCCTGCTGTGCATTGTCCCTGCTGAGGGTCAAACACTCTCAGAGCGCAATCCCTGAATGCAGAATTTGTACCTGACCCAAGCACTGCACTTACCTCTCCAACATTGCTTTCCAAGAAAAACAGGGGAAGCCAAACTGTGTGTAGGTCATGGTATCTTAAAATGTCTAAAACTTGCCAACTCATGGATCTTAGAAGTGAGATCTGGTTGGAATTAATGGGATGGACAACTAGTGCAAGATGGAAAAGGGGAGCATAAAAATAAATCGAGAAAAACGTCTTGAATTGTTTCAATTTTCATTTAATTTCTTAAAAGCTCTTTCAGTTTTTCCAGAAACTTCTCCTCAGTCCTGTATGTTTTTTCCAAGAACCTTTCCTGAAGAATGAGGTGCAGCTTCTATCACAAGATGTGCCACCAACTGCAGCTTCTCTTGGCTTTCCACACTGTGTGTGCAGCACACTTGCAGCAAAGCAGGACAAATATTTGAAGAATTTGGCAGCTTGTTCTTTTTATTTCCTTGTGGGCTGGGCAGTTGTGCCATTGGTAAGGTTTTCATTGTTACTGTTCTACCCTAAGAAAACATGACAGGCTACCAAGAACTCCTGGGGAATGCAAGCCTGACTGAATGCAGAGAAAGAATCTGCAGAGCCTGCAGCCAGAAGTGGAGAGCTGTGTGATCATCATTCCAACACCCCCAAGGACATCTTGAAAGTGATCTAGAAGATGAAAATGGGCTGACAGAGGGAGTTTGTTTCTGTGCTCTGTTCAGATTCTTCTACATCTGAAATCAATTCTAAAATCTCCATCTAAATCAAGAGTACAATCAATTCATGAAAAGCACCAGAAAAAACTGTGTGGCACCCAAATCAGGAGATGACTGAAAGAATCTGTAAAGGAAAAATGCAGGAGAAATGCATTTCTCAGTACTGCGGTATTTGCCTGCCTGAAACCCTCCTCCATTTCCGCCCCATCCCTGGATCTGTTGGTGTCAGTTCTGTATTTGCTGGTGCCTCCAGCCCTGAATCCCCTCATCTACAGCCTGAGGAACCAGGAGCTCAAGGCTGCAGTGTGGAGACTGATGACTGGACATCTTAGGAAGCATTAAACTGATTGCCAATTTCTGCAAATCACTTGTAATAAAAGTCATCACTTATAGCTCTTTTGGTTTGGTTCTTTGATTTCCCTGTCTTTTTTTTTTTTAATATTCTTCCTAAAGCTAGACGATTGTTTCTGCCATTTCTGACTTTGTTTCTCTCCACATTCACCGTGGCCGCAGACTGTGACAATGAGGAGCTGTGCACTCAGTGGCTTTAGATGAATTAAGAATCTCCCAGCAGAGTTTTCTTCAGGGATGCCCTTTTGTTGCCTTCTCTGGAGCTGCAGCAGCAATGTCTGTGTGCAGAGCTGGGGCAGATCAGTGCTGGCCCAGCAGCTGTGCCCAGCAGCAGCAGCAGCACTTGGTGTTGCCAGTGCTGCTGCCGTGGCCCTGCCCCGCTGCCCTGGTGGCCCTGGTGTTGCTGCAGGGCCTGAGTGCTCTCGGGGCCGGGCACAGTCCTGGGGGTGGCAGTGCCGGGGCTGCAGCAGGGACAGGCCATGGGCACTGCTGGGGCAGCGCTGACGCCTCAGGCCAGGCCCTGGGGGCTCCAGGCTCCTTACCCAGGCTCTCTCAAGCACACGGCCAGGCCAATGCCCAGCACAGAAAAGCCCCAGGGTGAGCAGCCCCAGGCTGGCTGTGGGCAGGATGGGGGCAAACAGCATGGCTGGGGCTCTGCAAGGGCCCTGGGGGAGACGGGAAGGAGCAGCAGAGCAGGTGCTGATCCCTCAAGTCCTTTTCTGCCTGGCTGCTGTCCAGCCACTCTGTCCCCAGCCTGTATTGCTGCAGGGGATGTTGTGGCCAGAGTGCAGGACCCGGCACTTGGTCTTGTTTAACCTCACCTTGTTGGATTTGGGCCCTGGATCCAGCCTGTCCAGGGCCCTGTGCAGAGCCCTCCTCTCCTCCAGCACATCCACACTCACACCCAGCTTGGTGTTATCTGCAAATTTGCTGATGCTGGACTCAATCCCCTCAGCCAGACCAACAATGCACATACTGAAATCCATGCTGGCTGGCTCTGATGCCTCGGCCATCCTATGGGTGCCCTGTGATGGCACTCACGGTGATCTGCTCCATAACCTTGCCAGGCACCCAAATCAGGCTGACAGGCCTGGAGCTCCCCAGATCCTCCTTCCAGCTCTTCTTGGGGATGGGCTCACATTGGCACCTCCACTCCTCTGGGACCTCCCTGCTGATCCAGGACTGATGGTAAATGATGGAGAGCAACTTGGGGAGATCATCCACCAGCTCTCTCATCCCCCTACGATGGAACCCATCTGCTCCCAGAGACACCTGTGAGCACCTGCGTGGCTCAGCAGGTCCCCAGCTGCTTCCTCCTGGATTCCAGGGGCTGTTCTGCTCCCTGTGCCCATCTACCAGCTCAGGAGAACACTTGTCCTGAGGATGGCCTGTCTTATTGTTGAAAACTGAGGCAAAGAAGGGGTGAAGTACCTCACCCTTTTCCTCATCTTTTTTAACCATATCCCCCACAATAAGAAAAGCAGATTGTCCTTAGCCCTCTTTTTTCCATTAATGTACTTATAAAAACATTTTTATTATCCTTCACAGAAGTATCCAAGTTAAGTCGTAACTGAGCTTTCACCTCTCTAATTTTCTATCTGCAGAACCTAACAACATCCTTAAAAATTTCTTGATTTACCTGCCTCTATGTCCAAAGGTGATGCACCCTCTTTTTAACCCCTAAATTCATGCAAAAGCTCCATGCCCAGCCAAGCCAGTCATTTCTTCCTCTGGGTCATCTTTCTGCAAAAAGGAACAGCCTACTCTTGCTCCATCAAGGTTTCTTTACTGAAGTGTGTCCATCCTTCCTGGAACCCTTTGTTTTTAAGGGCTGTTTCTCTTAAAAGAATCAGTACATGATTTAGTACTCCCCAAATCTGCATCCTCAATAGGCCAAAGTCTGCCCTTAAAAGTCCAGTGTAGAAGATTTATTGATGCCCCTCCTCCTTTCATGGAATATTTTAAAACTCAATATTTTCACGGTTCACTGTGCCCTAAACAGCCTCTGACCAGCACTTCTCCCACCAGCCCTTCTCTGTTCATGAACCGCAGGAGACAGATCTTTCCTTGGGAGTGGGAATTGCAGGAAACATCCCCAAAGTGCAGCTTGGAAGGTTCAGCCTGGAGCTGAGGAGAAAGCAAAGTCCCTGCCAGGGTGGAATTGTGGTGCTGGAGGTGTGGCAGCGTGAGGCTGGGCCATGGCCGGCTCTGTGTGCCAGGAGCCGGCAGCGCTGGGTGCAGGGAGCCCAGGGAGGGCACAGAAACGCTGGGTGAGAAATGCTGGGGCACAGCGAGAGGGGCGAGTGCAGCCGGCCAGGGCACAGGAGCAGCACGCACAGGGGGCACAGCCTGCAGGACAGATGGCCGAGGGCTGGGCAGGGCTGGCAGGGCCACAGGCACCCAGGCCTTTGTGCCCTGGGCTCGGGCAGCGCCTCTGGAGGCCCCACAGCAGGAACTTTCCTGGCAGGGGCTGCACTTTGGCTCTGCCTCGGCCTCCCTGGCCAGGCTGGCAGGGGCTGCAGGTTGATGGCATTTGTCCTTGCTGCCCCTCACATCCCCCTGCCCCACAGAGAGCCCCGAGCCACCCGTGAGGGACAGGCGCTGCTGGTCCAGGCTGGGCTCAGGACTTGGCCTTTCTGCTTCCCCCAGCCAGCACAGGCCTTGCTCAGCATTGCAGTTCCCTGCCCAGAGCCTTGGGCTGCCTGCACTCCTGGCCTCAAGGATCTGCTCTCAGCAGTCCCGGGGAGCCTTTGGCACTCCCTGCCCTCACTGGGGCCCAGCCATGCTCCAAGGCACTTGGAGTTTTGCTGCTGACTCCTTGAGCAGCTTCTTCAACCTTCTCTCAGTGCCTGAGGCTCCTGGACCCAGCCCCAAATCCACCGTGGGTCTGATTAAAATACAGAAAGCCCTGGGGAGCTCTTTCTCTTCCTTCAATTTTCCTCCAAGCCTCCAGGGCTTGTGAAGCTGCTTGGAGTCAGTCTGGAGTTCTGTTAAGGAGGGAGATTTCAAAGTGCACCGACGGCATGATGTTTGGTTTTAATCACGTTTGTGTTTTTTTTTTTTTTCAGTTCAGAAAAGAGGTGAAAGAACGATTCCTCAGATGATCTTGATGCTGAATGTCTCCCCAGGAGATCTGGGCATGGAGAGGAACAAGCCCCTTGCAGGCTGACCCATTTTGGACAACCTGCTCCTCACCCCAGCCTCACCATGTCTGACATCGCCCACCTGGGACTGACATCCCAAAACATAAAAAAGTGTGCATTTTTAAAATAAATAAGATTGATTAATTTATAAAATTATAATTATAGTTTTAAAATTTATGTTAGTATTACTGTATATTTCTATTACCTTTGATATTTATGTGAAAAATTGAATACATTTTTAGCAATCAAAAAATTATTTGTCATTGGTTTTAAATAAAACAATTCCTTTCATTAAATCATTGACCACTATTGGCCATTTATTTCTCCTTCTTAATGCTAATTAGTGCTATTTTTAGATCTTTTGACATATTTTTTTATTATTTTCACACACAGGGTAAAAGGGACCACTTTGGGGTCCCTGGAGACATTTCTGGGGCACATTTGGGGCAGTGTAGGGTCTGGGCAGTGTGATAAACAAGTCCACTGAATTTAAGGATCAAATAATTATCTTTATTATTTTTGCAAGCAAGAATAAGCAAGGACAGCGCTGGGCGGCCCGGAGTCTCTGCTCCACTTTGGCTCACAAAATTCCTATCCCCTGAGTCCACCTTTTATTGCCTTCTTCTCCGGGTTTAGGGATGACGTGATCTGTCTTCTGCGCTTGCTCATTCAGTTGCTAGGGGGTCTTTTTCGGCCTTCTGGTGGTCGTGGGATGAAGGCTTAGTCCCCCTTAGTCTTCCTCTTTGTGAACACTGAGTGAACTTATGCCTTATAAGGCATATCTATACAGAACACTATACACTTTTCTGCAAGCTAAGCAATTCTAGCAAGTTTAAGGATTGTTGTTACAGCTGCTTCTCATTACTTTCCTTTCACAGGGCATACCTTTACAATGGAATTCCCAAGGCACTATAGTAAACCAGCAACCATATGTATCTGCACAAGAAGTTTTCTTAGCTATTTAACTATTGTTTTTAATTGTATAGTTATTTAGCTACTGATTTAATTAATGAACAAACGTATTACTACTTATTACACATGCCACCAAACTGAAGACTGGCATTATCCCATCCTCTATTTCCCTCTGGCATTCTCTTTCAGAGCACAGATGGGACAAAAACAGACAGTAGAACTTGAGGCAATCTTTACCTTCAAAAGAAATTCAAGAGTCCCTTGCAAAGACCAATGCTTTGTCAGTTCAGGAGTCCCTGGCAGAAACCAATGTTCTGCGAGTTCAGGAGTCCCTTGCAAAGACCAATGCTTTGCGAGTTCAGGAGTCGCTCACAGAGAGCAATTCTCCGCCAATTGACAGCACTGGCTGACAATGCTGTGCCAACAATTGCCGTGGCAATGGCCGAGTGCAGCTGCCTGAAGGCGCCGAGGCTGCGAACGAGCAGCCAGGGCCGAGCTCTGGCGCTGAGGCCACGGCGCCGGCACAGATGCTGAGGGCCCGGGCGCGGTTACCAGGCAACCGCGGCACCGAGCGCGGGGCCGGGCCGGGCTGGGCCACACGCATTGCCAAAGGACATTGGCACTGTCCCTACTGACTTGACTCGTCTGCTTGCTGCAGAGCCTTTCTGTAGCCAGGAAAGTTTAAAATGTGCTGACAAAGGCACCTGTGGCAGGTCTGCACACTGCTCTTTGTACAGCACCAGGATTCCATCCTGGCTGCAGCCCCAGGAGGGGCTGAGGCAGCTGCAAAGGGGCTCAGCCTGGAGAAAAGGAGGCTCAGGGGGCCCTTCTGCCTCTCCACAACTCCCTGACAGGAGGGACAGCCGGGGGGGTTGGGCTGTGCTCCCAGGAACAGGCACAGCAGCAGAGGGAATGGCCTCAGGCTGGGCCAGGGCAGGCTCAGCGTGGACACCTGGAGGAATTTCCCCAGGGAAAGGCTGCTCAGGCCTTGGCAGGGGCTGCCCAGGGAGCTTTGCAGTGCCCATCCCTGCAGCTGTCCCAGGAAGGCCTGCAGGTGGCACTCAGGGCTCTGGGCTGGGGACAAGGTGGGCATCGAGCACTGCTGGGACTCCATGGTCTCACAGAGCTTTCCCAGCCTTCATGATTCCATGAGTCTATGATTCCATGAAGGCATGATTCAAAACAGAGTTGAACTCAAATCTATCATACACAAATATTACAAAGGTCAAAGTTCACATGACAGAAATTTAAGATGATTCTTTAAGATTGAAAGAATCATATGTCAATGTTGCATACAGGTAAAGCCATATAAAAGAAGAGCCTTGTTATCCTTGTAAAATGATGGCTCAGGCCTGCTACTTTGGCTAAGTACAGCTAACAGCTAGCCTGACAAGTTCCTGTGAGAAAGGAATTTGCACCTGGGAGAAGAAAGACTTCTACCCATATCTTCTATGCAGGAGACAAGAATGGAAACATCGTTAGAAGGAAAGGTTTTGACTGACACCTGCATGAGCAACTACTAACCAATGAACTGAGTGGCAGTAAGCTACTAAGCCATTAAAATTAAACAGAAAGCCTTTAGAAAACCATAGAAATATGAGCTGTGAAGAATAAAGATGGGCTGTTGTGCATGAACAAATAGATGTCTTGCCTGATGCCAATGGAAAAACTTCCAGAGCAGGCCTCACTTGGCAGAACAAAGGCAAATGACTCAGTGAAATCCTGGAGGCACCAGGAGATTCCTTACAGATTCTTGAGCTACGTGCTCTCATCAGAGTGTTTGAAAAGTGGCCAAATGATCCCCTTAACATTGTTTCTGATTCTCTTTATGTAGTGGTGTTGTCCAGCGCATGAAGCGAGCACTGCTGGAAGAATTCCAGAGAAATCCAGGACCAGGGGTTGTGGCAACTCTTTTTGCAACTGTGCCAGTGTCTCAATTCTCACAAACAGGATTATTTCACTACCCATATTTGGAATTACTCTGGATTGGAGGGAGGCCTGGCCTTAGGTAAGGAGAAGGCTGGCCAATTGGTGGCAACACTCTGGGCCTCTGCTTCTCACAGCATCAATAAATTTGGCCAAGCCAGAAGGGCTGACGAGTTTTTCATCTAAGTGTGAAAGTTTTACCCAAACAATTTGGAATATGGCTGCAGGATGCTGAGGGAATTGTCACAAGCTGTCCACAGGGCCAGGCTATGATTGCTGGATTGGGTCCTGGAGCCAACCCCAGTGGTTCAGGGCCCCTGCAGCTGTGGTAAACTGATGTGACCATCTGCGCCTCTTTGGGTTGCTTTAAACGCATTCATGTGACCACAGACACCTTTTCTGCCATGGCTTGGGCCACTCCTGTGACAAGTGAAGGCTCTGGCTTTGGCATTCCACACTGGCCGGGCTGCTTTGCTGTTATGGGCTTGCCTCAGGAAATCAGAACACACAACGGGGCAGGATACACAGCCTGGCAAACCCAGGATTTCTCAGCTCCTTGGGGAGTGAAGCATAGCACAGGCATTCCAGGGAACTCCACACGTCAGCTGTCATCAAAAGGACACATCAGGTCCTGAAAGGACTGCTTGATAAACAAAAAATGGGGCAGGATGGGCTGAGCCCACAGGACAGAGTGCTGAAAGCCGTCCACGCTATGAATCCTCTGTGGTTAGTAGGCAATCACAGTGAACCACCAGCATTAACACATTACTCAGGTTTGCAGCAAGATTCTGAATTGGTACAGCATCGGCCAGAAGTTTATTTTAAAAATCCTAGGACAGGGTTATGGGAAGGACCTGCAGATTTACTGATGTGAGGAAGGGGTTATGTTTGTGGCATTACAGACAAAGAACCCTGATGGATACCAGCAAAGTGGGTTCATCTCTGGCTAGAAAAGGACACTCTGATCCCTAATACCACTAATGAACCTACAACCAGCAACACCTGAAAACATCCATTGCCCTCAGAGCTGGAAATGCTTTTGTTATCCTTGGGTGAGATTAGAATGAGTGGGTGTGGAGCACACAGGTGGTGTGAGTTTGAGGGAGGAAGCTTTGCAAGGTGTGGGGTGTGCAGCTGTTGGCACAGCCAAGAATTCAATACCTGGGTGGTGTTATCCCAAGTGACAGGAAGAACAGGAAATTCCCCTGAAGCTGCTCAAGAAGCACTGAGCTTGTTTGAAAATCAAGAGCAATTGGGGCAGGCTATTCAGTGGTATCGTAGTGAACTCCAGAAACTTGAGCAGAAAGAGAGAGAATAAAATCAAGGCTATTGAGTGTGGTAAGGAAATATTTATCCCTAGGACCTGGGGAGTTAGACCTGATCAGAGGGAACAAACAAAGAGAAGCTGGAAAGAAAGGAACCAGGAAAGAAGAAACAGAGGAAGGGCTCAAAGAGCAAGAGGCACAGTTAGTTCAGATTTTGTCCCTGATCTCAGAGGGGAAGGGTTCTTTACCAATGAACAAGATGAAGAACAGCTTTAAATTAGAGAGGTGGAGTTTTGGGAGATTTTTTTCTATTGGCTGTAGTATGTGGTAACATCTGTAGTGCAGAGGAAATTAATCCCACCAGGATGGCACTGACAGAATATGTGGCTTACTTGGGCCAAGGCTGCTGGGGTGGATTCCTCTCGTTTATCCTTGGCCATGCCCGGAGATCCCTTCCGCACAGGTCTAATTGGTATCCCAGTGAGTGATTTTACTGGTTTTGCAAGGTGGGTAGGAGCTAGAGGAAAGCCATACGTGGAAGCAAATAGATCAAGCATGGAGAATCATTGGTGTAACATCAGCAGAGGTGGTACAAAATTGGACAGATGCAAAAGGCTGGGAATTAAGCCAAAGGGCGAAGGCTTCCAAGCAGGTATGATAACACACACAATCCCTGAATGAAACCGGACTAGAACCCCAAGAACCAGACCTGTTAGGATCAGCTCCTGGAAATTACTGCTTGTTTTTTAACTACTTTCTGGAAGCAAAAATAACCAATTTGAGCAATGTTCTAGTCCCACATTCCAAGAATAATAGTGTCATCCTTAATCCCAATTCTCCATTATATCAGAACAAGGCCAAATATTGCCACATTGGACTTATCCTGGCAGTGCTGGTGCAAATGAGACTGTAAGAAAGGTTCCACTTGGTGTCTTTTTAATCTGTGGGGACAGAGCCTGGCCTGAAATTCCAAGTAATCCCTTTGGTGGAACTTGTTACCTAGGAAAACTAAGCATGTTTGCCCCTAGCATGTGACAAATGCTAAATCAGACTATCTGGAGAGCAGAACACAGCAGAAGAACTAAAAGAGCAATCACAGGCTTAGGATCTAATTGTCATGATCATGTAGAGCTTTGGGGTGCTCCAGCACAAATCTCAGCATCATTCCTTGCTCCAGGTGTTGTGGCTGCTCAGGCTTTGACTACACTGAATAAGTTGGGATGCTGGACAGCTAAACAACTGAACACAGCTTCAGCTGTTCTAAATCAAATGCTCACTGGTGGAGATAGTATTAGCCATGGCACACTGCAAAATAGAGCTGCTGTAGATTTGTTGTTGTTAGCACATGGGCACGGGTATGAGGAGTTGGAAGGAATGTGTTGTATGAACCTCTCTGAGCATTCTGCATCCATTCACAGGAAACTCAACTACAGGACAACATGAAGAGATTGACTGTGAATGACTGAGGGTTGGATGAATGTTTTAAGGGGTGGGCAATAACTGGATGGTTGAAAGATATTGTAAAGGGAATTATGTTAGTATTAGTAGTCATTACTTTATTGCTTTGTGTTATTCCATGCATAATTAAGTTGGTGACCCCCTTAGTAGGGAACACAGTAAAGAGGGTCTGGCTGGTGCAAGAAGGGGGAATTGTAGCAATGTATTTGAACAACTCAGGCCTCAGTGTGCACCAGCCATACCCTCTGCAACTGTTCTTATCAGAATTGTCTCAGGGCTCTGTGGAATTCATCAAGGTGACTGAGATATAAACTGTGCTAAAATAAGCACAAAGAAGCTGAGAAACGGCACACCAGGATGGCAGGAACTGGATAACAGGGGACTGTGAAACACCTGCATGGTGACCAATCACAGAGACTGAGAAATGGAGGCAGAGAACGAGGGAACGAGACAAAGGCAGGAAGCAAGAAGTGTGATCTTAGCAGTTTGTAGAATCCAGAAAAGTGTGTGTAATGTAAACAATAAACAGCTTCTGCTTGGTCACACCGGTCAGTTGTTCAGGAGTCCTGGTTTACCTGCAAGAGGGGGTGACTGGAAACATACTGGGAGAGGCTGGAACCATCCTAGGGGTGAATGGTAACACCTGGGACCATGCTGGGATCATAGTGGGATCATACTGGGAGTGACTGGGAGCCACAGGGCCCATGCTGGGTGTGACCTGGGCACCCCTGGGGGAACTGGGGCAACTGGCCCAGCTGGGGCTCAGGGTTGTTCTCCCCCAGGGCTGCCCCAGGTCCTGCTGCCACTTCGGACCTCACAGAGCCAGGGGAGAGGGGACAGGGACAGAGGAGAGCTGAGGGGCAAGGACAGGAGGCAGGGACAGGGGACAGGTGAGGGACAGGGGACAGGGAGAGGGGACAGGGCAGAGCCAGGGAACACGGCCTGGCTGAGGGACACTGAGCTCCAGCACTTGGGGCTGTTGCCCTTGGGCTCCCAGCACAGGCCCAGGGGCAGAATCCCCTCCAGAAACTGTTGTTTGCTTTCAGCTTTGCTCTGCAACATTCCCCAGGAGCCCCTGCAGCGGCTGCAGCCTGGCCAGGTGCCCGGGGCCACCAAAGCCGCTCCGGCAGTGCCCTCCTGCCCCGGGCAGGGCACACAACAGCCAAGGAAAGGCTCCTGCTGGGCTCAGGGCAGGCACAGGGCACTCTCCTGGCGCTGCCACGGGCACAGCAGAGCCGGCCTGGGCACAGCATTGGCATCCATGTCCCATGCAATCCCAGCAGGGATGAGGGCTCATTGTGTTACAAATGAGAAGCTTGACTAGGCCAATATTCAAGCAGCAATCAATTTATTAATTCATATGGTAAAGTATGAGCAATACAGGCTGGGTACAGGGGGGGAAGTTTTCCCTCCAGCTGCACACCGATAGTTGAGGCTTACAGGCATTGATAGGGGTACTCATAAGCTTTCTCAGCAGTTTCCGTTCCCAATTTTTACGTCACAATTCTATACACTATTATGATTTAGTTTTTCTCAGGATGTATCCCAGAAAGGAGTATCCCCAGATGGTGGGGTCCGGCTTCCGAAAGAAGAAAGAAGTCTCCCAGCTGGTGAGGTCCAGATTCCAGATGGGTCCACCTTTTAATTCCAAATCTCATTACAGTGATGTCCAGCTTCTCTTGGTCGAAACCATCAATCCTTGAGTAGATGTTCATCTTCCTTTCTTAAGCTGCTTTTCACTGTTTTTTTAATGTATCGAGATAAGCACGTTTCCTTTTTATATATTCTAAAGCTATGGTTTCAAAGATCCTTACTACGAGCAATATTCTAAAATTATACTTCAAAAGGTTATTATTGCAAAACTCTTTAAGGCTACAAGCAGAAAGTTCCAGTCAAAGAGAAACATCCTTAAAGCTTTAATTCAAATGATCCTAAATCAACTGAAGACTTACAAAGGGTAATTGCGAACAAAGGATAGGTTCAAAGGCCTTCTTCCATGCTTTACCTCCTCAGTTATTTATTAGAATTTGTCTTCATAACTGTCCCATGGTCAGTTTCCACACAATCAAAAATACACACGTTGCCTCTAGGAACCTGACACAAAACACAGCTTTGTATTTCCCAATCGCACTGCTGGCATTGCATTGGTCATCCATTCAAATCATTTCCCCATGGAATTCCCAGGGCAGTGGGTTAGGGGGAGATCCATCCATGGAATTCTCACCTGGCTGGGATGAGAGAGATCCGGCCATGGAAATTCCATGGCAATTTCTGCATTCCCAAGGCCATCATTCCTGAATCCCACATTCCCACAGGAACTCCCCTCCTCTTCCCACACCCACCTTTGTGCTCCAGAGCCTCCCGACCATGTCTGATGGATTTTGGGAGCTCTTCCACACAGCTGTGTCCCAGATAATGCTTCATCTGCTCCACCATGATCCCTTTGCATTCCCAGCACCTCCAGGTGATCCAGGTGGCACCGTCGGACACTGCAAAGCTCCCGGGTCCCAGCTGGAAGGAGATGAAATCCCACCCCTCGTAGCGATCCCATCCCAGCCCCTCAGAGTCCTCCATTCCCACAGATCCCAGCCCAGCCCCCGGCTCCCCCCAGTCCCCCCTGCTCTGGTTGTACCGGCCCCATCTCCAGGGCACTGTCGGCCACGGGCCCGTTCCTGTCCTTGAGCCGGGGCTGGCTATCCCAATATCCCAGCTCTGACTATCCCAACATCCCAGCCCTGCCTATCCCAATATCCCAGTTCTGGCTATCCCAATATCCCACCTCTGGCTATCCCAATATCCCAGTTCTGGCTATCCCAATGTCCCAGCCCTGGCTATCTCAATATTCCAGTTCTGGCTATCCCAATATCCCAGCTCTGGCTATCCCAATATCCCAGGCGTGGCTATCCCAATATCCCAGTTCTGGCTATCCCAATGTCCCAGCCCTGGCTATCCCAATATCCCAGCCCTGCCTATCCCAATATCCCAACCCTGGCTGTCCCAATATCCTAGCTCTGGCTATCCCAATATCCCAGCCCTGCCTATCCCAATATCCCAGCCCTGGCTATCCCAATATCCCAGCCCTGGCTATCCCAACATCCCAGCTCTGGCTATCCCAATATCCCAGCCCTGGCTATCCCAACATCCCAGCTCTGGCTATCCCAATGTCCCAGCCCTGGCTATCCCAATGTCCCAGCCCTGGCTATCCCAATGTCCCAACCCTGCCTATCCCAATGTCCCAGTTCTGGCTATCCCAATATCCCAGCTCTGGGTATCCCAATATCCCAACCCTGGCTATCCCAATATCCCAGCTCTGGCTATCCCAATATCCCAGCCCTGGCTGTCCCAATATCACAGCCCTGGCTATCCCAATATCCCAGCCCTGGCTATCCCAATATCCCAGTCCTGGCTATCCCAATATCCCAGCCCTGGCTATGCCAATATCCCAGCTCAGCTCCACCCACCATCCCTGCTCTCTGCGGCTCCATCCGGCCCCGCTCGCTGCCCCAGCGCTCGCAAGGGGTCCCGTCCACGTCCCCCACAATCAAGAACTGGGGGACCCCGGGCCGTGTTGTATTGTGTTTTATTCTCCTTGTTCTCAGTTTGCAATGGTTCCCTGATGTAGCCCCACTTCTTTCCTGAAAATGCTTTGCCCCAAGTGCCTTCCCTCCTCCCCCATGTCAATCCTCCCTGTGGCTGCAGAGCCATTCCCCAGTCTCCTCCCTGGGCCCCTGTCAATCCCTCGGCCTCCCTTCCCCTCTTTCCAGAATCTTCCCACAGGGGCGTGGAGTGATTGGGCAGAGGTCAGGGCCCTCCCTTAAGGTGCTTCCTCATTTGTGCTCCTTCATGTCCATCTGCCCGGTTTGCACACCCCCCGTTTCCCCCATTGGTTGTTGGATGTATCTTTGCCTTGTTTGCGCCCCCCTTTCCAAGCTGGTGCAGGGGCTGAGTGTGTGCTGTGTGCAGCAGGTCGCCCTGAGGGTCAGAGCTGCCCTGAGCCCTGAAATAAACCTTGGCTTTACCCTGCCCAGAGTGGGCCCTTTCTTCCTGCAGCAGCGTCTGCCAGCTGCTCCTGTGGTTTAGGGCTGGCAGCCCCGGCCGCTCTCCTGTAGCCCGGGCACAGGGGAGTGTCCGCCGCAGTCGACCGTGTCGGGCTGGGCGGGCAGGGCCCGAACGGGCACTGAGAGGACGCGGTGACAGGGCCGGGCTGCGACAGCGCCACTGCCAGGTACTGCAGGGAGTGCAGAACTGGGGGGACAGTGAGATCGGGGCAGCTGGGGGGGCTGAACGTGAGAGACTGGGGATCCAGGGGGGTCAAGAGGCCAAGGAAAGGGGGACTTGAAGGGCTGGCCGAGCTGGGAAGGAGGTTCAGGGGCTCAGAGTCAAGGAAAGGGGGTGCAGGGACTGGGAGAGCTGGGATGGGGTGTGCAGGGAATCCTGTGCCCAGGAAAGGGGGTACCGGGATGTCCTGGGAGTGAAAAAAGGAGGGTCTGGGGGCTGGAAAATGCAGGAATGGGGGCCCAGGGATCCCAGGTCAGGCAGAAGGGTGGGGCTGGGTGCTGGGAGAGGCGGGGGCCAGGGGAAGTCGAGTTGGTGCCAGATAAGGGGGTGCAGGGGTGTCTCAGTTCTGGGCAATGAGGTAAAAGGGGGTCTCGGTTCTCAGGAATGGGGGTGCAGGAGGGGCTCAGGGTCACGGAAATGGGGGGCAGGGACATGGAGAGGCAGAAGGGAGTTCCAGGGGGCCTGGAGCCCAGGAAAGGGGAGTCCAGGGTTTCCCAAAAAAGGTGGGACATGGCATAGGGACACCCAGGATGTTCAGGAAGGGGGAGTTCAGGGCGTGTCTGGTTTTGCAGAAGGGTGGGGCTGGGGGCAGGGAAAGGCTGGAATGGGGGTCCAAGGTGTTCCAGGTCGTCCCAGGGTCAAGCACATAGGAAGTCTGGAGGTGCCCAGGGAGGTGGAGCTCAGCCCAAATATTCTGGGGAGTGCCTGGGTTGGGATTTTTTGGGGGGATGTTTGGAGAATGAAGAACTCCAAGGCAGGGCAGAAAAAGCCCCTTGGGGGGACATTGGGGGGTGGCGGTGGCGGCTGGCGGCAGAGTCAGCCTGGAGGAGCAGAGCCCTGTGTCCCCCAGGAGCCCAAAGTGGGGAGCCCAGAGAGGGGGGAGCGCCGCCATTGGCGGGAGCCTCCAGAGGCTGGAGAGGGGCAGGGGGGACTCCTTGGAGCCCCTGCAGCCCAGAGCAGAGAATGAGGGGAGAAGGGAGCCCAAAAGGGAGCCCAAAAAGCCCCGGCACCCCTGAATGGGCAGAGCGAAGAGGGGGCAGCTTTTAGGTTTGCTGGGACTGCCAGCAGGCAGGGGAGGGCGGGCACCGAGGAGAAGGGGGACCCGCAATGCAAGCGTGACCCCAGCAGCTGGGACAGGGGGAACTCCCAAAGAGCAGAGAGGAGGGAGCAGGGCCGGGGAATTCCTGGGAGGCTTTCTCAAGGCTGAATCTTGGTGTTTGGGAGGTTTTTCTGGAGCCCAGATGCCCGGTAACTTGTAGAGAGGGACTTGGATGGAAAGACTTTCAAAGTCAATGTGCTCATCCCTTGTTTTCCCCAAACCAGGATTTCCCATTGCCACTTCTTGTGAGGCAGAGAGAGAGAGGAATATGTCCCTGGATACTGAGGCAGGGGACGAGGAAGTCAGTGCCCCTTTCCCCCTCTGTGCTGCTCCATCTCCCAGCCCAGCACGGCCCCTGCTGCAGGACAGCCTGGGGGCATCTCCTTGCCCTTGCCTGTGGCCCGGAGGCAAATGCCATCCTGTCCTTGTCCTTCCTCCCCCAGAGCAGGAGCTGAGGATGGAGAGCAGGGAGGACAAATCCCCGCGGCAGAACCTCGTGGCAGAGGCCGTTTTGAGCGGCTCCATGGCGCAGGAACCCAACGGGGAGGAAAAGCCCTGGAGATGCTGCACGAGGAGGGGCTGCAAACGCAGATGGCGGGGATCTGAGCGGGAAAGAGCCAGCCTGGGCCGGGAAGGCGGCCGGAGATGGAGCCAGAGCTCGGAGCTGGTGGTCCATGAGGAGGTTCCTGATGGGGAGAAGCCCCACAAGTGCTTGGAGTGTGGGAAGAGCTTCAGGTGGAGCTCCCACCTGATCGTGCACCGGAGGAGCCACACTGAGGATAGGCCCTACGAGTGTGATCAGTGCAGGAAGAGGTTTCAGACCAGCTCCAGTCTCCTCCTGCACCAGCGCACGCACACAGAGGAGAGGCCCTTCCGCTGCCCTGACTGCGGGCAGGGCTTCAGGCACAACTCCACCCTCCTCAGGCACCGGCTCATCCACACTGGGGAGAGGCCCCATGAGTGTGAGGAATGTGGGAAAAGCTTCAGGCAGAGCTCCCACCTGATCAGCCACCGGAGGACCCACACTGGGGAACGGCCCTATGAGTGTGGGCAGTGTGGGAAAAGCTTCAGCCAGCATTCCAGCCTGATTGTCCACCAAAAGATCCACTCTGGGGAGAGGCCCTATGAGTGTTCTGAGTGTGGGAAGGGGTTTCGGATCCGCTTCCATCTTTTCCGGCACTATCAGAGTCACACAGAGGAGAGGCCCTTCTGCTGCCCCGACTGCGGGAAGGGATTCAGGCACAACTCCCACCTTGTCAGGAACCGGTGCATCCACACTGGGGAGAGGCCTTACGAGTGTCCCCAGTGTGGGAAGAGCTTCTCCTGCAGCTCTACATTGACCCGACACCAACGGAGGCACCGGTGAGGGAAGCCCTGTGAGTTCCCCGAGTGCGGGAAGAGCTTCGTGCGCTGCTCCAGCTCCATCCCCCACTGCAGGACCCACGCTGGGCACAGCCCTGGTGACCCACATTCCCTGTGATCCATGCTGGGAACACACCTGCCTGCTTTTCCTTTTGGTTTGGCTTTAATTTTTTTCTCTTCTTCCTCTCTTTGCCCTCCAAAAGCCAAGAGGGATCTGTCACCTCAAAACCACTCAAATCCCACTGAAAACAACTGAATTTTAACCCCTAAAGGCTCAATCCCTCCTCAAATTGCTTGTTCCCTCCTCAAAAAAACTCAATCCCAGGCTAAACTCACTCAATTCCACAACCACCAGGTTGAGATGGGGTTGGAAAGGGATTGGGAGCAGTGGGATCCCAATTGGGAGTGGTGGGATGGGGATTGTGTGGGGCTGGCTAGGTGGGATGTATTTGACAGCAAATAAAACTTTCAGAGTTACTGATTTCTGTCCCATTCATTTTCAGTCAGTTCTGTTTGCAGAGTGCCGCCTTCTCAGCTGATTAATTTGCTATAAAAATCCCATTTTTTAAATCATCTAACCCAAACAATCCAAAACCCAATATCCAAATAAAAGCACTCACGTACAATTAAATTTTAAAAAATAATTGGAATTGTTTTAGAGTACTTAAGGATGTTATTAAAGTTTAATTGTTTGGTTAAAATGTAGGAGAAATTCTAGTGGTGCTTGGTTTTGTGTTTAGTATGTTTGTAATATGAATTGTTTTACTAAGGCGTGTTAGATTGTGTGTTAGTTTTTTTAGATATTTTTAGTCAAAAGCATATTAGTTACTACGATAAAGCTTTCAGAAGGTATTTCTTAGTATATAATTTGTTTATAGTTATTCTTAATATTATAGTAATAGTTATTGTTGTTTTGCTTGGATCATTGGAGTATCGTAAGAAAAAATATTTCATTTTTATTATAATTGATTTCATTGTAATTTTAGTTTATTGATTTATAATTTTGTTATCAGTTGTTGAGAGGATAGGAAGGAAGTTGAAGGGCAGGAACATTTTTTTCCCCAGCTCGTGCAGCCCAAGTCTGGGTGCCATTCAGCCCAGAACTATGGGATAATATTGTAGTGCCTCCCACACACATTCTGCCTCCAAGAAAAGCTTGGCTTGGCTTATTAGAGTGAAATAAATAGAAGCGTAATAAAATGGACAGTTAAACTCATCCCTCTTGAATGACTCTCTTGCTTTCCATTGTCAATCCTGCACCTCATGCTCCCAAGGCTTGGTATGAACAAGTGTCTGAGATTGCTTAAAGATTCCCAGGCAAGGTTCAGTAAAAGCCAGATAGAATATTAAGCAACAGCTCAAGAAAATTCATTGGCAACATTCACATTATTACTTACTACTTGGTTAAGGAACAACATGAGGAAAAAAGCAAGGAACAAAATTCAGTCAATCAAATGAGAAACATTATGAGAATTATGTGTGTGTGTGTGTGTGTGTGTGTGTGTGTGTGGTGTGTGTGTGTGTGTATTCAGGTGTGTTTGAGAAAGGGACAGAAAGGACAAGGATCAAAAGGAATACGGCCTAAAAGCTTAACAGCACTGGAGCTGAGCAGTGGTTAAACTGGAGCCTCCAGGAGTGGGCTCTTGGCCCAGGATCCATGGCTGCTCAGTCATGCTGCCAGTGCAGCAAGCTTGAGAGCGCGCTGGCTCTGCGAGGCCCCACTCAGAGGGAGGTTGCTGCTGGCACCTCTGGGCTCCAGGAGAGCCCCAAGGGCCTCCTTTGGGAGCGCTGTTCATGGGCCACAGGCGAGGGGCCTCAGCCATCAACGCTTCATCGTGGCCGCACCGTGGGTCAGCAGCCTGGCTCTGAGAGTGGGAGAAGGAGGATGTCATGCCATTGAGGCAGGAAAAGCAGTTTCCAAGGCAGTTCACAGGACACCCCAGGAGCTCATCAGACAGCACAAGTGCCTGGGAGCGCTCAGTGTCTCTGGGAAGCTCAAGAGGAGCTGGGCCCAGGGGCTGCTCAGCAAGGCCCAGGCCTGACAAGCATTTCTCAGGTCACCGTGTGGCCGGACAAGGCTGGGGGCACTCACCACCACAATCTGAAGCACGAGGTTTTGATGTAGGGTAAAAAGCCATGGCCCAGTGGAAGTGGGCTGTGTCCTCAGGCCTGTGGGAGAATCACAATGCAGATCCTTGTGCTACTGATTCCATCTCTCCCATTTTTCTGAGTTCTTGGTGGCAAGGTCATTTAGGTCACACAGCTCTCTGAAGCTTTCTGCAAATGAATTAAAGTGAGATTACACATCCCAAATCGTCTTCTGTTACAGTTTAACTGATTGATTTAAGGAATTTCTGGAGCAGAAAACTTGCTTCCTCAGATATTTACTGTGTGTGGCACCAAGCACAGAGGAGAGATTTAATGTCAAAGGCATGGCCCAGGCAATGCTCTTTTGACAAGTTCTGCCCTGAGCTTTCCTGAGGAAGATCTGAAAGGTTCGATGTCACTGGCACAAGCTCCTGCAGTGGCTGCTGGCCAGCAGAGCAGGGCTGGCAGCTGTGCAACAAGTGTTGCCACAAGCAGCAGCTCAGCCAGGGCAGCAAATCAAGAGCTGGGAAGGAGCTGATCTGAAGGCCAAACCTCCTTAGCTCCTAAAAGAGCTGGAACAGTTCCTCATTCCAATGAGGTGCAGTGTTGGACACGGCTCTATGTGAGCACTGGACACAAGTTGCTCCCACTGGGTGCTGTGATGGTTTCTGCAGGAGCTCTGGGCTCCTGTGTGTGCTGGACACAGTGAGGAGAGAAGGAGGCAAGTGCACTGACACACCTTTGCCTCGAGCATGACCCGGCCTGGACCAAACACACTGCAAGCTTTCCCCTTTGGCCTATGTCTCAAAATGTCAGGTCAGCTGTTGGACAACTCAGGTTGGTTTGGTGTCAAAGAATTCCCCTCAGAAATACTGGGTTTGTCTTCCTCTGTGCCTTCCCCTCAGCAGCCTTGGGGCTGCTCCTGTGTGAAGCCATGTGTCTCACACAGTTTGGGAGAACTTAATACAGGACACTCTGCAATGAGTCGTCTCCTCTAAAGTGTTCCAACAATCCCCTTCCAGTAACAGGAAATGAAAACTAATAGATGAAAGTGGAAAAAAATTGCAACAGTTTATTAACAAGCAGAATGGCTGAAAAGCAAGCAAAAAGGCCAGTGAGTTCTAGATATCAAACTGCCAGACCTCACCGTTCCCCTGCTGGGACAAAGACCCAGAATGCCGGAGGAAAATCCCCCCAGGACACGTGTTACAAGGTGGTGCTGGGTTCTCCCTCAGGAAGAACAGGAGCTGTCATGGAGCAGCTCCAGCAGCAGATGAAAGCTCCATGCTTGTCCAGCGTCAACTTTCTCCCAGAGGCAGAGCTCTGTGGAGCGGTCACGGCAGGTGAAGCAGCTGGGCTGGAGCCCCTTGGTGTCTTTTCTCCCCGGCGTGGCTCAGCTAACGCTCTCGGGCTGGGAGCAGGGCTGCTCCACTCCTGCTGGCACCATGTCCCTGGGCTTGGACAGTTTTCTGCCAGGAGAGCCCAGCATGCTGTTACACAGATCTCTCATAAAGGCCCAAAGCAACTCCAAACACTCTGCCTACAGCAGCGTTTCACAAAGGGCTGCAGAAATCCAGGACAGCTGCAAGTGAGTGTCAGACGGCTTTTGTCTTGTTCTTGACACCAGAATTCTTGATGAACTGATCCAATTTTATTCAGATGTAACACAGGAGCTGTGTTTTTTTATTGAAATATTTCATGAGGAGTAACAAGCCTTGGGAGCATGAGGTACAGGACTGACGTGTGAAAGCATGAGCATATCCTCCAAAGTGACCAGTTTAATTGTCCATTTTATTACCCTTGTATTTATTCCACACTAATAAGCAAACTCAAGCTTTGCTTGGATATAAAACAGGCACGGCATACCCTACGGTTTCTTGCAAGGTCACCAGGGCTGGCAGTGACAAAGCAGGCAGTTTGCTTCATTGTGAATCACTGCAGATCTGCATCACAATGTGTTTTTAAGTAGCATGGTATTATTAAGATCTCCTTTTCTGCACGAGATACAAAAAGGAGGTTCTGAAATGATTTCCATGCAATCAGGCAGTAAAGAACTGACCCAGCTATCCTAACAAAGCTTTGGCTTTGGCAATTGTACTCTTCCCATTCATCTTTTGACGCAGACACTCCAGGTTTTCCCCACACCCCTGCAAGGCTGGCAATTGCTGTTTCCCATTTACTGTTCTTCCCTGGAGCCAGTACAGTGGCTGCTTTGAAACTAAAAGCCCTGATATCTGGGCATCTTGAAGGAGCATGAAATGCTAATTAAGTGTTCCCATTGGTAATACCCAGGTCTGCACTTCCCAGAGCTCTGAAGCAGCAGCAGGAGGGCCATGCATCATTCCTGTTGGTGGATGTTCATGTTTCTGGTGTGCAAGAGCAATGGCTTTGAGAAGGGACAAAAATGCCCCTATCCAAACAGTGGCTGTGCAAGGGTATGTGAAGTTTCACTGCCTTTTTTAGGATAGTTTAGAAAGATCTAAGAGAGTACTGTGGCATGGAGCAGGTCCCTAATTTTGTCTCCAGAGAAATCCCCAAAGGACATATCTGCTCTGCTGGTGATGGCAACCCCATAAGCTCGTGGAGTTGTTTTCCCTGCAACATGCCACCCTGCCTGGGCTTTACTAGGCCAGGACTAGACCCATAGCTATGCCAACACATGCAGCCACGTGACACAGAGTCAGACAGAGTTTTCCTTCAGAAAACTCAATTAACACATTCACATGCAGTTTCTTCTAGAACATCAGAAGCTGGCAACCATGAGGACTTTGCTGTCAAAAGGTTACAGTTTGCACTGGGCCCAGAAGTATTTTTCCCTAAGGCAAAACAAATTGAAATGTGAAGTTTAAATCTTCAAATGACTATGAAAGGAAACTGTAGAATAATTTCTGGAAAGGCAGCATTGTCAATGATCATGCAGCCCACCAAGAGTTGGAGTGGAATCCAGAATTGCTTGTTCCAGCTATGCAGGAATTCATTACCCTGGCAAGCACCGGTCCATGGCAACAAATGATCCCATAGCCCTGGGCAGAAGGGCACCAAGGCTGCAGTGGCAATAGATTTGAGGAACCCTTGTCACTTGTTATTGGCCTCACAGCCCACTCATCCCTTGGCAAGCAAGTTGCAAAAAACACCGTTGGACTGCTGTCCTGGGTAAATCTACATACAGATGACTATTCCAAAGCAGGGCATCTTTTCCCAGTGAAATACACATCCTCTTCTTACCTATGAAATTGTGACTGAAGCTACCTGTGAGCCAGATCTGTGTGAGATTGCAAAGGAGCAAAGCTTTGGCATTTGGGCACACTTCTCTTGGTTTCTTTGCTCAGGCCTTCTGAGAGCACAGAACACATCCAGGTAGAAAACTTTTGACCATACAGGATCTTTTGTTTCCATTGTCCCCCAAACATGTGAAGAGGTGGTGCTGTTGTAATGCCAATTTAAAAAGAGTAGCACTAATGACAGAAAGAAAACGTGGCAAAAGAGGAAGAGGAGCAGCCCAGTGAGGAAAGGATGTGGTGAGACACTGGCACATGGAGTGAGCTGCACTCCCATAACCTCTGGGCTAGCAGGTCCTGGTCACACATTCTCCTCCTGCTTTATTTAAATTTATTTATTTATTTATTTATCTTTTAAAAAAACATCAAAATAAAATATATACAATTAAAAATATGTCATCAAAATTTAAAGATACAATCAAAACATATTTATTCATAACTACATTTAAAGATCAGAACATATGTACATCTCTAACTATGAAGACTAATGCATAAATCCTATTCTTGAAATACTCTTCATGCAGGCGGCAGCTTCTTCCTGAGCTTGGAGGAAAGAGAGTTCTTCTGGATAGGAGGGTAAGAGATAATGGGAAGTCAGCCCAGAAAACCTGTTGGTAAGAGTGTAGGCAGTCAGATCTGCAAAGTGGAGACACAAAGTACAACAGAGGCCACAATGCAGACCTAACACAGCCAAAGCACCATATTTCATGGGACATATTTCCTGCCAAGATCTTTTATGGGACATTATTTCCAATAGCTGCACAGGGAAACATGGTCCTGCTGGCAGACACTTCAGGCAGGCCAGGGGGAAAAATGTTGATCCACTTCCACCGGGGTGCCACAGGAACAGCCTGGCCTCTGGGCTGCCCTGGGACAGCAGGGAGCCCCGAGCCCTGTGCTCTCCAGCAATGGCTCAGCTGCACATGCACCCTCCTGCTCCTCTGCCTGCCCCACAGCTGAGCAGCCCTCCAGCTGCACGGGGCACTGGCAGCAGCACAGCTCATTGCAGGGCCACATGCAGGGCACAGCTGTTCCCTGGCAATGTGCACAGCCTGGCTGGGCTGCCACAAGACCCTTCCTCCCAGCAGAGAGTGGCCCAGCTCCCCCCTCACCTCTGTGTGAGGCTCAGCCAAGCTTGGCCTTAACCTTGTCCTCAGTCTGGAGTTGCTTCAGGCCCCACACGCCATGACTAGGAAGGGCGATGGAGAGAGCAGGGGCAGATGCACGCCCTTCCTTAGTCTTTTGTCATTTTTGGCACAGCTAAGAAGTCACATCCGGAGGTGTCTAACTCAGCTCTTGGTCAGCTTTCTGGAGAACATGATGGCTTCACCAGCCCAAAAGGCTGTTGAGGTTTTCCCGCACGTGGGGAGGCTTGCTGGCAGCACACTTCCTCAGCTGGGTGCCCATCACCTGGCAGAGGGCACAGGCCAGCTTGGTGAGCACAGTGTGGACGCTGGCGCTTCGCACCGGCAGCGCCTTGTTCTCCAGGCAGGACCAGAGCACGGGCAGGGCGCAGCGCTGGACCACTGCAGGGCTCCTGGCATGAACCCACTCCACGAGCACTGCCGGGAGAGAGACACAGCTCCTTACCCACCAGCCTCAATGCAAACAGGGATCTGCCTCTGCTTGTGCTTCTTGGGAGCCTCTCTGGCTAAGGTCAGTGAAACAGCACACAGAGCCCCATGACCCAGAAACGGGCAATGCAGCTGATCATCCTGGAAACAGAACCACCAACCCCTCAGGACTAATTTCTCCAACCAGAGCCTTGTCGCTGTGGCAGACTTTGTACCTTTCCTAAAACATTTCACAATCTGTTCCTGCAAGAACAATGACTGAAATGTCAAATTGCTTTTTATTTCCATTAAGAAGTTGTCTAAACCCACACTGAAGATTTGGAAATGCACCCTAGAGAGGCAATTGAGAGATTTCTAATAAGAGGGATGATTCAATTTCTGTAACTTTGATGTCAAGGGCCAGAAGTCTAACCTGACTCTCCCCTTTGCTCAGTGGTGCACAGCAAAGGGCAGCATTAGAACCCACTTCAAAACTCCAGCCCACCAGAGATGGGTGCTGCCTGACAGCTGGATGAGAAACACCAGTGACTAGCTGGTGTCTTTGGCAGAATGCTTTTGAGGCTTCCAACAAAATGCTGTTTCAAACCTCAGGGTGTCTTAGAGAATTACCCAGACCCCATTGCCGTGGCATTTGGACATCTCCACATTTTAATGGCATTTCCACTCCCAGTGTTAATGCCATTTTTTCTTATAATGTCCACTGAAATAGGGCATAGCGGGAGAAAAATGCTGCAGAGCGGATGGAAATTTAACCAAAACACAAGTGTTTTCTCACATTGTTTCTGAAATTTGCACTCTGCTCATTTTCTGAACTGAACCATATCAAACACAGACAAAAATTTACTACCAACAGGCTTCCTGCATGGCAAGTTTGGCTGGGACATCAAAACCTGAAGTGGTCTGGAGACCATTCTTATTTTCTGATCAGGCAAAATGTTATGTAGTAGCCATTTATTATCCTGTGCTGGAAGAGACTTCATTTTCTCTATGCTGTTAATCCACCAGCACCCTAATGCAACAATTCAACATTGAAACAGCTCCTGAAAGACCCCAAACCAATTCTGCTAAGCAGGGAAAGGGTTATGGTACCCCTTTCTAAATGGGAGTTCATTTGAGTTTAAATGTAATTAAAGACATTGGTGACTATTGAAGGTGAGGAACAGCTGTCTGTTCCTACTAAATCTCAGAGAGAACATCTGCTCTTTCTAAAGTAGTCCTAATTTATGCTTAATTCCTTTATTTGAAAAAGAGATCAAAAGAACTGCAAAACTAAATTCCCTGTTGCTGGAGATCTATTTTATTCAAATGCTCTATAATGGGCCTTTGACATTCCTAATCACTGAACATGCCCTTTTGAGATTCCTAATGAAGACACAAAGTTATGACACCTAGCATTTAAAGATGCTGGCATAATTAGCAGTGGATTTAGCCGCAGCTTAAGCAAGGCTAACAATTGTCTTCTCTGCTATATATTGAGATTGTAATTTTTCCATTCTTTGGCTACTGCTGACATAGCAAGCTCCTCTGAGGAATCCATTAACAGCTGCATTTGTAGCATTTTGGACAGCGCTGACAGAGGCAGACACTGTTTGCACACCCTGAAATGCTCACTCCAATGCCACTTGGATTTCAGCACAGGCAGGGAGCCCAGCACTCTGCTTCTGCCCCTGTGCCCCCAAAGGCTGCCTTGCACTAAATCCGTGCCTCTAAGACGTGTGTTGAGTTTTGACCTAAGCTGTGACCCCCAGGCTCTGCACGGTTCAGCCTCAAAACTTCCCAAGAGAAAAACAAGAATTCTGTGAGAACAAAACAAACCGATTCCCTGAAACACCGTTTGCCACCATTTTCCCTAAAGGATCACAGATGTCCCCGAGCTCCCAAGAGAGGAGCCAGCTGGGGTATTTGAGCCACTCCCTTTCCTGCAGGTGGGTTCTGAGATGCCCCAGTGAGGGCTCAGCCCTGAGGCCGAGCGCTGCCCCATCAAAGGTGCTGCACAGCTCTGCAGCAGCCAGGGAAACCTGCCAAATACACCTGCCTTGGCTGCTGGGCAGGAGGGACAAGCTCAGCACCTCCTGGTGTGGAGGAGCTACTCTGCTGTCTGCTCACAGGCATTTCCTGTAAATACTCCCTCGGAGACCTCTTGGCTTAGAAGGGGAGGCCATACCTGCGATACTCCCGGTGACATCCAGCAGAGCTTGGCCACTCAGATGACTCCATTGGTGGCTCAACTCTTTCAGCAGTGATACTTTATCTACAAGTGAAACACATGTTTCTGCTCACTTGTCTGAGGTCATAGGAGAAAGGAGAGTGGGGAGGGAAAGGGCAGGGGCAACCCCATTTTATCAAAGAAAGTAAATTTCTGCTGATTTCTGAATCGTTATTGACTTTCCTTCCTGCCTACTTGGCAGGGTTTAAAATTCCAAAAGAAAAGCTCTCCTTTCACATTTGCAAATCCCAACTCATCTCCTGTACCAGGAGCTATGTTAAAGCATTTCACATCAGGGACCTCAAGAGGAGTTCAGTCACATGTAAGAAGCAGTGGAAAGGTTTTGCATCCCAGAGCAAAAAGGAAGAAGCCCATCCCTGGCACACAGAAAGGCACTAAGTCAGGCAGTTCATGACTTCACAGAGCAGCTGAGGTGGAGAAAGTGGAAACTCCCCTTGAAGATCTGCCTCCTCAACACTCCATTTTTCAGGCATTTTCAGAGCTGACATAAGTCTATGTGGCAAAGGAATTTAGAGCAGCCCTTGCCTATGTAGTTCTTTGCTATTGTCATCTTGCCCCACACAAAACAACATGTAGAACAAGGCATCATTGCAGCTGGATTTAGACTTGCTTGTTACAAAGAAATTAACTTGGTGAATTATAAGTTCCCCTTTGAAAAAAGAAGAGAAAGAAGAAAGGTAGAACATAGGCAGCTAATGCCTATAATGTAGAGCCTGCCAGGTGGCTGCTCTGCAGAAGCTCTGATGGGCCAGTATCCCTGCATGCCAACAGCAAAGTTGTTCATTTGGGAATTCAAATGGGGACCAAGAAAACTGCAAAACCCCTTTCCCTCTGATTTGTAGCAAAGTTGTAGTCCAGGACTTGCTCTTCAGACCTGCAGCACAGAGCCAAGGGCTGCTGGGACTGTTGGGCAATGCTGCTGCACATTCCAGCCTGCTGGGGACTGGTGCATAAGGACTGCACCTGCACAGCTTCTGGTGGCTGCCAGCTGGAGCCTTCCACAGGCAACAGCAGCTACCAAGGCACTCAGCGTTCTCTTGTGTGGGAGAGACAGAGGCACAGGAGAGGAGAGTCCGTGCCAGGGCTCAGCCTTACCCAGATGAGCAATGGATTCTTCCAGTGCGTTCACAGCTGCGGCATGAACCCCGGGATCCTTTGAGTTCAGGTTCTTTGTTATTCCCTGCACCAAAGGGATCATCACTGGGTTCAGGGCATCTTCCAGGAGGCCGATGATTTTAGCCAGCACATCCAGCGCCTTTTGCTTCACTTTCTTGTGGCTGTCAGATATTCTCAGGACAAAATAATCAAAAATCTGTGAAGAGAAGAAGCAACATGAAAGCTGGATTAGAATGTCTGTTTGAAGAGTGGATATAGCACTCAGCAATGTAAGAGATGAAAGTGATCCTCTCTCTCAGGTCAGCACTTGCTTGCAGAATTGCACTCTTTTCCTGTGGGCCACTCACTGGAATGGTAGCGCAACCTTATGCTGCTTGAAAGATTTTCTTCTGTTTTTAAGAGGTTTGGTTGGGGACAGATTAGTTCTATTGTATTTCTCTCCATCTAGAAATCATTAAATCAATTCCATTTGTTAATGCAAAAGGCTACCTTTGCTTTGCAAGTATGTAAGCAGATATTTACAATGCCCATTTTTCTATACAGTTCCCTCAAGTACTGAGGGCAGCTATGATTTTGGCAAAACTATGGCTGGAGAAGATCTAAGTTTGATTTTGTCTGTCTCAAAACCTGTGTCTGGAGAAGGGCAGGGCTCTGATCAACTCTTCTAGGATCCAGACCATTTCTCTAACTAAGAGGGAGACTTCTGAAATGAAATGTGCTGTACAGCTCTCCTTAGAGCAGGTTCAGTCCCTTGACAGCCACAGCATCAGGCACCATATTCTGGACAAAGGGAAAAAGCAGCTACTGGGAGGATAAAGGATGGATCTGTCCTTAGCTGTTTTCTTCCTTTCCAAAGAGAACAAAAGGCCCCCCAAGAAGGGTGAGCACTGTCTTTACCAAGAGGAATAGGGACAAGTGGAAATGAGTTGGAAAAAAGTCGAAAAAACTGGCTTTAAACCAACCCAGCCTAATACTTCTCTTCCCCATGCAAATGCATCATTTCTCTAGAGAACAACAGCCATGCTTTCAGTGGCTGGATTCCCTTCACTTAACCCAACTAGCAGTAGGAGACAGCAGCAAATACAGCAGCAGAAAATGCTGCCATCATCTGATGAACAGCATCAATGGGCACCTGCCAGACAAATACAGCTGGACTAAAAAAACTTGTCCTGAAGCCTGAACCTGGTATAAATTTGTCTGGGTAAGAAGGACCAGACTGTCCCAAACAGCCAGGATGGAGTGCCAAGACTCACTGAATTAACTTTACTTCTGCAGCCTTAGGAAAGGAGCTAAAGGAAAGGGACAATGAAGACACCCTTCATACTTGGACAATGTTAGTGGAGATGAGCTGGGGGCTGGTTTTGCACAGGTCTAGAAGGAGTGCCACTCCTTCCATGTGTGTCAGAAACCCCTTGGCTTCCAGGAGATGGTAAAGCTTCTGGAGCGGCTCCGTTTCTCCCAGAGCTGCAGGCAGCGTGACCTGGGCTTTGGCACGGTGTACGAGGCGTCCATCAGAGGTAGGTTTCACCCTGGAAAATAAATCCAAATTAGGACCTGTTGGTGACAATGCCTTCAGTTTATTGTGAGCAAAACAGCTTGAGGAGCTTTCCTCATGATGTTATTTCAAGCTAGAAAATCATGAGGCTCAGAAGAACAACATGGACCTCGTGACTATCATTATGGGAGACAATCTGCAAGGAACATTCTCCCAGTGCTCACTCAGGAAAACCAAGGATGAGATGCATCTGATCTATCTTCAGATGGCTTCCAAGGCACTCGAGTTACACTGCTTTGTGGGGAAAGAGAGACACTACTTCCAAGTTTAAATGCCTCTTCATATGGGATGTGTGTGCCTCATAATAAGGAAGCTCATCACTCTGGAGAAGTGTCTCTACAACCAGGCATGACAATCTGCAAAAGCAGCTCAGATGCATCTGAACAGATGAACAGGGGCATATCTGAAGGATCCAGAAAATCAGTAACAGAGATAAAACCAGAAGCCAGACATCCCAGAACTATGCTCACATTTTGTTTGCTTCCCTAGAGACTAGATGCACAGCTCAACAACCCACAGGGAACAATTCTCCTGGATCAACCTGTCTCTTCCATGAGCATGGAAAGATGCTAGAGCCATGCTGCTGAGGCATGTGGTCATGTTCCTGCCACTGCTGAGCATGACAGAGCTAAATAAATCCCCTCTGTTATCAGAGGAGCATAGGTAGCTCTGCCACTGGCATGAGGAGACAGCAAGGACCAAATTCCTGTCTTAAATGCTGATTGCAGCACAGGGGGAAATAAACCAAACACGCTTTCCATCAAGCAACATATACGAAGGACAGGAATATCAAGACAAAAAGTCCACCTTGAGACACCTGTTGACCAAAGCTGCAAAGGAATTGCCTTGCTACTTCCTACTCAAACTTGGTACTGTCTGAGGGTAAGAAAGCCATGATTCAGCCAGGCCAAATCACATGGATGAGACCTGCATCTTTGTGGAATGGCACCTTGCTTCTAGTCTGGGACTCCTCATCAAAACACCCATCTGAAAAAGACTCCACTCAGATTAAATAAAAAACCACTCTAGTTCAATTTACTTGTCCCAAGTCAGGCAGCAGCAAAGTGGACCTCTCCTAGCCTCCACAACCCTGCCCTTGCCACTGCACTGGATCATCTGAGCTGCCACCAATGGATGTCTTTTTGTCTCTCCATTTTTTGTGGAAAGCCCTCCAGAGAAGTTGTGTTCAGCGTAATGCACAAGTAGACATTTTTTATCCTAGAGCATTTGTAGGGAAAGGAAACAATCTCTGGCACTGGTCATCTCTGCCAGAAAGATTTGCCTGAGGAAGAGGCATGTGAAGCTTGTCATGGGCTTTGTCACATCTGACAAAAGTGCTCAGTACCGTTTGCTAGAAGGCAATGTGGCCTGGGGCTTCTTGGAGCCATCGTTCCTCTTCTCCAGCGGCTCCTTGACAGATGGACGTTCACCTTTCTGGTTTTCCATCCCCTAGAGAGACATAAAGAAACCCCATCAATCTTTAGGATATAAAACACAAGTTAGAACCAGAATCACTGCTACCAAGGCCTAGGGAAACATTTCCTAACTTACAGAAATAAACAGACCAGAGATTCAGTGATGCCAACTCTTTGTTTTCAATAGCCCAAGGCAGGTTATGGGTGCTACCACACTGAGCAGCAGTCTAAAATCCCAAATTCATTAGTCCTGAGCACAAATGGGAATAATGCAAACTGGTAGGCAATGAGTGTTCTTAAAGGAAGCATCAGAAAAAGTTGGACTCTTTGGGGGTTGGCCCATTGTGTTGGAAGTTGATTTGGTTCAACACTCACTCTCCCTGTGCCTGCACAAAGGCACACTCTATAATGTTGATTAAAAAAATAAAATCCCCCTCCTAACAAACAAAGGATTTTTCACTGGATGCTGCTGAATTCACCAAGCTTCTTCCAGCTCCACAGGGCTTGACAGCAGGGCAGTATTCCCAAAAGACAGACAGTAATTGTAGTAACTAGGATTGACTTGGACATCTTTTGTATATTTGGAAGTTTTCTTGGTACTACTGCTTCCATGTCTTTTGCAAAGACTGTTATCTTCAGACTCTGTTATGTTCAATTCTCACTTAATTGCTTTACTGGGGGCAGAGCAGGGAGAACGTGGTGGAGGTTTTCTCTTAAAGGTTAACCCATTTTCTCCTCTTTCCCTTTCCTCTTTGTGACCCATATTCAAAGTATTCAAAACCCCACTTATTCCCTAATAATAGCAGTTTCTTTGCGGCCTGCAGATGAACAGGCTGAGGATTAACAGCTCATTCCCAGGAGCAAAATGATTCAGCAGAAGAGAAATGAGATAAAGACACATTGGGTATGCTTGACCTAATGTAAGCATACTAGCACAAAGGAGACATTTCTCGTGTCAAGCACTTACTTTCTTCTTAATTCTTGTCAGAATATCTTCCAGATCACGCGTGGAGAGAGATTGTTCCAGAAGCATTTTAAATTTTTGATGCCTCAGCAACATCTTCACCATCTCCTGTCCATAATGCCTGAGGAAGGATAGAAGGAAGGGCAGGAGAAAGGAAGACAGGAAGGGAGGGAGGCAGAAAGGAAGGCAGGCAGGAAGGAAACAACAGTGAAGAAAGGGAGAGTGTTAACAGAAGAGGCTGACACCTTAAACTCATCAGGTGCAACCCCTGCACGAGAAGGCATTACCTACTCAGCAAAGAGGGAGATTTACCTCCACTTGACACTGCACAGTGCTGTCAGCTGAACACAAGAGGCAAGAGGAGAATGTGGGGCCACAGAAAAATACCATTTCACTCTGACACTGTGGGTGTTCCCAGGGAATAAGCAAAACACACCTGCTTTGTTGTCAGAGCCTATCAGCAGTGTCTTGCTGCCATTGCACAAAACTTTGCCTTTCTTTAACTGGCAGGGAAGCCGAGACAAAACACCTCCTGCATCCTGTTGCTTATTCTATACTATATGTATGCACAGGGGTAGCTAGTTGCTCTGGTGATCTTGGCAGCTATTAATGGGAATTTCATCATCAAAGTAAGGGGATTTTGGTGGTTTGGGTTGATTTTGCCACCAGGAAACCACAGTTTTCTTCAAGAAGAAATTTGGAGGTTGTTGAACCACAGATAACAGCATTCTAGAAATCTGCAGAAGGGATTTTAGAAAGAGTCTAAAGACCCCTGAAATATTTCTAGGAATGTCTTAAGTTAATGAGAAACAGATGTTTGGGATCCTTCAGTGATGAATATTAGCCAACACTTTGGCTTTGTGCTTTGCACCTAAGGCAAATCAAAACTGTTGGACTTGCTAATCTGAGCTCTTTTGAACTCAGTAAAGAATCCTTCAAGTCACAGGAAGCTGGCAATGCTCCTTGCTGGCCAGCCTCAGGTTACCCAGTACAGTCATTTCCCCAGGCATTCCAGAGCAGTGGTCACAGCACCGAGTCTGACTGAACTTGAGAAGCATTTGGACAATGCTCTCAGGCACACGGAGTGACTCTTGGGGTGCCCTGCTGTCCTGGGTTGACTATATGATGCTTTTATCCCCAATCGTCTTGTTCTGTTTATACTGAATAATAAGTTTTACACCTTTAAGACTCTCTTCCAGACAGTGAAGAGGGGAGGGAAGAAGCGCGCAGTTTGTTTTCAGACTGCTCTCACTCCTCCACATTCCTGCTCCTGGACTGTGTTGTCTGTGGATGGACAGACAGCAGGACAGAGCTCCTTTTTCCGGTTTTTTTTTTTGTTGTTGTTGTTTTTTTTTTTTTTTTGCTTTTAGTTAGTTTTAGCTAGCTGAGGCAAAGAAGTTCCCTGGACTGTGATTTTTTTTCCTTTTTCTTGGACCTGTTCAAGCCTGCTCTGGACTGAACACCCAGAAGAGCACCGGCAGCTCCACCTGTGGCCCCCCTGGCCGGGCCTGAGCCGCGGCATTTCCAGCACCAGAGACTGACCAGAGACTGAGTGAGCCGAGCTGCAACCCGGGGAGGGGACTGTTCTGAATTTGCCCTTTTTTTGGAGCAGTGAGAAGTTTTATTGTTTAATATTGTTTGGGTTCTATTGTTTAACAAACAGGTTTCTTTCCACTTTTTCTCCAAGGAGATATTTTCTCCTGAACCGGTTGGAGGGGGGAGGGGCAATTGAATCTGCTTTTGTAGAGAAGCCCCTCTGGGGGTTATCTCCCAAACTTGCCCTAAACCAGGACATGGCTGGGAGCTGGACTGGATGACCCTGATAGGTGCCTTCTAACTGGGCATATTCTGTGATTCTATGACCCTTATCCACACAGTGAGGTCACTTATTATTTCCTTGAGTTTCCACTCTTTTCTGGTTTTACCTTTAAAGCCAAACACAAAACGGTTTTCCTGTTTCAGGAAGTGAAATGAAGATCATTACCTTGTGTCTTGGTGACAGTCCTGAGCAAGCGTCCCTGCCACCTGTGCCAGCCTCTCAGCCCTGGCTGTGCCTGCCAGCTTCGTGACTCCCAATTTCTGCATCAGGGACAGGAGGAGTTGGGCCGCACACTTCCCCACCTGGGCGTGGCAGCTCCTGGGAAGGAGAGAGCAAACCCTGGGGCACGGGGAGAAGGAGCAGCAGCAGCACAGGCCTTGGCCAGAGCCTGCTCCCTGTCCTTGCTGGGGGAAGGGGGCCTGGCTTCTCCCTGCAGCTGCAGACACCTGCAGAAGGTTCTGTCCTCAGATAAACACAAAGTTAGCATTGGGCTGCTCTGTGCAATGATCCTGATGATCCTGAAGGGCCCCTTCCAACTGGCCATATTCTACAGTTCTGTGATTCTGAGAACTAATAGGCTGCAGGAGGGCAGAAATAGGTGACAAGAGGAAAGAAATGAGGTTGATCGGAGAATGAAGTCACTGAGTTCCCAGAAGATGCAGGATACAGGACCCTTCCCTCCCATCATTCCCATTCTTTCCCTCATCCCTTCCCCCACCCACACACTAGACGCTGAAGAACATCACTGGAAGAAGAACCTACTTGACTCCCCTGTCCATGAGAGCAGCCATTGCTCGTGCAGGAGTCACATTCTCTACCATCATCCCCAGGCTCTGACAGGCTGCCTTCTGAACAAACTCTGGGGAGTTCCACACCATCTGGAGAAGGACTGCAGCAACCTCATCCGCCTCGCAGTCCATGTCCTTCTTCAAGGTCACAAAGAACTCTCCCAGAGTGACAACTGCAGAGTAGGACACCTTGGACCGGAGATTGGTCACCTGGGGAAGACATGATAGGAAACATAAGAATCACCTTGAACAGAAAACCAGTTGCCTTCAGCAGAAATCCCAAGAAATGACAACACATCCCACTGTGTCCAGAGGAACATAAAAGCACAGTAAGAGCAGGAAGATACAAACACTGAAAGGCACTTACTCTGGAACCAATTTCTGACCTCAGACCTGCTTACTGCAAACCAAAAAAAAAACCAAAAAACCAAAACAAAACAAAACCAAAATTCACTAAAGCTTCCTACCTAACCTTTCTAAAATGTCCACTGCCATGATTTTAGGCCCTTTCACTAGAAAATTAAATCAAGGGCTGCTTTCACATCATAAAGACACAAGTCATAAAAATAGAAGAGTCAATTGCTCCTGTTCAGAAAAGCTACACCAGCAGCTGAAGCACTCAGCCAGGAAACAGAAAACACAGGCTCAGATCTACAGACTCATTTGCAGTGTTGAATTACAGCTTGGGCAGAGATTAGGACTCTGGCAAATAACGTCATTAGTGTCTTGATTTTGCCATTTGCACATTGCATTGTAATGGCACCTCACTCACAGACAAGTGTCAGATATTCGACCTACCAGTAAATACAGCTACATGTGCACACAGATCCTACAGACAGCTGACAGACATGGGAAATAGAAGGTCTCAAACCAGAAATGGAGGCACACCCTGAGCACACATGGAGATGAACAAGCACATACCTACTCTGCACATCCTGTATGAAGAATGGGGAACAATTCAAAACAATGTTCTCACCTCGCTGGTAACTGCCAAGCAAATGTCATGAAGTCTGGACAGCAGGACTTCTGAATGGGACTCAGCCAGGTGCTTGATGTTGAAGAGTCCCTTCTCCTTCAGCTCCCTGAAAGGCATGTAACAAAAAGATTGATTTTTCTCTCTGCCCAAGAAGTAGGCAGCACCCTCCAAAATGACCAGGCTGGCAGCTCAAGCCATGGGAGGTGCTTTTCAAGGAGTACTTAATGAAATCGTGGAATGTGTTGCCACAGGATGCTGTAGCTGTCAAAAGCATGCACAAATCCAAGAGGCAAAGAGAGGGCTTTCAGAGACTTCATTCGTGGCTGTTTAAGAAGACAGCCTTCCTGAAATCTCTGGCACATGAAGTCCCTCTGCCGCTGCTTCCTAGAAGCTGTGAGGCTGGGCCATGCTGCTGTTTCTTCTCAGTTCCCTGTACCTGTCCCTGAGACACAGTCCCATTGGGCTGTTACTGGGGCATTTTCCTTCTTTGTCTGCCCCAGCAGGCAGTTCAGCAGTGAGAGTCTGCACTGGCACTCTGGAGCTGAGTTTCCACTCTTCAGTCTAGGCCTGTATGTCTCACCCACTCCACCCCACCTCACAAATTCCCAAAAAAATCAGCAGGATGCCCCAGAAGATTCCAGCCCTGGGCAAGAACTGTTGAAACTCTGGCTTACTCAAAACCCCCCTACCTAAAACAACTTGCACAACAGCCACATGTTATTTCAAAGCTGCAAACAACTCCATCTCTCAGCACTTGCTTTGTGCAGGCCCTCAGCTCCAGGAAGGAGTGTGAGGCATCAGGGCTGCAGCACAGGGCTGGCGACCGATCCCACAGGCACCCCTGAGCCTCATCAGGACACTCACAGCTGCAGAAGCTCTCTGCACCTCACAGGGCACCAAAGAGAATGGGGAAGAGAAAGCAGAAGAGAAAGGGCAAAGCAAAGGCCACTGCAGAAGGAGATGAACCGTTGGAGGTTTCTTATGGTTCTCCCAATATGAATGGAGGCCTTACCCCTGTGTGAATGAAGCATCCAACAGGGAGTGATCAAAAAGCCATCAGAAAGACAACCAATATTACCTCACATTTGTAGGCTTGTAACTTCTGGGCCTATTTGTACCTGTGTATAATTTTGGGACACACTGGGAGTACTGACAAAATATCTCAGGCCCATAGGAAGCAGTGAGAAGGAAAAAGTTAACTTCCAAAAGTGCAAGATTCCTAGAGGATTTTATTTCTTTTTCCTTCTCTTCTGCCATGAGCCCCTCAGGAGTAATGACAGGCTGAGGGACTTGAAAGCACAACTCAGTCCATTGCTCAGAAAGAGGAACTCCCTGGAGCTGCTTCTGGGACTCACATGCAGGAGATGACAGGGAGAGCCTGTCACCTGCCCTTGCTGTCAGCAGTGGGAGCAGAGAGAAATCTTACTCAGTCCCACTGGGCCAGTGGCCCAAGGCACCCAAATCTGTACACTCAAAACTGCTGCCATCCTGCTTCTGCCTTCAGCCAGCAAATCATCTCTTTGCACAGCTTTCTCTCTTCCCTCAACATTTCCTTTGCAGCTCCATGGAGCAGCTGCCAAAGCCAGGAAACAGCATGGACCTGCTGCAGCTGGAGCGGTGCTGCAGAGCAAGGCCAAGAAAAGGCTGCTCTCCAGTCTTTATCCTCTCACTGCTCTGCAGAGGTTTCAGCAGTGCCCTTTGGCCCTCTGGGCTCTCGGGGCTCAGAGGCACCAGCGAGACACGCTTCTGACCAACCCGAATGCTGTGAGGGACACAGAGTGATGGGGCCTTTCTTACCAGTCATCGCTGCCCAGCAAGGAGAGTGCCTCCTGCAAGGACTGCTGTGGCTCTGAAGAGGCTCTGTCCTTCTGCCCATGCCCACGGAGCGGCTCCTCTTGGCGCTGGGCACCAGTGGCCGTCTGCGAGGTCACTGCAAGGAGAGGGTCGGCCATGGGCGCTGCAGGCCCAGGCAAGGCACCCGCCATGGAGCGGCCTGCAGCCCCATCTCCCAGCCAGGGTTCCCTGTGGTGCCAGCTGGCACTGGCTCAGAGACTGACCTGCTGTCTGCCTCCTGGGGCTCCTTGCTTGCTTCCAGCCTTCCCCAGCTGGGCACAGCTCCAGGCTAAACCTGACAATTGCCCTGCAGCCCCAGCTCCCCAGGGCCACAGGTGCCACGGCCAGCGGCAGGTTCCTGCGGCCGCAGAGCTCCCGCTCCCTGCCAGACAGCGCTGACCAGCAGCACTCGCTGCCCAGGTGGGAACCCCTCAGTGCCCCTCTTGTCTCAGCACCCTGATTTCCCCAGCCCTGAGGACAGGAGCACTCTGCAGCTCCCTGAGGAGAGACCTGCAGCTGCCTGGAGACAGCACCAAACCAAGCCTGAACAGGCCAGCCCTGCTGGGCCCGGCTCAATCCCCACGGAGCAACGACCAGGGAACAGCCATACCTGACCCTTCACACCTGACAGTGCCTCTGTTTCCATTAACTTCACATATTCTAGACAGAGGCAGCTGACTGCACATACATTTAGCCTACTGTTGGGAAGGCAGTGGTTTATGGATTTTGTTCTTTCCAAGCATTGTGAAACTTTGCTCTTTCAGAGGTACACACTGGCTGTATTTCAAAGATGCTATGGGGAAATGTATTTGTCATCTAATGGCTGTATTTGCAAACTCAGACATTTCTAAACTTTCTCTTGTGGAAAAATGCAATTTCCATACTAGACAGTTGATAAAAAAAGCCTTCCAAATACGTCCTGGGGATAAAAATAGGCAAATACAGATGCACATTGTTGGCACATGCACTCTGTTGTTAATCAATTGGCCTGGGTTTGCCTTAATTGAATTTCTTGGTAAAGAAAGGAATTAACAAGGTATGAAAAAATCAGATGGTAAATGCATTTCTTATGAAACCCATCTGTCATCAAAAGTACTGTCAATCAAAAATTTCACATCATGTACTCAAAAGCTCATTTCCTCTTGTGTAGATGAAAACATTTGAGCTGTCTAAAAGGATGGAGTATAAATATTACACAGAATCTAGACAAACTGCTCTAGACTTTGTAGGGCTTTTGTGCTACCTTGCATGTTCTCACAAAGTATGGAGGAACCAAAACATCAGAACTATTCAGGCAGGAGCTAATCTGGGTGTCACTGATGTACCTCAGCCACTGACACCAGTGATGGCACTGCAGAAGTATGTAGACATACACACATCTAGATTCACTGTGAATGGAGAGCCACATCAGGCTAGTTCTGGTCAATTCTGAACATGGAAGTAGCATCACTAGCAAAGAGCATTGAAGTATCATTCCTAGCTGCCTTCTTCTTATCTCGCCCTGCTTGGCATCACAGCACAGGCAGGCTGCCCACAAAGGAGAGACAAGAGCCACTAGGGACTGTCTGCTGTGCATTTCCTGCAGGCAGCAAACAGCCTGGGAGCAGCAGGCAGCCCCTCCTGGCTGTCACCTGCTGCACACAGCCGCTGTCTTTGCTGGGTGACACAGGAGGCACTGCTTGTTCCCTCTTGGCACTGCAGGCCCTGGATGGCGGCAGCCAGGAGCCATCGGGCACTGCTGGGAGCAGAGGCACAACTGCACCAAGGCACTGACGGCCCTGCAGAGACAGCCCTTGCTGGACAGCAGAAAAGCTGGCTGCAGAGCCGGACTGCAGACAGGCAGAGGGCCGAGATGGTGAGTGGACAGCAGATGATGGTGGCACTCGTAGGTGCACGGTGAGCACAGCCTGGCATGCTGCCCCATAGCTCATCGCTGCAGTCACAGCTGCCTCCTGGCACCAGTGCTGTAGTTTGGAGTATTAGGATGGGCAAAAGCCAGAGCTTAGGCCTTCAGCACGGACTTTATTCAGCCCCACTTTCCAATGGATCTCTAAGAACCAACTCTCTAGTGCTACCAAACTGGAGTAACTGAAAAGTAGATTTGCTGCTCATTCTCAGGACAGCCTATAGCCCCAAGATCCCAGCTGTGCTGGCTGAGGCAGGAGACACTTTGTGCTCCTTGTGCAGGGAAAAAGCCATGCAGGGAAAAGCTTCCATGGAGCAGGCTTACCTGAGGAGTTGCGTGGGAAGCTGCCATCTCCAAGGATGGTGGGCTTATTGGGCAGTAAGGGCACGTTGTCCTGCTTTCTCAAGACCTTCTTCTTCAAGGCAGTACCAGGGTCTTTTCTCTGCACCCTAGGAGCTGTGCCATCAACAGGTGGTAAGCTAAAGGCTGCAGGAAGCAAAGAAGAACTTGTAAGTGGAGGGTGCTGGACAGGTTGACAACAAAAGTTGCTGGAGCTGGGCAACATCTCTTTGTTATCCCAAAGAACTTCAAGTATAACAATGGTATACCACTTTATACCAAGATAACACTAACAAGGGACAGTGATCACAGAATCCTAGAAGAGTTTGGGTTGGAAGGCACCTTTAACCACCGTCTAGTCCAAGCCCTGTGAGCAGGGATATCTTCGTCTAGATCAGGTTCCACAGAGCCCCATGTAAACTGGCCTTGAACACCTTCAAGGATGGAGCAACAACAGCTTCTCTGGGCAAACCTTCCAACTTTTCATCCCCTTCATTATAGAAAAAATTCTCCCTGATATCTAGTCAAAATCTACCCTCTTCTAGTATAAAACCAACCTGCAGTGACGCTTCCTCGAAGAAACAAGGAAAAGCCAGTATTGCCTTGCTTTTGTTCTCCTGTTCCAGACACTGGCAGGGGAAGTTACCCAAGAAAGTGCAGCTAACCTTGCGTGCTGCCCTGGGGCTGAGTGCTGCCTCCTGAGGGCCCCGCTGCCGCCCTCGGGCAGCGCTCACAGCCCTGCAGGCAGAGCCCGGCCGGGATTCAGTCGGGAACGCTGCTTGCTCCCGGGGCTGCAGCAGAAGCACTGCCTGGGGCTTCAGCACAGCTCTACAGCATCAGCTCCTCAGCAGGGAGCAGCAGGAGAAGGATCTCTGGTGTTTTCATGAGAAGGAATGGAGCTTTGTTTCGTCCAGGTGGAATCCCAGTTGAAAAGCAGTCTTTTGGCCTCGCCTTCCCTGGAGGCTGCTCTCCAGGAGAGAGTCTGAAGCCCCAGTGTACTTTGCAAGACAGAATTTTTTACTCTGAAAGACTTCAGAGGTGAAGTTGGGAAGCTGATATTCTGTTACTGACTCAGGGAGGCCATGGGCAAGACTCTTCATGCCTCTGCATTTTATTTTGGGAAACAGAAACAAATAAGCAAGCTTCTACTCAGATGCAAGCAGAACAGCCCCCCAGTCTGACTGCAGCCATGTGCAGGGGGCAAGCAAGTGGTCAAAAAGGACCACAAGTGTAGCCACCACTTACTTGCTTCAGCTGCGTCCCTGGTCTCAACTGTCTCAGGAAGAAGCTGCAAGAATCTTTTCTTTTGTCTCCTTTTCTTCATCTCTTCCACAAAATACTTTGTGTCCATTGGCTCCAAGTTCTCTTGAGCCAACTCCCACAGTGCAGCACGGATCTAGGTGCAATGGAAATACATCACAGACTGTAAGCAGAGACACACAAACCAGACACAACATCTCATCAGGAGCACAGAGTCCACAGGGTGCCATAGGCTTCAATGCAGCTCCATATCCATTCCAATAGTTTCAGAGGAATGTCTCCTGTCCTCACCTTGGCAATTACACACAGTGAGGTGGAACAGTTCAGTGCCATGACCTTCCACTGCTGCAACTGCAACCTATGTCAGGAAGCCCTGCTTGAAGCATGAATTCATAGGAGTGCTCCAAGACAGATGAAGAGCTCACATGACAGTGAGCAGGCAGTTCAGTTCCTACAGGCCATGGCAGCAGAATAAAAACCATGTGCAATGCCCAGCAAGGAGTGGTAATGAGCTGTTGCTTAACACTCATGGCCAGGAGTTGCAGCTATTTCTCACTTCCTGGCTTCTGAAGGACTCAGCTCTGAAGGACTCTGAAGGACTTGATCTGTGAGAACACGAGACCAAAAGGAGGACTCGTGTGAAAACAAGTTGCAGAAACGCTGAAGTTAATGAGCAGAAACCTTGAGAATGAGAGGGCTGTGAGATACAGCCACAAAGGTAACCAGGAAAAGTCAAACTCTCCCATTTTCTTTTGCAGACTTGCTTACACTCAACATTAGAGTCTTTGCTTCTCTGCTTCTGAGGGTGCACTTTGCCCACATTCACTGATGTGTAGCTTGCTCTGTTATTCAGAACTTCTCTAAAACAGCTTTTGCACATAAAGATTGCTTCTGGTGTGACCTTAGCACCATGTCCAAGCTAGTGACCTTGGCACCACTGGAAATAGCCACGCAATTGCTCTGGAGCTGTCAAATATATTCCCAAGAGAATCCCCATCTCCCAGGGCGGGGGGAAGATCATGATTTTCAGTGACATTTTGTGCCAAGTACTAAACAGCCACTGGAAAGGAAGTCTGTTCATCCCTGTCCTTGTCCCTTACCTTTCCAAAGCCGTCCTTCAGCTCTCTGTCCCTCGTAAGACCAGGACTGGTGGGATGATCTGTCTCCTTGGCCTGGCTCAGAGGGAGGCCTGGGAATGGAAGCAAAGGTTCCTGTAAATCTCTGGCAGAGTTCAAGCCCCCAAAAATGCCGTGCTGGGCAACAGGCAAGACAGGTTCCAGGTTGCAGAGCTCTCATAAAACACAGAGATTGGGACTGAGAGCAGCAAGGTCCACATGCCTAGACCCTCTCCCAAGGGATGGGCTACTGGCAGCAGACATGACATTACTCTGCTGGCCAGCAGACTGAAACCTGCTGCATGGTGAAGGCCAGAGCCCCTGGATGCTGGAGAGCCTCTGTGCCTGATAGAGAAGGGCAGAGATGGAGATTGCTCTTGACAGAGATTCTTATCTGCCCTTATTCATGCTGATTTTAGTAAACATCTTCTTTCCAGCTCCTGGAAGAAGTCACAGGTACTAATACATATATGCACTTGGATTTACATTTTCTTCTCTTTGTTGGACTGTTTTGGAGGACATTCAAAGAAAAGCTCAGCATTGCAGGAGTGTTACCCAAACGTGAACTGTGTCCTTGAGACTAGATATTTCATTTTCCCCAAGGATGTTCATTCTAAACTGTATGAGATTGGGCCACTTTCAAGCTAGTCTGACCAAAGGCTGATTTTCTAATTTCAAGTAGAACAATGGAGCTCATTCTGAAATACTCTCCAACAGAGCTGTTAAAATTCAGAGAACTAATCATTCTATACAACAGCTTCATAGAGGACAAAATCAAGTGGCAGCACAGTAGGAAAAAAAGGAATTCTTAAATCAGAATTTTTTGCTCCTGCAGAATGGTCAGCTTAACAATAAAAAAGGAGAGTTAGAAATGGGCTTTGAGGAAGGTAGGGAATTCAGGGTGGAAGGCAATGCCTTGGAGGGTAAAAGCATTTGGGAAGTTGGCAGGGAAACTCCTGATCCCAGGGTAACCTCCTTGGAACCACTGCAGTCATTCAGGTCAGAAAAATGGACACACAAAAGGTAACAGAGGTCACAATGCAAACCTAAAACATCTGAAGCTCCATATTTCATGGGACACATTTCCTGGAAACTTCTAAAGAGCTGGACAGGGAAGCATGGTCCTACGGACAGACACTGGAGACAGCCCAGGGGAAAACCCTGCCCCACTTCCACAGAGGCACCCCAAGAACAGCCTGGCCTGTGGGCTGCCCTGGGACAGCAGGGAGCCCCGAGCCCTGTGCTCTCCAGCAATGGCTCAGCTGCACATGCACCCTCCTGCTCCTCTGCCTGCCCCACAGCTGAGCAGCCCTCCAGCTGCACGGGGCACTGGCAGCAGCACAGCTCATTGCAGGGCCACATGCAGGGCACAGCTGTTCCCTGGCAATGTGCACAGCCTGGCTGGGCTGCCACAAGACCCTTCCTCCCAGCAGAGAGCGGCCCAGCTCCCCCCTCACCTCTGTGTGAGCCTGAGCCAGGCTCCTGGGGCTCCTGGGCCAAGGCCCCCTGAGCCGGCCGGGAGCCCAGACCTCCATTCCCAAGGTCGGGCTTCGGCACATAGGTCTCCAAGCCAAACAGGTCAGCCAGTTTCCTTGGGAACAGAGGCATCCCAGGTCCTATCTTGCACCAAGAGCTCTTTCCCTTCTTCCTCTGGGTGTTTGCAGCAGGCTCAGAAGAAGCTGTAATTCAGGTACAAGAGAAGAAGTGAGTTAATTGAACTCATGCCTTTACAATCAACCCATCTAATGGGTGAGGCATTCAAAGCACATTTTAGTTACTGAAAAGATTGGTTGGTTTCTTATTTTACATAAAACCAGCATCAGTTTAATTTCTCTGAACACTATGGAGCTGGCAAGCCAGGAGAGAAGGGTTCTACTATTTATGTGTTGCCTGTTGCCTCCCCACTACTACAGGATCCCTTTCCTTCCAAACAGTTGGAAATTCACAGTGGTCTCTAGAATCGGACACTGTCAAGGAAATCATTGTTTTCAAAAGTAGCTTTCTAGGCCTTTGTTTCTGTAGGTCCCACTCAATTTGAGGTTGGGTTTTGCACATTTGGGATTTTTATATTACTCTTTACAACAAAGGAAGTGCTGGGACACAAACAATGGCACCACGTGTTACACATAAAAGAAGCTTTGCTTTCTCCATTAGATGTGCCCAGTATTCTGCGAGCCTGTATTTGTAGGGAACAAAGTGGTCATCCAAAAGTGCCAATTCTGCTCTACTTGCCTCTTCCTGGGGTTCATTCCCCGCTTTTTTTTCAGCAGAGTCACCCAAACCCAACATAAACATGGCCTGCCTCAAAACATTTCTGATCTTGGCTGATATGGTCAATTCAAAATTTTCCTAATGGAAATAGCAGAGGGCAGATCATTCTAAAATACTCTCCATCAGACCTGGAGGATCATTCTAAAATACTTTCCATCAACATGTAATTCTTTACATGGCTTCACGGAGGATAAAATCATATGGCATCCAAGCAGAATGAGTGTCTTAAAACTGGATTCTTTCACCCTGTAGAATGCTGGGGTCAGTAATAAAAGTAAAACAGGCAGGGTTTAATAAGATAGGTACTTTCTAGTCCAGAACTGATCCAGCAAAAATGTCACCTAACTTACTGAGCAGTACTACTCCTGAGCTGCATTTAGCACTCCAGCTGCATATCAGGAAATAAAGAGTCATTCCAAAGGGGCCACACCCAGGATTTGGCAGACCTAGCTCTGATCCCCAAATGGACCAGGGGATCTGATCCCTTTTTCTGCATCAGCAGAATTATTTCTCCAAGTCTCATCTCTCCTAGCATGACACGCCCAGAGATGGCAAAGGAACAACAACAGTGTCACTGGGGCTTTCAACTTGAAAGCATTGGCTGAGCCAGATGCCCCAGAGACTGCATTTTGTCTGGCACATTCCACTTGTCAGGGATCAGGCAAGGCAGGGACAGGGACAAGGCAGAAGGCATCTCCTCCCCCAGCCTCAGCCTGCAGCACTGACACAGGCAGAGACAGCCAGGGAAGAGATTTGTCATTGTGAACCTGCCACGGGTGGCTTTGATCTTGTGCTCTCAGAGGATGACAAATTCACACCCTGCCTAAGCTGCATCCACCTGGAAGCCTCCTTCTCCTTCACTGCAAAATTCAAAAGGACTTTCTGTCATAGGAGCTTTCCCTATTTCTGCCAGTGCAAAACCAGGCAGTGCCCATGAATCTCCTCCAGATCTCAAAGGGTTCAGCTCAGAAACTGCCCCAAGGAAAGGTATTCTCCTTCAAAAGCAGGAGAAAGGAGTGGTAACATTTCTCATTTCATGCTAAATGACTTCATTTTCCCTACTAAGTGTGATACTAGGAAGGCTTCAGGAAGATAAAAGGCATGTGCAGGAAAAAGAGGAATGTTTCCTTTTCCTGTACTGCATTTCCAGGGCCCCAAGCCACCACTCCAGCTCTTGCCACCCAACACTTCCCACTGGAGGAATTTTCACTGCACCACCAGAGCACACCCGCAGGGACTGGACTCTGGGAGACTCCACTGAACCCATCAAGGAATTGAAATTAATTTAATAAAATTTTCAAAAGAATGGGTTTTAACCAAGCTCTCCAAATGTCACCTCTGAGGCAAGACTACAATGGTCATTTTAGGACAGGCATGCCCTCTACCTACCTGCATCCTCAGAGCTGTTCTCTTTGCTTCTGCTGCTGGGTCTTGGCCTGGAGAAAATAGAGGACAAAAGAACATATGAGGAGGTAGAAAGAGAAGGGAGGGAAAGGGCGTACCATGAAAGGAGGCAAAGTTATTAGCATGGTCACTGTGATGAAGGGGGAAATGCAACACATAAACCCAACAAGATGCCAAGCTGATTAACTGTCCTTGGGCTTTCTGTTTCTGGAGTCACACAGAGCTGGCCAAGCTCTGGCTGAAACACAGCAGTCATTCTTCAACTTGCATCAAAACTCCCCAAGTCTGCTGCCTCTCCTTTTGGAGCCAAGTGGTTCCTAGAGCCTCTCTGAAGCAGCAAGAGCTGCTGAGCTGAGACACGAGTCTGTATGGAGGGCAGCTACTTTTGTACTGCTGCCAAAGCTTGACTTTGCCTGCTCCTGCATTACCCTGGTGACAGCCTTGTTCTACGTGTGGTCAGAGCACCGCTGTCTCCTGAGAATGACATTATACCATCTGGCTCTTTCCAGAACAAAAAGGCTTTTTCCAACTCAGCTCTTAGGGAAGGATATTCAGATCACACTTTCAAAGCCCTACTGAAGATTTTCAATTGGAAGGATACTTCTGTGACTCCTTCTTTATTGTTATCACTTGGATCAGCTTGACAGCTTCATTTTCTCATACATATCCAAGCCAGTACCTTTCCATCAGGTACAGTCCTATGCCTCTTCTCAAGCAATTTGCCCTGTTTGATCTTAAGCTCAGATCAAAATACTAAACATCAATCAGATTATACATCTATATCCCAAAATTTCTCTGGGATCTCATTTCACAGTGGAGGCCCAGGCACCTTGAATTTACACTTGAAGATTACAGGAGCAGCACCTGAAATTGCAGACACCTCTCCAGGAGCCAATATTTGCCCAAACATATTCTCCTGTTTGCAGAAGTTGACAGTCAAGGATCACAGCATTCAAGGATCTTCAGGATCCAGACCCATGCAGTACAACTACCAAATGACATCACAACCACTGCAGAGGCAATCAATAGCCAAGTCCAGCCCTGGACGCATCTTGAGGAGCTTTTAAGCCCTTCCTCCTCTTCCCCACCACAGCCCCTGCTCTTGGGGCATTGGTGTTGGGATTGACATTGTGCTGGATCATCACAGATGGGCAAGATGGTGAAAACACAGATGTTTGCATACATACACGGGACAGCTGACTGTGCAAAATAATCACACGAGATGGGAGGAGTGAGGTGAACAGCACACTGGAGCAGCAGACACCTTGGCTTACCTCATCTCCCGGGACTCCTGGGAATCCAGCTGGGGAGAGCTTGGCAGGGACCCCGCAGCACTGCCCACAGGGGGACTTCCTGCCTTGCCTATTGGGGGGATCAAAGGCAGTCCCAGTGACCCCTTCTTCATATCCCCACCAATGGAATGCAGCAAGGCAGCCTGGAAAGAGTAGAACACAGGGCTCAGATCAAGCATCCAGCCTTGCCCCCCTTCATGCCTCAAGACATCTAGCCATGTAATTGATTTGGATCTGGCAGGAATAGCCAAACCTATGGAGCAGCTTGGCTTAGGACAGGGAAAGTTGACCAAGGAAAGGGAGGTGGTGAGGGAGAGACCATGCCCCAGATTTGCCCCCTCTCCCTTCATGCTCATTTCTCTGCAAGTGTGGCTGCATTCCCAGCTGGCATCCACAAGTTTGACATCAAGATATCCTGGGGTGCCACTGTTGCCACTGGCCTTCTGGATGGCATGGGAATGGGTTTAGATCACTGTTCTCTCCCTGCCCCTTAGGCACCCAACAGCCAGTATTGATCCACAGCACATCCCCACAAAGCCATTCTGCAGGATGACAAAACCTGCTTTTCTCAAGCCCCTCTCTTCTGCTGCTGCTGCTGCCCTTCCCTCCTACACTTCCCCAGCAGCCTTTGAGCCCATATGCTGCTGCTGAGCTCTCGGGATGCTCGCTGCTCTCCAGCTCCCACACATCCATCATCTCAGGCTCACTGGCATTTAGGAAGTCCAGCAGAGCTCCCTGCCCTGCTGCTCTCTGCAAGGTCTCTGCCTGCCCAAGTTCCTCCAGAGCCCCCATGCCATGGCCAGGAAGGGGGGTGGAGGCAGCAGGGGCAGATGCACACCCTTCCTTCTTAACCCATCATTTCTGGCCCAGCTAAGGAGCCAACTCAGGACCTGTTCAAACTTCAGTGAGAGGGTCAGGTCCTGTCAGGGATACATGGGGCCCTTTCTCAGCCAGGCTGAAATCAATACCCAAGCCTTGGATTGGATATTTTGTCTACCAAAGCTGTTGTTCATCTGCCTCCTCCTGCACCCCACAGCAAACCCAGAACAACTGCAGCTCCTGGCCCTGCTGCCAAGGCAATCGTGTGCCTGGGCTCGGGGCTGCTCTCCCCATGGCCACCTCCCATCCCTTCCCTCTGGACAAAGCCGTGCCAGAGCACACAGCTGCCCAGAAGCTGATAAGTCTGGAAACAGCAGCAGAGGATGTCTGGCTCTCACCACCTCTGAAGCTGAGATAACCTGGAACTGACTTTGCAGGACTGCCTGCTCCAACAAACACCTTTTTGCTTCCCAGCCAGACAGAGCAGGCAGAAAACATCACCAAGACATAGAGATGGTTCACAGATACCTATAGTTTACTAAATCTAGAAGGATAGCTTTTCCAGATTAGACAGCTTTAGCTGCTCTGACTGCTTGTTGGTGTTTTCTCAGCCATAAGACAGAGGAGGAACCACAACAGAGCCCAGAAACCATTCAAAGACCTCTCCTGCTATTGATCCACACTGAGCATGTGAAGTCTCCACCACACACCCAATGCCAGCCTGAAGTGCAGTGTCCAGCTGAGCTCTTCCTCGACTCAGCTGCTTCCCTGGGCTCACACCACAAGAAAAGGTCTCCAAGCTCAGCCTACAGCAAATAAACTGGAAATCTTCTGCACAGGTCTTAGCTTGGTCTCCTTACCTTATAACTTTTTCCTTCTGAACTCAGCTCCTGGTTTTTTCTACACCCATCATCACAGCCAGTGCCATTTTTCTTGTTCTCTTTCTCCATCCTGTACATTTCATTTGTGTTAGGAGAAGGAGAGCTCTTCCGGATGGGAGGCAATGGCTTGGAGGGAAGCAGTGAAGAGGGACATGGCCGGAAAGACTTGGAAGAATTGAACCTATTCTTGCCTGCAAAATGGAGGAATTTTCACTGCACCACCAGAGCACACTCGCAGGGACTGGACTCTGGGAGACTCCACTGAACCCATCAAGGAATTGAAATTAATTTAATGAGATTTTGAAAAGAATGGGTTTTAACCAAGCTCTCCAAATGTCACCTCTGAGGCAAGACTACAATGATCATTTTAGGACAGGCATGCCCTCTACCTACATGCATCTTCAGAGCTGTTCTCTTTGCTTCTGCTGCTGGGTCTTGGCCTGGAGAAAATAGAGGACAAAAGAACATATGAGGAGGGAGAAAGAGAAGGGAGGGAAAGGGCGTACCATGAAAGGAGGCAAAGTTATTAGCATGGTCACTGTGATGAAGGGGGAAATGCAACACATAAACCCAACAAGATGCCAAGCTGATTAACTGTCCTTGGGCTTTCTGTTTCTGGAGTCACACAGAGCTGGCCAAGCTCTGGCTGAAACACAGCAGTCATTCTTCAACTTGCATCAAAACTCCCCAAGTCTGCTGCCTCTCCTTTTGGAGCCAAGTGGTTCCTAGAGCCTCTCTGAAGCAGCAAGAGCTGCTGAGCTGAGACACGAGTCTGTATGGAGGGCAGCTACTTTTGTACTGCTGCCAAAGCTTGACTTTGCCTGCTCCTGCATTACCCTGGTGACAGCCTTGTTCTACATGTGGTCAGAGCACCGCTGTCTCCTTAGAATATTACAACTCCTTGTTTTTTCAAGAAGAAGGATCAGATCGAACACCCTTGGGTATGACATTGTGCTACGTCATTATAGGTGTGCAAAATGGTGAAAACACAGATGTTTGCATAAACACTGGGGACAGCTGACTGTGCAAAATAATCACACGAGTTGGGAGGAGTGAGGTGAACAGCACACTAGAGCAGCAGACACCTTGGCTTACCTCATCTCCCTGGAATCCTGGGAATCCAGCTGGGGAGAGCTTGGCAGGGACCCCGCAGCACTGCCCACAGGGGGACTTCCTGCCTTGCCTATTGGGGGGACCAAAGGCAGTCCCAGTGACCCCTTCTTCATATCCCCACCAATGGAATGCAGCAAGGCAGCCTGGAAAGAGTAGAACACAGGGCTCAGATCAAGCATCCAGCCTTGCCCCCCTTCATGCCTCAAGACATCTAGATATGCCCTCAGCTGGGACCTGGCAGGAATAGTCAAACTGATGGTGCGGTTGGCCGAGGATGGGGAATGGAAAGGGAGGTGGTGAGGGAGAGACCATGCCCCAGATTTGCCACCCCTTCCCTTGTGGTGACTTCTCTGCAAGTGTGGCTACATTCCCAGCTGGCATCCACAGGTGTGACATCAAGGTGTTCTGGGCTGCCACTGCCTCCACTGGCCTTGTGGATGGTATTGGAGTGTGTTTAGATCACTGTTCTCTCTCTGACCCTAAGGCACCCAACAGCCAGTATTGATCCACAGCACATCCCCACAAAGCCATTCTGCAGGATGGCAAAACCTGCTTTTCTCAAGCCCTTCTCTTCTGCTGCTGCTGCCCTTCCCTCCTACACTTCCCCAGCAGCCTTTGAGCCCAGATGCTGCTGCTGAGCTCTCGGGATGCTCGCTGCTCTCCAGCTCCCACACATCCATCATCTCAGGCTCACTGGCATTTAGGAAGTCCAGCAGAGCTCCTTGCCCTGCTGCTCTCTGCAAGGTCTCTGCCTGCCCAAGTTCTTCTTGAGCCCCCATGCCATGGCCAGGAAGGGGGGTGGAGGCAGCAGGTGCATAGGCACCTTTCCTTCATATCCCATCATGTCTGGCCCAGCTAAGGATCCATATCGGGACCTGTTAAAACTCCAGTGAAAGGGTCACTTCCTGTCAGCAAAAACATCTCAGAGTTCTACCTACAGCAAAGAAATTGAAAATTTACCACACAGGATTAGCTTGGTCTCTTTACCTTATGGCCTTTTCTCTCTGAGCTCAGCTCCTGTATTTTTGCCCGGTGCTCGTCACAGGCACTGCCATTTTTCCCATTCTCCTGCTCTCCACTGCGTGTCTGACTTGGTGTGGTAGAAGGAGAGCTCTTCTGGATGGGAGGCAATGGCTTGGAGGGAAGGAGCATAGAGGGATTTGCCAGAGAAAACCTCTTGGCGAGAGGGTAGCCAGTCAGGCCTGCAAAGTGGAGACACAAAATGTAACAGAGGCCACAATGCAAACCTAAAACATCTGAAGCTCCATATTTCATGGGACACATTTCCTGGAAACTTCTAAAGAGCTGGACAGGGAAGCATGGTCCTACGGGCAGACACTGGAGACAGCCCAGGGGAAAACCCTGCCCCACTTCCAGAGGCACCCCAGGAACAGCCTGGCCTGTGGGCTGCCCTGGGACAGCAGGGAGCCCCGAGCCCTGTGCTCTCCAGCAATGGCTCAGCTGCACATGCACCCTCCTGCTCCTCTGCCTGCCCCACAGCTGAGCAGCCCTCCAGCTGCACGGGGCACTGGCAGCAGCACAGCTCATTGCAGGGCCACATGCAGGGCACAGCTGTTCCCTGGCAATGTGCACAGCCTGGCTGGGCTGCCACAAGACCCTTCCTCCCAGCAGAGAGCGGCCCAGCTCCCCCCTCACCTCTGTGTGAGCCTGAGCCATGCTCTCAAGGGAAGAAGTGAGTTATGTGAAGTTAATCACTTTTATCATCAACACATCTAATAGGTATGGCACTCGATGGGAATAATTTTTAATTATTGGGAAAATTTCTTTGGTTTTCTTTTTCATGAAACTAGTCTGCGTTACATTCCTCTCAACAGTATTGAGTTAGCAAGTGTGAAGGGAAGGGTGGAAGGCTCCAAACATAAGAGGGGAAAAAAATTTCCTCCTTGCGGCTGGCCTTCTGGGAATCCCTAGGAAAGACCCACACAGCTGTGACTGCTATTTCTGAAAACCACAAAGACCTCTCAGCAAGCAGGCAGGCCTTATTGGTGTTTCTGTACCACCGTAATACCATCCCCTGGGTGGGACCCCATCAGCAAGCAGAGGAAGAACAGGAAATTTTTCTGTACTGAGACCCAACATTGATGGTAAAGAAAGCAACAGGACTTGCATCTCATGGCCAGTTTGTGGGCAGCTGTGGCCACAGTCCCTGTCCTGGCTGACAGTATGACTGATTTGGCTACTGTCAAACAGGAGAAAGCAGAGTAAACTAATGACAGAATGTTGTGATTCCATGGGCGCCCTTGCAGGATCCTCTGTAGCTGTCAGCCACCTACTCTGACACAGAGCCAGCACTGACCACCACGGAACAGTTTTCCCTGAAATATGGTGGGATTTGTTTTCCATTTGGCTTCAGCCTTTCAGCTCCTTCCTATCCTCACCTTTTCCTTCAGAGGTTTTTCCTTTTCCACTAAAGTCCATCTTCAAACCCGTGCTTCTGCCTGGCAGAAGGATCTGGGTTTGACTCTGGGAACACTCTCAGAGCTGACAGTGACAGGAGCTTGGTGCCCAGCCTCAGAACAAGGCCGGGTGACTCCGATCGCCAGCGCTCGGCACAGAGAGGCAGAGCCAGACGCGTCTGCTGCCGCTGCGGCCGTGCCAACCACAACCTGCACAGCCTTCACAGCCCCAGCGTGGGGCTGCCCCTTTGTGACACAATAGCCCATGGGGCTGCCCCTTTGTGATGCAATAGCCCGTGGCTCTCTCATTTCCATGGCTGCAAAACCCCACCCCAACTCCATCCCCTTCCCTTCCCAAGGGCAGCCAGCCCTGAGCCCAGCCTGGCCAGGCCTGAGGCTTTCACACTGTCTAGGAAGTAAACCCTTTCCAAAGCTACTTTTCAAGTCCTTTATTTCTGTAAATTCATTTCTGTAATTTATTTCTGTAATTCCCACTCAGATCTGGGTTGCAGCTGGTTGGTGTGGGAATTGGTTAATTTCTCTTCACATCAAACAAAGTGCTGGGACACAAAGAATGGCACCGGGCCGTGGAAGTAAAAGCAGCTTTGCACTCCCCAGTAGATGACCCCAGAATTCAGCTGGCCGATAGCTTTAGAGAACAAATTGACCATCCAAATATTCCACTTTTGCTCTGCTTCATTGTTCTAGGGGTTTATTCCCTGCTTGCTTTTTTGCATAAACACCCAAACCCAACATAAACATGATCTGCCTCAAAACATTTCTGATCTTGGCAGTTCCTGACAATTCAAACTTTTCATGATGGAAATAGCACAGGGCAGGTTATTCTGAAAAAAGTGGATAAAACTAATCCTGCTTGATTTGGCAAAACTAAGCCTGAGCCATGGGACCAGTGGGTCTGATCCCTTTTTCTGCATCTGCAATATTATTTCTTCAAGTCTCATGTCTCCTGTCTATTCAAAGAAGCTTTGCACTCTGCATCAGATGCCCCCAGTGTTCAGTGGGCCCATATCATCAGTGTATCTCTAGGGTGTAAACTGGCCATGCAAAGTTCTCCCTCATTGTGGCAGGGGTTTATTCCTGCTTGCTTTCCTGCAGACACACCCAAACCCAACATTGCAACACCTGCCTCAAAACAATTCTCATTTGGACTGTCTCTGAAAATTCAAACCTATACTCAGAGCGTTTCCCTGTCCCCAGGGCCAGGCTCCAAGGCTGGCCTCTCTCCTGCACAGAATGAAGAAGAGCTGCTGCCCTTGCCAGTGGCTCCGGGGTCTGGTGATCAGCGCTCTGAAGGCAGCTTTGTACACACCCTGCCCCCTGAGCTGAGCAGCATTCCTGGGCATTGGCACCACCTCTGCAGCCAACATCCTCCAGGACAGCTGCAGCAAGGAGATTGCAACAAGTGCTGGCTGAAGGAGTCTCCAGGCTGCGGCAGCCCTTCACCTGCTGGAATCATCTTGTGCTGCCATGGGAGAGCAAAGGGGGTGATGGGCTCTTTGAAAATGAGGGTGTCCTCCATGTGCTGCTGCTCGCTGGGCTGATACAGCTGCTGCTGCCTTCCCCCACAGCTGTGTCAGGAGCCTGCCTGGGAAAATAACATTGCCAGTGCCAGCCACTGATCCCTGCCATGGCCCTGCCCACAGGGCATCCTGCCCACCAAACCGCTCCAGTCAGGTGATGTCAGACAACATCAAAATACATTCAAACGATGCATTTCCCACTTTCTGGCAAAATCATGGCCATACAGTCCACGTGTTGGAGGCAGACTGCTGTTGGCAGAAGGGGGAAGCCCCAGCAGCTGCTCTCCCCATGGCTGGATGGCCATGGCAGCAGAGGCAAGCCTCCCACCATGCCCACTGCTGTAGAACCCAGTGCTTTGGAGTTGCTCCCACTCAACTCAGGCTGCTGCTACAGCAGCAGCATCACTTCACACATTTGATAACAGACTTGGAATGGCACACAGGACTTGCCCCAAGAAGTACAAAACATTTTTTTTAAAGTGGAGTGGGCAGGAGAGTTAGAATAGTTTGCTCCTTTTTAATACAAGCATACCTGATTTAAGCAGGGACACTGGGCTAATCATACTGGGGACCGGTTTGTAATTCTTGTCTCTAGCAATTCCCACCAGTTTGCAAGCATTTTTCACTAAGGGGTAGATAAGATTTTACAGCACATCCATGAGCAAGTCTGAGCCTGAAGTCAATGCACAAGAAAATACTCCCAAATCTGCCACCCATGAGAAAAGGAAGCAGAAAAGCAGATGAAACAAGTGCCATTGCAGCTAAATTGCCTGTATTTATCCCATGGTCCAACCTTCCTGTACAAAAGCACCTCAATTCAAACACACAGCTTAAGATCAAGGAATAAAAGTGCTTTGAGAACATTTAAAGCCTGATTCCTATTACTTTCAAGGAGAGGTCAATGCTAAATTCCTTAAAAACACAAATGCAGGTCTATTTGGGACTGCATCCTTCAAAAGCACAAATGGAGGTTTAGAATTGCAGAACTTTTTCCATTGGAAAAGACCTTTAAGATCATAGAGTCCTTCCCATAATCTGAGACTGCTGACACTGCCAAGGCCACCCCTAAAGCCTATCCCAGGACGGGATGCTATTGGCATTCTTGGCCACCTGGGCACCCTGGCTCTCAGCCACTGCCAACCAGCACCCCCAGGTGCTCTTCTGCTGGGCGGCTTCCCAGCCACTCTGCCCCCAGCCTGTAGCCATCCATAGGGGTGCTGTGGCCCCAGTGGAGGACGGGCACTTCACCTTGTTGAACCTCACGCAAGTGGCCTCAGCCCATGATCCAGCCTGTCCAGATCCCTCTGGCAGATCAGCACTCCCACCCAGCTTGGCATCGTCTGTAAACTGCCTGAGGTGCCCTTGATCCTCTCTTTCCCATCGTTGGCAAAGATGAGAAACACAACTGGTCCCAGTGCTGAGCCCTGGGGAACACCACCTGTGACCAGGCACCAGCTGGATTTAATTCCATTGAATTCCACCCATCCCTGGGCCTGGCCATCCTGACAGTTTTTACCCAGGGACGAGTGCACTAAGGTCTTCAGTCTTTTCCTCATCGTTTGTTCTGTGTTTCCACCCACATCCAGGAAAAGACAGAGATTCTCCTTAGCCCTCCTTTTCTTGCTGATGGATTTACAGAAGCATTTTTATCCTCTTTGCAATTTTCTAAGAAGAAATTCTCTACAGTGAGGCTGTTGAGGCACTGGGAACAAGTTGCCCAGAAGAGCTGTGGATGCCTAAGGAAGGGTTTGCATCTGCCCCTGCTCTCTCCACTCCCTTCTTAGTCATGACATGGGGGGCCTGAAGCAACTCCAGACTGAGGACAAGGTGAACATGGCTCAGGCTCACACAGAGGTGAGGGGGGAGCTGGGCCACTCTCTGCTGGGAGGAAGGGTCTTGTGGCAGCCCAGCCAGGCTGTGCACATTGCCAGGGAACAGCTGTGCCCTGCATGTGGCCCTGCAATGAGCTGTGCTGCTGCCAGTGCCCCGTGCAGCTGGAGGGCTGCTCAGCTGTGGGGCAGGCAGAGGAGCAGGAGGGTGCATGTGCAGCTGAGCCATTGCTGGAGAGCACAGGGCTCGGGGCTCCCTGCTGTCCCAGGGCAGCCCAGAGGCCAGGCTGTTCCTGGGGTAGCTCTGTGGAATTGGGGCAGGGTTTTTCCTATGGCCTACTCCAAGTGTCTGCCAGCAAGAGCATGTTTCCCTGTGCAGCTATTTAGAAGTTTCCAGGAAGTCTGTCCCATGAAATATGGAGTTTCAGATGATTTTCTTTTGTATTGCTGGCTCTGTTACATTTTGTGTCTCTCCTTTGCAGATCTGACTGCCTACAGCCTTACCAAGCAGTTTTCTCTGGACACTTCCAATGTTCTCTTACCCACAAAGTCTTTGTCTCCCATCCAGAAGAGCTCTAATTCCTCCAAGCTCAGGAAGAAGCTGCTGCCTGTCTGAAGAGTGTCACAAGAATAGGATTTATGTGTTCGGCTTCATAGTTAGAGATGGATTTACATTCTGATATTTAGATGTCATTTTGAATAAAGGTTTTGATTGTATCTTTCAATTTTGATAAAATATTTTTAATTCTATATATTTTATTTTGATGATTAGGAAAAAAATATTAATTGAAATAAGCCAAAACGAGAATGTGACACCAGGACATGCTAGCCTAGAGATTATGGCAGTGCAGCTCACTTCATGTGCCAGTGTCTCACCACATCCTCTCCTCACTGTGCATCTCCTCTTCCTCTTTTGCCATGTTTCCTTTCTGTCATTTGTGCTACTGTTTTTAAATTGACATTACAATAGGGCTACATATTGACATGTTTGGGGGACAATGGAACCAAAAGATCCTGTATGGTCAAAAGTTTTCTACCTGGATGTGTTCTGTGCTCAACAAAAACCTGAGCAAAGAAACCAAGAGAAGTGTGCCCAAATGCCAAAGCTTTGCTCCTTTGCAATCTCACACAGATCTGGCTCACAGGTGACTTCAGGCACAATTTCATAGGTAAGAAGAGGATGTGTATTTCACTGGGAAAAGATGCCCTACTTTGGAAAAGTCATGTGCATGTGGATTTACCCAGGACAGCAGTCCAACAGTGTTTTTTGCAACTTGCTTGCCAAGGGATGAGTGGGCTGTGAGGCCAATAACAAGTGACAAGGGTTCCTCAAATCTATTGCCACTGCAGCCTGGGTGCCCTTCTGCCCAGGGTTATGGGATCATTTGTTCCCATGGACCGGTGCTTGCCAGGGTAATGAATTCCTGCATAGCTGGAACAAGCAATTCTGGATTACACTCCAGCTCTTGGTGGGCTGCATGATCATTGACAATGCTGCCTTTCCAGAAATTATTCTACAGTTTCCTTTCATAGTCATTTGAAGATTTAAACTTCACATTTCAATTTGTTTTGCCTTCTGGGCCCAGTGCAAACTGTAACCTTTTGACAGCAAAGTCCTCATGGTTGCCAGCTTCTGATGTTCTAGAAGAAACTGCATGTGAATGTGTTAATTGAGTTTTCTGAAGGAAAACTCTGTCTGACTCTGTGTCACGTGGCTGCATGTGTTGGCATAGCTATGGGTCTAGTCCTGGCCTAGTAAAGCCCAGGCAGGGTGGCATGTTGCAGGGAAAACAAGTCCACGAGCTTATGGGGTTACCATCACCAGCAGAGCAGATGTGTCCTTTGGGGATTTCTCTGGAGACAAAATTAGGGAAACATGAACAGAAACATGAACATCCACCAACAGGAATGATGCATGGCCCTCCTGCTGCTGCTTCAGAGCTCTGGGAAGTGCAGACCTGGGTATTACCAATGGGAACACTTAATTAGCATTTCATGCTCCTTCAAGATGCCCAGATCTCAGGGCTTTTAGTTTCAAAGCAGCCACTGTACTGGCTCTAAGGAAGAACAGTAAAGGGAAAGAGCGATTTCCAGCCTTGCAGGTGTGTGGGGAAAACCTGGAGTGTCTGCGTCAAAAGATGAATGGGAAGAGTGCAATTGCCAAAGCCAAAGCTTTGTTAGGATAGCAGGGTCAGTTCTTTACTGCCTGATTGCATGGAAATCATTTGGGAACCTCCTTTCTGTATCTCGTGCAGAAAAGGAGATCTTAATAATACCATGCTACTTAAAAACACATTGTGATGCAGATCTGTAGTGATTCACAATGAAGCAGACTGCCTGCTTTGTCACTGCCAGCCCTGGGGACCCTGCAAGAGACCGTAGGGTATGCCGTGCCTGTTTTATATCCAAGCAAAGCTTGAGTTTGCTTATTAGTGTGGAATAAATACAAGGGTAATAAAAAGGGACAATTAAACTGGTGACTTTGGAGGATATGCTCATGCTTTCACACATCAGTCCTGTACCTCATGCTCCCAAGGCTTGTTACACATCATGAAATATTTCAATATAAAAACACAGCTCCTGTGTTACATCTGAATAAAATTGCATCAGTTCATCAAGAATTCTGGTGTCAAGAACAAGACAAAAGCCGCCTGACACTCACTTGCAGCTGTCCTGGATTTCTGCAGCCCTTTGTGAAACGCTGCTGTGGCCAGAGTGTTTGGAGTTGGTTTGGGCCTTTATGAGAGATCTGTGTAACAGCATGCTGGGCTCTCCTGGCAGAAAACTGTCCAAGCCCAGGGACATGGTGCCAGCAGGTGTGGAGCAGCCCCGCTCCCAGCCCGAGAGCGTGAGCTGATCCACGCCGGGGAGAAAAGACACCGAGGGGCTCCAGCCCAGCTGCTTCACCTGCCGTGACGGGTCCACAGAGCTCTGCCTCTGGGAGAAAGTCAACGCTGGACAAGCATGGAGCTTTCATCTGCTGCTGGAGCTGCTCCGTGACAGCTCCTGCTCTTCCTGAGGGAGAACCCAGCACCACCTTGTAACGCGTGTCCAGGGGGGATTTTCCTCCAGCATTCTGGGTCTTTGTCCCAGCAGGGGGACGGTGAGGTCTGGCAGTTTGATATCTAGAAGTCACTGGCCTTTTTGCTTGCTTTTCAGCCATTCCGCTTCTTAATAAACTGTTGCAATTTTTTTCCACTTTCATCTATTAGTATTCATTTCCTGTTACTGGAAGGGGATTGTTGGAACACTTTAGAGGAGACGACTCATTGCAGAGTATCCTGTATTAAGTTCTCCCAAACTGTGTGAGACACATGGCTTCACACAGGAGCAGCCCCAAGGCTGCTGAGGGGAAGGCACAGAGGAAGACAAACCCAGTATTTCTGTGGGGAATTCCTTGACACCAAACCAACCTGAGTTGTCCAACAGCTGACCTGACATTTTGAGACATGGGCCAAAGGGGAAAGCTTGCAGTGTGTTTGGTCCAGGCCGGGTCATGCTCAAGGCAAAGGTGTGTCAGTGCACTTGGCTCCTTCTCTCCTCATTGTGTCCAGCACACACAGGAGCCCAGAGCTCCTGCAGATACCATCACAGCACTCAGTGGGAGCAACTTGTGTCCAGTGCTCACATAGAGCCGTGTCCAACACTGCACCTCATTGGAATGAGGAACTGTTCCAGCTCTTTTAGGAGCTAAGGAGGTTTGGCCTTCAGATCAGCTCCTTCCCAGCTCTTGATTTGCTGCCCTGGCTGAGCTGCTGCTTGTGGCAACACTTGTTGCACAGCTGCCAGCCCTGCTCTGCTGGCCAGCAGCCACTGCAGGAGCTTGTGCTAGTGACATCGAACCTTTCATATCTTCCTCAGGAAAGCTCAGGGCAGAACTTGTCAAAAGAGCATTGCCTGGGCCATGCCTTTGACATTAAATCTCTCCTCTGTGCTTGGTGCCACACACAGTAAATATCTGAGGAAGCAAGTTTTCTGCTCCAGAAATTTCTTAAATCAATCAGTTAAACTGTAACAGAACACGATTTGGGATGTGTAATCTCACTTTAATTCATTTGCAGAAAGCTTCAGAGAGCTGTGTGACCTAAATGACCTTGCCACCAAGAACTCAGAAAAATGGGAGAGATGGAATCAGTAGCACAAGGATCTGCATTGTGATTCTCCCACAGGCCTGAGGACACGGCCCACTTCCACTGGGCCATGGCTTTTTACCCTACATCAAAACCTCGTGCTTCAGATTGTGGTGGTGAATGGCCCCGGCCTTGTCCGGCCACACGGTGACCTGAGAAATGCTTGTCAGGCCTGGGCCTTGCTGAACAGCCCCTGGGCCCAGCTCCTCTTGAGCTTCCCAGAGACACCGAGCGCTGCCAGGCACTTGTGCTGTCTGACCAGCTCCTGGGGTGTCCTGTGAACTGCCTTGGAAACCGCTTTTCCTGCCTCAATGGCATGACATCCTCCTTCTCCCACTCTCAGAGCCAGGCTGCTGACCCACGGTGCGGCCACGATGAAGCGTTGATGGCTGAGGCCCCTCGCCTGTGGCCCATGAACAGCGCTCCCAAAGGAGGCCCTTGGGGCTCTCCTGGAGCCCAGAGGTGCCAGCAGCAACCTCCCTCTGAGTGGGGCCTCGCAGAGCCAGCGCGCTCTCAAGCTTGCTGCACTGGCAGCATGACTGAGCAGCCATGGATCCTGGGCCAAGAGCCCACTCCTGGAGGCTCCAGTTTAACCACTGCTCAGCTCCAGTGCTGTCAAGCTTTTAGGCCATATTCCTTTTGATCCTTGTCCTTTCTGTCCCTTTCTCAAATGCACCTAAACACATACACACACACACACACCACACACACACACACACACACATAATTCTCATAATGTTTCTCATTTGATTGACTGAATTTTGTTCCTTGCTTTTTTCCCCATGTTGTTCCTTAACCAAGTAGTAAGTAATAATGTGAATGTTGCCAATGAATTTTCTTGAGCTGTTGCTTAATATTCTATCTGGTTTTTACTGAACCTTGCCTGAGAATTTTTAAGCAATCTCAGACACTTGTTCATACCAAGCCTTGGGAGCATGATGTGCAGGATTGACACTGGAAAGCAAGAGAGTCATTCAAGAGGGATGAGTTTAACTGTCCATTTTATTACTCTTCTATTTATTTCACTCTAATAAGCCAAGCCAAACTTTTCTTGGAGGCAGAATGTGTGTGGGAGGCACTACAATATTATCCCATAGCTCTGGACTGAATGGCACCCAGACTTGGGCTGCACAAGCTGGGGAAAAAGATGTTCCTGGCTTGAACTTCCTTCCTCTCCTCTCAACAACTGAAAACAAAAATATAAAACAATAAACTATAATTAAAATGAAATCAATTATAATAAAAATGAAATATTTTTTCTTACGATACTCCAATGATTCAAGCCAAAACAACAATAACTATTACTATAATATTACCAATAAATATAAATAAATTATATACTAAGAAATATTTTCTGAAAGTTTTAATGCAATAACTAATATACTTTAGATTAAAAATATCTAAAAAAACTAACATACAGTCTAACACGCCTTAGTAAAACAATTCATATTACAAACATACTAAACACAAAACCAAGCACCACTAGAATTTCTCCTACATTTTAACCAAACAATTAAACTTGAATAACACCCTTAAGTACTCTAAAACAATTCCCATTATTTTTTAATATTTAATTGTAGGTGAGTGCTATATTTGGATATTGGTTTTTGGATTGTTTGGGTTAGATGATTTAAAAAATGGGATTTTTATAGCAAATTAATCAGCTGAGAAGGCAGCACTCTGCAAACTGAACTGACTGAAAATGAATGGGACAGAAATCAGTAACTTTGAAAGTTTTATTTGCTGTCAAATACATCCCACCCAGCCAGCCCCACACAATCCCCATCCCACCGCTCCCAATTGGGATCCCACTGCTCCCAATCCCTTTCCAACCCCATCTCACCCTGGTGGTTGTGGAATGGAGTGAGTTTGGCCTGGGATTGAGTTTTTTTGAGGAGGGAACAAGCAATTTGAGGAGGGATTGAGCCTTTAGGGGTTAAAATTCAGTTGTTTTCAGTGGGATTTGAGTGGTTTTGAGGTGACAGATCCCTCTTGGCTTTTGGAGGGCAAAGAGAGGAAGAAAAGAAAAAAATTAAAGCCAAACCAAAAGGAGAAGCAGGCAGGTGTGTTCCCAAAAGGGATCACAGGGAATGTGGGTCACCAGGGCTGTGCCCAGCGTGGGTCCTGCAGTGGGGGATGGAGCTGGAGCAGCGCACGAAGCTCTTCCCGCACTCGGGGCACTCGCAGGGCTTCCCTCACCTGTGCCTCCGTTGGTGCTGGGTCAAGTGAGAGCTCCTGGAGAAGCTCTTCCCACACTGGGGACACTCGTAGGGCCTCTCCCCAGTGTGGATCTTTTGGTGGACAATCAGGCTGGAATGCTGGCTGAAGCTTTTCCCACACTGCCCACACTCATAGGGCCATTCCCCAGTGTGGGTCCTCCGGTGGCTGATCAGGTGGGAGCTCTGCCTGAAGCTTTTCCCACATTCCTCACACTGGTGGGGCCTCTCCCCAGTGTGGATGAGCCGGTGCCTGATGAGGGTGGAGTTGCACCTGAAGCCCTGCCTGCAGTCGGGGCAGCGGAAGGGCCTCTCCTCTGTGTGCGTGCGCTGGTGCAGGAGGAGACTGGAGCTGCTCTGAAACCTCTTCCTGCACTGATCACACTCGTAGGGCCGTTCCCCAGTGTGGCTCCTCTGGTGCACGATCAGGTGGGAGCTCCACCTGAAGCTCTTCCCACACTCCTCGCACTTGTGGGGCTTCTCCCCGTCAGGAACCTCCTCGTGGACCACCAGCTCCAAGCTCTGGCTCCATCTCCGGCCACCTTCCCGGCCCAGGCTGGCTCTTTCCCCCTCAGATCCCCGCCATCTGCGTTTGCAGCCCCTCCTCGTGCAGCATCTCCAGGGCTTTTCCTCCCTGTTGGGTTCCTGCACCGTGGAGCCGCTCAAAATGGCCTCTGCCACGAGGTTCTGCCGCGGGGATTTGTCCTCCCTGCTCTCCATGCTCAGCTCCTGCTCTGGGGGAGGAAGGACAAGGACAGGATGGCATTTGCCTGCGGGCCACAGGCAAGGGCAAGGAGATGCCCCCAGGCTGTCCTGCAGCCGGGGCGGTGCTGGGCTGGGAGATGGAGCAGGAGAGAGAGGGAAAGGGGCACTGACTTCCTCGTCCCCTGCCTCAGTGTTCAGGGACATATTCCTCTCTCTCACTGCCTCACAAGAAGTTACAATGGGAAATCCTGGTTTGGGGAAAACAAGGGATGAGCACATTGACTTTGAAAGTCTTTCCACCCAAGTCCCTCTCTACAAGTCACCTGCCGGGGTCGGCTGTTGCTTGTCTTTGCCCCAGCTCGGGAAAAAGTGGTTCTGGGTAGGCCGTGCTCTCGAAGAAGGAGTCTGGACTCTTGCTTTAGGTCTTCAGTTGAGTTTATTATTTCTTATCTACAAAGATTTTCTGTCTGTCCAGCCGAGGTCTGATCAGCAAGACAGCCAAAGGCACTCTCTCCCGCCCACGAGGCGGTTGTCTCTTTTATAATGAAAATTACGTATTAGATATTTACCTTTAATTCCCAATACTTTCTGCCCTTGTTGGCAAGTGTACTCTTTCTATGAACCAATCCACACATGCCAACATCATCCTGAACATGGATGCCAAAGAGAAGAAAGAAGAAGGACAGGGCACGCCCAAATTCCTCCATCTTGGGACTCCTGATCCATGCACAGAATTCTAGGCCCCCCTGTACAATACATTCTAACTTAAGTTCTAACAAGTGAATAACATCCCCTCACCATTCAGACCTGAAATTCTCTCATCTCCTCACCTTCAGGTGTCATTTCTTTAAAAGGATCAAAGTCAAGCCACCAGGTACTTTTGGCAACATTCCAGGGCCTCTGAGCCCCCCAAGGGTTGTCTCGGTAGCTCTGGACATCCGGAGTGATGTACCGAGTTCCCACATCTCCCCCTTCTGTTTGCACCAAAAGCACCGTCTTTGCAACTCGACTCATGACACCCCATACGCACAAAAGAATGCATGGAATTACAATCAAGAGGACTATGAGAATCACCAAAATTTGAAACCCTATCTTTAAAAATTCTTTTTCCAAAGGTGAAAGATCAAAAAACTTTGCCATGTCCTCAATCCAAGATCCAGTGATCTCACCAAGTTTCTTCACACTCTCCTCTATTTTTTCGATATTTTCATGAATTGACCTGGAATGGTCGGAGAGATTCATACAGCACATTCCTTCAAATTCTTTGCACCCATGGCCGTGAGCAAGCAAAAGATAATCAATTGCTGCTCTGTTTTGCAGAGTTGCCTGTCTTACACTGTTCATGTCTTGCAACATGTCACTCAGTGCAAAAGAGACTGATTGAGCATGCTTGCTCAGCCAACAACCCATACGATCCAATTGAGTCAAAGCAACCCCTGATGCTGCCTGAGGTGAGAAAATTGCTGTCGCAATTCTCCTTGCCTTGTTCCAAGTGTAAACCCTGTCATCACAATTCTCATCGAAATGCTGTAAAGATCTTTTTTCTTTATGTTTTTGTTCTCTCTGCATCTTTAAATCTGGTGTCAGCATTGAAATTCTTCCAATGCTGCATGGACCTCCCTTGGCATTCGTAGGAATACCGTGCCAAATCCTGTCTCCGCAAATCAAAAAGAATCCCCTTGGCAGTTGCACTGGGACTTGGAGTGACCCTTTGTCTGTCACCATGGTGTTGTTGCACCAGGCTGACGCATTTCTGTAGAATTCATGACTGGGAGTGACATCAATAGTTTTGTTTGGCTTTGCTGTACCTGAAATCTCAAATTTCATGCATACATTCATTGTCATGGACCCAAAAATCTCCAATTCCTGAGGTTCGGAAGAAGCCACAGGAAGAGAATGTGTCCAAGTACACCATTCATTCACAGGATCTTTAACAACCTGTGAGATCTCGATTGCAGTGTGTCCTGGAATTGGCCATTCACTCACTGGCAATCCAATCATGCATGCTGAAAATGGCCTCCCTGGTCTGGAGTGCGTCAGGCAAACGCTATCTAAATCTGCTGCCTGGGCTAAAGCTTCCCAAACATTTTTTTCTGGCTGATTGACTGGTAAATTTGCTTTGTTGTTCAACACCATTGGCAATGAGACAAAACACATGAACATTGCAAAGTTCATCACCCCACCTTTCTGACTAAATATCATCATTTTCCACCCAAAGTTTCACAGAAAACCCCCCAAAGTCTTTTATTCTTCTGTTTCTTCTAGGTTATTGCTTGTAGTTTGAGTCTCCTCCTCCATCTGAGTACTTGTCTCTCTGTTTCTGGGATCTGTGTTCTTTTGTTCTTGCGTTCGAAATGGCTTCACGTGTCGTGCCGACACCCACTTCGGACCTTGCTCTGTGGAAACACAAGCGAAACCCTTGCCCCAAGTGATTAGTTTGAAAGGACCTTCTATCTGTCCTGATTCTGGGTTTCTGATCAGAACTAAAGGATTCTCCCTTAGTCTTGCCTGTGAACTGTTTGAGAATTGTCTCAAGATTGGAGGATTGGGTTCTGAAGATGAACTATTTAGGAAATTCAACACATACAATGCTTTATTTAATTTCATGTGTGGCGTCGCCTCTGGCTCCCCCCTCCTCTGTCTATCTAGAAGGGATTTTAACGTATGGTGTGTTCTTTCAATGATTGCTTGACCTGTAGGTGTGTGTGGAATACCAAAGGTATGTCTGACACCCCATTTTTTCAAAAATTTGTCAAGCACCTTGCCAGTATAAGTTGGACCATTATCTGTTTTTATTTCTTGAGGCACGCCCAATGACGCAAATGCTTGTAGAAAGTGTCGACAAGCATGGTCTGCTGTTTCCCCTGCATGTGCTGAAGCAAAGACTGCTCCCGAAAATGTATCTACTGAAACGTGAACATTTTTGAGCCTCCCAAATGAGGGATATGTTGTGACATCTGTTTGCCATAGCTGAAGACTTTCCAGTCCTCGTGGATTGACCGCTCCTGTTGAAGCTGGCGGCTGTACAAGTTGACAATCTGGACAAGCATTGATGATCTCTCTCGCCTGAGTTTTTGTGAGATGAAAGGATTCCATCAATGCATGTGCATTCTGATGAAAAAAACTATGACTCAATTTTGCCTGCTCAAAAATGTCTGGGAGTGTCTGTGAAATGGGCATTGTCAACCTGTCTGCTCGAGCATTCCCCTCTGCTAAAAATCCTGGAAGTGTTGTGTGAGCTCTGATGTGTGTGATAAAATATTCATGTTCCCTATTTTCTAACAAAGTTTTCATGCTCACTAAAAATGAATACAATATTTCATTATTGGTCTCTTTTAAGAGTGAACTTTCCAAGCGTCTGACTACTCCCGCGACATATGCGGAATCCGTAATCAAATTGAGAGGTTGTTCAAACAATTGAAATGCTCAAGTGACTGCTGCCAATTCCACAATTTGTGGAGAACCTTGAATCATCCTCACATCTGAGTCCCATTTCCCTGTCTCTGAGTTCACCCATGTGATCACTGACTTGTGTGTCTTCCCTGAGCCATCAGTAAATACTGTGATCCCGTCCAGAGGTTCTTCACTTATTCTCGGCTTTGCTCTGTAACATATTTGTGACTGCAGCACTCTGTGTTGCGGAAAATGAATTGTGCAAGTTCCTGGGAAAGCTAACAATGCAATTATTAAGTCTTTTGATTTCTGCATCGCCCATTTAAAATAATCTTTTTTCAATGGTAAATGAATGATTGAAAATTCTTGTCCTGCCATTGTCAGCAACCTTGTTTTCCCCTTGATGATGATTTGCGCCATCATTTCTAGATCTGTAAGAATTGTTTTTGAAGGCCTGTATGGTAGAAAAATCCATTCTATAATTATCAAAGAATCTCTTTGGGATGAATCCCATTGAAAGATCAAACCGTGGAACTGTGTTTTCTCTCCCAGCACTGCCAACTCAAAAGGCAATGATTCAACGAACCGATGTGCTTGACGCTTTTGAACAGCATCTGTGATTTTTTCCAATTCCTTCTTTGCCTCTTGCGTGAGTGTCCTGGGAGATCGAATGTCTGTGTCTCCTCTCAAAAGATTGAGCAACGCTGGAATATCGTTGTTTGTGATCCCTAGAATTGGTCTCATCCAATTGATTTCTCCCAAAAGTTGTTGCACATCATGCAGATTGTTGACTTTTGTGCTGATCTCCATCTTTTGGGGTTTTATCGTTCTCTCTGAGATTTTCCACCCTAAATATGTCCAAGGTGCAATCTCCTGAATTTTTGAAACACTGATTTCCAAACCTGCCTTTTGCACCTCTGTGATCACACAGTCACGAGCTTTTTGCAGCTCCTGTTGTGTTGACGCTGCAATGAGCAAATCGTCCATATAATGAATAATCTTCACCTGCGGGAATTTCTTCCGTGCCGGTGACAAAGCTCGTGCCACGTACCATTGACAAATTGTCGGCGAGTTTTTCAGACCTTGTGGAAGTACCACCCAATGGTATCGTTGCAAAGGTACTTCCTTGTTGATACTTGGAACGGAAAAGGCAAGTCTTGGTGCATCATCCGGATGAAGTGGAATGCTGAAAAAACAATCCTTGAGATCGATGATCACGAGTTGCCAATCTCTGGGAATCATCGAAACTGATGGAAGTCCCAACTGAAGAGGTCCCATGTCCTCAATGACTTCATTGATCTTTCTGAGATCATGCAACAGCCTCCATTTACCTGATAGTTTCTTTTTGATGACAAACACTGGAGAATTCCAAGGGCTGCCTGTTGGCTTGATGTGTCCCCTCTCCAATCGCCGTTGGACCAGGTTCTTCAACGCACTCAACTTTTCTCGTTCAAGGGGCCACTGATCCACCCAAACCGGATCATCTGTTTTCCAAGTCAGTTTCAGTGTGGCGAGTGCCGCAGTGACCCCAATTAAAAATCCATCTCGATCTTCGTCCCCCACTGAGCTAACAAATCTCTTCCCCAAACTGTGATTGGCTTTTGCACAACAAACGGACGAATGATCGCTGTTTTGTTTCCCGGTCCTGTGACAACAATAGAATTCTCACTCTGCAGACATAGAGAAGCTCCCCCTATGCCTGAGAGAGATCCCAGAGGCACAATCAAATTCCAATCACGGGGCCAAAAGATGTACGATATTACTGTGACATCTGCTCCCGTGTCAAGCATTCCTCTGACCACTATTGTTCTGTCCCCACAAGTCAACTGACATGTGAGTGTGGGTCGATCTCCACCTATGTGTTTGATCCACGTGGCATGAATTTCAACATTTTCCCTCAGAGGATGCCCTTCCTCATCAAAGATTGACAAAACCTGCCCAATGGCATGTGGTGGCAATGCAAAAGCTCTCGCAACTTGAGTGTTTTCCGCCACGATCAACGGTGGACGGAGGGCTTTTGCTAGAACTGTTAATTCTGTATTTCTGTCTGCTGATATAACGGATGGATAAACAATGAGTCCCAGGATACTACTTCTGTCCTGCCCTACTATTAAAAAATCTTGGTTTTTGTCCGAATGTCCATAGACACCTGTTGGTATCTCCGCATGACTTTCGTCCAAGAAACACACTAGTCTGGGAGCTGCCAATGTGCATTGCGCTCCTGGTGGAAGAAGGTCTGGGTCGCTGGAGAGTCTGCTGAGGACTTTGCTGAGGGTGTCTGCTTGATGCTCTCCGATGACTGTCCTGCCTGCTCTTGTGTCATCACCATCACTTGTGTCGTTGCGCGCTGGCGATTTGTGTGCGCGCTCTTTTTCCCGTTTCCCGGATGTGGTAAAGGATTTCCTTCCACATCCGTCTGAGAATAACATTCTTTCACAGAGTGTCTTCCTCTTCCGCATCGTGCGCAAAGTGGTTTTTGCATCTGCGCTTGTGCGTGTGCTTGTGGGCAATTCTTCTTAAAATGTCCAAATGCTCCACACTTGTAGCACTGTCCTCCTGGTGGATTGCTTTTCTTTTGGATGGTTGCAAGAATTTCATTCTGCTGTTGAAATATTTTGTCCAGCATCTCTTCTTCTGATTGTTTTCCCGAGTGTTCTCTCAGCTGGTTTTCCCACTCTCAATTCATCTCTCACGATCGACGCAACATGCTGAGGCGTTCCCACCTTGCTGCATGCTTCCACCATCTCTGCCAAGGATGGCCGTCCTGGCATTGCAGTGATGACCCGTTGACAATCCGGGTTGGCATTGCCGAATGCGAGACTCTCCAAGAGTGGTCGTTTCGCAGCTTCGATGGTGACCTGTCGATCCACCGCTTGCGTGAGTCGATCTATGAATGATGAATATGGTTCCGTGGGACCTTGCCTGATGGTTGAAAATGGGACATCTGGAACTCCTGCTGGAGCGATCTGCAAGATCGCTTTCCGCGCCACTTCCTTGATGTCATTCAACACTCGCCTTGGAAGACGTACCGCTTGTTCTGCTGGATTGTCATCTGGAGGATCCCCTGCCAACTGTGCTTCAGTGAGGTTCGCGTTTGGCCCGCCTTGATAATTGTTCCTCAACTCTGTGAGATATCTTCGCCATCTTCTTTCCCAGATGAGATTCTGCGTGTCTGTGAGAATCATTGACACAAGGCTTCGAATATCAAATGGCGTCAAGTCATACACGTTAAATGTCCCCCTGAGGAGCTGTTTAAAGTATGGTGAATCCAGTCCATTGCGTTGAACAGCTCTCGCTAAGTCTTTGATCACATCGTGATTCAACCTTTCCCACCTTGGATTCTGCCCCTGCGCATCATATGTCACTGGCATTGTCAGATCTCCTGATCCTTGCAGCAAAGCTTCTTCTGTCAGTTCTTTTTTGACCTGTTTCCAATCCACCATTTTCATTGGTTGTTCCTCTTCTTCCTGTAGAAATTCTTTTGGCAATTGCATGCACAGCGGAGTCTTCGATGTCAACAGTGATTGTTTTTCAAACAGTCTTTGACTCGAGGTCTTTGGCCTCGCTCCTGGACTTAAATAAGGAATTTGAAATTCTTGTGTTTGCATCCTTTTCATCGCATCAAATGATGGCATATATCCTTTTCTTGCTTCTGCTGCTGAAAACATCCATGCCGGAATTCCTTCTGATGCTGCGATTCATATCACGTCTTCTTCTTGCCCTTGATCCTCGTATAATGTATCTTTGTGTTCTAACTGTGGTACTGTTTTCTTTGACGTTGCCTTCCCTTTATATGTTGTTGGAAAAAACTGCTGCATGGTTGCAGTCCTGCCACGAGATAACGTTGTGGCTCTGCCCTGCATTTCGGTCATCCCCCCACTGGGTTGCCTGGACAGCTGCGATGACGTCACAAGCTCGATCGGCTCCTCAGCCGTATCGATTGGCTGCAGCAGTTGTGTTTGTGGAACCCGAGCCTGCACGGATTTTGACTGAGCCAGCAATGGAGGTTGAACACCTGAGCACCGCCCTGAGATGGGAGAGGTCTGGGCCACAGGGGTTGGGATCGAGGAAACCGGAACCGGAGAGGGGGTGGAGCCGCGGGACACGGAGCCCCGAGATCGGCCCCTCCTCGCCCGAGACGTCACCGAGGATCGGACCCACCCCCGACCGCGCTCCGTCCGCATTTTCCACGTGTGCGCTTTTTCGGAAATGCTTCCCGTCTCCCCTGGACTGACGTCACTGTCTCCGTCCTGCTCCCCTTCTGATGTCTCCTCCCCAGTGTCTGTCCCTGACTCTCTCTCCTCCCTCTCTGATGCTGTGTCCACACCCCGTCCCCGTGTGTGCGATCCCTGCTTCGCCCGTGCCCGTATTTGCTCCGCGATGCGAGCCGACCGCCGCGGTTCGACTTCCGGGTCCTGCGTCACCGCCGTGCGTCCCCTACGTCTACTTACGGGTGCTGCTCGGAATTCCGCGGCTGCTTTGAGCTTGTTCCCCGCGTCTGACGTGGACGCTGTGATTTGGGAGCCCTTCCCGGATGTCCCGCGTGTCTCGCCCCCCGCGTGCGTCTTTGGCACGGCGCCCGCCAAGGCCGCCACCCCCGGTGTGGGTCCCCCAAAACCCGTGCCAAAACTCGTGTTCCCCACCGCTTCCGCGCCCCCCCCCGCCGGTCGCGACCGCCGCCGTCGCCGCCGCGCCGCCGCGAGAAAGCGTTTCCCCATCCCCCTTCGATCCCCCTTGGACCCCCCTTCCCGATTCTTCCGCCTCCCCCGCCCCTTCATCCCCCGAGACTCGAAATTCAGGAACAATCGTCCCCGACTCCTCGATCTCGCTGGGTGAAGATCTCAGCTCTTCTGGGGTTGGGATTGTATTCGCGTCTGAATCGGAGCCTGAACCCCCCTCAGTTTCTGGGGTTTCAGGGCGTTTTGGAGGTCTCTTGGGACTTTGGGATGACGGGGCTGAAAGCAGTGCCTTTTCCCCTTGCTTCTCTCTCTCGGGAGCTGTCCCCCCCGGGCCAATTGGAACCAGAGCCAATCTCTGCACTGGGCCATGCTCTTTTTTCTCCGCCCTTGTGGGAGTTGTGGAACCTAATTCCCTGGCTGACCTCCTACACTTTGCAGAGATAGCCTCTAACATAATTCTCACTGGAGATAACAGCTTGAAAGCCGTCTCTTCCCTTCTGGCAGCTAAAAAATATAAATGCCTGTTAACTTCTTGCCAAAAGCCCACCTCAAACAACACATGTGTTTCTGCAAATGGATAATTAAATCTGACCCATAATAATAACTCTTTGAGCTCCTTTCTAGAAACCCCCTCTGCGTACGCTTCTGTCACGCCTTGTAAGGCTGACAATGTTTCTATTTGTTCCTGTGTGAGTGTGTTCCCCATGTTTCTTAATTTTGACCTTCTCACTGAATTTGTGTCGTCAGAGCAGTCTGGAGGCTCCCGGTTCCCGTCCAGCAGGTCACAGGAGATGGATTCAGAGGCCCTTCTGATTCCGCTCCAGGCTGTTCTGATACGAGGTTTCTTCGGGAGAAGTGGAGTGCGGTGTTCTCTCTTTGGCTGCGGCTTCTTCAGACTCTTCTGGCTGCCTTCCCAAGGAGTTATCAGTGCTCTCCTGGGAACGAGTCCAGCTCCGGGAACTGCCCGCCTGGGAGCTGCCCGCTCGGGTGCTGCCCACCTGGGTGTTTTCTCTGCAGCTCACTCTTCGGCTCTCCGCTCGGGCTGTCCTTTTCGCTCTTCGTGCCCACCTTCGTGCCCAACTTTGTGCCCACCTTTGTGCCCACCCAGGGACGCCAGATGCCAGGGTCGGCTGTTGCTTGTCTCTGCCCCAGCTCGGGAAAAAGTGGTTCTGGGTAGGCCGCGCTCTCGAAGAAGGAGTCTGGACTCTTGCTTTAGGTCTTCAGTCGAGTTTATTATTTCTTATCTACAAAGATTTTCTGTCTGTCCAGCCAAGGTCTGATCAGCAAGACAGCCAAAGGCACTCTCTCCCGCCCACGAGGCGGTTGTCTCTTTTATAATGAAAATTACGTATTAGATATTTACCTTTAATTCCCAATACTTTCTGCCCTTGTTGGCAAGTGTACTCTTTCTATGAACCAATCCACACATGCCAACATCATCCTGAACATGGATGCCAAGGAGAAGAAAGAAGAAGGACAGGGCATGCCCAAATTCCTCCATCTTGGGACTCCTGATCCATGCACAGAATTCTAGGCCCCCCTGTACAACACATTCTAACTTAAGTTCTAACAAGTGAATAACATCCCCTCACCATTCAGACCTGAAATTCTCTCATCTCCTCACCTTCAGGTGTCATTTCTTTAAAAGGATCAAAGTCAAGCCACCAGGTACTTTTGGCAACATTCCAGGGCCTCTGAGCCCCCCAAGGGTTGTCTCGGTAGCTCTGGACATCCGGAGTGATGTACTGAGTTCCCACAGTCACCGGCCATCTGGGCTCCAGAAAAACCTCCCGAACACCAAGATTCAGCCTTGAAAAAGCCTCCCAGGAATTCCCCGGCCCTGCTCCCTCCTCTCTCCTCTTTGGGAGTTCCCCCTGTCCCACCTGCTGGGGTCACGCTTGCATTGGAGGTCCCCCTTCTCCTCGGTGCCCGCCCTCCCCAGCCTGCTCGCAGTCCCAGCAATCCCAAAAGCTGCCCCCTCTTCGCTCCCCATTCAGGGATGCCGGGGCTTTTTGGGCTCCCTTTTGGGCTCCCTTCTCCCCTCATGCTCTGCTCTGGGCTGCAGGGGCTCCAAGGAGTCCCCCCTGCCCCTCTCCAGCCTCTGCAGGCTCCCGCCCATGGCGGCGCTCCCCCCTCTCTGGGCTCCCCACTTTGGGCTCCTGGGGGACACAGGGCTCTGCTCCTCCAGGCTGCCTCTGCCGCCATCGCCACCGCCCGATGTCCCCCTGAGGGGCCTTTTCCACTCAGCCTTGCACTTCTTCATTCTCCAAACATCCCCCCAAAAAATCCCAGTCCAGGGACCCCCCGGGATATCTGGGCCGAGCTCCCCCTCCCCGCTCACCTGCGCCATGGGGGGCGATGATCCCACAGGTGGGGGCTGCGAATGCACGGAGGGCTCGACCGCGTGCTTCCTGCTGCTCAGCCTTGATCTGCCCCTGTCCCTCCTCTTCCTCTTCCTGCCCCTTCTCCTATTCCATCCCCCCGCCTCCTCCTAATCCTTCTCCTCCCTAACCACACCTCCTTCTCCTTCTGTGGCTGCTCTCTCTCCGCCTTCCCCCTCCTCTTCCATCTCCCCACCCTCCTCCCCATCCCTAATCCCGCCTCCTCTCCTCCTTCATCCCTCCCCTCCCTCCTTCCTCCTCCTTACCCAGCAGCAGCGACACTCTCACTGCCCCGTTCCCGGAGCCCTCGCAGCCCGCGGCAGGAGCGGGGCTGGAGCCGGCACAGCTCGGCACGGGCAGCGCGGGGCTCTCGGCTGCTCCCGGCTGCTGCGGAGAAGGGGGGAAGTCGGCCCGGGCAAAAGGAGAGGCAAACTGCGACAACTGGGGGCCCCACATCCAAACTGGGCCCTGCTGGGGAGCCTGCCTGGGCACTGCCCGCCCTTGGGGCTCCTCTCGGCACAGCCGGGACGGGGGAACGCACAGAAGGCTGCGGGATCCCAGCGCTGGCAGCACTGCCAGGGACTGGGCTCTGCTGGCATCATACTGGGATCATACTGGGAGTGACTGGGACTGTACTGGGTTTGTTCTGGGATCATACTGGAATCACACTTGGACTGTACTGGCTTTGTACTGATATCATTCTGGGATCATACTGGGAGGGAGCAGGAGCCTGCAGGGGCAATTGTGACCATGTTAGGGGCAAATGGGATCTACTGGGAGTGACTGGGATTATGCTGAGGGTGACTGGGAGCAGCTGGGAGCAACTGGGATCATGACAGGAGCAACTGGGAGTGGCTGGCTGCATGCTGGGAGTGACTGGAAACAACTGGGCTTCTACTGGGATCAACTGGGATCATGCTGGAGGTGACTGGGATCAAACTGGCAGTGAGGGCCACTGCACTGAGGCTGACTGGGAGTGCTTGGCAGCAAATGGGATCATACTGGGGAATAATGGGAGGGACTGGGAACATGCTGGAGGGAACTGGCATACACTGGGAGATACTGGGAATGACTGGAACCAAAGGGAGGGTGAAAGAGAGCCACTGGAACCATGTGGAGCACAACTGGTTCATACTGGCAGGGACTGGGAGCACACTGGGCTCATCTCTGGATCATACTGGGAGGGACTGGACTGATACTGGGAGAATCTGAGAGCGACTGGGAACACTCCCTGCACATCATCCCCCATACTGGGTCTGACTGGGAGCAACTGGGATTATACTGGGACCACACTGGGAGCGCTGGCATGTGACTGGGATCCAACTGGAGCTTACTGGGATCATATTGGGATTGAAAGGGAGTGACTGGGATCACACTTTGGGCTTCTGGGAGCACCTGAGAGAAACTGGGATCATGCTGCAAGCAAACTGGAGGAACTGGGCAGGACTGGATGCATGCTGGAGGCAGCTGGGATATTCTGGGCATGACTGGGGGATCACACTGGGAGAGGTGACACCTTCCTGGGGCCACTGGCAGCGCCTGGAAATGACTGCAGACATGCTGGGGGCAACTGGGATATACTGGGAGTGTCTGTGACCGTACTGGGGGGACTGAAACCACGCTGAGAACGACTGGGACCATGATGGGGAGACCTGGGACCACACTGGGGGCAACTGGGAGTGAGTGGGACTGTGCTGGGAGGGACTGGGATCATCTGGGGAGTGACTGGGACTAGAGCAGGGGCAACTGGGTCCAACTGGGACCATACTGGGAGTGTCTGTAACCATAGTGGAGTGATGGAACCACACTGGGAACAGCTGGGAATTACTGGGGTTTGTGGAGAGAATTATTTGGTTTGGGGGGAGTTGGGGAATTTTGGGGGGTTTGGAGGGTGATTTTGGGGGGTTTTGTGGATTTTCGGAGGGTTTTATTGGCACTTTGGGGGGGTGTTTTTCTGCAGGTATTTGGGGGTTTAGTGAAATATTTTTCTGGGGTATTTTTAAGATTTGAGAGGAGTTACTGGGATTTGGTGGGATTCTTTGGAATTTTTGGTGGGTTTTATTGGAATTTCTGCAGGATTTTGGACGCGTGGTGCAATTTTATTGGAATTGTGGGGGCATTTAGTGGGATTCTTTGAGGGTTTGGGATTTTTGGGGGTTTTTTGGGAGGTCTTTTTGGTGTTGCCATGATTTCTTTGGGTCTTGGGGGGGATTTTGTGGGGCTTTTTATGGTTTAGGGGATATTTTTGGGGGCACTTGTGGGGTTTAATCGGGATTCTGGGGGGTTTGTTGGGATTTCAAAAGATTTTGTGGGCTTTTATTGGAACTCTAGGGTGTTCTAATGGGATTTTGTGAGATTTAATTCTGATTTCATGAGTTTTATTGGGACTTCTGGGGTGTTTAAGGAGATTTTGGTGCCTCTCACCCCTTCTCTACACCTGAGAACAACCCTAAAGCCCCCCCAGAATTCCCCAAAAATCCCAATAAAACCCTCCAAAACCCCAGGGAATCTCACAAAACCCCAATGAAACCCACCCAAATTAAAAAAAAAATCAGAGAAATTTCAATGCATTTCCCCCCACCAAAAATCCTCAAAACCCCCAATAAAATCCCCCAAAATCCAAAACCCCCTAAATCCACAAAACCCCCCAAAACCCCAATAATTCTCCATAAATCCCAACAAAATCCCCCAAAGTCCAAAAAAGCCCTCCGAAAATCCACATAAACCCCCCCAAAATCCCCACACACCCTCTCAACCCCCCCCCCAAAATCCCCCCAGACTCTGTGGGGCCGTCCTGGATCAGGGGCACCGGCCGGTGGAACAGGAGCCACCTCAGGGGCCCTCGGAGCTCTGTGGGGAGGGGGCACCATGGGAGACCCCCAGAAACGGGAGGGGGGGGTGGAACCCCTGTTGTGCCCCCTCGCCCCGAAACCCCCAGACCCCGGTTCAGGGGGGGCCTGGGACCCCCCGGGACCCCCAAATCTCCCTCGGGACCCCTCTGGGAGACCCAAACCCCCCCAAGGTTGGCCCAGGATCACTCTGGACCCCCAAAACCTTCCCGGGAGCCTCAGACCCCCCAGTTCCCCACAAAATTGACCCCACACCCACCTGAGACCCCCCTCAAATCCATCAGACTGCCCCAAATCCCCCTCAGCCCCCTCAATCCCCCCCAAACCCTGGGAAATTCCCTCACACTCCGCTAAATCCCCCCAGATGCACCTCAGAACCCACCAGAGCCCCCCAGCTCCTCTCACAATCCCCCAAAATCCCCTCAGACCCTCCCAATTCCCCTCAGATCCCCCTAAACCCACCTGAGAACACTCCAGACCCTCTCAAGCTGCCCCCAAAGCTCCCTAAAGCCCCCTCAGACCCACCAAAGCCCCCTCAGAGCCCCTCACTCCCCCCAAACCCACCGCACACCCCCCTATTTCCCGTCGATCTCCCCAAAATCCCCAATTTCTCCTCAGACCGCCCCAAACCCCCCCAGTTTCCCCTCAGCGCCCTCCTCAGCCGCGCGCGCCTCTGAATCTCCCGCCTCCGCCGCGTGCACGGGCTCCCCAGCCAATAGCGGCGCGCCGCGCCCCGAACCAGCCAATGAGGACGCGGCTCCCCTCAGCAGCGCCCGCCTCCCCGCGCCGCTGCAGCCAATCAGAGGCGAGCCGCAGCGGCGGTGCCGGTGCCGGGCGCTGCAGACAGCGGGGGCGGCGCTGGGAGCGGCCGGAGCGCTCCGGGAGCTGCTGAGGCGGCCGGGACAGGGCCGGGAGGGGCTGAGAGGGGATCGGGGGGGCGTGGGAGGGTCCGGGGGGCTGGGGGGGCTTTGGGGAGGGTTCCGGGGGTGTGGGGCGGGGTCTGGGGAGGGGTCTTGGCTGGGGGATCGTGAGGTGTCAGGGAGGGTCTGGGGAGGGGTCCTGGGGCACTGTGGGGGGATCTGGGGGTGGGGAGGGGTCCCGAGAGGGGTCCCGAGAGGGGTCTCGAGGGGGGTCCTGGGGGGACTTTGGGGTTCCAGGGTGGTCCTGGGCCAACCTTGGGGCTTTTCAGGGGGATTTGGGGTTCCCGGGGGAGATTTGGGGATCCTGGGGGTTCCCAGCCCCCCCCTCCCGTTTCTGGGGGTCTCCCATGGTGCCCCCTCCCCACAGAGCTCCGAGGGCCCCTGAGGTGGCTCCTGTTCCACCGGCCGGTGCCCCTGATCCAGGACGGCCCCAGAGAGTCTGGGGGGATTTTGGGGGGCATTTTTGGGAGGGTTTTTGGGGATTTTGCGAGGGCTTTTTTTAGAACTTTGGAGGGATTTGATGGAGGGGTATTATTGGGGTTTTGGAGAGAATTATTGGGTTTTGGGGGGTTATGGGATTTTGGGGGTTTTGTGGATTTGGGGAGTTTTGGATTTTGGGGGATTTTATTGGGGTTGGGGGGGTTGATTTTTGAGGAGGTTTAGTGAAATTTTGGGGAGTTTTTTTTTTAGTTTGGTGGGTTTCACTGGGATTTTGTGGGATTCTTTGGGGGTTTGGAGGATCTTATTGTAATTTCTTGAGGAATTTGGGATTTTTAATGGAATTTGTGGGGCATTTATGGGTCTAGGACCTTTGGGGTTGTCCCAGGGTTTGTGGAAGGGCTGAGAGGCATCAAAATCTCCTTAAAAGCCCCAGAATCCCAATAAAACTCATGAAATCCGAAGTCAATCTCAAAAAATCCCATCAGAACACCCTAGAATCCCAATAAAAACCCACAAAATCTTTTGAAATCCCAATAATGCCCAAAATCCCGATGGAACCCTGCAAATCCCCCCAAAAATATCCCAAAAACCACAAAAATCCCCCAAAAACTCTCCCCAAGACCCAAAGAAATCATGACAACACCCAAAAAACCCCACAAAACCCCAAAAAGCCTACCAAAATTCTCAAAATACCCTCAAATCCCCAATGAATCCCACTAAAAGCCCCCACAATTCCAATAAAATGCCTCAAAATCTCCTAGAAATCCCAATAAAACCCCCAGAATTTCTGAGAATCCCCAAAAACCCAGGAAAATCCCAGTAAAACCTTCCAAAAGAAAAAAAAAATCAATAAACCCCCAAACACCTCCAGAACAACACTTCCCCAAAGCACCAATAAAACCCCCAAAATCCAAATCCCCCAAAATCCACAAAACCCCCCAACATTTCCCACCTTGTCCCAGCATGTCTGCAGTCATTTCCAGGCACTGCCAGTGGCCCCAGGAAGGTGTCAGTTCTCCCAGTGTGATTCCCCAGTCATGCCCAGAATATCCCAGCTGCCTCCAGCATGCATCCAGTCCTGCCCAGTTCCTCCAGTTCACTTGCAGCATGATCCCAGTTTCTCTCAGGTGCTCCCAGTAGCCCAAAGTGTGATCCCAGTCGCTCCCTTTCAACCCCAATATGATCCCAGTAAGCTCCAGTTGGATCCCAGTCACATGCCAGCCCTCCCAGTGTGGTCCCAGTATAATCCCAGTTGCTCCCAGTCACTCCCAGTATGGGGATGATGTGCAGGGTGTGTTCCCAGTCGCTCTCAGATTCTCCCAGTATTGCTCCAGTCCCTCCCAGTATGATCCAGAGATGAGCCCAGTGTGCTCCCAGTCCCTGCCAGTATGAACCAGTTGTGCTCCACATGGTTCCAGCGGCTCTCTTTCACCCTCCCTTTTGTTCCAGTCACTCCCAGTTCCTTCCAGTATGATCCCATTTGCTGCCAAGCACTCCCAGTCAGCCTCAGTGCAGTGGCACTCACTGCCAGGATGATCCCAGTCATCTCCAGCATGATCCCAGTTAATCCCAGTATAAGCCCAGTTTTTTCCAGTGACGACCAGCATGTTCCCAGTCACTCCCAGTTCCTCCCAGTTGGGTTTTTTGGGGGGAGGTTTGGAGAATGAAGAAGTGCAAGGCTGAGCGGAAAAGGCCCCTCGGGGGGACATCGGGGGGACATCGGGCGGTGGCGGCTGGCGGCAGAGGCAGCCTGGAGGAGCAGAGCCCTGTGTCCCCCAGGAGCCCAAAGTGGGGAGCCCAGAGAGGGGGGAGCGCCGCCATTGGCGGGAGCCTGCAGAGGCTGGAGAGGGGCAGGGGGGACTCCTTGGAGCCCCTGCAGCCCAGAGCAGAGCATGAGGGGAGAAGGGAGCCCAGAAGGGAGCCCAAAATGCCCCGGCACCCCTGAATGGGGAGCGAAGAGGGGGCAGCTTTTGGGATTGCTGGGACTGCCAGCAGGCTGGGGAGGGCGGGCACCGAGGAGAAGGGGGACCTCGAATGCAAGCGTGACCCCAGCAGCTGGGACAGGGGGAACTCCCAAAGAGCAGAGAGGAGGGAGCAGGGCCGGGGAATTCCTGGGAGGCTTTTTCAATGCTGAATCTTGGTGTTTGGGAGGTTTTTCTGGAGCCCCGATGGCCAGTGACTTGTAGAGAGGGACTTGGGCAGAAAGACTTTCAAAGTCAATGTGCTCATCCCTAGTTTTCCCCAAACCAGGATTTCCCATTGCCAGATCTTGTGAGGCTGTGAGGAAGTGGAAGATGTCCCTGGACACTGAGGCAGGTGAGGAGGAAGTCAGTGCCCCTTTGCACTCTCTCCTGCTCCATCTCCCAGCCCAGCACGGCCCCTGCTGCAGGACAGCCTGGGGGCATCTCCTTGCCCTTGCCTGTGGCCCGGAGGCAAATGCCATCCTGTCCTTGTCCTTCCTCCCCCAGAGCAGGAGCTGAGGATGGAGAGCAGGGAGGACAAATCCCCGCGGCAGAACCTCGTGGCAGAGGCCGTTTTGAGCGGCTCCACGGCGCAGGAACCCAACGGGGAGGAGAAGCCCCAGAGATGCCGCACGAGGAGGGGCTGCAAATGCAGATCACAGGGATCTGAGGAGGAAAGAGCCAGCCTGGGCCGGGAAGGCAGCCGGAGATGGAGCCAGAGCTCAGAGCTGGTGGTCCATGAGCAGCTCCATGATGAGGAGAAGCCCCACAAGTGCTTGGAGTGTGGGAAGAGCTTCAGGTGCAGCTCCAGCCTGATCAGGCACCAGGTGATCCACAGTGGGGAACGGCCCTACGAGTGTGGGGAATGCAGGAAGAGCTTCAGACTTCGCACCAACCTGATCTACCACCAAAATATCCACACTGGGGAGAGGCCCTACAAGTGTTCTGAGTGTGGGAAGGGGTTTTGGATCCGCTCCCATCTTTTCTGGCACTATCGGATTCACACAGAGGAGAGGCCCTTCTGCTGCCCCGACTGCGGGAAGGGATTCAGGCACAACTCCAACCTCGTCACCCACCAGCGCATCCACACTGGGGAGAGGCCCTACGAGTGTCCCCAGTGTGGGAAGAGCTTCTCCAGGAGCTCTACCTTGACCCAACATCAACGGAGGCACCGGTGAGGGAAGCCCTGCGAGTGCCCCGAGTGCGGGAAGAGCTTCGTGTGCTGCTCCAGCTCCATCCCCTACTGCAGGACCCACGCTGGGCACAGCCCTGGTGACCCACATTCCCTGTGATCCATGCTGGGAACATGTAGCCATGATATTTTAGTGAAAAAGCCTCTGCTGGGATTTTTCCTGTCCTGTGGAGCTGAGAGCCTCAGGAAAGAAATGTAAACAATAACTATCTGCTGCTGTGGAAGGCCACAGGTGCATCTTCCATTGGTCCATGTGGATTGTTTTCAATCAGTGAACAATCACAGCCACCTGTGCCAAGGCTGTGAGCAGTTACAGGATTTTTGTTATTCATTCCTATTCTATTCTTGTCTTTGTAGCCTTCTGATCTTCTTCTCTCTATTCTTTTTAGTATAGTTTTAATGTAGTATTTTAATATAATATATAACATAATAAATCAGCCTTCTGATGAAAGTGGAGTCAAACCTCGTGTCCTCACACAAAGGGCAGCCTAAACAACAATTGGTGACCCCTGGACGTGTGAAATTGATGGCAACCCCAGGAGTGACCACAGAGTCCAGCCTGGAGCTGAAGAAACGAGACCCTGAAGATGGGCAGAGTTCACAGCCAAGGCAAACAGGAGAACCCGTTGGACTTTCCTGGACATTGTGTCCAGAGACCGCAGAGCAGCAGAGCTGCACAGCTGGATCCACAAGGACACTGTCTAAAGGTACTGTTATTTTTTCCCTTCCTGAAGATCCTGCCATTCGCAGAAGGTGGGAGGAAAGTTGGAAAAACATACCTTCGGGAGCTCAGGTTCCGTTTACTGCGTCAGAGAAGAAAGTTATTAAATTCTGGCACAGATGGGGACACGAGAATGGAGTTAATAGTGTGTGGGAGAGACTGTGTTATGAGTTTTTCAGATGGGCAAAATTTCATAGATTTTTTACAAATGTCGTATACTCCCTTGATTTAGATCTTTGGGAGTTCATGGACGCTGCTTTTGAGTGGACAAAGGACCAGGGTGTTACTCTCCCAACAATGTATGGAGTGCACCTATGGCTCTTATTCTGTATTTTGGAAAAAAGGGAGGCTGCAGGGGACATCGTGGCTCGGTGGCGCGGTCGCGCTCCGTTTCCACCAGGTTCGGCACGAGAGGAGCCTCTCAAAGAAGACGAACCGCGGGTTCGCAGCCCCCCCGCATTGCCCACAGCTGAGCAAAAGTTTTTCTCTGCTCCCTTGGAGCATGAGCAGGCAGAGCTGCCTTCCCCCCCGCTCTTTCTCTTGGGGGGGATGGGGAGCCGGCCCTGCCCGCTTCGCCGCGGAATTCTCCGCTCCCCCCACTCCGGGGGGACGCGGTTCCGCCTCAGCCGGCCCCGCGGGAGGCGCTGGACCCCGCGGCTCCGCCCGCGATCCTGCCGTTCGGGCCGGCTCCGCCGGCTCTGATGGCTGCACCTGTGCTGCAGTGTCCGGACCCCGAAGGAGACTCGGCTGCTGCGCCCAGCCCGGCGGGGGATGCGGCCCCGCCGCCCGTGCTGAGCCTGCTGCTCCCTGCCAACCCAATTGCAGTGAAAGAGCATGCCAAGAATGGTGCTGAGCCCACAGGATCATCTCAAGAGCCGACACCAGCGCCCGTGCTGCCCGCACCACCCACCCCAGTTGTCCCGCTGCCTTCCACAGCTCCGACCTTCGCATCAGACCCTGTGAACAGTCTGTCCCTCCGTGGAGAGGGCACAGCCCGCCAGCTCACCGCAGGAGCAGTTCGGCTGGCTGTGTTCAAAATCAGTGTGGTTTCTGGGTCATTTCGCGTGTGGTCGGGGGCTTCTCCCTGGGGGTTGGGGTGCCTGCCTTCCCCCAAGCACCCCAGCGGCGTGGGGGAGTTGGCTCCTGTGGTATCTGCCTCTGGTTCCCAGCCCAGAGGGGATGGGGGTGGTGCCGAGGGGCAGAAAGCAGGAGCAGTGCCAGTTGCCTTGCAGGAGCAAGAGGCACAGAGCGAAGCAAGCATTGCTCACTTGCTCTGGGGACAGGAAACCCTCAGATCTGGGATGACAATTCCTGAGAAAGCTTCTCTTCCCGAGCTGCCGGTGTGCACCGGTGCTGCTGGGGGGAGGAAGCAGTGGGTCATTTCTGCTCTCAAGACACTGGCAGCATGGTCCTGCCAGGTTCTGAGCATGCAGAACCCGCCTCACAGGCTGGTTCTGGGCCGTTTGGCTCATTTCCCTGGGCCGGGGCCTCCGCCCCGTCCAGTGCTGGGTTTGGGGACTTTGCTTTCCCCACAGGGACCTGGGCCACCATTCTGTGAGCCAGGTCTGGGTTCTCTGGTCCGTCCACCAGGACCAGGGCCACCCAAGGGTCCTAGAGACGCTCTGCTGCTGCTACTCTTCTTCCTTTGCAAAAAAAAAAAAAAAAAAAAAAAAAAAAAAAAAAAAAAAAAAAAAAAAAATTATAAAGAAAAGTGGAAAGAGCTAGCAGCTCAAAAGCCTTGAAAAGCTGAAAATTAGCCTCAGCCCAAGTGGTTCAATGAAGGGCTGTGGCCAGGCCATTCCAGAAATTTTCTCTGAATTGTTTCATGACTGTCAATGAATTTTGCATAATTCTTGTTTTCTTTAGCAGTTCTTTGTTTCAGAATTCTGCAAGCCTGTTTCAGGACCAAAGGGGATTTCCAGAGATGTCAAAGAAGAACATCTTCAGTCCATGGACTCTGTCCTGAAACTCAGCTGTTTGGACTTGAAACAATGAACTTTCTCTGCATGTTTTTTGCATTTTCTTATTTTTTAAGATTGTTTTAGTGATATGATATAATTAGATGTTTGATAGGTGAAGAATTTCCCTGAATGTTTTACAGGTGAAGAATTTCCTTGGCCATTCCACATCAGCAGATGATTGAGATTTTGATTGGCAACAGATGAACCTCAAGAGGTGTTGTTCTCTCTTCTGCAAAGCCCTAGTAGAAGAAATTGCAAACATTTCTTTTTCTATTTAATTTAATAATTTAAAAGGGTGAGATGTTGCCAGGATTTTTAGTGAAAAAGCCTCTGCTAGGATTTTTCCTGTCCTGAGGAGCTGAGGGCCTCAGGAAAGAAATGTAAACAATAACTATCTGCTGCTGTGGAGTGCCACAGGTGCATCTTCCATTGGTCCATGTGGATTGTTTTCAATCAGTGACCAATCACAGCCACCTGTGCCAAGGCTGTGAGCAGTCACAGGATTTTTGTTATTCATTCTTGTTCTATTCTTGTCTTTGTAGCCTTCTGATCTTCTTCTCTCTGTGCTTTTTAGTATAGTTATAATGTAGTATTTTAGTATAATATATATCATAATAAATCAGCCTTCTGATCAACATGGAGTCAAGCCTCGTGTCCTCGCACCAGGGGTTCAAGTTTAAGCAGCACCTGCAGACCCTGTGAGTACATCTCTGAATATTTCTGGTGCAGGGGAGGTGAAATGCTCATGAAGCTCTGACATGCTGAGGGGTTCTGAGCAGTTGTATAACATTTCCAAGACAAGGATTTTGATAAATATGAGGAAATTTCCTAATGTTTCTATTCAGTTTCCTACTCTTGGAGAATGTCTGGGATTGGGACCAAAATATTAAAAGCTTGATTATGAATTTTGACATGTTCCTGAGATATCTGAACTGTTGCTTTTAGTGATCAGTAGGTTCACAGGAGATCCCTAATGTGCTTTCAGACACTCTGCCCATGGACAGCAGCAGCATCACCTTTGCTGGACCCATCAGGCTCAGTCTGAGCTGTCCGTTCTCCAAGCTGCAAACAGAACCTGCCCCCAGCCAGTGCCCTCCAAAAAGGCAGGGCTCTTTCAGGCCAAGGAGAGTGCACAGAAATTTGGTGTCTGTGAGTGCTGGCAGAGAGAGATCAGGAACAGGGAAACACCTGCAGGAGGAAAATCTCCAGGAAGCAGAGAGAAGATCAGGGAAGGAGAGAAAACAAATCCCAGCAATGCTGTGGCAGGGAGAGTTTAGAGATGTCCACAGGAGCCCCTCCAGTGCAGCCCTTCCCTCTGAACAAGCCCCCTCCCTCCTGTCCCCCAGCCAAGCCTCTGCCCTCAGGGCTGGGGCTCCAAGGCGTGAAGCCCCTCCTGTGCAGGCAGAGCTGCAGCAGAGCCGTGGGGCAGCTCTGCAGCCCCGGGCCCAGTTGCCTCTGCAGAGCACAGGGCTGGGAGCAGCTGCCCGGCCCTGGGGGCTCTGGGAGGGGGCACAGCTGGCTCAGGGTGACGCTGTGCCCAGTGCCCAGCTCTGGGCAATGCTGTCAGTGCAGGCAGGGAAGGAGCTGCATCTGCCTTCATCCAATGCCATCATTAGGACACCCGGAAGTCTCCCTGAGATTTCCTTCTGAGCTCTGAGCTTCAATCCAGGATGCAAACCTGTCCTGTAGCATCTCTGTGTTATCTGAAAGCTCCAGGGTGAGACAGAGAAGGTCTATGATGAGAAAATGCTGTTGGGTTGATGACATGAGCCCCGTGTGTCCTTGGGTACAAATGTGGGGCTGAGACCTTGAGAAGGAGATGGAGATTTGGTGGACTCTGAGGATTCCATGTGCTCTCAGCAGTGTCAGGATGGTTTTTAAAGGAAACATTGTAGGGTGATCATCTAGTTTCTAGGAATGGTGAAAGCCCAGAGAATCCTGGAGCAGGACAGGGAGATAGACCTCCTCCCCTCACTCTCCACTCACTGCCTCACCTCAGAATACTCACTCTCTTCTCCCTCAGGGCAGCAGAAATGGAGAGAGGTTCTGATATCCAAAAATAGTCAGCAGGATAAATGAAGAAAAGCTGTAAAACTCTAGTACAGGGGAGTGCAGATGCTGACAGGCCCTTCTGTGTTAACAGGGTTTCAAAGTGGAACAATAGGACAGGTCGATGTCCCCATCCCATGTCTGCACAGCAAGGCTGAATTAGAAAAACCCTGTGTATAGCTGCCCTGAAGCTGCAGTCCCACTAACCAGCACCAACCAGGGTTCCCCACTTGGAGCTGAAGGAAAATCTCCTAGAAAATCTAAAGCTCTCAGAGTGTTACAGGTGAAGGGTCTGTGGGAAAAGGCTTTGATATTGCTGGAAGAAGTTTCTCCTAACATGTCAATGACTTTTTTACATGAACATCTCCCAATGGCCAGAGACAGTAAATGTCCAACAGCAGTTCCATCAGCCACTTCCTCCTGCTGGCATTGGCAGACACGCGGCAGCTGCAGCTCCTGCACTTCTGCCTCTTGCTGGGCATCTCCCTGGCTGCCCTCCTGGCCAACGGCCTCATCATCAGCGCCGTAGCCTGCGGCCACCACCTGCACACGCCCATGTTCTTCTTCCTGCTCAACCTGGCCCTCAGCAACCTGGGCTCCATCTGCACCACTGTCCCCAAAGCCATGCACAATTCCCTCTGGCACACCACCACCATCTCCTACAAAGGATGTGCTGCACAGCTGTTTCTGTTTGCCTTTTTCATTTCAGCAGAAGTTTCCCTCCTGACCATCATGTGCTACGACCGCTACATGTCCATCTGCAAACCCCTGCACTACGGGACCCTCCTGGGCAGCAGAGCTTGTGCCCACATGGCAGCAGCTGCCTGGGCCAGTGCCTTTCTCCATGCTCTGCTGCACACAGCCAATACATTTTCCCTGCCCCTGTGCCATGGCAATGCCCTGGGCCAGTTCTTCTGTGAAATCCCACATATCCTCAAGCTCTCCTGCTCCAAATTCTACCTCAGGGAAGTTGGGTTCCTTGCTGTTAGTGCCTGTTTAGCTTTTGGTTGTTTTGTGTTCACTGTTTTCTCCTATGTGCAGATCTTCAGGGCTGTGCTGAGGATCCCCTCTGAGCAGGGACGGCACAAAGCCTTTTCCACCTGCCTCCCTCACCTGGCTGTGGTCTCCCTGTTCCTCAGCACTATCATGTTTGCTCACCTGAAGCCCCCCTCCATGTCCTCCCCATCTCTGGATGTGGCCCTTTCAGTTCTGTACTCAGTGATGGCTCCAGCCCTGAACCCCCTCATCTACAGCCTGAGGAACCAGGAGCTCAAGGCTGCAGTGAGGAGCCTGATGAATGGACGATTTCAGAAACACTGAACTGCTGGAAAATTTCTTCATATCACTTGTAATAAAAATCATGTTTGATACATCTTGTTGGTTTTATTTGAATGCTCTTTTTCTTTGTTTTACTTTTTAATATTTTCCACAGAAAAATACTATGGTTTGTACCATTTCTCATTTTGTTTCTCCCCACCTTTGCTGTGACCGATGCACTGTCAATGAGGAGCTGTACTCTCTAAGGTTTTAAACAAAGTAAAGGATCTCCAGGAAAATTTTCAGAGGAGGTCCCCTTTTGAACCTTGTCTGGAGCTGCAGCAGCAATGTCTGTCTGCAGAGCTGGGGCAGATCAGTGCTGGCACAGCAGCTGTGCCCAGCAGCAGCAGCAGCACTTGGTGTTGGCAGTGCTGCTGCCGTGGCCCTGCCCCGCTGCCCTGGTGGCCCTGGTGTTGCTGCAGGGCCTGAGTGCTCTCGGGGCCGGGCACAGTCCTGGGGGTGGCAGTGCCGGGGCTGCAGCAGGGACAGGCCATGGGCACTGCTGGGGCAGCGCTGACGCCTCAGGCCAGGCCCTGGGGGCTGCAGGCTCCTTGCCCAGGCTCTCTCAAGAACACGGCCAGGCCAATGCTCAGCACAGAAAAGCCCCAGGATGAGCAGCCCCAGGCTGGCCGTGGGCAGGCTGGGGGCAAACAGCATGGCTGGGGCTCTACAAGGGCCCTGGGGGAGACGGGAAGGAGCAGCAGAGCAGGGGCTGATCCATCCCCAGTGTGCTGCACAGCCCAGGGCAGCGTCCCAGAGCGTCCTGATGGAGCTGCCAACAACATCCCCCCTCTGCAGCCCTGGCCTCTCCCCCAGCTCACACAGGTGCCGCATCCTTGCAGGCACAGCCACGGCAGCACTGGCTCAGGAGCCCCTGTTTGCATTGCACAGAGCAGGCGGGAGCAGCCCCATGCTGCTGCTGTGGGGACATGAACCTGAGGGAGCACAAATGCCATCAGCCCCTGGGGCCAGCAAGGGCTGGGGAACACCAGGGAAACCACTCAGCTTTGTCCTGGCCTCTGCAGTCAGCCAGAAAGTTTGTTCCCATCAGCTGGGAGTTTTCTGTCCCACTGCAGACGCTGTTGCTCAGAGCCAGGGCTGCCTGGCAGCCACCCCCAAACTGCCCTGAGCAGTTCCTTGGCTTCACCTTTGCTTTTTTTCCCCTTTTTTTTTGTACAAATTTCTTCCTGTTGCCCACCCCTGTTCCCTGCCCTGCAAATAGCCCATCCCTGTTTGCCCTTTCCTCTCTGGCCCCACTCCCCATTCCAGTTCCTGACTTAGCACCATGGGAACATCCCTTGGGGAGCAGGATCATCCTCCAAGTGCTGCAGGAATTGTCTGCAGGCTCCTGCAGTGCTGTCCTGGTTTAGGGCAAGTTTGGGAGATAACCTCCAAATGGGCTTCTCTACAACAGCAGATTCAATTGCCCCTGCCCCCTGCAACCGGTTCGGGAGAAAATATCTCCTTGGAGAAAAGTGGAAAGAAACCTGTTTAGTAAACAATAGAAACCAAACAATATTAAACAATAAAACAATATCAAACAACCTAAGGAAAAGCAAACTCAGAACAGTCCCCTCCCCGGGTTGCAGCTCGGCTCACTCAGTCTTTGATCAGTCTCTCTGGTGCTGGAAACACCGCGGCCCAGGCCCTGCCAGGGGGCCACAGGTGGAGCTGCCGGTGCTCTTCTGGGTGTTCAGTCCAGAGCAGGCTTGAACAGGTCCAAGAAAAAAGGAAAAAATCACAATCCGGAGAACTTCTTTGCCTCAGCTAGCTAAAACTAACTAAAAGCAAGAAAAAGGGAAAAAAGGAGCTCTGTCCCGCTGTCTGTCCATCCACAGACAACACAGTCCAGGAGCAGGAATGTGGAGGAGTGAGAACAGTCTGAAAACAAACTGCGCGCTTCTTCCCTCCCCTCCTCACTGTCTGGAAGAGAGTCTTAAAGGTGTAAAACTTATTATTCAGTATAAACAGAACAAGACGATTGGGGATAAAAGCATCATATAGTCAACCCAGGACAAGTGCCCTGTGCTGCTCCCTTGCCAGAGGCACCCCAGGCCAGGGGGGCACATCTGGGCTGCTGTGTCTGTCTGTGGGGCTCCCTGTTCTGGGCAATGAGGAGGAGCTGCAGAGGCTCTGCAGGACTGACAGGATAGGCTTTGGGGCTGGCAGGAGAAGCTGAGGCACCTGGGCTCCTGGAGCTTCTGAAGAGGAGGCCCAGGGCTCTTCATGCAACTACTGCAAGGGTGGTTTCAGAGAATCCCAGAATCAGCAAGGTTGGAAAAGTCCTTGGAGATCATCAAGTCCAACATGTACCCTGACATTGCCTTGTCTCCCCTGAGCCTCCTCCTCTCCAGGATAAATAACCCTAGCTCCCTCAGCTGCTCCTCACAAAACTTGTGTTCCAGACCCCTTACCAGCCTTGTTGCCCTTCTCTGGACACGCTCCAGCCCTTCTATGCCCATCCTAAATGGGGGGACCCAGGACTGGACACAGCACTCGAGGTGCTGCCCAACCAGTGCTGAGCACAGGGGAAGAATCACTGCCCTGCTCCTGCTGGCCACACCATTCCTGATGGATACGAGTGGCAGGGGTTGGATGAGGGAAATGGTGGGGAGTGGAGGACAAAGTCTGATTGATTGTCAGCCAAGAAGGGTCTTGATTTTCATATCTATTCAGACTGCATTAGAAAGTGCTGTGTTCAATATCAATTGCAGATTGCTGATATAAATTAAAAAAAACTGTAAAAAGTAAAAGAAAGAGGTCAAAACTGTTCTCTCTGCATTGTTTTCAATACAGTATATTCACTTTGAATTCACTTCTGAAATCTGTCTAACTAGCCACAGAAGAATTGAAAAATCAATTATTCCAAGGGGCTTTTCTTTTTGTGTTTTTTTGAACTAATATTTATGAGTGTTTTTCACTGAATTCCTAAACTGAAGAACTCACAAAAGAAGAGGCCTCTGCAGAAGGAAAATTCATCAGCAGCCTCCAAGTGGCTGAGGATCCATCCCCATCAGAGCAGCAATGAACAGAAATGGGCACAGCTTTGTGGCTGCCCCAGCTTTGGGATGGGCCCTGGGCCTGGAGCAGGAGCAGCTCTTGAGGGCCCCAAGGCCGGGGCTCTTGTGCTGCCCTGGGCACATGGGATGGCAGCAGGGGCTGCAGAGCTCTCAGCACCTGAGCCAGAGGGGAGCAGGGCAGCCAGGGAGCCTCCTTTGGCCTTGCCCAGCACCTTCCCCCATGGCTGGGGCTGAGTCCTGTGTGAGCTGCAGCTGCTGCTGTGCCCTTGGCAGGGGTTGAGGCCGTGGGGCCAGTGGCCAGAGCAGCCTGGCCTGAGCAGAGCTGTGGGGCCAGAGCCGGCTGGGCTGGGCTGGGGAGAGGCCCTTGATGCTGCCCAGAGCTCAGGGCAGCTGGCAGAGCTTGCAGGGAGCTGGGCTGGGCTCAGAGAGCCTGCCCCAGAAACCATCCGTGTCCATCTCAGCCTCGCTGAGCGTGCAGGGGCAGGACTCAGGCCAGGCCTTGTGGGGCAGGGCCAGCGCCTGAGCAAGGCATTGAAAACAGGCAAGTGCCCCAGAGAGGAGGCTGCTCCGTGCCCTTGGGGGCATGGACAGAGCAGGGAGGGGGCCCAGGACATTTGTCAGTGCCAGCCTCTGTCCCCAGCCCTTGGCAGCCCTGGCTGCTGAGCCCAGCTTTGGCCTGGGCTGAGTTTGGCTGTGGCCCAGCTCCATCCTCCTGCGGGGCTCAGGGCCTGTTCCCGGCCATGGCCAGCCCTGGCCGGCCTCTCTGCTGGCCCAGAGGCCGGCAGAGCCTGGGCCAGGGCTGTCTGTGCAGGCCCACAGGTGCCAGGGGCTGTGCAGGAGCTGGCAGAGGCTGCCCAGCAGGGAGGCCATGGGGCACAGAGCCCCAAGGCTGCTGTGGGCAGCACGGCACAGGGGCCATTCCCAGCCGCAATGCTCCTGGCCTGGGCTGGGCCTGCACAGGGGCTGGGCCACCATGGCTGGGCCAGCACAGGGCCACCAAGGGGCCACGCAGCCGCTGCTGGGGCTGACAGCAAGGCCAGGCACACAGAAGCAATTGCTGAGCATGGCCTGCGCTGGCCAGGCCTGACTGTGCCACAGGCAGAGCTCAGCTGCCCTTGGGGGCTGCAGGAACAGTCAGGAGCCCAAAGAGCCTCCATGGCTGTGCTGGAGACCAAGGCTGGAGCAGGGAAATGCAGGGCTGCTGCGGGATGGGGAGGGCGTGGAATTCCAGCACACACCTCAGCTCTCTGATGATCCTGGCACCATGCTGGGCCCTGTTTCAGACTGGAGCAGAGCAGATGTTGATGGGACAGGAGCCCTGCGGGGCTGGCAGGGACCTGCAGCTTGCAAGGTGCTCTGCTCTCCCTCAGGTGCTCTCGGAGAGATCCAATCCCAGCTGGGCACCTCAGGGCACAAGTGGCACTGCCTGTTCATGGGCACACAGCTGATGGCTGCCTGGAAAGGGGCGCAGGTTTCAGTATCTGTTAGTTTCATAATATTCAAGCTAATCTTTATCTGCGTCATTTGAGAACTTTTAAGGAATGGCAAAATTTTCCTAGAAGGAACAGTAATTTCCTGCATGTTCACTGATGCCAGGAGAAGAAATTCTGATCTTGCCTTCTACTGGTGTCACCAATATTCTTTTTGTTATTTTCTCTCCCTCTTCCTTCAGGTGTTTGCAACTCTCTTGTTGAAATGGCCATGTCTAAGAACATCTCTTCATTTAGAGCAGCTGGATCTATATACTTCCTAGTGCTCCCAGATTTTCTCCTCCAGGTGCTCTCTAGTCATTCAAGTGCCTCTCCACTGACTGGTTTCATTCTTTGAGCTCCAGGAAGTTGCCCGATATTTCTGATGTTCAAATAAATAAATAAGTAATCATAATCTTAATTGTGTTTCTATCACAGAATTACCTTTTCTTATATCCCTGTCTGAGGCGGTTCCTGTATGGGAACCCCTGGGGGTTGGTGGACATGCCAGATACTGCTGACACATCTCAGAGAGCAGAGGGAAGAGCTGTGAGGGTTATTAAACTGCTCAAATGTTCAACTTGTGTTTGTTGGCAAGAAACCTTTCTGTGCCTCTGAGTGTCACCAGGCCCTGAGCCCAAAGGATCAGTTGTGGTTCCCACTGCAGGAGCACTTGGACCTTGGCTCTGCGCAGGAGAGCTCTTCATCTCCTTTCTCTCTTTTCCTCCCTCTGGGCATGGAGGGACCTTCGGAATTCAGTGTGTGCCTCGTGTGTATAGAGCAAATCTGGGCAGGAAGGGTTTGGGGGGACCTTGGGATCTGTGCTGGGCACAGAAGGTATTTTCCATTGCTCTGAGAGTGTCTGCTGTGGAAAGCGAATTTAATACCCAGCAGAGGAATGACTTTTGCATTTGTTGAAGCTGTGGTTTTCCTTGGCTTTTTTGGCTGACAAGAAATGAACATCCCTCTGTGTCTCGGGCAGCTCCTTCTCCAAGGAAAGCAGGTGGGAGTTGGAGCCGAGGAGCTGAAAGCTGCAGGTGCAGCCTGGGCTGGAGGGAGCTGAGATTTTCACAAGGCTGCTCTGAGTGCCAGGGCTTGGATGGGGGAAATGGTGGGGAGGGGGTAGGGACAGAGTGTGATTGATTGTCAGCCATGAAGGGTCTTGATTTTCATATTAATTCAAACTGCATTAGGAGGTACGTAGATTCAATATCAAGTGGAGATTGCACATATCAATTTATTAGAAGTAAAAAAAAGCTAAACAAGATCTAAAAAATGTCTTCTCACTGTCTTTTAAAATAGAACGTATTCAGTTTGAATACACTCCTGAAATCAGTCTAATTAACCACAAATTATTTGAAAGATATATTTGAAAAAAGTGATTTGAAATCAAATTATTCCCAGAACCTTGGCTTGTTAAGGTGCTCTGAATGTCAATGAGCCCTGGGGCACTGAATTCCTGAACTGAAGAGCTGAAGGCTGAACAAGCCCCTGGAGCAGTGAAATCCAGCAGCAGCCTCCAAGTTGCTGAGGATGTCAGCAGCCCCCACTGAGGCCATCCCTGCCCAGAGACCGTGGGGGAATGGGCAGACAAGGAGAGCGTCCCTGGGGCTGGGCCAGCACAACTCAGAGGCAGCAGTGTCTCCAGCTGGGCAATGGAGTGTGGAATGTGGCTGGGAAAGCCCTGACTGGGCTGTGCCAAGCAGGACAGACAAACCCTTACTCTCATCCACTAAAAACTCTCTCAAGGAGACATTCAAAAGGAATTACAGTTGTTTGTGTACTCTGAGTTGGATGCACGGGAAAAATACCAACAAGAGATTCTCAGGAGCTGAAAACAGCAAAACAGCCTTTACTGGCAACTTTAGAAAATCAGAGAAATTTTGTCACAATGTTTAATGCATCATTCAATCACCAAAAATCACTTCTGAAAGCAATACCTTGCCCTGTTCAACTTCACAAACTCTAAGCCTGTTCAATTTAAAGCTAGTCAGAATTTACAAGAGGACAAAAATAGAAGAAGTATACACAGAAAGAGAGAAAGAAAAATAAGATTTATAGATGCACAGACAGAGCTACCAACTCCTGGACTCCAGCAGTTCAGATGGAAATTCCAAGAGGAGGCAGGGCCAAGATGTGTGCTTGCCTTTTGGTCAGCCTTCAGTACCCCTTGATCTTCCTGGGCCCTTCCCCCAGGTGGGACTTGGGCTCATTTGGTCACTCAGGAGCTGGGCTGGGGCTCCAGAGGTGGCTGTGGAGCATTGCCTGTGCTGTGCCAGGGACTGGCAGCCACTGCTGGGCTGGGATAGAGGCTCTAGGGGGATTGGGGTTCCAGGGTAGGGCAGTGCTGGGCTTCCAGGGCAGGGCAAGGTGGACCTGCCTCTTCCTCTCTCACACATGAAATGTTTACAGCCAACAATCTCCTCCAGTCTGTCACAATAGGCAATGTTGGAGGTGAAATCCCAATTCTGGCCATGGGCACCTGGATGTCAAGGACAGTTCTTTTCCATAGAAAGGAAAGCACAGAGCCCAAGTGTTTGGAAGGCAGGTGAGTGTCTCACTAGGCCAAGGCCAGCCAGACTTATCAGAAATGGCAGATTTTTTCTGGGAGCTATCTTTGCATGTATGGAATTTTGGAGTTGGAAAACCAGTCTTGGCCATGGGTGCCTGGAGAAGCAGGATATTTTGTTGCAACAGGAAGGAAAGCATGGAGCCTTCCCCAGGCTTTTTGGGAACAAATGAGAGCTGACCCTTGTGAAACCACTGCCAGCCAGAGTTGTCCTGGCAATATTCCTGTAGGAACAATCCCTGGATATAAGGAAATCTGGAGATGAAACCCCAATTCTGGCCATGGGTGCCTGGAGAAGAAGGAGAGATATTTTTCCACTGGGAAGGAAAGCACGGAGCACCAGTGTTTCAGCAGCAGATGAGAAGAGATCCTCAACATGCCAAGGTCAGCTGGAGCAGTGAGGCAGCCCATGAGAGGCCAAACCAGCCAGACCTGTCCTGTGTCCCCTTGCTTTTATGGGGCCCTGCAGTGTCACAGTAACACCTTGGTTCAATGGGGTCCCATAATGTCACAATGGCCCCTTGGTTCCAGAAGGCCCCGCCGTGTCACAATGGTCCCAGCAATTCCATGAGGCCGTGCAGTGTCACAATGGCCTCTGTGGTTCCCCAGGCCCCACAATGACACGTGGCTTCTCTGTTCCATGAGCCCTGATGTGTCACAATGGACCTTTGGACCCTGGGGTTTTGCAGTGTCACAATGGTCTCCTCTGGCTCCACAGTGTCACAATGGACCACTGATGACACGAGGCCCCTCTGTGACACCCTGGAGCCCTGAAGTGTCACAAAGGCCTCTTGGTTTCACCAGGCACCACAGTATCACAATGGTCCTCTTGGTTCTGTGGGAACCCCCAGGGTCACAATGGTCTCACTGGTTTTATGAGGCCTCAAAGTGTCACAATGCTTTGATTATTCCACAGGACCTCTTAGTGTCACAATGGTCTCCATGATCCCATGAGTCCCCTAAATGTCACAATGGCCCCTTGGTTCCATGAGGCTGTGAAGAGTCTTAATGGTCTCTCCATGGTTCCATCAGGCCTTGCAACGTCACAATTATCTCCACAATTTTCCATGATGCCCCACAGTGTCACCATGGTCCCTTGGTTCCATGGGCCCTGTGCTGCTGCATTCCCCCCTCCCCCTCTCAGGCTGCCCTGCCAGCTCAGAAATGCTCCTTGGGCCTCAGTCTTGGCCAACAGCCCCTGGGCTCAGCTCCTCTGCAGCTCAGCACAAACACTGTCTGCTCCAGGCTCTGCTGCTGCCCAACCAGCTCCTGATTTCTGGAGGAGCAGCCCTGGGAACTGCTTTTGTTCCCTCAGTGGCACAACATCCCTGTTCTCACACTGCCAGAGAAAGCTGTTGATGCCAAGTGCAGCCAGGATGAACCATTGCTGTGACTGAAGCCCCTCTCTTGGGGCCCTACAAACAGCTCTGCAAAAAGAGCCCCTTGGAGCTCTCCTGGGCCAGCGACTCCCTCTGAGTGGGGCCTCTCCCAGCTGGGAACTCTCCCGTTTGCTGCACTCGGGGATCCTGAACAACGAGGGAGCCTGAGCCGATCCCCCCACTCTTCCAAGCTCAACCCTACACCAGCTGGGGAGATGCCAAAGCATCCACAGGGAGCATTTCCTGTCCTCAGGGGAATTTCTCACAGGTGCCTTGCACTGACTCTTTGTGTCTGTGTGCACACAGGAGTGCCTGTGCTGGGGAAATGTAGCAGAAATGCTGCTGTCAGAGGGGTTTGAGTGCTTTGGCTATCTCAGTCAGTCAGGGCTCTAAGTAAGGTTACAGCATGATGTCTAAGCTAAGTTGTTATAAGAGTTGCTGCTAGGAGTTGTTCTTCTGCTAAGTTGTTATGTTTAATATAAGTCCTAAACTCAGTTAAATATTGTTAAATGTTATTCCACTGTTAAATTGCAAGTCATAAGTTGTAAGTAAGGTTATATAATGTTAAGTGATGTTCTTTTGCTAAATAGTGAAGTTTAAGGCAGAAATTAAGGTTAAGGTATAAGTTAAGTCCTTTTAAGTTTGAGCTCTGTTAAGCTTTTCAGGTGTATTCCTTTTGTCCTTGCCCTCGCTGTCCTTGTGTGTCATACACACACACACACACACACACACAGGTGTAGGGACAATTCCCGGTTCAATTCTGGTTTGACTGCCTTGATTTTGTTTGGTTTTGTTGTTGCTTTGTTTCGTTGGTGTGCCTGGAAGTCCAGTCAGGAGCAGAGTGACTCTTGCCAAGGAACTTTGTGGTGCTGTCCCTTAATATTAAATCTGGTTTTTGCTGATCCCTTGCCGGGGATTTTTTCAGCGCTCTCAAGCCATCATTCATAACAGGGTGAAGGAGCCCTGGCCCAGGCTCTGGCCCTGGGGGACACGGGGATGCTGCTGGGGGGTCCCTGTCCCCCTGTCCCACCTCCCAGGGCCCTGGCCCCTGTCCCCATGTCAGGCTCTGGGGTCGATCTCGTGGAACATCCTCTGGGGGAGGCTGCGGCGCCGGGGGCGGGGGGACCCGGGGGGACAGGGGACCCCACTGTGCACGAGCAGCATTGGACTGCTCTGGGGAACTGTGGGGGGGGCTGGGGCAGAGTGACCTCTCCAGTGACCTCACACAGCCCCTTTGTGATGTCACACAGCCCCTTGTGATGTCACAGCCCATATTATGATGTCACAGATAATGTTGTGATAACAAACAACTGACCCTGGGATGTCACACAGCCATTATATGATGTCACAGGGTGGTCTCTGAGGTCACTGTCCCTCTATGATGTCACACACACAGGCACGCGGTGATGGCAGAATCCATTCTATGATGTCCAGCCTATGATGTCACAGAGCCTACTCTGTGATGTCACAGCCTGCTCTGTGCTGTCACAAAGCCCCCTCATCATATCACAGGGCTAGTGCTGGGTTATCACTCTCTGATACCATAGAGCTGCACTGTGATGTCACAGAAGACTCTATGATGTCACAAACACACCCTGTGTCATCACAGTCTGTTCTGTGATGTCACAACCCTTTCACTGATGTCACAAAACACTCTCTGTTATGTCATGCTGCCACTATGTAATGTCACAGCACACACTTTCACCACACAGTCCTCTCTATGATGTCATACAGCCATGCCATGATGCCACAGCCTGCTCTGTGTTGTCACACAGTCTCCTCTATGATGCTGCAGCTGCTCAGTGACCTCACACAACAAACTCTGTGATGTCATAACCCAACCTGTGACCTCACACAGCCCACTCTGTGCTGTCACACAGCCCCTTGCTGACATCACAGCTGCTCTGTGCCTCTAGGACACAGCCACAGAGGTGCCGCTGTGACACAGCCCCCTCTGGGACATCCCCCAGCCCCTGCCAGTGCTGAGCCCCTGTCAGCTCTGGCTGTGCCCTGCTGGTGTCCCTGAGCTGCCCTGGCAGTGCCCCAGCCCTGCTGGGCTGTGCACAGGAGCTGCTCCTGGCCAGAGCTGTCTCTCTGCAGCGCTGCCCTTGCCAGGAGCTGCCTCTGGGCCAGGAGCCTGGCCCACCTCAGCAGCACAGACACAGCACCAGGACTTTAATCACCCTCTGGGGCTTTGGTGCTCTTTGCATCAGACTCAGTCCCTCAGAGTGTGCTCAAAAAACTTCTCAGGGACTCAAAAGGGAGTGAAACATTGAAGTTTCTCATACTTAAAATAGATCCTTTTGAGGGACAGGACTGAAAAAGTATCCCCATGTTCCAGGTAAAGCAGAACACTGGAGGCAGTGATGACAGGTGGGGACAAGCAAGGGAAAGGTGTTTCTGATACTGAGCAAACCTGCACCTGTGTCCCTGCAGGCTGTCATCATCCCCCGGATGCCCCACCTGGCTGGCCCCTTCCTTTGATGACAGCTCTGCCTCCTGCCTGCCTCTGCCTGCCCACACAAAACCTTGGGCTGCTCCAGCCTCCTTCTGGGGGACGTGCTGCACCACAGCCCTGCCCTGGCAGGGAAAGTCCTTTCTCCTGGTGTCCACTTCGGGCCTCCTCAGCTGCCCTTGGTGCCATTATCTTTCTCAGGATCATTTAAATATGAAGCTCCAGCCTCTCTGAAACCACCCTTCAATCCCTCCCAGGCTACTCCTGTTCTGTCCTCAGTCTCCACACCACTGAGCCCAGAGCCATCAGCCTCTCCCTGCTGGTTATGTGATGAGGCCTCCAAACCTCATCTTGGGAGATGTTTGGGTCCTCTCCAAGATGTGTGAAAATGGAAAAATAGTGGTCAAAGTTACGTTCTCCCAAATCTTGCAGTGACAGAACAAGGGTCAATATCTCTAAACCGAATGAGGGTGGATTTACATTTGTTAGAAAGAGGAAATATTTTACAGTTATGAGAATGGCACAAAACTGCAACTGCTTTTCCAGATAAGTGAATGCCCTATCCCAGGAATTGCCCATGAGCAGGAGCTTTGTGCAGCCTGACCCAGTGAAACCCTCTGATCCCCAAGCACAGAATTCCTGTTGTGTGGGTTCTCTGATGTGCTGGGTGCCCTCAACGCTTCTGGCCAGAATGTCTGCTGAGGGCAGCCAGGCTGCTGCAGGGGCAGGGACCTCACAGCCATCACCATGGCAGCCCTGTCCCCTGGGCCTGGCTCTCCCCTTTCCTCTGCTCTTCCCTTGTCTCTGCTGGCATGAAGAGTTTTGTCATTCATATCTTGTGCCCAAGATGCAGGGGCCAATGGCTTCCCAGGCAGGCTCCTGGAGCAGAAGTGGCTTTTCAGAGCCCAGGCAGAAATGAGCCCTGAGGCAGCAGCTCTGCAGTGCTGGCCACCAGGCCGGGCTGCCAAGGGAGGCTTCTGGCCATGGCCTGCAAGCAGCTGCTGCTGCCAAGGTGCCTTTGGTGCCTCAGGCTCTGCCTGGCACAGCTCCCAGCACGGCACTCTGCCCTTGTGCCCGAGCCCTTCCCTGTGCTGGGGCTGGCCTGGGGCTTTTCCTGCAGCGGGACCTGCTCTGCTCCTGGCACAGGAAAGGCAGTTCCTGCTGGAGCAGGAGGCTCTGCCTGCAATGGGCTTCAACAACTCCAGCAAGGCCCTGTTTGCAAAGCCCCAGTGGGAAATGAATGAGGGGGTCATGCTGCTTTTGGGGTGAATAAAGTTGAAACCAGCCTGACTCCTCCATCTCAAAGTTCCACATTCTCAGAGGGAGCTGGAGCTGTGGCAGAGCTGTAAAAATGCCCAGAGAAAGGAACAACCAAGGGACAGCACTGAGAGCTTCTGCAGAGCTGCCAAGATGGACAAGCCTGGGCACATCTGACTGACAGGGCAGCACTTCAGACTTGAAAAGCCCCGTCCCAAATTTTAACAGCAGCATCTCCTGACATTTCCCTTCTTGCGGAGTGTGGAGATTCCTCCCTGCAGTGGGGACACTGCTCAAGGTCACAGCTCCAGGCTGAGCCAAAGGACTCAGTCCCACCATCCTTGTTCTGCTTAATTACTAGTTTTGCTTTAATAAAATTGCTTTGAAATCACTGCCTAGTGCTCTATACAATATAATATGTTACAGCTCTTATACCTTAGAATAAATATTTCTGATTATTTTGAAGATAATTGTTTCTAATCATTACCATTATAGAATATATATAAATATAAATACCTCCAGCTTGCCAGCCTTAATTCTGTGTGACAAATTCTATAAAGGTCTAATTCCACCTTTATAATTCTTTACATAAAAATTCTTGAAAAGTCTAGGGCTGGGGTTGGAACCAGCTGTTCTAAGGCTCCTCTCACACCAGGGATTTACAAATCCTGGAGGTCCTTGAGGGTATTTGGGAAACTGTGGGGCCTATTGGGGCTCCTTTCTGCACCTCGAGACCCAACAGGAGCCTCTGTAATAAACTTTGCCTGCAGCTCCCACTCTGCCAGGAACCTCTGTGAATGGGACATCCCAGCTCTTTGGCAGCCTGGGGAATCCTGGGATTTCACCATGGAATGGCTGTGACTGCCTCTGAGCACAGGGCTCTTTACCAACCCCAGAAACCCCTGGGAGGTGTCCATAGAGCCCCTGTCTCTGCCTGTGACCTTCCAGCTCTTGAACAGCCTAGAGACTTGGAAAGTCCCCATGGAACCCTTCTGAGGGCCTGTGACAAATCTGATCCTTAGCAGGCAACCATCACCAGGACCCTGTTGCTATGGGTCATGGGATCCCAGATCCACAGAACTGGCTGAGCTGGGAGGGACCCATCAGGATCCTGGAGTCCAACTGCTGGCCCTGCACAGGACACCCCAACAATGCCAGCCTGGGCCTGGCAGCGCTGTCCAAACACTGCTGGAGCTCAGAGAGCCCTGGAGCTGGGACCCTTCCCTGGGGAGCCTGGGCAGTGCCCCAGCAGCCTCTGGGGAAAAACCTTTTCCTGAGATCCAACCTGAGCCTGCCCTGACTCAGCTGCAGCCGTTCCCTCCAGTCCTGTCCCTGGGCACCAGAGGGAAGACCAGGGGTCACACCAGGGCTGAGAGGGACAGAGACCCCCACGGCCTCCCCAGAGATGAGAAGGTCGGAGAGTGCCCCCAACCCCGAGCACCCTCAGTGGTGAGAGGGACGCAGAGCCCCTGGTCCCCAGCCCTGCACAAGCATTCCCTGAGGCCAGCGGGATGGAGACCGCTGAGGCGAGGGGACAGAGAATGCCCTGAGCACCCCATTGGCATGGGGCTGAGAGGGACGGAGAGCCCCCAGGCATTCCCTGGGGTGAGAATGATGGAGACGCCCTGGGGAATGGCCTGGGGTGACAGGGACAGGGACACCCCCTCAAGAACGGCCTGGGGTGAGAGGGACAACCCCCCCCAAGCCCTTCCCAAGCATCCCCCAGGGTGAGAGGCACAGAGACCCTTCCAGCATCCCCTGAGCACTGGACAAAATAAACTTGACAGAAATCAAACTTCAATCTGCATAAATCACTTGGATGAATATTTGATTTTCTCACACGTCACATGTGAGGAAAATACAAATAAATCCCAAACATTAATAAACCAACAACAGAAGCAATTCTGTGTCAATTCCAAATTTCATTGGTTCCTGCACAGCTCCAGCTCAGCTGCTGGAAGATTCTGATAAAAAAAAAAAAAAAAAGTGAAAATTTGACCCAATAGAGATTATTGAAAGGAAGGAAAAAATCTGTGTGGCTGTGACAAAGGTGACAGGGACACAGAATATAATGATTCTCACATTTGGCAAAGTCCCCAAGCCTCAGAATTCTGGAGTTATTCAGGAATTTAGCTACTTGAGCTGGGCTTCTTCTGGAACGTTTAGTAGCCTTGTAGTTCATTCCTCAACCTGAATGAACCTTGTCAGCCTCAATGGTAACATTTGCTCCCTTTCCTCCAGTGATTTAATAAACATTTCATGGAAAGACAACAAAATATTTTCTTTATACTGGCCACCCACAACAGCCATTTTCCTCATCAGTTCTCCCACAAGTCGCTCAGAGGAATTTGCATCCAAGTTTCCAAGAGGTCCTCTGGAAAGAAAGAGCCCTCCTCCAACAGAGGAGGGAACCATGCTGTTGTCAAGGTCAGAGAACAGTGCCTGAACTCACTGTGCCAAAATATTGTACACAATCTGGTTAAGAAAATTGTTAGAGATTCTTCTGCCCCAGTTAAGGTGCTAACGAGACCAAATGCAAAGTGGATTTTATTGAACAGTAAATGTGAGGTAGAGAGAGATGGAATAAAAGAGAAAAAATGGGGGAGGGCAAGAGAGTGACAGGGACAGAGACCTCCCCTGGGGTGCAGCAAGTGTGACATTGTCCCCTGTGTGCATGGCCTTCCCGGGGTGGCGGTTTTACACCTGAGCCAGTTTGGGTAAGGGGGGTGGTGTTCACCTCCCCAGCAGGGATTACCCCACTGTTTCAGGTTGCAGTGCAAGATGCAACCAAATGCATGTTTTCCATCACCATCTTCACAAACTGTTATAAACAGACAGGGCAGTGTTCTTTATCTCTTCCATGACTCGGCCCTGATAACACCCTCCAGGGGCTATCTGCTGTGAATGGGCCATTGAGTGTCCCTGCAGGACTGGTAAAATGACATCATCCCATTGTGGGATGCTCCACCCAGGGGAAGGAGCCAGCCGTTCCTACCTGGATATAAGCTGAGACTTGTGACACCAGGAGCACCTTGGCTACTGTATTCCCAGAGGACAAGAGCTCCATCACCAGCACTCGACCGTCAGAGGAAGACCAGACCCTTCTCCAGGATCACTGCTTTGACAGAATCACGATCATCACTGCAACAGGACTGCAACCACCATTTAATGGGACTGCTCCCACCACCCTGACCAACAGGGTGGCAGGTTATATCCTGACTCTGTCAGTTTAAGGCAGTGTTTCTGTATCATTGCCTTGATCTTAATTTTCTTCTTAAATTGTAATTCTGGCTTAGACTCTCCTCCTGGTTTGCCCTCAAACCTGTACAAAACTCAATGCACTCATCTCTTGTTTTCCTCCCAAACCAGAATTTCCCATCCCCAAACCACTGCCAGATGGAGAAGAAGGCTGCGAGGAAGAGGAAGATGTCCCAGGACCATCAGGCAGGTAAGGAGGAAGTCAGTGCCTCTTTCTGTCTCTCTCCTGCTCCATCTCCCAGCTCAGCATGGCCCGTAGCTGCAGGACAACCCCTCTGCCTTGGCCATCCTGCTGCGGATGCACTGGAGGTATCTCGTTCCCTTTCCCTCTGGCATGGAGGCAAAGCCCATCCACTCCTTGTCCTTTGTCCCCCAGACAAGAAGCTGTGGACGGAGACCAGAGAGGATGAATCTCCACGGCAGAACCTCATGGAAGAAGCTGTTTTGAAGGACTCCATGGCACAGGAATCGAACAGGGAGGTAAAGCCCAAGAGATCCCACAGGATGAGGGCCTGGAAACCCAGCCCAGGGTGCTCTGAGGAGGAAAGACCCACCCTGTGCCAGGAAGGTGGACAGAGCTTCAGCCAGGGATCAGAGCTGGTGGTCCATGAGCGGCTTCATGATGGGGAGAAGCCCCACAAGTGCTTGGAGTGTGGGAAGAGCTTCAGGCAGAGCAGCAATCTTGTCCGCCACCAGATGATCCACACTGGGGAATGGGCCTATGAGTGTGGGGAGTGTGGGAAGGGCTTCAGCTACAGCTCAGAACTCGTCAGGCACCAGCGCATCCACACTGGGGAGAGGCCCTATGAGTGTCCTGACTGTGGGAAGAGGTTTCACACCAGCTCCAATCTCCTCCTGCATGAGCGGATTCACACGGATGAGAGGCCCTTCCGCTGTCCTGACTGCGGGAAGGGCTTCAACCGCAACTCCCACCTCGTCACCCACCGGCGAATCCACACTGGGGAGAGGCCCTATGAGTGTCCCCAGTGTGAGAAGAGCTTCACCCAGAGCTCTCACTTGACGAGACACCAACGGAGGCATCGTTAAGAGAAGCCCTGCAAATGCCCCAACTGCAAGGAGACCTTCGAGCCTGGCTCCAGCTTCATACCCAACTGGAGGACCCACGTTGGGAAGAGACCTGTGATCCATGCTGGGAAGACACCTGTCCCTTCTCCTGCCCCTGCCAATGACATGACAGGGGATCGATGAACATGAGATTCTGGCCAGGGCCGTGTCATTATATCCACTCCCTCCTCAGGTCATTGCCGGGGCAGGAAAGGGTCTCTTTCTCTCTCCCTGAGGAGAAGGGTGTCCTTTGCAGGCAGGTGGAAATATGTGGCCAGGATGACACAGTGAGTTGTGTTTTGGTTTTCCCTGTAAATAGTTTTTCTTTTCCCTTTTGTTAGCAGTATTGTTTCTGTTCTTGTTTGTTCTTTATCTCGTTGCTCTTCCCAATAAATTTTTCTTATCCCAGGCCAGGATCTATTCCTTTTGTGCATTCTGTGGGAGGCAGAAGGGCAGCAAGCAGCAGCATTGTTTTAGCTGGAGCAGGAATCTGAGGAATCTCATTCCTAAACCCCAGCTTGTGGAAACCGAGCATCCCAGCTGGTCCCAGCCCTGGTGGCCATGGCAACAGCCTTGGGAGCGGATCCCTGGCTGGGGCTGTGGGAACCTCTTCCCTCTGGTGCCCAGGGACAGCACTGGAGGGAACGGCTGCAGCTGAGTCAGGGCAGGCTCAGGCTGGATCTCAGGAAAAGGTTTTTCCCCAGAGGCTGCTGGGGCAGTGCCCAGGCTCCCCAGGGAAGGGTCCCAGCTCCAGGGCTCTCTGAGCTCCAGCAGTGTTTGGACAGCGCTGCCAGGCCCAGGCTGGCATTGTTGGGGTGTCCTGTGCAGGGCCAGCAGTTGGACTCCAGGATTCTGATGGGTCCCTCCCAGCTCAGCCAATTCTGTGGATCTGGGATCCCATGACCCTGGGGATGGGGCTGCCAATGGTTGTCATGGCAACCACCCCTGGCATGGGGTCTGCATGGAGCTGCCAAGGGACTGAGCATGGCAACAGGGGGCTTGGGGATGGTTGCCATGGAAACTGACCATAGTAACAGGGTCTTGGTGATGGTTGCCATGGAAACTGACCATGGCAACAGGGGGCTGGGGATGGTTGCCTGCTAAGGATCAGATTTGTCACAGGCCCTCAGAGGGGTTCCATGGGGACTTTCCAAAAGTCTCCAGGCTGTTCAAGAGCTGGAAGGTCACAGGCAGAGACAGGGGCTCCATGGACACCTCCCAGGGGTTTCTGGGGATAGTAAAGAGCCCTGTGCTCAGAGGCAGTCACAGCCATTCCATGGTGACATCCCAGGGCACCTTGGGCTGCAAAGGCACCCATCTGTCACAGCACTCACGGGGGCTCCATGGTGACATCCCAGGAGTCCCCAAGCTGCCAAAGAGTCGGGATGTCCCAGACACTCACAGGGGTTCCTGTCATGGACACAGTGGGAGCTTCAGGCAAAGTTTATTAGAGAAGTTCCTTTTAGGACACAACATGCAGAGAGGATCCCCAATAGCCCTCATAGATTCCCAAATGTCATCACTGATTCAGAGATGACACAGACTCAGACCAGAAAGCTAAGGTCTAAAAGCTGCCTATTTATTCAATCCTCTTCTTTCATACCTTGGTTTGCTACAAGTGGACCTCATTGGTCATTTAATCAACACATTTCACATGATTGGCTAATTAAGACAACACCCTTCATTAAACATCTTTATGGAAAAAAAATCTTATTACAAATACCATCTATGGACAGTTTACAATTCTTTCTCTCCAGCTCCCTAAATGTTCCCAGACCAATTAATGGGAAACCTTATCTTGTTTTCTCCGTCTCTGACCAGAGTGCCATATCCACACCCAAATTCCCCCACGGACCTCCAGGCTTTCGAAATTCTTTCTGTGAGAACAGCATTGGAGGAGCTGGTTCCAATGTCATCTCCAGACTTTTCAAGCCTTCATGTGTAAAGAATTATCAAAGTGGAATTAAGCCTTTTTAGAATTTGTCCCACAGGATTAAGGATAGCAAACCAAAGATATTTATATAAGTATCTACTATGGTAATGATGAGACAAAATGATCTTAATCGGAAATTTTTACACCAAGATACAAGAGTAACATATTAATTTATATAGACTACTCGGAAGTGATTTCAAAGCAACTGTATTAAAACAAAACCAGTAATTAAACAGAGATTGATGTCTCTCCCCCAGACCAATGATCATGGGCATATCTCTTTGGTGTAGCCTTGAGGAGTGACCTTGAGGGGTGCCCCCACTGCAGGGAGGAATCTCCAGACCCCCCAAGAAGGGAAATGTCAGGAGACGCTGCTGTTAAAATCTGGGACAGGGCTTCTCTAGTCTGAAGTGCTGCCCTATCAGTCAGATGTGCCCAGGCTTGTCCAGCTTGGCAGCTCTGCAGAAGCTCTCAGTGCTGTCCCTTGGTTGTTCCTTTCTCTGGGGATTTTTCCAGCTCTGCCACAGCTTCAGCTCCCTCTGAGGATGTTGAACTTTGGGATGGAGGACTTGGGCTGGTTTCAGTTTTATTCACCCCAAAAGCAGCATGACCCCCTCATTCATTTCCCACTGGGGGCTTTGCAAACGGCCTGGCTGGAGTTGTTGGAGCCCATTGCAGGCAGAGCCTCCTGCTCCAGCAGGAACTGCCTTTCCTGTGCCAGGAGCAGGGCAGGTCCCGCTGCAGGAAAAGCCCCAGGCCAGCCCCAGCACAGGGAAGGGCTCGGGCACAAGAGCAGAGTGCCGTGCTGGGAGCTATGCCAGGCAGAGCCTGAGGCACCAAAGGCACCTTGGCAGCAGCAGCTGCTTGCAGGCCATGGCCAGAAGCCTCCCTTGGCAGCCCGGCCTGGTGGCCAGCACTGCAGAGCTGCTGCCTCAGGGCTCATTTCTGGCCGGGCTCTGAAAAGCCACTTCTGCTCCAGGAGCCTGCCTGGGAAGCCATTGGCCCCTGCAACTTGGGCACAAGATATGAATGACAAAACTCTTCATGGGAGCAGAGACAAGGCAGGGGCAGAGGAAAGGGGAGAGGCAGGCCCAGGGAACAGGGCTGCCATGGTGATGGCTGTGAGGTCCCTGCCCCTGCAGCAGCCTGGCTGCCCTCAGCAGACATTCTGGCCAGAAGCGTTGAGGGCACCCAGCACACCAGAGAACCCACACAACAGGAATTCTGTGCTTGGGGATCAGAGGGTTTCACTGGGTCAGGCTGCACAAAGCTCCTGCTCATGGGCAATTCCTGGGATAGGGCATTCACTTATCTGGAAAAGCAGTTGCAGTTTTGTGCCACTCTCATAATTTTCTCCTTCCAAAATTGTAAAATATTTTGTTCTTGAAAAAAAAATATAAATCTGCCCTGATTCAATTCGACATAATGACCCTTTTTCTGTCACTGCAAGATTTAGAAGAAAATAACTTTGACCACTATTCTTCCATTTTCACAGACTTTGGAGAGGACCCAAAAATCTCCCAGATGGGTTTGGAGGTCTCATCACATAACCAGTGGGAGGAGGCTACATGCTCTGGGCTCAGTGGGGTGGAGACTGAGGACAGAACAGGAGTAGTCCGGGAGGGATTGAAGGGTGGTTTCAGAGAGGAGTTTTTCTTGTAAAAAGCAGCTAGAGAAAGAAATAATGGCACCAAGGGTGTGGAGTGCCCCTGCCCCATGAGGTAGGGATTCTACCCAGACAGACACCATTGGGCAAGGGGCGTGATTTAAAGAGGATTCTGCCCCTCCACCCTGTGGGGTGTGCCTCTGCAAGCCCAGGAAAAGACACTCCACCCCATCTGGTCAAATAAGGAGTGGCCACAGAACATTTTTCCTTTTCTGTAACCTCGTTGGTTCAAATTCTACTGCAAAGTCCCCGCCACACATTTTTCCATTGGTGGTCCTCCCCAATCCACTCCTTTGCAGTCCCCTGCTCCTTCTGCTATTGGACCCCGACCCTAAACTCCACCCCTACCCTGTCATATAAAACCCATGACAAGACACCACCTCCTCTCCCCCTTCATTTCTTGTCTTGGTCCCTGGCACAATAAAGGATCCTGGGCTTTGCTAAACCAAGACACATCCTGTTGCCTTCCTTTCCCTGCTGGTCATCGATGCCTGCCTGAGGTCTGAGACTCTGGGGTCTGGGGGAGTCGTTTTGCTGCTTACTGCAGTGGAACACAACACAAGGGCAGCTGGGGAGGCCCAGACATGAAGAGAAAGGAATTTCCTCTCCCAGGGCAGGGCTGTGGTGCAGAAGGAGCCTGGAGCAGCCCAAGGCTTTGTGTGGGCAGGCAGAGGCAGGCAGGAGGCAGAGCTGCTAGCAAAGGAAGGGGCCAGCCAGGTGGGGCAGCCGGGGGATGACGACAGCCTGCAGGGACAGAGGCACAGGGCAGGGACACCGTAGGACAGCCTGGGCTGCACAGGGCACAGGGATGGGCAGCAGCTGCAAGGCCCTGACAGAGCCAACTTGGGCAGCACTTTGGCCATGGCAGACACAAAGAGCACCAAAGCCCCAGAGGGTCATTAAAATCCTGCTGCTGTGTCTGTGCTGCTGAGCTGGGCCGGGCTCCTGGCCCAGAGGCAGCTCCTGGCAAGGGCAGCGCTGCAGAGAGACAGCTCTGGCCAGGAGCAGCTCCTGTGCACAGCCCAGCAGGGCTGGGGCACTGCCAGGGCAGCTCAGGGACACCAGCAGGGCACAGCCAGAGCTGACAGGGGCTCAGCACTGGCAGGGGCTGGGGGATGTCCCAGAGGGGGCTGTGTCACAGCGGCACCTCTGTGGCTGTGTCCTAGAGGCACAGAACAGCTGTGATGTCAGCAAGGGGCTGTGTGACAGCACAGAGTGGGCTGGGTGAGGTCACAGGTTGGGCTATGACATCACAAAGTTTGTTGTGTGAGGTCACTGAGCAGCTGCAGCATCATAGAGGAGACTGTGTGACATCACAGAGCAGGCTGTGACATCATGGCATATCTGTATGACATCATAGAGGAGACTGAGGTCAAAGTGTGTGCTGTGACATTAGAGAGTGGCAGCATGACATCACAGAGAGGGTTTTGTGACATCACTGAGGGTGTTGTGACATCACAGAGCTGTCTGTGACATCATGGAGTAGGGTATGAGGCCATAGAGCAGATCCGGACGTAACAGCTGGTGGCTCTGTGACATCAGCGAGTGGGTTGTGACATCACTAGATGGCTGTGTAACATCCTAGAGAAGACTGTGACATCACAGAACAGACTGTGACATCACAAAGCAACTTTCTGACATCACAGAGTCTTCTGGGACATCACAATGCAGCTGCATGACATTCCAGGGTGACATCCCAGAATTGGCTCTGTGACAAAACAAGGGTGTTGTATGACATCCCAGAGTGGGCTGTGACATCACAGGTGGCTGTGTGACATCCAAGGGGTTGTGTGACGTCACAGGGTGGCTACTTGTCCCTGCCCAGCAGCCTGGCAGGAGCTGCCCCATGGTGCTGCCCTTGGCATTGCACATCCCCACATCCCAGTGCCCATCCCGGGAAGAGCCCTGAGCAATGAGGGAGGGACAGGATCTGCCTGGCCAGGGGCTGGGGCTCAGGCCTTGGCCCTTTGCATTCCTGAAACACATCCAGGTTTGCTCAGCACCAGAGACACCTTTGCCTTGTTTGTCCCCACTTCTCATCACTGCCTCCAGTGTTCTGCTCTAACTGGAACCTGGGGACACTTTCTCAGTCATGTCCCTCAGTGGGACCCATTAAAACTTCAAGAAACTTTGGAGTTTAAATTTAACTTTGAGTTCTGGAGAAGTCTTTGGAAGGCTCTCTCAGGGACTGAGTCTGATGTAAACAACACCCAAGTCCCAAGAGGGTCATTAAAGTCTTTGTTCTGTGTCTGTGCTGCTGAGCTTTAAAGGAACAGCTCTTCCCAGGACCAGCTCCTCTCCCAGCCCAGCAGGGCTGAGGGCTCTGCCTGCAGGCACTGAGGGGACAGGAGCCAGGCAGAGACAGGCTGAGGAAGTCATTGAGCTGAAACTTCACTTGGGGAAAGATCTTCACAGCCCTCCACATGGTGAGTCAGTGGATGCAGGGCAATGTCCCCTGTGCTCCTGGAGGGATCTCCTGAAGCCAGCACACCCTACAGCCTGGGGGATGTGCCAGGAGGACTCTCCCAATTTCTCTGTGGCAGGGGAGCAGGAGGAGGAGGATGTACTGCAGAGCGGAGCTGCCCTGGGCACCATCAGAGGGACAGGGCAGGACGGCTCCTGCTGCCAGGGATGGCTGCAGGGGCTGAAGCTGGGGCTGCAGCCAGGGCTGCCAGGGCTGTCCTGCAGAGCAGGTTCTGCTGCCCTCAGGGCTCTTGGCCAGCCCAGGGGATGTGCCACCTGCCAGGGGCAGCTGTCAGCCTGCCTGGCAGCTCCCCATGGACAGGGCAGGGGAGCTGTGGGGGCAAGGAGTGACTCCTGCCAGGGCAGGTCCTGCTGCTGTGGAGAGGGTGCTGTGTGGGCCAGGGCTGCTCAGAGCTCCAGCTCACGCCCAGCTCATTCCTGAGGGGACTTTTCATGAGCTCATTCAGGGCAGGGGTTTCCTGCTTGGGTCTCTGCTTTCCTGAATCTGTGCTCCCACTTTTCCCTGGCTCAGCTTGGTGGCAATGGAAACTCAGCTGTGCAGGGCAGAACAGGGGCTGAGGCTCTTAAACCATTACCCTGAGTTTTTCTGGGAACCTCAGCAAGTGCCCCCCCGCCTCCCCAGCCTCCAGGCCCATCCAGCATCACCTTTCCATGATGCCCAGGCTGGGGGAGCTGTTCTTTAATCCCTGCAGCCCCGGGCAGCTGCAGGGCAGAGCTGGCCCAGGGGCTGGGCTGGGCTCTGGCAGCTCTGGCAGGGAAGGAGCCCGGGGCCACAGGAGCAGCTCGGGCTGGCACAGCTCCAGCAGCAGAGCCGTGGGCAGGGAGGGATGGAGGCAGTCCTGAGGGAAGCCCTGCTGCAGGGCAGATGTGGCACTGCCAGCCCTGCCCTGCAGGGCAGACACTGCCCTGAGCAGCACAGCTCTCGTGTCCCCTCCCAGCCAGCACAGCCTTCAGCCCGGGGGCTCGGGGCCCTCAGTCCCTCCTGGGCTGGCAGAGCAGCCCCAGAGATGAAGGGCATCTCTCCTGCCATGTGCCCATTCCTGCTGACAGGGCCTGAGGGCCACTGCCCTGCCCTGGTGCTGCCTGGCAGGGGCTGGGCAGGGCTGGGCAGGGAAAGGCTTTTCCTCAGGCCCGGCTCTCTCTCTCCTTGCCTTGCCCAGGTGCTCCTGGCATTGCTGAGGGGCTCTCTGGGATGGCAGTTCCAGCTGCAGGGTCAGGCCCAGCCCTTGGGCTCCTCCTGTGCAGGCTGAGCCCAGCACTGGGGTGTCCCAGCTCCCTGTGCCCAGGGAGCTCTGGGCAGGGCAGGCTGGCAATGAGCCGACTCTCCTCAAGCAATGCCATGGACAGGACCCTTGGTGTGTCCTTGGGATGCCATCCAAGCTGTGAGCTGCCTCCAGGGGACACTGAGGGACAGGAGTGTCCTTGGCCAGAGTGGGGCTGAGACTCTGAGAAAGGCTGAGCCAGTTTGCTCTGCTGTGGGTCCCTCTGCTCTCAGCTGTGTCAGGCTGATTTTCAGGGGAGCACAGGGACTGCCCCTGGATCTCAGAAATGGCAGCTGGGGACAGATGGGGTGACAGAGCAACTCCCCTCACCCTTCACTGTGTCACAGCCACTGCTCTTGCATTGCTCATTTCTTTCTGATCTCCATGGGCACAGCAGGAAACCCTCTCAAACTGCCTTTGGTTGTCACCATTCCTTAGCCCTGGGACAGGAGATGCAGCAGAGCTCCTCTGCCTCAGGAGCAGTATGGGCTGATGAAGTCCAAGTCCAGGACTGGCTCCTGTCCCCATTCCCATGACCCCACTGCTGCAGAATAGAGCTGACTCCTCAGTGTCCATGGGCAGAGCCCCTGCTCATCATAGAAACAGGGCCAGATCCCAGCAGAGCTCCAGGCACAGGGCAGAAGGAAAAACTCTGAGAAAAGGAAAATTGGGTGGCACAGAGCAGCAGGGGGAGGGCTGGGAGAAAGGGCTTGGACATCACACATCAAAGTCTGCCCTGACTTACTACTGTCTCCTCCTTGGACAGGACTCCATGGGCAGAGTGAACAAATGTCCAACAGCAGTTCCATCAGCCACTTCCTCCTGCTGGCATTGGCAGACACGCGTCAGCTGCAGCTCCTGCACTTCTGCCTCTTGCTGGGCATCTCCCTGGCTGCCCTCCTGGGCAACAGCCTCATCATCAGCGCCGTAGCCTGCAGCCAGCACCTGCACACACCCATGTTCTTCTTCCTGCTCCACCTGGCCCTCAGCGACCTGGGCTCCATCTGCACCACTGTCCCCAAAGCCATGCACAATTCCCTCTGGGACACCACCACCACCTCCAACACAGAATGAGCTGCACAGCTTTTCTTTTTTGCTTTTTTTAATTCAGCAGAGTTTTCCCTCCTGACCATCATGTGCTACGACCGCTACGTGTCCATCAGCAAACCCCTGCACTACGGGACCCTCCTGGGCAGCAGAGCTTGTGCCCACATGGCAGCAGCTGCCTGGGCCAGTGCCTTCCTCACTGCTCTCATGCACACAGCCAATACATTTTCCCTGCCTCTCTGCCAGGGCAATGCCCTGGGCCAGTTCTTCTGTGAAATCCCACACATCCTCAAACTGTCCTGCTCCAAATCCTACCTCAGAGAATTTGGGTTTCTTGTGTTTTCTATCTGTTTAGGACTTGGTTGTTTTGTGTTCATTGTTTTCTCCTATGTGCAGATCTTCCGGGCTGTGCTGAGGTTCCCCTCTGAGCAGGGACGACACAAAGCCTTTTCCACCTGCCTCCCTCACTTGGCTGTTGTTTCCCTGTTCTTGAGCAGCGTCATATTTGCCCACCTGAAGCCCCCCTCCATCTCCTCCCCATCCCTGGATCTGGTCCTGTCAGTTCTGTACTCAGTGGTGCCTCCAGCCCTGAACCCCCTCATCTACAGCCTGAAGAACAAAGAGCTCAAGGCTGCTGTGTGGAGACTGATGACTGCATGTTTTCAGGAACATTAAACTGGTGGACAATGTCACAAAATCACTTGTAATAAAAGCAATTTTTGATACATCTTGTTAGTTTGGTTATGGGTATTTTGTGCTTTGTTTTAGTTTTTTCATGTCCACAAATAAAGGTAATTTTTGTGCCATTTCTCGTTTTATTTCTCTCTACCTTTTCTGTGGCCACAGACTCTGTTAATGAGGGGCGGCGCTGTTGGTGGCTTTAAAGGAACTAAAGGACCTCCCTGCAAAGTTTTCTGCAAAGATGCCCTTCTTTTACCTTCTCTGGAGCTGCAGCAGCAATATCTGTGTGCAGAGCTGGGGGCAGATCAGTGCTGGCACAGCAGCTGTGCCCAGCAGCAGCAGCAGCACTTGGTGTTGGCAGTGCTGCTGCCGTGGCCCTGCCCCGCTGCCCTGGTGGCCCTGGTGTTGCTGCAGGGCCTGAGTGCTCTCGGGGCCGGGCACAGTCCTGGGGCTGGCAGTGCCGGGGCTGCAGCAGGGACAGGCCATGGGCACTGCTGGGGCAGCGCTGACGCCTCAGGCCAGGCCCTGGGGGCTGCAGGCTCCTTGCCCAGACTCTCTCAAGAACACGGCCAGGCCAATGCTCAGCACAGAAAAGCCCCAGGATGAGCAGCCCCAGGCTGGCCGTGGGCAGGCTGGGGGCAAACAGCATGGCTAGGACTCTGCATGGGCCCTGGGGGAGACGGGAAGGAGCAGCAGAGCAGGGTCTGATCCATCCCCAGGGCGCTGCACAGCCCAGGGCAGCGTCCCAGAGCGTCCTCATGGAGCTGCCAACAACATCCCCCCTCTGCAGCCCTGGCCTCTCCCCCAGCTCACAGAGGTGCCGCATCCTTGCAGGCACAGCCACGGCAGCACTGGCTCAGGAGCCCCTGTTTGCATTGCACAGAGCAGGCAGGAGCAGCCCCATGCTGCTGTTGCTGTGGGGACATGAACCTGAGGGAGCACAAATGCCATCAGCCCCTGGGGCCAGCAAGGGCTGGGGGACACCAGGGAAACCACTCAGCTTTGTTCTGGCCTCTGCAGTCAGCCAGAAAGTTTGTTCCCATCAGCTGGGAATTTCCTGTGCCACTGCAGACGCTGTTGCTCAGAGCCAGGGCTGCCTGGCAGCCACCCCCAAACTGCCCTGAGCATTTCCTTGGCTTCACCTTTGCGTTCTTTACTCTTCCTTGGTCTAGATTTCTTCCTATTGTCCACTGCTGTTCCCTGCCCTGCAAACAGCCCATCCCTGTTTGCCCTTTCCTCTCTGGCCCCACTCCCCATTGCAGTTCCTGACCTGGCACCATGGGAACATCCCTTGGGGAGCAGGATCATCCTCCAAGTGCTGCAGGAATTGTCTGCAGGCTCCTGCAGTGCCTCATGCTGCTCCCTTGCCAGAGGCACCCCAGGCCAGGGGTGCACATCTGGGCTGCTGTGTCTGCCTGTGGGGCTCCCTGTTCTGGGCAATGAGGAGGAGCTGCAGAGGCTCTGCACGACTGACAGGATGGGCTTTGAGGCTGGGAGGAGAAGCTGAGGCACCTGGGCTGCTGGAGCTTCTGAAGAGGAGGCCCAGGGCTCATCCTGCAACTGCTCCAAGGGTGGTTTCAGAGAATCACAGAATCAGCAAGGCTGGAAAAGACATTGGAGGTTATCAAGTCCAACCTGTGCCCTGACACCGCCTTGTCTCTCCTGGGCCTCCTCTTCTCCAGGATAAACAGCCCCAGCTCCCTCAGGCGCTCCTCAGAGGACTTGTGTTCCAGACCCCTCACCAGCCTTGTTGCCCTTCTCTGGACATGATCCAGTCCCTCCATGTCCTTCCTAAATGGGGGTCCCAGAACTGGACACAGCACTCGAGGTGCTGCCCAACGAATGCTGAGCACAGGGGAAGAATCACTACCCTGCTCCTGCTGGCCACACCATTCCTGATCCAGGCCAGGAGCCATTGGCCTTCTTGGCCACCTGGGCACACTGCTGCCTCATGTCCAGCCTGCTGTCCATCAGTGCCCCCAGGTCCCTTTCTGCCTGGCTGCTGTCCAGCCACTCTGTCCCCAGCCTGTAGCACTGCAGGGGTTGTTGTGGCCAAAGTGCAGGACCCGGCACTGGGACTTGTTCAACCTCACCTTGTTGGATTTGGGCCCTGGATCCAGCCTGTCCAGGGCCCTGTGCAGAGCCCTCCTACCCTCCAGCAGATCTGCACTTGAACCCAGCTTGGTGTCATCTGAAAATTTGCTGGTGCTGGACTCAATCCCCTCATCCAGATCATCTATGCAGATATTCAAATCCACTCTGGCCAGCTCTGATCCCTCTGCCATCCTGTGATGGCACTCAAGGTGATCTCTTCCATAGCCTTGCCTGGCACTGAGGTCAGGCTGACAGGCCTGGAGTTCCTCAGATCCTCCTTCCTGCCCTTCTTGGGGATGGGCTCACATTGGCACCTCCACTCCTCTGGGGCCGCCGTGCTGATCCAGGACTGATGGTAAATGATGGAGAGCAGTTTGGGGAGCTCATCCACCAGCTCCCTCATCCCCCTAGGATGGATCCCATCCGATCCCATCCACCTGTGAGCACCTGAGTGGTTCAGCAGCTCCCCAGCTGCTTCCTCCTGGATTGCAGGGGGATGTTCTGCTCCCTGTGCCCATCTACCAGCTCAGGAGAACACTTGTCCTGAGGACAACCTGTCCTAATATTGAACATTGAGACAAACAAGGTATTAAGGAGCTCAGCCTTTTCCTTATCTTTAGTTATTTTATTCTCTGCTGCATCCAATAAAACATAGAGGTTCTCCTTATCCCTCCTTTTGCCATTAATTTTTTTTTTTTTTAATACAAGCCGCCACATGAAATTATAACTGAGTTATCACCTCTCCCCTTTTCTTTCTGTGTAACCTAACATCATCTTTGGAGACCTCCTGAGTTTTAAATAATGTTTTCCCCTGAGTCCCCACAAAAGCTCCATGGGCATCCTGGACAGTAATTTTCCTCACTAGCTCATCTTTTTCCACACTGGGACAGGGTGCTTCTCCCTCTTTAATATTATTTTCTTGAAATGTCTCTCTCCTTCCTGGACCTCTTTGTTTTTAAGGGCTGTTTCCCTTTAAAAGATCAGTAACTGATTTGATACTCCCCAAATATGTATTCTAAATAGGCCAAAGTCTGCCCTACCTAATTCCAGTGTAGATGTTTTGTTGCTGCCCCTCCTGCTTACCCAGAATATTGAAAACTTGATTATTTCATGGTCACGGTGCCCCAGGCAGCCTCTGACCACCACATCTGCCACCAGCCCTCCTCTGTTTGTGAACAGCAGCAGACAGAGCTTTCCTTGGCAGTGGGAGTGTTACCAAAAATCCGTAAAACAGAAAACTCCTTAAGCCCAATGTAGCATGAAGAAGCAGCATTCTTTATTCAGCTGGATGCATGGGGGAGAGCTCCTCCCAAAGCCCTGCATGCTGAGTACAGGAAAGTTTCTGTTTATTTTCTGTATTTTGCACACATATTAATTGATTGTCCCAGACTAAACACACATATGATAATCATTTCCCCAAAATCATTGACATATTTCCCCTCCTCTTTACCCATGAGTTCTTCTGCCCTGGGGGTCTCTCTGGTGGTCCCTGGTGGTCTGGACCCCAATGTTCCTGTGGGCCTGGCTGAGCTGGCAGGACACTGAGGCCGGTGAGCTTCCAGTTCCCCTTCTCACACAACGGGCACTGTGTGCTTTCCACAGGCCTGGGGTTTTGGAGAACAAGCTCCAGGTGTCAGCTCACATGAGCTCACAATTTATCCTCTGGTAACATGAGGTCACAGAGTGGGCTATGACATAACAGAGTGGGTTATGTGAGGTCATTAAGCAACTCTGACATCATAGACTGCATCTGTGACATCACAGAGCCAGAAGTGACATCACAGAGCAGAGGTCTGACATCCCAGAGCAGACTATGACATCACAGAGGGGGGAAATGCAATGTCATTGAGCAGCTATGACATCATAGGCCATCTCTGTGACATCACAGAGCCAGCAGTGACCTCACAGGGCAGAGGTCTGACATCACAGAGCAGACTGTGATATCACAGAGTTGGCTGTGGCATCAGAGACCAGCTGTGTGACATTAGAGAATGAGCTGTGACCTCACAGAGCAGGTTGTGACATCCCAGAGGGGCTGTGTGACATCCCAGGAGGGCTGTGTGAGGTCACTGGGTTGCTCACTCAGCCCCAGCTCCCCCTCACAGTTTCTCCCAACAAGTCCAATGCTGTTCATGCCCAGCGGGGTCCCTGTCTCCTGGTATCCCCCGGCTCCACCTGGAGCCACAGCCTCCAGCAAAGGATGTTCCACAGGATCCAGCCCAGAGCCTGACATGGGGACAAGGGGCCAGGGCTGTGTGACCAGGACATCAAGGACGTGGATGATCCAGGTCACTGTGACCGGGTTTGGGTTTCCCAGGGCAGGAAAGATGTCTGGCAGCTGGAGCAGGGTTAGGGAAGGGCCTCCAAGGTGGGGGCTGGAGCCCTTGGGCTGTGAGCAGAGGCTGAGGGAGCTGGGCTTGTCCAGCCTGGAGCAGGGAAGGCTGAGGGGCTCCTCATCCCAGCCTGGCAGTGCCAGCCAGGAGGGGATGGAGAACACAGAGCCAGGCTCTTCACCGGGGGCCTGGTGGGAGACAGAAGCCAATGGGTGGAAGGGGAAAGAGGGGAGATCAGCCAGGACAGGAGGAGATTAAATGAGTCAGGCTGGTTTCAGCATTTCCTCAACACCAAAAGCAGCCTGAGCCCCTTCTCCATCCACCACTGACAGCTTTGCAAATCAGGAATTCTTCGAGCTGCTTTGCCCCCACTCCAGGATGAGCATCCTGATACAAGAGATTTAATGGACCTGGCCCCAGTCCTGAGCCCTGGGGACACCCCTGGATGTGACTCCATTCCTCAGCTGCTCTGAGTTCCAGAGGTTGGATGAGGGAAATGGCAGTGATAAATGAATATGAGTAGTGCTAACAATACTTAAATTTTAGAAGAAGTAATAGAGGAAAAGGATATGTTATTAGTGTCACAAAACAAATGTTTTCAGATGTTAATGAGAAAATAGGATCCTGGATGTAGTTCGACATAAGGAACATTCCAAAATGGAATAGGCCTCAGGATAACTAGAGAATCAGCCTTGAAATGGCTGAAAATGGGATGATTCCAGGTATCTACGAAATAATAAGGCTTTTTTTTGGAATATAATGCTGGCTTCTATAACACAAGACTTGGGGCACATGTGCAATGAGTGGGGTTGCTCAAAGGACAGTGATGATGAGGAGAAGCCTTCATCGGATGTGAGCACCAAAGAGCCAGAAGACCCCTGAGCAACAAGCAGAGCATGTGCTGTGCAGTATAGTGACATAAATTTCAAGAATAGAAAATAGGAGGAGATTTGCAGGGAAAAAAAGTGATGAATATGTATTAGCATACAGGATATAAATTGTGTTTGGATTCCTGTTCTTTTTGTACATGAGGCAGGGTGAGAAAAACCCCGCCCATGCCCTGATCAATTGGTTTTGCTTATCCTTTATGGGAACCACTGCCAAATTTTTTTGTACCTGCTTGATTGTATTTGATGGTATTATTTTATATATGATTGCTGCTCAATTAAAATTGCTGCTAAATTGAACTTTGTTGTTTATTGAATTAGACATATAGAACGTCATTCATAACAGTGGGGAAGTGATAGGGACAAAGTCTGATTGATTGTCAGCCATAAAAGGTCTTGATTTTCATATCTATTCCGACAGCGTTAGAAGGTGCTCGGGGTCAATATCAATTGGACATTGCTGATATCAATCTATAAACAGGAAAAAAAATTAAACAGGACAAAGCAATTCTCTCTTCATTGCTTTCAATACAGTATATTCACTTTGAATACACTTCTGAAATCTGTCAAATTAACCAGAGAACAATAAAAAACTTAAATTATTATCAGGGGTTTTTATTGTGTGGGTGTTTTAAACAAATGTTTCTGAGCTTTTCTCACTGAATTCCTGAAAAGTTCAAGAAAGAAGAGGCCTTTGGAGTAGGAAAATTCATCATCGACCTCCAAGTGGCTGAGGATCCATCCCCATCAGAGCAGCAAGGAACAGAAATGGGCACAGCTTTGTGGCTGCCCCAGCTTTGGGATGGGCCCTGGGCCTGCAGAAGGAGCAGTCTCTTGAGGGCCCCAAGGCCGGGGCTCTTGTGCTGGCCTGGGCACATGGGATGGCAGCAGGGGCTGCAGAGCTCTCAGCACCTGAGCCAGAGGGGAGCAGGGCAGTCAGGGAGCCTCCTTTGGCCTTGGCCCAGCACCTTCCCCCATGGCTGGGCTGAGTCCTGTGTGAGCTGCAGCTGCTGCTGTGCCCTTGGCAGGGGCTGAGGGCATGGGGCCAGTGGCCAGTGCAGCCTGGCCTGAGCAGAACTGTGGGGCCAGAGCCAGCTGGGCTGGGCTGGGGAGAGGCCCTTGATGCTGCCCAGAGCTCAGGGCAGCTGGCAGAGCTTGCAGGGAGCTGGGCTGGGCTCAGAGAGCCTGCCCCAGAAGCCATCCGTGTCCATCTAAGCCTAGCTGAGCGTGCAGGGGCAGGACTCAGGCCAGGCCTTGTGGGGCAGGGCCAGCGCCTGTGCAAGGCATTGAAAAGAGGCAAGTGCCCCAGAGAGGAGGCTGCTCTGTGCCCTTGGGGGCATGCACAGAGCAGGGAGGGGGCCCAGGACATTTGTCAGTGCCAGCCTCTGTCCCCAGCCCTTGGCAGCCCTGGCTGCTGAGCCCAGCTTTGGCCTGGGCTAAGTTTGGCTGTGGCCCAGCTCCATCCTCCTGCGGGGCTCAGGGCCTGTTCCCGGCCATGGCCAGCCCTGGCCGGCCTCTCTGCTGGCCCAGAAGCCGGCAGAGCCCGGGGCAGGGCTGTCTGTGCAGGCCCACAGGTGCCAGGGGCTCTGCAGGAGCTGGCAGAGGCTGCCCAGCAGGGAGGCCATAGGGCACAGAGCCCCAAGGCTGCCGTGGGCAGCACAGCACAGGGGCCGTTCCCAGCCACAATGCTCCTGGCCTGGGCTGGGCCTGCACAGGGGCTGGGCCACCATGGCTGGGCCAGCACAGGGCCACCAAGGGGCCACGCAGCCACTGCCGGGGCTGACAGCAAGGCCAGGCACACAGAAGCAATTGCTGAGCATGGCCTGCGCTGGCCAGGCCTGACTGTGCCACAGGCAGAGCTCAGCTGCCCTTGGGGGCTGCAGGAACAGTCAGGAGCCCAAAGAGCCTCCATGGCTGTGCTGGAGACCAAGGCTGGAGCAGGGAAATGCAGGGCTGCTGCGGCATGGGGAGGGCATTGAATTCCAGCATACGCCTCAGCTCTCTGATGATCCCGGCACCATGCTGGGCTCTGTTTCAGACTGCAGCAGAGCAGATGTTGATGGGACAGGAGCCCTGCAGGGCTGTCAGGGACCTGCAGCTTGCAAGGTACTCTGCTGTTCCTCAGGTGCTCTTGGAGAGATCCAATCCCAGCTGGGCACCTCAGGGCACAAGCGGCACTGCCTGTTTATGGGCACACATCTGTTGTCTGCCTGGAAAGGGGCACAGGTTTTAATACTTGTACATTTCATAATATACAAGGAAATCTTTATTATCTGGGTCATTTGAGTACTTTTAAGAAATGGCAGAGTTTTCCCTCCAGGAAAAGAAATTTCCTAATTCTACTGGATTCTTCTGCTTACGGCAAGAGGAGAAATAGGGATCTTCCCCTCTATCTTTGCCACAAACATCATTCACTCTAATATTTCATGACTCCCTCCTTTACGTGTTTCCAGCTCTCCTTTTGAAATGGCCATGTCTAAGGACATCTCTTCATTTAGAGCAGCTGGATCCTTGTCCTTCGCATTGCTCCCAAAAGTCTTCCTCCAGATGCTCTCTGCTGATTCCAATGTATCGTCCTTGATTGGCTTCATGATTTGAGCATCAGGGAATTGCCCAATCTTTCAGAAGTTTAAATACCTCCTTAGTCAGCATCTTAGTTGTAGTTTTATCTTTTCTATCACCTCTTTTTATGTCTTTGTCTAAAATCCTTCCTGTATGGCAATCCCTTGTGGATGGTGGACATGTCAGATGTTGCTGGGATGTCACAAGAAACTGAATGAAGGCTTTTGATGTTTATTAAATGTTATCATGTTCACATTTTTTGTTTTCCATGAAGAGAAACCTTCCTGTGCCTCTAGTCTCACCAGTTCCTGGTCCCTCCAAGGACACAAACCTGATGAGTTGTGGTTCCTACTCCAGGGGCTGCACTTGGATCTCCCTCCATAGCCAGAGCAGAGCTCCCTTGTCCCAGAAAGTGCCTGGCAATGCAGGGATGAAGGAAACAGGACAGGCTGTGGGGATCAGGGGCAGGGCAGGACCAGGGAGAAGAATGACTTTTGCATTTGATGGAGCTGTGCCTTCCCTTGGCTTTGTTGGCTGACAAGAAATGAACATCCCTCTGTGTCTCGGGCAGCTCCTTCTCCAAGGAAAGCAGATGGGACTTGGAGCCAAGGAGCTGAAAACTGCATGTGCAGCCTGGGCTGGAGGGAGCTGAGATTTGCACAAGGCTGCTCTGAGTGCCAGGGTTTGGATGGTGGAAATGGTGGGGTGGAGGTAGGGACAGAGTCTGATTGATTGTCAGCCATGAAAGGTCTTGATTTTCATATCTATTAAAAATGCATGGGGGAGCACTTGGATTCAGTGCCAATTGGAGATTGCATATATCAGTTTATTAAGAGGAAAAAATCTAAACAGGACCTAAAAAAATCTTTTCTCACTGTCTTTTAAAATAGAATATATTCAGTTTGAATAGGCTTCTGAAATCAGTCTAATTAGCCACAAACAATTTGAAATCTGAAATAAAATTATTCCCAGAACCTTGTCTTGTTAAAGTGCTCTGAATGTTAATGAGCTCTGGGACGCTGAATTCCTGCACTGAAGAGCTGAAGGCTGAACAAGCCTCTGGAGCAGTGAAATCCAGCAGCAGCCTCCAAGTTGCTGAGGATGTCAGCAGCCCCCACTGAGGTCATCCCTGCCCAGAGACCGTGGGGGAATGGGCAGACAAGGAGAGCGTCCCTGGGGCTGGGCCAGCAGAACTCAGAGGCAGCAGTGGCTCCAGCTGGGCAATGGAGTGTAGAATGTGGCTGGGAAAGCCCTGCCTGGGCTGTGCCAAGCAGGACAGAAAAACCCTGACCCCCATCCACTATAAAATTCTCTCATGGAGACATTTAAAAGGAATTGCAATTGTTTGTGTCCTCTGAGTTGGATGTACTAGAGAAATACCATCAAGAGATTCTTAGGAGCTCAAAGCAGCCTTTACTGGCAACTCTAGAAGATCAGAGAAACTTCGGCAAAAGATTTAATATGACATTCAATCAACAAAAAACATTTCTGAAAGCATTAACTTGGCCATTCCACTTGACAAACTCTAAGCCTGATCAATTTTAAGTTAATCAAAATTTGCCAGAGGAGGGAAATAGAAGTAGACATAGAAAGAGAGAAAAATAAGATTTAAGAAGCACACACACAGCTACCAACTCCTGGATTCCGGCAGTGTTCAGACAGAAATTCCAAGAGGATGTAGGGTCAAGATGTGTCCTTGCCTCATGGTCAGCCGTCAATACCCCTTGGTCTTCCTGGGTCCTTCTCCCAGGGGGCACTTGGGCTCATTTGGTCACTCAGGAGCTGGGCTGGGGGCTCCAGAGGTGGCTGTGGAGCATTGCCTGTGCTGTGCCAGAGACTGGCAGCCACTGCTGGGCTGGGATAGAGGCTCTGGGAGGATTGGGGTTGCAGGGCAGGGCAGTACTGGGGTTCCAGGGAAGGGCAAGTTTGGATCTGCCCCTTCCTCCCCCACACATAAAATGTTTTGTGCCAACAATCTCCTCCAGTCTGTCACAATAGGGAATGTTGTCGGTGGAACCCAAATTTGGCCATGGGCACCTGGCCGAGGACAATTCTTTTCACTAGGATGGAAAGCACGGAGCCCCAGTGTTTCAGAAGCAGATTAGAAGAGACCTTCAACATGCCAAGGTCAGCTGGAGAAGTCACGTCATCTCTGGGATGCCAAACCAGCCAGACCTGTTCCATGTTCTCTTGGATTTATGGTGCCCCATAGTGTCACAATGGCACCTTGGTTCCATGGGGCCCAGCAGTATCCTAATGGTGCTTTGATTCCATGGGGTCCAGCAGTGTCACAATGGACCCTTTTTTCAATGGGGACTCACAATGTCACAATGGCCCCCAGGTTTCAAAAAGCCTTGCAGGGTCACAATGGTCCCAGCGATTCCATGTAGCCTTGCAGTGCCCCCATGGTTTCCGTGCTTCCATAGGCCTTACAATGTCAAGTCACTCCTCTGTTCCATCAGCCCTGCAATGTCACAATGGACATTTGGACCCTGGGGGTTTGCAGTGTCACAATGGTCTCCTTTAGCTCCACAATATCAAAACCGACCATTGATTCCAGGAAGCCCCACAATGTCACAATGGGCCTTTGGTTCCATGAGCCCTGCATTGTCACAAAGGCCTCTTGGTTTCACAAGGCTCCACAGTATCACAATGGTCCTCTTGGTTCTGTGAGGACCCCCAGGGTCACAATGGTCTCACTGGTTCCATGAGGCCTCACAATGTCACAATGATTTGCTTATTCCATGGGGCCTCATAGTGTCACAATGATCTCCATGATCCCATGACTCCTCTTAGTGTCACAATGGCCCCGTGGTTACATGACAACCAAAAGTATCATAATGGTCTCCACATTTCCTTGAGTCCCCATGGTGTCAAAATGGACCCTTGGTTTGATGGGGCCTCACAGTATCACAATGACCCCTACATTCCATGGAGCCACACAGCGTCAGTACGGTCCCCTTGGTGCCATGAGGACCAGCAATGTCATAGTGCTCTCTATGATTGAGTGAAACCCCAAAATGTCACGGTGGATCCTTGGTTTCACAAGGACCCACAGTATCACAATGGTCCCTTGGTCTCACAGGGCCCCACAGTGTCACCATGGTCCCTTGGTTCCATGGGCCCTGTGCTGCTGCATTCCCCCCTCCCCTTCTCAGGCCGCCCTGCCAGCTCAGAAATGCTCCTTGGGCCTCGGCCTTGGCCAACAGCCCCTGGGCTCAGCTCCTCTGCAGCTCAGCACAAACACTGTCTGCACCAGGCACTGCTGCTGCCCAACCAGCTCCTGGTTGCTGTAGGAGCAGCCCTGGTAACTGGTTTTGTTCCCTCAGTGGCACAACATCCCTGTTCTCACAGTGCCAAAGAAAGCTGTTGATGCCAAGTGTGGCCAGGATGAACCATTGCTGTGACTGCAGCCCCTCTCTTGGGGCCCTACAAACAGCGCTGCAAAAGGAGCCCCTTGGAGCTCTCCTGGGCCAGCGACTCCCTCTGAGTGGGGCCTCTCCCAGCCGGGAACTCTCCCGTTTGCTGCACTCGGGGATCCTGAACAACGAGGGAGCCTGGGCCGATCCCCCCACTCCTCCAGGATCAACCCTTCACCCACCGGGGAGATGCCAAAGCATCCACAGGGAGCATTTCCTGGCCTCAGGGGAATTTCTCACAGGTGCCTTGCACTGACTCTTTGTGTCTGTGTGCACACAGGAGTGCCTGTGCTGGGGAAATGTGGCAGAAATGCTGCTGTCGGAGGGGCTGGACTGCCTTGGATAGCTGAGTCAAGTCAGGCCTGTAGGTGAGGTCAAGTCACAACGTCTAAGCTAAATTAATTGCTTCTAAGAGTTGCTCTTTTGCTAATTTGTTAGGTTTAATTTAAGTTATTAGCTAAGATGACTATTGTTACATGTTATTCCGCTGTTAAATTATTTAGTCATAGGCTATAAATGAGGTTAAAGACTGTTAAGTGTTGTTCTTTTGCTAAATTCTGAAGTTTACGGTAGAAGTTAAGGTTAAGGTATAAGTGAAGTCCTTAAGTTTGAGCTCTGTTCAGCTTTTAGATCATATTCCTTTTATCCTTGTCCTCACTGTCCTTGTGTCTCACACACACATACACAGGGACAGTTCTTGGTTCATTTCTGCTTTATTTGCCTGGATTTGGTTTGGTTTTGTTGTTGCTTTGTTCCCCCGGCGTGCCTGAAGTGTCCAGTCAGGAGCAGAGTGACTCTTGCCAAGGAACTTTGTGGTGCTGTCCCTTAATATTAAATTGGGTTTTTGCTCATCCCTTGCTGGGGATTTTTTCAACACTCTCAAGCCCTTATTCGTAGCAGGGTGAAGGAATCCTGGCCCAGGCTCTGGCATTTGGGGACATAGGTACACTGTCAGGGGGTCTCTGTCCCCCTATCCTACCCCCTAGGGCCCTGGACCCCATCCCCGTGTCAGGCTCTGGGGTCGATCTTGTGGAACATCCTCTGGGGGAGGCTGCGGCACCGGGGGCAGGGGGACCCAGGGGGACAGGGGACCCTGCTGTGCACGAGCAGGGTTGGACTGCTCTGGGGGAACTGTGAGGGGGGCTGGGGCAGAGTGACCTCCCCAGTGACCTCACAGTGCCTCCTGTGATGTCACACAGCCCTCTGTGATGTCACACAGCACCTTTGTGATGCCACAGCCCTCATTATGATGTCACAGTTAATCTTGTGATATTACACATCCTACCCTGGGATGTCACACAGCCATTCTATGATGTCACAACCCCTCTGTGATGTCACACAGATACCCTGTGATGGCAGAATCCATTCTATGATGTCCAGACTATGATGTCACAGAGCCTATTCTATGATGTCACAGGCAACTCAGTGATGACAGACACAACTGCTCTGTGATGTCACAGCCTGCTCTGTGACGTCACAAAGCCGCTTCATGATATCACAGGGCCAGTGCTGGAATATCAGTCTGTGATATCATAAAGCTGCACTGTGATGTCACAGAAGATTCGGTGATGTCACAATGTCACCATGTGATGTCACAGTCTGTTCTATGACATCACAGCTGGCTCTATGATGTTACTCAGCCACCCAGGGATGTCACAACCCACTCTCTGATGTCACAGAGCCACCTTCTATGATGGCAGAGGCTACTCCATGGCCTCACAGCCTACTCTATGACATTGCACACAGCTCTGTGATGTCACAAGACCCTCAGTGATGTCATAAAACCTCTCTGTGATACCATACTGCCACTCTGTAATGTCACAGCAAACACTGTGACCTCACAGCCTGCTCTATGATGTCATACAGCCATACCATGAAGTCACAGCCTGCTCTGTGATGTCACAGAATCCCCTCTATGATGCTGTAGCTGCCCAATGACCTCACACAACAAACTCTGTGATGTCATAGCCCAACCTGTGACCTCACCCAGCCCACTCTGTGCTGTCACACAGCCTCTTTCTGACATCACAGCTGCTCTGTGCCTCTAGGACACAGCCACAGAGGTGCCGCTGTGACACAGCGCTCTCTGGGACATCCCCCAGCCCCTGCCAGTGCTGAGCCTCTGTCAGCTCTGGCTGTGCCCTGCTGGTGTCCCTGAGCTGCCCTGGCAGTGCCCCAGCCCTGCTGGGCTGTGCACAGGAGCTGCTCCTGGCCAGAGCTGTCTCTCTGCAGCGCTGCCCTTGCCAGGAGCTGCCTCTGGGCCAGGAGCCCGGCCCAGCTCAGCAGCACAGACACAGCACCAGGACTTTAATCACCCTCTGGGGCTTTGTGCTCTTTGCATCAGACTCAGTCCCTCATAGTGTGCTCAAAAACCTGTCAACATCTCAAAGTCAGATTGAAACAGAGAAGTTTCCTCGAGGGGTTAATGGTTCCCATTGAAGGACACAACTGAGAAACTGTCCCCAGGTTCCAGATGGAGCAGAACACTGGAGGCAGTGATGACAGGTGGAAACAAGCAAGGCAAAGGTGTCTCTGGTGCTGAGCAAACCTGGATGTGTTTCAGGAATGCAAAGGGCCAATGCCTGAGCCCCAGCCCCAGGCAAGGCAGATCCTGTCCCTCCCTCCTTGCTCAGGGCTCTTCCCGGGTGGGCACTGGCATGTGGGGATGTGCAATGCCAAGGGCAGGACCATGGGGCAGCCCCTGCCAGGCTGCTGAGCAGGGACAAGGAGGCAATGAGGCCCCAGGGCTGCAAGGGTCACTTGTCTCCTGCTCCTGGCTCAGGCCCAGGGCCAGCAGCCATGGCCAAAGTGCTGCCCAAGTTGGCTCTGTCAGGGCCTTGCAGCTGCTGCCCATGCCTGTGCCCTGTGCAGCCCAGGCTGTCCTACGGTGTCCCTGCCCTGTGCCTCTGTCCCTGCAGCCTGTTGTCACCCCCCGGCTGCCCCACCTGGCTGGCCTCTTCCTTTGCTGACAGCTCTGCCTCCTGCCTGCCTCTGCCTGCCCACATAAAGCCTTGGGCTGCTCCAGGCTTCTCCTGGAGGACGTGTTGCACCACAGCCCTGCCCCGGGAGAGAAATTCCTTTCTCATGGCGTTCAGGCTGGGTCTCCCCAGCTGCCCTTGGTGCCATTGTTGCCTTCTCATGCTTATATCCTATATGAAGAAAAGCTCCGGCCTCTCTGACACCACCCTTCAATCCCTCCCAGGCTACTACTGTTCTGTCCTCAGTCTCCACACTTTTGAGCCCAGAGCCACCACCTTCTACCTGCTGGTTATGTGATGAGGCCTCCAAACCCCATCTTGAGAGATTTCTGGGTCCTCTCCAAAGTCTGTGCAAATGGAAAAATAGTGGTCAAAGTTACGTTCTCCCAATTCTTGCAGTGACAGAACAAGGCTCAATATCTCTGAACTAAATGAGAGTGGATTTACTTTTGTTAAAAGGAGGAAATATTTTTCAATTACGAGAATGGCACAAAACTGCAACTGTTTTTTCCAGAGAAGCGGATGCCCATCTCAGGAATTATCCAAGATCAGCAGCTTTGTGCAACCTGACCCAGTGAAACACCCTCATCCCCAAGGACAGAATTCCTCTTGTGTGGGTTCTCTGATGTGCTGGGTGCCCTCACAACGCTTCTGGCCAGAATGTCTGCTGAGGGCAGCCAGGCTGCTGCAGGGGCAGTGACCTCACAGCCATCACCATGGCAGCCCTGTGCCCTGGGCCTGGCTCTCCCCTTTCCTCTGCCCCTGCCTTGTCTCTGCTGGCATGAAGAGTTTTCTCATTCATATCTTGTCGCCAAGGTGCTGGGGCCAATGGCTTCCCAGGCAGGCTCCTGGAGCAGAAGTGGCTTTTCAGAGCCCAGGCAGAAATGAGCCCTGAGGCAGCAGCTCGCAGTGCTGGCCACCAGGCCGGGCTGCCAAGGGAGGCTTCTGGCCATGGCCTGCAAGCAGCTGCTGCTGCCAAGGTGCCTTTGGTGCCTCAGGCTCTGCCTGGCACAGCTCCCAACATGGCACTCTGCCCTTGTGCCCGAGCCCTTCCCTGTGCTGGGGCTGGCCTGGGGCTTTTCCTGCAGCGGAACCTGCCCTGCTCCTGGCACAGGAAAGGCAGTTCCTGCTGGAGCAGGAGGCTCTACCTGCAATGGGCTCCAACAACTCCAGCCAGGCCCTGTTTGCAAAGCCCCCAGTGGGAAATGAAGGAGGAGGGTCATGTTGCTTTTGGGGTGAATAATGCTGAAAGCAGACTTCTCCATCCCAAAATCCTGAGAGGGAGAGGAAGCTGTGGCAGGGATGGAATAATTCACAGAATAAGGAACAACCAAGGGACAGCACTGAGAGCTTTGCAGAGCTGCTGAGCTGCCCCAGCCTGGGCACATCTGACTGACAGGGCAGCACTTCAGACTAGAGAAGCCCCGTCCCAGATTTTAACAGCAGCGTCTCCTGACATTTCCCTACTTGGGGGTGTGGTGATTCCTCCCTACCATGGGGACACCCCTCAAGGTCACTGTTCCAGGCTGAGCCAAAGGAATTTGCCCACAATCATTAGTCTTGGGTGTGACATTAATCTCTCTTAAATAACTGGTTTTGCTTTAACACAGTTGCTTTGAAATCACTTCCAAGTACTCTATACAATATAATATGTTATAGCTCTTATATATTGGTGTAAATATTTCTGATTAAGATCATTTTGTCTCATCACTGCTATAATAGATATTTATATAAATATCTCTGGTTTGCCATCGTTAATCCTGTGAAACAAATTCTATAAAGGTGGTTTGACCCTGGCACAATGCCAGTGCTCCCATGAAAGTTATATTTGCAAAATGGTTACTGTGAGATGGGACTCGGAAACAGAACAAAGCAGGCTCCAACTTGGGAATGGAGCGGAAAAAAAACCAAAAACCAACACTTTATTAATCTACAACATAGAGACAAAAGGGGAAAAAAGGAAAAAAAGAAATTACACACGACAATCCACAATGGAACACTTCCAAAACACTCTTCCTCCTTCCACCTTTCTAACACTCAATCCTCTCTAACACTCACTTCTCAGTCCAATATCATCTCTCACACAACCTCCCCCAGTTCATCAGAAGAGAGGAGTCTCCCTCTTGCACCATGGGCCTCCCCAGGAAACACAGTTGGAACCTCCTGTGCTTCCGTGTCACACGTGGCAGCCGCCCGGAGAGAATCTGCCCTGGTGACCATCTTCCTTCCATGGCCAGTGCTCTCACCACTGTGCATGGATCCAAACTGCTTCTTAGGTCTTTTTAAGAACGCTTTACTCAGTTTGAAGAAGTGGCAGCCTCTCACTATTTGGGACACCTGTCCCCCCCTTATTTCACCCCTTGGGGCCAAAGGGCCTTGTGAAACAGAGATCTTTCTCCTCTGAAGGCAGAGGGCTCCACCACACCCTCCTCATCAGTCTCTGTTCCCTCTATTTCTTCTTACAACATCTTTGTCACTTTTGGTTTTTGGCCAACCGCCTCCCCCAAGGTACAGTCTCTACATTACAGGAAGAAATTGGTTCTGTCCCGTGGCCATGTAAGAGAAAAGTCTAGCCCAAAATCCCACTCCATCATCTCCTCCATCTACGGCGCTTCTCATCTGCTGGCATTTCTTTATTCACTCAAACCTTCTTCTCATTTGCTCATCCTTCGTTCCCTCTCAATTCTCAGCTAGGGAGGATCAGTGTTTTTACAGCTTCCATTGTTTCAGTACCAAAGGGGTTAAAACCTCAGCCATGGTCTGCCTGCGGCTGGGCACCTTGCCCCCCGGTTTTCTCCTGGCCATGGTGCAGGCACAAGATATCAAATTTCAAGCCAGCACAGTCTCTATCACTCTCTCCCGGGGGGGGCTGCCCAAATATCCCAGATCTCCTCCACCCTGCACCTTGCAGGGCTCTGGCCTCCCTCCCCACAGGCCGCATGGCCTCCCCTGCCCCACCCAGACACAGCTGGGCAGGGGAGAGGTCAGATCAACTCATCGCTGGAGTCAAAAGAGAGAGTCCCTCTTGGAATCTTCTGCTTTTAACCCCTGTGTGTTCTCAGAGGCATATCCAGGCCCCCAGTGGCCACACCTGGTGCCAGTTTTCAAATCTGGGCACTGACTGGTTTGACTACAACTTTCCCAGAAAGTCACTTCCTGGTCAAACCACAACAGATGCCTTTGATGAATTTGTTGATTCTTTACCCCAATTTTCTGTGTTTTAAAAGGTGGAAGATAAATCAAAAGATAATTAGAGGCAAATTGAAAGGAACACCATCTAATTCCCACAGTGCATCACTGGGAATGGGGGTCATCAGGGCTCTGACCAGTCCTCTGATGGGGATGGAGTTGGAGCAGTGCATGAAGCTCTTCCTGCAGTTGTGGCTCTCACAGGGCTTCCCTTACCGGTGCCTCCATTGGTGTCGAGTAAAGAATGAGTGGTCTGAGAAGCTCTTCCCACACTGGGGACACTCGTAGGGCCTCTCCCCAGTGTGGATGCACTGGTGGGTGATGAGGGTGGAGTTGTGCTTGAAGCCCTTGCCACAGTCAGGGCAGCGGAAGGGCCTCTCCTCTGAGTGAATCCGCTCATGCAGGAGGAAAGTGGAACTGGTCCAAGACCTCTTCTGGCACTCGGGACACTCGTAGGGCCTCTCCCCAGTGTGGATCCTCTGGTGGCGGATCAGGTTGAATCTGCTTCTCTTCCCACACTCCAAGCACTCGTAAAGCCTCTCCCTGTCATGAAGCTGCTCATGGACCACCATCTCTGAGCTCTGGTTGCATCTCTGGCTGCCTTCCCAGCCTAGGGTGGGTCTTTTCTCCTCAGAGCACTCTGCGCTGGGTTTGCAGCCCCTCCTCCTGTGGGATCTCTGGGGCTTTTCCTCCCCCTTGGATTCCTGCCCCGTGGAGCTGCTCAGAACAGCCACTTCCATGAGGTTCTGCCCTGGGATTTGTCCTGCCTGGTCTCCATCCTCAGCTCCTTGTCTGTGGGAGGAAGGACAAGGTGTGGACGGGATTTGCCTCTGTGCCAGAGGGAAGGGGAAGAAGATTCCTTCCCAGTGCATCCCTGGCAGGACAGCATCCGCAATGGGGTTTGTCCTGCAGCCGGGGGCCATGCTGGGCTGGGAGATGGAGCAGGACAGAGGGGAAAGGGGCACTGACTTCCTCCCCACCTGCCTGCATGTCCTGGGGCATCTTCCTCTTCCTCGTAGCCTCCTCCTCCATCTGGCCAAGGTTTGGGAATGGGAAATCCTGGTTTGGGGAAAAACAAGGTGTGAATGCCTTTGGTCGGGGATTCCTCTCGCCCAAGTCTATCTCTAGAGGACACCTGATGTCCATAAAAACCTCCAAAAATCAAGAGTGAATCAAAAAAAGCCACCAGGAGTGTCCCATTTCCAGTCTCATCCCTCTGGGGTTCCGGTCATCCCCTGTCTCAGGACTGCTGGGGATCCCATGGATCCTGGGGATCCCCCTTCTCCAGGATCCTGCTTCAACATGCTGGGGGGTTTTGGGGTCCCCATCTCCAGCCTCCACCCTATCCAACCACTTTGGGCTCCCTTCTCTCCCCACCGCCCTGTCCTGGTTTAGGGCAAATTTGGGAAAAAACCTCCAAAGCAGTTTCCACTAGAAAGCAAATTCAAACAGCTCCTCCCACAGCTGGTTCGGGAAAAGATTTCCTTGGAGAAAAGTGGAAAAATGTTGTTTATTTTACAGACAAAGCATTCACCATCCAGCAAGAAATTAACAATATTAAACAATAAAACCTCTTGCTGCTCCAAAGGAGATGAGAAACTCAGCAAGTCGCCCTGTGGGCTGTAGTTTCGCTCACTCAGTCTCCTATCAGTCTCTTATGAGTCCCTCCAGCACTGGAAATGCCTCAGCCCAGTTTCGGCCCCGTGGCCACAGGCCACAGAGAGCTGCCTGTGCTCTCTGGGTGTTCAGTCCAGAGCAGGTTTAAGCAGCTCCAAAGAAAAAGGAAAACCACAGTCCAGGAAACTTCTCTGCCTCAGCGAGCTAAAAACTAACTAAATGCAAAGGAGAGCTCTGTCCTGCTGTCTGCCTGTCCACAGACAACTGATACCTTAGGTTTTAAGTTTTTCTGTTCTGTTTTGGTGTGCAGCTTTTAGCTTTATATTGAGTGTTACTGGGATCTTTTCACAGGGTGGTGAAGACAAAACAATCCCATTCTAGCTGGAGACTCAAGGACAATCTCTTCAAACTTCAGGCCCAAAGCATAAACAACATGAAAAGAGGAGGGCAGGAAAGAAAGCAAGGAGGATGAAACTTCATCATTTGAAGGTATTAATTGGGCAGTTAACTCCTAAATGCTAATGAACTAAAACTTATAAAAATGTGAGATCTCATGACTGAGCCCTCTTTTGCTCCCATCTTGGAGCCATCCGGGCAGAGCCAGGACTGAGGCTCCAGTAGTGCCAGGGTGTGACCTTTTAAAGCACTTCAATAAAAATCCACTTTATTCCTCTTAACTCCCTCTAGCCTCTGTTCAGCTCCTTAAGATATCACAACAGTCCAGGAGCCGGCATGTGGAGGAGGGAGTGCAGTTTCTGAAAACAAACTGCAGCTTCTTCCTCCCCCCCTTTGCTCTCAGAACCAGCCTTAGAGGTGCAGAAATCATTTCTGGGCTAAACAGAGCAAAGGGGGTACGAGCATCATGAAGTCACCCCAGGACGTGCCCCTGTCAGGGTCAGGGGGTCCCATCCCCGCCTCATCTCCGGGCTGCCGGGGGTCCCCCGGCTCCGGTATCGCCCCTTCCCCTCTCCCCGCCCCGGGGCTCCCACGTTCCACAGCCCCGGCTCTCACGGGGATCCCCAAAACCAATGTCCTGCCCTGTCGGTACCGGGCCATCCCCACGTGGGCCCCCAGGACCCTCCCAAGGGGCGATCATAGCTCCTCTCCCCCCAAAAAAGCTGCTCTAGGGAGCCCGGAGATATCCGAGGCTGGAGTCCGGGACCTGCCGGCTCCCAACACTCTCCAAAAAAATCCTCCTGGAGACCCCTCGACAGAGTTGGGGCGAGCTCGGCCTCCCCCTCAGCTGCGGCTCGGGGCTGGGGGTGATGCTCCCGGGGCAGGGGGTGCTGCAGGCTCAGCGTGTGGGTGCTGCGAGTGGCAAGATTCTCCCGCTCCTCCTCCTGCTCTGGGAACCCACAGAGCTGCTGGACCTTGTCCCCTGGCCCTGCACAGCTCCTTGCAGGGCACGGCAGGAGCAGCACCCTGGGAGCCTCGGGAATGCCCCTCGGGGATCCATGGCACACACTCCCAGGGGCTGCAATTCCAGTTCCCAGTGAGGAAAAGATGTTCCTGACCTCAAAGGCAAAGCTCTCCACAAGAAGCCAAAAGCCAAGTGGAGCAAGATCCTACAGTGACATTTCACTGCCAGACTTGATAACTTCACCCATGGTTGTTGTAGCTCCTGGACTGGGAATTCAATCACGGCAGGGTCTTTGGTGGGAGCTGCCCTGGGTCAAGAGAGACACTGAGAGAGAAACAGAGCAGGCAAAGAAAGACAGGAGAGAAAGGAGGACAGAAACACAATCAGCTGAGAAGGTGGCACTCTGAAAACCACCTTCCGTTTTTCACAGAGGCAGCTCCTGGCAAGGGCAGTGCTGCAGAGAGACAGCTCTGGCCAGGAGCAGCTCCTGTGCACAGCCCAGCAGGGCTGGGGCACTGCCAGGGCAGCTCAGGGACACCAGCAGGACACAGCCAGAGCTGACAGGGGCTCAGCACTGGCAGGGGCTGGGGGATGTCCCAGAGGGGGCTGTGTCACAGCGGCACCTCTGTGGCTGTGTCCTAGAGGCACAGAGCAGCTGTGATGTCAGCAAGGGGCTGTGTGACAGCACAGAGTGGGCTGTGTGACATCACTGAGGGGGTTGTGACATCACAGAGCTAGCTGTGACATCATAGAAGGTGGTTCTGTGACATCAGAGTGTTGGTTGTGACATAGAGTCTGACATCACAGAGCAGCTGTGTGATATCACAGAGAAGGCTGTGACATCGCAGGGTGACTGTGACATCACATAGCAGCTGAATGATATCATATGGATGCTACATGACATCACAGAGTGGTTGTGTGACATCACAGGAGTTTGTATGAAACCACAGGTAGCCTGTGACAACACAGGGTGCTGTGTGACATCACAGGGGAGGTCACTCTGCCCCAGCCGCCCTCACAGTTCCCCAGAGCAGTCCAACCCTGCTCGTGCACAGCGGGGTCCCCTGTCCCCCTCGGTCCCCCCGCCCCCGGCGCCACAGCCTCCCCCAGAGGATGTTCCACGAGATCGACACCAGAGCCTGACACGGGGACGGGGCCCTGGGGGGTGGGACAGGGGGACAGGGACCCCCCGGCAGTGTCCCCGTGTCCCCCAGGGCCAGAGCCTGGGCCAGGGCTCCTTCACCCTGTTACGAACGAGGGCTTGACAGTGCTGAAAAAAATCCCCAGCAAGGGATCAGCAAAAACCAGATTTAGTATTAAGTGACAGCACCACAAAGTTCCTTGGTAAGAGTCACTCTTGACTGGACACTTCAGGCACACCAAGGAAACAAAGCAACAACAAAACCATACAAAATCCAGGCAGTCAAACCAGAAATAAACCAAGACCTGACCCTGTGTGTGTGTGTGGTGTGTGTGTGTGTCACAACAGGACAGTGAGGGCAAGGATAAAAGGAATACAGCCTAAAAGCTGAACAGAGCTCAAATTTAACCGCACTTAACTTACTCCTTAACTTCTACCTTCAACTTCATAATTTAGCAAAAGAACAGCACTTAACAGTATATAATCTAACTTAAAACCTATGACTTTGCAATTTTATGGAGGAATAATACTTACCACTATTTAACTTAACTGATACCTTATATTAAAAAATAACAACTTAGCAAAAGAACAACTCTTAGAAGCATTTAACTTAGCTTAAACTTCTTGACTTGACTCACTTACAGGCCTGACTGACTCAGCTATCCAAGGCACTCAGACCACTCCGAGAGCAGCATTTCTGCCACATTTCCCCAGCACAGGCACTCCTGTGTGCACACAGACACAAAGAGTCAGTGCAAGGCGCCTGTGAGAAATTCCCCTGAGGGCAGGAAATGCTCCCTGTGGATGCTTTGGCATCTCCCCAGTGGGTGAAGGGTTGAGCCTGGAGGAGTGGGGGGATTGGCCCAGGCTCCCTCGTTGTTCAGGATCCCCGAGTGCAGCAAACGGGAGAGTTCCCGGCTGGGAGAGGCCCCACTCAGAGGGAGTCGCTGGCCCAGGAGAGCTCCAAGGGGCTCATTTTGGAGCGCTGTTTGTAGGGCCCCAAGAGAGGGGCTGCAGTCACAGCAATGGTTCATCCTGGCCACACTTGGCATCAACAGCTTTCTTTGGCACTGTGAGAACAGGGATGTTGTGCCACTGAGGGAACAAAACCAGTTCCCAGGGCTGCTCCTCCAGCAACCAGGAGCTGGTTGGGCACAGCAGTGCCTGGAGCAGACAGTGTTTGTGCTGAGCTGCAGAGGAGCTGAGCCCAGGGGCTGTTGGCCAAGGCCGAGGCCCAAGGAGCATTTCTGAGCTGGCAGGGCGGCCTGAGAAGGGGAGGGGGGAATGCAGCAGCACAGGGCCCATGGAGCCACGGGACCATGGTGACACTGTGGGGCCCTGTGAGACCAAGGGACCATTGTGATACTGTGGGGTCCTGTGAGACCAAGGGACTATTGTGACACAGGACAAATCTTGCTGGCAGTGATTTCTCATCTGTCCCCAAAACACTGGGGAAGGATCTGTGCTCTTCTTCCAATGGGAAAGAACTCTCCTGCTTCTCCAGGCCCCAATGGCTGAGAGGCTTCCACCTCCAAAATTCCTAAAATTCAAAGACTGCTCCCAGACAAAATCTGCCATTCCTGACAAGTCTGGATGGCCTTGGACTAGTGAGGCTCTCACCTGCCTTCTAAACACTGGGGCTCTGTGCTTTCCTTCCTATGGAAAAGAACTGTCCTTCTTGTCCAGGTGCCCATGGCCAGAGTCAGGATTTCACCTCCAACATTCCCTACTGTGGCACACTGAAGGAGATTATTGGCTCAAAACATTTCATTTGAAGCAGAGGAAGGGGCAGGTCCAGCCTTGCCCTGCCCTGGAACCTCAGCACTGCCCTGCTCTGCAACCCCAATCCCCCGAGAGCCTCTACCCCAGCCCAGCAGTGGCTGCCAGTCCCTGGCACAGCACAGGCAATGCTCCACAGCCACCTCTGCAGCCCCCAGCCCAGCTCCTGAATGTCTCCTTGGGAGGTCTGGGCATGTAGAAGAATGAGCCCCTTGAGGGCTGACCCTGTTTGGACAAGCTGCTCCTCATCCCCAGCCTCACTATGTCTGGGATGTGTGGCTCCTCCCTCTGGGCAGAGCACCTCACAGTGGGGTGATGTAATTTTTATCAGTCCTGCAGTTACACTCAATGGCCCATTAACAAAAGATATCTCCTTGGAGGGAGGATTGATTTGTTGAAGAGATAAATAAAACTGCCCAATTAGCAGAATATAACTGCCCTACCTCTGACAGATGGCAAATACAATACATGCATTGTCTTTCAATCCAGGACAACAGGATTTCAAATTAAGAGAATGTAACTTAACATGGCTCAAATCTAACAATAATGAAGTTCAACTTTGCTTAATCTTATCAACTCTGAATTTACATTAAATTAAACATCACAGAATCAAAAATTAATATCATTAGAAGTTATACATACAACAAAATTTAACTTATTCTGATGCTATTAATGGAAATAAGGCACTGAAAAGTTGAACAATCCGCAATTGAAATAACAGCATGATGCATTTACTGGAGGGATTCAAAGGATGTAATAAGTGTGTCATGTTTTTATGTAATTTAGTTTTGAGAGAAGCCCATGGTAGCCACAAATTTTATGCAAGCATGAATTTACTAAGACCTTTTAAAGTGCAGTTTTACTGAAAGAAACAACAATGTGGAATTCAGCAAATTGCCCGGCAAACCAGCAGCTTCTTGAAATTGTATTTAGCATCATTCCAGATGGTCAATTTACCAGCATTTCTGTTAAAGAACCTCCAGCCAGTGCCGTGGTGGGGGGCCCTGGCGGAGCCACGCCGGGGGCTCGGGGGAACCGCGCTGGGAGCAGCCGAGCCACGCACCCCAAACCGCCCGCGGTTCCTCCTCCTGCCCCAGAGCCTGTGAATGTGCCTCCGTGCCAGAGGGAAGGGGAAGGAGATCCCCCAGTGCATCCCCAGCAGGACGGCATTGGCAGTGGGGTTGTCCTGCAGCCAGGGGCCATGCTGGGCTGGGAGATGGAGCAGGAGAGAGGGGGAAAGGGGCACTGACTTCCTCCTCACCTGCCTGGGTGTCTCTGGGCCTCCTTTTCCGTGCAGCATTCTCCTCAATTGGGCCAAGATTTGGGAAGGGGAAAACCTGCTTTGGGGAAAAACAAGGGATGAGCACAGTGAGGCTGAAGGTCCTTTGCCCAAGTCCATCTCTAGAAGTCACCTGGTGTCCATAAAAACCTTCAAAAAGCACAAGTGAATCTAAAAAAGCCACCAGGAGTGTCCCACTTCCAGTCTAATCTCTCTGGGGTTCTGGTGGTCCCTCTCTCATGGCTGCCAAAGATCCCATAGCTCCTGGGGATCCCCCCTCTCCAGGGTCCTGCTTAGTGATGTTTGGGGGTTTTGGGGTCCCAGGGTCCCCATCTCCAGCCTCCCCCGAAATCCAGCCACTTGGGGCTCCCCCCTCTCCCCGCTGCCCTGTCCTAGTTTAGGGCAAATTTGGGAGAAAACCTCCAAAAGGGGTTTCCTCTAGAAAGCAAATTCAAACGGCCCTTGTTCCAACCAGTTCGGGAAAATATTTCCTTGGAGAAAAGTGGAAAAAACCTGTTTATTTAACAGGCAAAGCATTCACGAGCACAGGAAATGACCAATATTGAACAATAAAACCTCTGGCTGCTCCAAAAGAGGTGACAAGCTCAGAAGGTCCCTCCATGGGCTCCAGCTCTGCTCACTCAGTCTCTTATCAGTCTCTTATCAGTTCTTCCAGCACTGGAAATGCCACGGACCAGGCTCGCCCCCATGGGCCACAGGTGCCAGCTGCTGGTGCCCTTGTGGCTGTTCAGTCCAGAGCAGGTTAAAACAACTCCAAACAAAAAGAAAAATCATAGTCCAGGAAACGTATCTGCCTCAGCTAGCTAAAAACTAACTAAAGAGAGCCCTGTCCCACCAGCTGTCTGTCCAGGAGCCAGAATGTGGAGGAGTGAGTGCAGTTTCTAAAACAAACTGCTCGCTTCTTTCGGCCTCCCTTTGCTCTCAGAACCAGCCTTAAAGGTGCAGAACTAATTTCTGAGCTAAACAGACAAATGGGGGTACGATCATGATCTGAGGTTCAGCCCTTCGGGGGGTTTGGGGGTGTCTCTGCCCTCTGAGCCCAATGATGTTTGGGTGGGGTCACACCAGGGTTGAGAGGGACAGAGACCCCCAAGGCCTCCCCAGGGATGAGAAGGTCGGAGATCCCCCCCAGCCCTGAGCACCCTCAGCGGTGAGAGGGACACAGAGCCCCTGGTCCCTAACCCTGCATAAGCATTCCCTGAGGCCAGCGGGATGGAGAGACCCCTGAGCATCCCCAGGGCTGAGAGGACAGAGACTGCCCCGAGCATCCCCCTGGCATGGGGGTGAGAGGTAGGAAGACCCCCAGGCATTCCCTGGGGTGAGAATGATGGAGACCACCTCAGGAATGGCCTGGGGTGACAGGGAAAGGGACAAAATCCCCCCAAGTCCCTCCCAAGCATCCCTTAAGCATCCCCTGGGCACTGGACAAAATAAACTTAGCAGAAATCAAACTTAACACCACGTTAAATGCCTTGACGAACATTTGCTCTTGCCCCAAGTCACTTGTGATGGAAATGTAAACAAATCCCAAACATTAATAAAGCAACAATAGAAGCAATTCTGTGGCAATTCCAAGTTTCATCGATTCCTGCACAGCTCTAGCTTGGCAGCTGGCGTGTTCCAAAAAAAAAAAAAAAGATGGAAATTTGGCCCAAGATTACTAAAAGGAAGGAAAAACTCTGTATAGCTGTGACAAAGGTGACAGGAACGAAGACACCTATGATTTTCACATTTGGCAAAGCCCCCAAGCCTGTGAATTCAGGACTCATTTAGGAATTTAGCTACTTGAGCTGGGTTTCTTATAGGACTTTTTGCAGCCCTGTGTTCCTCACCTTGGGGTGAAAGAACCTTGTCAGACATGCTGGTATCATTTGCTCCCTTTCCTCCATTGATTTTAATAAAATTTTCAAGGAAGGACAAGAAAATATTTTCTTTACTCTGGCCACCAACAGCCATTTTCCTCATCAGTTCTCCCATATGTCTCCCAGAGGAAGCTGCATCCAATTTTCCAAGAGTTCCTCCAGAGAGAACCACAACCTCCTCAGAGGAGGGAACCATGCTGTTGTCAAAGGCAGCTGGGGTCAGAGAACAGTGTCTAAACTCCCTGTGCCAAAATAATGTCACAATCTGGTTAAGAAAATTGTTAGAGAGATGCCTCTGCCCCAATTAAGGTGCTAAGGAAACCAAATCCAAAGTGGATTTTATTGAACAGTAAATGTGAGGTAGAGAGAGAGAGATGGAAAGAAAGAGAAAAGGAGGGAGAACAAGAGACAGGGACAGAGACCTCCCTGGCAGGGCAAGAGTGACATTGTCCCCTGTGTGTGTGGCCTTCCCGGGATGGGGGTTTTATACCTGAGCCAGTTTGGGTAAGGGGGGTGGTGTTCACCCCCCGAGCAGGGATTACCCCACTGTTTCAGGTAGCAGTGCAAGATGTAACCAAATGCATGTTTTCCATCACCACCTTTAGAAACTGTTATAAACAGGCGGGGCAGTGTTCTTTATCTCTTCCATCACTCAGCCCTGATAACACCCTCCAGGAGCTCTCTTCTGTGAATGGGCCATTGAGTGTCCTGCAGGACTGGTAAAATGACATCATCCCATTGTGGGATGCTCCGCCCAGGGGGAGGAACCAACCATTCCTACCTGGATATAAGCTGAGCCTTGCAACACCAGGAGCACCTTGGTTACTGGGTTGCCAGAGGACAAGAGCTCCATCACCAGCACTCAACCGTCAGAGGAAGACCAGACCCTTCTACAGGATCACTGCTTTGACAGAATCACAATCATCACTGCAACAGGACTGCAGCCACCATTTAATGGGACTGCTACCAGCACCCTGACCAACAGGGTGCCAGGTTATATCCTGACTCTGACAGTTTAAGGCCTTGTTTCTGTATCATTGCCTTGATCTAAATTTTCTTTTTAAATTGTAATTCTGACTTAGACTCTCCCTGTGGTTGGCCTTGAAACCAGTACAAAACTCCGTGTACTCATCCATTGTTTTCCTCTCAAACCAGGTTTTCCCATTCCCAAAACTTGGCCGGATGGAGGGGGAGGCTGCAAGGAAGAGGAAGATAACCCGAAACACCCGGGCAGGTGAGGCGGAAGTCAGTGCCCCTTTCCCCCTCTCTCCTGCTCCATCTCCCAGCCCAGAAAGGTGCCTGGCTATAGGACAACCCCGCTTCCAACACCATCCTCCTGGGGATACCCAGAAAGGATCTCCTTCCCCTTCCCTGTGGCATGGAGGCAAATCCCATCCTCTCCTTGTCCTTCCTCCCCCAGACAAGGAGCTGAGGATGGAGACCAGGGAGGGCAAACCCCATGGCGGAACCTCGTGGAAGTGGCTGTTTTGAGGGGCTCCAAAAGACAGGAATCCGACGGGGAGGAAAAGCCCCAGAAATCCCCCAGGAGGAGGGGCTCCAAACCCAGCCCAGGGTGCTCTGGGGGGGAAAGACCCACCCTCTGCCAGGAAGGTGGACAAAGCTCCTGCCAGAGCTCAGAGCTGGTGGTCCATGAGCAGCTTCATGATGGGGAATGGCCATACAAGTGTGGAAAATGTGGGAAGGGCTTCAGGTGCAGCTCAGAACTCCTCAACCACCAGCAGATTCACGCTGAGAAGAGGCCTTTCCGCTGCCCTGAATGTGGGAAGGGTTTCAACCGCAACTCCCACGTCGTCCGCCACCAGCGTATCCACACTGGTGAGAGGCCCTACGAGTGTCCCCAGTGTGGGAAGAGGTTTCACACTAGATCCAATCTCCTCCATCACCAGCGGATTCACAGTGAGGAGAGGCCCTTCTGCTGCCCTGACTGCGGGAAGGGCTTCAAGCACAACTACACCCTCGTCACCCACCAGCGCATCCACACTGGGGAGAGGCCCTACGAGTGTCCCCAGTGTGGGAAGAGCTTCATCCAGAGCTCTAAGTTAACCAGACACCAACGGATGCACCAGTAAGGGAAGCCCTGCAAATGCCCCAATTCCAGGAAGAGCTTTGTGCCCGGCTCCAGCTTCATACCCAAATGGAGGACCCACACTGGGAAGAGACCTGTAATCCATATTCACTGCAATCCATGCTGGGAAGACACCTGTCCCTTCTCCTGCCCCTGCCAATGACATGATGTGGGGTTGAATAACATGAGGTTCAGGCCATGGCTGTGTCATTACATTCACTCCCACCTCAGGTCATTGCCAGGGGCAGGAAAGGGACTCTCTTTCTCCCTGAGGAGAAGGGTGTCCTTTGCAGGCAGGGGGAAATACATTGCCAGGAAGAGCCAGTCAGTTGTGTTGTAGTTTTCCCTGCAAATCGTTTCTATTTTCCCTTCTGTTGTGAATATTTTTGCTGTTCTTGATTCTTCCTTATCTCATTGCTTTTCCCAATAAATTGTTCTTATCCCAACCCAGGATCTTTGCCTTTTCTTCTTTCCATGGGAGGTGGGAGGGCAGCGAGCAGCAGCACAGTTTTAGCTGGAGCAGGAAATGAGGGAATCCCATTCCTGAACCCTGGCCCATGGAAACCGAGCATCCCAGCTGGTCCCAGCCCTGGTGGCCATGGCAACAGCCTTGGGAGCGGGTCCCTGGCTGGGGCTGTGGGAACCTCTTCCCTCTGGTGCCCAGGGACAGGACTGGAGGGAACGGCTGCAGCTGAGTCGGGGCAGGCTCAGGTTGGATCTCAGGAAAAGGTTTTTGCCCAGAGGCTGCTGGGGCACTGCCCAGGCTCCCCAGGGAAGGGTCCCAGCTCCAGGGCTCTCTGAGCTCCAGCAGTGTTTGGACAGCGCTGCCAGGCCCAGGCTGGCATTGTTGGGGTGTCCTGTGCAGGGCCAGCAGTTGGACTCCAGGATCCTGATGGGTCCCTCCCAGCTCAGCCAATTCTGTGGATCTGGGATCCCATGACCCTGGGGATGGGGCTGCAAATGGTTGCCATGGCAACCACCTGTGGCATGGGGTCTGCATGGAGCTGCCAAGGGACTGAGCAGAGCAACAGGGGGCTGGGGATGGTTGCCATGGAAACTGACCATAGCAACAGGGGGCTGGGGATGGTTGCCTGCTAATGATCAGATTTGTCACAGGCCCTCAGAGGGGTTCCATGGGGACTTTCCAAGAGTCTCCAGGCTGTCCAACAGCTGGAATGTCATGGGCAGAGACGGGGGCTCCATGGACACCTCCCAGGGGTTTCTGGGGATGGTAAAGAGCCCTGTGCTCAGAGGCAGTCACAGCCATTCCCTGGTGACATCCCAGGGCACCTTGGGCTGCAAAGGCACTGATCTGTCACAGGCACTCATGGGGTCTCCACAGTGACATCCCAATAGTCTCCAGGCTGCCAAAGAGCCGGGATGTCCCAGACACTCACAGGGGTTCCTGTCATGGGCACAGCAGGAGCTTCAGGCAAAGTTTATTGGAGAGGCTCCTGTTAGGTCACGAGGTGCAGAAAGGATCCTCAATAGCCCCCAGAGATCCCCAAATGTCACTGTGGAGTCAGAGATGACACAGACTCAGGTCGGAAGGCTGAGAGCTAAAAGCCCCCCTTTTATTCAACCCTCTTCTTTTATACCTTGGTTTGCTACAAGTGGACCTCATTGGTCATTTAATCAACACATTTCACATGATTGGCTGATTAAGAAAACACCTTCCATTAAACAACTTTTTGGAAAAAAAACCAACTTATTCCAAACACCACCTGTGGATAGTTTCCAATTCTTTCTCTCCAGCTCCCTAAAAGTTCCCAGACCAATTCTTGGGAAAGCTTATCTTGCTTTCTCTGTCTCTGACCGGACTGTCATATCCACACCCAAATACTCCCAAGAACCTCCAGGCTTTCTAAGCTCTTTTTGTGAGAACAGCCTTGGAGCAGCTGGTTCCAATCCCAGCCCCAGACTTTTCAAGCGTTTGTGTGTAAAGAATTAATGAGGTGGAATTAACATTTTGTTGTGGTTTGACCAGGAAGTGAGTTTCTGGGAAAGTTGTGGTCAAACCAATCAGTGGCCAGATTTGAAAATTGGCACCAGGTGTGGTCACTGGGGGCCTGGATACGCCTCTGAGAACACACAGGGGTTAAAAGCAGAGGATTCCAAGAGGGACTCTCTCTTTTGACTCCAGCGATGAGTTGATCTGACCTCTCCCCTGCCCAGCTGCATCTGGGTGGGGCAGGGGAGGCCCCATGTGGCCTGTGGGGAGGGAGGCCAGAGCCCTGCAAGGTGCAGGGTGGAGGAGACCTGGGATGTTTGGGCAGCCCCCCTGGGAAAGAGTGATAGAGACTGTGCTGGCTTGAAATTTGATATCTTGTGCTGGCACCATGGCCAGGAGAAAAGGGGGGGGCAAGGTGCCCAGCCGCAGGCAGACCATGGCTGAGGTTTTAACCCCTTTGGTACTGAAACAAGGGAAGCTGTAAAAACACTGATCCTCCCCAGCTGAGAATTGAGAGGGAACGAAGGATGAGCAAATGAGAAGAAGGTTTGAGTGAATAAAGAAATGCCAGCAGATGAGAAGCGCCGTAGATGGAGGAGATGATGGAGTGGGATTTTGGGCTAGACTTTTCTCTTACATGGCCACGGGACAGAACCAATTTCTTCCTGTAATGTAGAGATTGTACCTTGGGGGAGGCAGTTGGCCAAAAACCAAAAGTGACAAAGCTGTTGTAAGAAGAAATAGAGGGAACAGAGACTGATGAGGAGGGTGTGGTGGAGCCCTCTGCCTTCAGAGGAGAAAGATCTCTGTTTCACAAGGCCCTTTGGCCCCAAGGGGTGAAATAAGGGGGGGACAGGTGTCCCAAATAGTGAGAGGCTGCCACTTCTTCAAACTGAGTAAAGCATTCTTAAAAAGACCTAAGAAGCAGTTTGGATCCATGCACAGTGGTGAGAGGACTGGCCATGGAAGGAAGATGGTCACCAGGGCAGATTCTCTCCGGGCGGCTGCCACGTGTGACACGGAAGCACAGGAGGTTCCAACTGTGTTTCCTGGGGAGGCCCATGGTGCAAGAGGGAGACTCCTCTCTTCTGATGAACTGGGGGAGGTTGTGTGAGAGATGATATTGGACTGAGAAGTGAGTGTTAGAGAGGATTGAGTGTTAGAAAGGTAGAAGGAGGAAAAGTGTTTTGGAAGTGTTCCATTGTGGATTGTCGTGTGTAATTTTTTTTTTTTTTCCTTTTTTCCCCTTTTGTCTCTATGTTGTAGATTAATAAAGTGTTGGGTTTTTTTCCGCTCCATTCCCAAGTTGGAGCCTGCTTTGCTCTGTTTCCAGGTCACATCTCACAGTAACCATTTTGCAAATATACCTTTCATGGGAGCACTGGCATTGTGCCAGCGTCAAACCACCTTTATAGAATTTGTTTCACAGGATTAACGATGGCAAACCAGAGATATTTATATAAATATCTATTATAGCAGTGATGAGACAAAATGATCTTAATCAGAAATATTTACACCAATATATAAGAGCTATAACATATTATATTGTATAGAGTACTTGGAAGTGATTTCAAAGCAACTCTGTTAAAGCAAAATCAGTTATTTAAGAGAGATTAATGTCGCTCCCCGAGACTAATGATCGTGGGCAAATTCCTTTGGCTCAGCCTGGAACAGTGACCTTGAGCGGTGTCCCCATGGTAGGGAGGAATCACCACACCCCCAAGTAGGGAAATGTCAGGAGACACTGCTGTTAAAATCTGGGATGGGGCTTCTCTAGTCTGAAGTGCTGCCCTGTCAGTCAGATGTGCCCAGGCTGGTCCAGGTCAGCAGCTCTGCAGAAGCTCTCAGTGGTGTCCTTTGGTTGTTCCTTTCTCTGTGAATTATTCCATCCCTGCCACAGTTTCCTCTCCATCTCAGGATGTCGAATTTTGGGATGGAGAAGTCTGCTTTCAGCATTATTCCCCCCAAAAGCAGCATGACCCCCCCCTCCTTCATTTCCCACTGGGGCTTTGCAAATAGGGCCTGGCTGGAGATGTTGGAGCCCATTGCAGGCAGAGCCTCCTGCTCCAGCAGGAACTGCCTTTCCTGTGCCATCAGCAGGGCAGGTCCCGCTGCAGGAAAAGCCCCAGGCCAGCCCCAGCACAGGGAAGGGCTCGGGCACAAGGGCAGAGTGCCGTGCTGGGAGCTGTGCCAGGCAGAGCCTGAGGCACCAAAGGCACCTTGGCAGCAGCAGCTGCTTGCAGGCCATGGCCAGAAGCCTCCCTTGGCAGCCCGGCCTGGTGGCCAGCACTGCAGAGCTGCTGCCTCAGGGCTCATTTCTGGCCGGGCTCTGAAAAGCCACTTCTGCTCCAGGAGCCTGCCTGGGAAGCCATTGGCCCCAGCACCTTGGGGACAAGATATGAATGAGAAAATTCTTCATGCCAGCAGAGACAAGGCAGGGGAAGAGGAAAGGGGAGAGCCAGGCCCAGGGCACAGGGCTGCCATGGTGATGGCTGTGAGGTCACTGCCCCTGCAGCAGCCTGGCTGCCCTCAGCAGACATTCTGGCCAGAAGCGTTGTGAGGGCACCCAGCACACCAGAGAACCCACACAACAGGAATTCTGTCCTTGGGGATGAGGGTGTTTCACTGGGTCAGGCTGCACAAAGGTCCTGCTCTTGGATAATTCCTGAGATGGGCATCCGCTTCTCTGGAAAAAACAGTTGCAGTTTTGTGCCATTCTCATAATTGAAAAATATTTCCTCCTTTTAACAAAAGTAAATCCACCCTCATTCAGTTCAGAGATATTGAGCCTTGTTCTGTCACTGCAAGATTTGGGAGAAAAAAACTTTGACCACTATTTTTCCATTTTCACAGACTTTGGAGAGGACCCAGAAATCTCTCAAGATGGGGTTTGGAGGCCTCATCACCTAGGCAGCAGGTGGAAGGTGGTGGCTCTGGGCTCAAAAGTGTGGAGACTGAGGACATAACAGTAATAGCCTGGGAGTGATTGAAGGGTGGTTTTTCAGAGAGGCTGGAGCTTTTCTTCATATAGGATATAAGCATGAGAAGGCAACAATGGCACCAAGGGCAGCTGGGGAGGCCCAGACTGAACGCCATGAGAAAGGAATTTCCCTCCCAGGGCAGGGCTGTGGTGCAACACATCCCCCAGAAAAAGCCTGGAGCAGCCCAAGGCTTTGTGTGGGCAGACAGAGGCAGGCAGGAGGCAGAGCTGTCAGCAAAGGAAGGGGCCAGCCAGGTGGGGCAGCCGGGGATGACGACAGCCTGCAGGGACAGAGGCGCAGGGCAGGGACACCGTAGGACAGCCTGGGCTGCACAGGGCACAGGGATGGGCAGCAGCTGCAAGGCCCTGACAGAGCCAACTTGGGCAGCACTTTGGCCATGGCTGCTGGCCCTGGGCCTGAGCCAGGAGCAGGAGACAAGTGACCCTTGCAGCCCTGGGGCCTCATTGCCTCCTTGTCCCTGCTCAGCAGCCTGGCAGGGGCCGCCCCATGGTGCTGCCCTTGGCATTGCACATCCCCACATGCCAGTGCCCATCCCGGGAAGAGCCCTGAGCAATGAGGGAGGGACAGGATCTGCCTGGCCAGGGCCTGGGGCTCAGGCCTTGGCCCTTTGCATTCCTGAAACACATCCAGGTTTGCTCAGCACCAGAGACACCTTTGCCTTGTTTGTCCCCAGCTGTCATCAGTTCATCAGTGCCTTCAGTGTTCTGCTCTACCTGGAACCTGGAGACACTTTCACATGAGTTTTGTCCCTCAGTGGGAACCATTAAAAGTTAGACAAATTCGGACTTTGAATCTGATTTTAAGTTCTTGAGAAGGTTTTTGAGCACACTCTGAGGGATAGAGTCTGATGCAAAGAGCACCAAAGCCCCAGAGGGTCATTAAAGTCCTTGTGCTGTGTCTGTGCTGCTGAGCTGGGCCGGGCTCCTGGCCCAGAGGCAGCTCCTGGCAAGGGCAGCGCTGCAGAGAGACAGCTCTGGCCAGGAGCAGCTCCTGTGCACAGCCCAGCAGGGCTGGGGCACTGCCAGGGCAGCTCAGGGACACCAGCAGGACACAGCCAGAGCTGACAGGGGCTCAGCACTGGCAGGGGCTGGGGGATGTCCCAGAGGGGGCTGTGTCACAGCGGCACCTCTGTGGCTGTGTCCTAGAGGCACAGAGCAGCTGTGATGTCAGCAAGGGGCTGTGTGACAGCACAGAGTGGGCTGTGTGAGGTCACAGGTTGGGTTATGACATCACAGAGTTTGTTGTGTGAGGTCACTGAGCAGCTGCAGCATCATAGAGGAGACTGTGTGACAACACAGAGCAGGCTGTGACATCATGGCATGGCTGTATGACATCATAGAGGAGACTGAGGTCAAAGTGTGTGCTGTGACATTAGAGAGTGGCAGCATGACATAACAGAGAGGGTTTTATTACATCACTGAGGGGGTTGTGACATCACAGAGCTGTCTGTGACATCATGGAGTAGGGTATGAGGCGATAGAGCAGATCCGGACGTAACAGCTGGTGGCTCTGTGACATCAGCGAGTGGGTTGTGACATCACTAGGTGGCTGTGTAACATCATAGAGAAGACTGTGACATCACAGAACAGACTGTGACATCACAAAGCAACTTTCTGACATCACAGAGTCTTCTGGGACATCACAATGCAGCTGCATGACATTCCAGGGTGACATCCCAGAACTGGCTCTGTGACAAAACAAGGGTGCTGTATGACATCCCAGAGTGGGCTGTGACATCACAGGTGGCTATGTGACATCCAAGGGGTTGTGTGACATCACAGGGTGGCTGCTTGTCCCTGCTCAGCAGCCTGGCAGGGGCCGCCCCATGGTGCTGCCCTTGGCATTGCACATCCCCACATGCCAGTGCCCATCCTGGGAAGAGTCCTGAGCAAGGAGGGAGGAACAGGATCTGCCTGGCCAGGGGCTGGGGCTCAGGCCTTGGCCCTTTGCATTCCTGAAACACATCCAGGTTTGCTCAGCACCAGAGACACCTTTCCCTTGTTTGTCCCCAGCTGTCATCACTGCCTCCAGTGTTCTGCTCTGACTGGAACCTGGGGACACTTTCACATGAGTTGTGTCCCTCAGTGGGACCCATTAAAACTTCAAGAAACTTTGGAGTTTCAATTTAACTTTGAGTTCTGGAGAAGTCTTTGGAAGGCTCTCTCAGGGACTGAGTCTGATGTAAACAACACCCAAGTCCCAAGAGGGTCATTAAAGTCTTTGTTCTGTGTCTGTGCTGCTGAGCTTTAAAGGAACAGCTCTTCCCAGGACCAGCTCCTCTCCCAGCCCAGCAGGGCTGAGGGCTCTGCCTGCAGGCACTGAGGGGACAGGAGGCAGGCAGAGACAGGCTGAGGAAGTCATTGAGCTGAAACTTCACTTGGGGAAAGATCTTCACAGCCCTCCACATGGTGAGTCAGTGGATGGAGGGCAATGTCCCCTGTGCTCCTGGAGGGATCTCCTGAAGCCGGCACACCCCACAGCCTGAGGGATGTGCCAGGAGGACTCTCCCAATTTCTCTGTGGCAGGGGAGCAGGAGGAGGAGGATGTGCTGCAGAGCAGGGCTGCCCTGGGCACCCTCAGAGGGACAGGGCAGGATGGCTCCTGCTGCCAGGGATGGCTGCAGGGGCTGAAGCTGGGGCTGCAGCCAGGACTGCCAGGGCTGTCCTGCAGAGCAGGTCCTGCAGCCCTCAGGGCTCTTGGCCAGCCCAGGGGATGTGCCACCTGCCAGGGGCAGCTCTCAGCCTGCCTGGCAGCTCCCCATGGACACTGCAGGGGAGAAGTTGGAGGTGGCAGGAGCAACCCCCATCAGGGGGGGTTTCCCTGCTGTGGAGATTGTGCTGCATGGCCAGTGCTGCTCTCAGCTTTCTCCTAAAGGGAAGGGGCTGTCAGCTTTGGCTGTGTCACTGAGACTCCTGCACTGTCAGCCTGGGCATGAGCAGATGTGCCTCAGATCTCCATCAGAAATTGCCTCCTCAGCCTCCTCTCCCTACAGACAGCAGCAGCAGCACCTTGGCTTGCAGCATCTCTGTTTGTCTGCCCTGCCCTTAAGGCCCTGCTGCCAGGGATATGCCCCTGGGCAGTTCCCTGTGTTGGGAGGGGTCTGCAGGGCAGAGCTGAGCCCCCAGGGCTGGGCTGGACTCTGGCAGCACTGGCAGGGACAAGGCTCGGGTAGAGAGAAACAGCTCCAAATAGGCACAACTGCAGGCAGCAGACAGCCAGACCAACCTTTGGCATCCCTCCCTGTCCAGCTGCACAGGGAAAGAGAGAAGGGTTTGGAGAGATTGATTTTGAAACTGGAGTGTTCAAAAAGGCCACGTTATTTTTAAGTACACTTTTAAATTTGTCCATCCTGTACTAGAGGCAGGTGAAATGAACAAAGGACTCCTGTGTGGGACCAGCAGGTCTGACTGTTCTGGGGCACAGGGAGCCCTGTTTTCCTTCTGGGCTCCCCAGTGTTCAGGCTGAGAGTAGTGCTAAGAACAAGATATCTGCCCCTTCTAAAAAACACGTGTTTACTTAGCAGCCAAACCTAAATTAAAAAAAAAAAAAAAAGTAAATGAAATTTCCCCAAAGAAAGAGAAGCAATTTTGAGTGATTGTGTAAGAAATTAGCAGAGGATTGACTCAAGGTACTTTGTCCAGATTATCAATGTTGTCTTTGAATAGCTCACAATACCCAGAGTGAAGAAATGTCCAACAGCAGCTCCATCAGCCACTTCCTCCTGCTGGCATTGGCAGACACGCAGCAGCTGCAGCTCCTGCACTTCTGCCTCTTGCTGGGCATCTCCCTGGCTGCCCTCCTGGACAACGGCCTCATCATCAGCGCCGTAGCCTGCGGCCACCACCTGCACACGCCCATGTTCTTCTTCCTGCTCAACCTGGCCCTCAGCGACCTGGGCTCCATCTGCACCACTGTCCACAAAGCCATGCACAATTCCCTCTGGGACACCACGACCATCTCCTACACAGGATGTGCTGCTCAGCTCTTCTTCTTTATGTTCTTCATGTCAGCAGAGTTTTATCTCCTGACCATTATGTGCTACGACCGCTACGTGTCCATCTGCAAACCCCTGCACTACGGGACCCTCCTGGGCAGCAGAGCTTGTGCCCATATGGCAGGAGCTGCCTGGGCCAGTGCCTTTCTCACTGCTCTCATGCACACGGCCAATACATTTTCCCTGCCCCTGTGCCATGGCAATGCCCTGGGCCAGTTCTTCTGTGAAATTCCCCAGATCCTCAAGCTCTCCTGCTCCAAATCCTATCTCAGGGAACTTGGGCTCATTGCTGTTAGTGCCTGTTTGGTATTTGGCTGTTTTGTGTTCATTGTTTTCTCCTGTGTGCAGATCTTCAAGGCTGTGCTGAGGATCCCATCTGAGCAGGGACGGCACAAAGCCTTTTCCACCTGCATCCCTCAACTGGCCGTGGTCTCTCTGTTCATCACCACTGGTATATTTGCTCACCTGAAGCCCTCCTCCATCTCCTCCCCATCCCTGGATTTCTCAGTGTCAGTTCTGTACTCGGTGGTGCCTCCAGCCCTGAACCCCCTCATCTACAGCCTGAGGAAACAGGAGCTCAAGGCTGCAGTGTGGGGACTGATAACTCGATGCTTTCATAAACATTGAACTGCTGGCAAATTTCCACAAATCATTTGTAATAAAAATAAACTTTGACAATTTTTGTTGGTTTCATTTTGGAGGTTCCTTTTTTTTTTTGTTTTACTTTTATACTTCATTCCACAAAGAAATGTCATTGTTTGTGCCTTTGTTCATTTTGTTTCTCTCCACGTTCACTGTGGCCACAGACCGTTGACAGTGAGGGGCTGCATTCTCGGTGGCTTAAAAGAAACTAAAGGATCTCCCAGCAGAGTTTTCTGCAGAGATGCCCTTTTGTTGCCTCCTCTGGAGCTGCAGCAGCAATGTCTGTGTGCAGAGCTGGGGCAGATCAGTGCTGGCACAGCAGCTGTGCCCAGCAGCAGCAGCAGCACTTGGTGTTGCCAGTGCTGCTGCCGTGGCCCTGCCCCGCTGCCCTGGTGGCCCTGGTGTTGCTGCAGGGCCTGAGTGCTCTCGGGGCCGGGCACAGTCCTGGGGGTGGCAGTGCCGGGGCTGCAGCAGGGACAGGCCATGGGCACTGCTGGGGCAGCGCTGACGCCTCAGGCCAGGCCCTGGGGGCTGCAGGCTCCTTGCCCAGGCTCTCTCAAGAACACGGCCAGGCCAATGCTCAGCACAGAAAAGCCCCAGGCCGAGCAGCCCCAGGCTGGCCGTGGGCAGGCTGGGGGCAAACAGCATGGCTAGGGCTCTGCAAGGGCCCTGGGGAAGACGGGAAGGAGCAGCAGAGCAGGGTCTGATCCATCCCCAGTGCGCTGCACAGCCCAGGGCAGCGTCCCAGAGCGTCCTCATGGAGCTGCCAACAACATCCCCCCTCTGCAGCCCTGGCCTCTCCCCCAGTTCACACAGGTGCCGCATCCTTGCAGGCACAGACACGGCAGCACTGGCTCAGGAGCCCCTGTTTGCATTGCACAGAGCAGGCGGGAGCACCCCCATGCTGTTGCTGTGGGGACATGAACCTGAGGGAGCACAAATGCCATCAGCCCCTGGGGCCAGCAAGGGCTGGGGGACAGCAGGGAAACCACTCAGCTTTGTCCTGGCCTCTGCAGTCAGCCAGAAAGTTTGTTCCCATCAGCTGGGAGTTTCCTGTGCCACTGCAGACGCTGTTGCTCAGAGCCAGGGCTGCCTGACAGCCATCCCCAAACTGCCCTGAGCATTTCCTTTGCTTTCCTTACGCTTCTTTTGTCCAAATTTCTTCCTCTTGCCCAGCCCTGTTCCCTCTCCTGTAAACAGTCATCCCTGTTTGCCCTTTCCTCTCTGGTCCCACTCCCCATTGCAGTTCCTGACTTGGCACCATGGGAACATCCCTTGGGGAGCAGGATCATCCTCCAAGTGCTGCAGGAATTGTCTGCAGGCTCCTGCAGTGCCTGGTGCTGCTCCCTTGCCAGAGGCACCCCAGGCCAGGGGGCACATCTGGGCTGCTGTGTCTGCCTGTGGGGCTCCCTGTTCTGGGCAATGAGGAGGAGCTGCAGAGGCTCTGCAGGACTGACAGGATGGGCTTTGGGGCTGGCAGGGGAAGCTGAGGGACCTGGGCTGCTGCAGCTTCTGAAGAGGAGGCCCAGGGCTCTTGGTGCAACTGTTGCAAGGGTGGTTTCAGAGAATCCCAGAATCAGTAAGGTTGGAAAAGTCCTTGGAGATCATCAAGTCCAACCTGTGCCCTGACACCGCCTTGTCTCTCTGAAGCCTCCTCTTCAGGGGAGGATAAATGAACTCAGTTCTCTCACCTGCTTCTCACAGGACATGTGCTGCAGACCACTCATCAGCCTTGTTGCCCTTCTCTGGACATGATCCAGTCCCTCCATGTCCTTCCTAAATTGGGGGGCCCAGAACTGGACACAGCACTCGAGGTGCTGCACAACCAGTGCTGAGCACAGGGGAAGAATCACTGCCCTGCTCCCGCTGGCCACACCATTCCTGATCCAGGCCAGGAGCCATTGGTCTTCTTGGCCACCTGGGCACACTGCTGCCTCATGTCCAGCCTGCTGTCCATCAGTCCCTGCAGGTCACTTTCTGCCTGGCTGCTCTCCAGCCACTCTGTCCCCAGCCTGTAGTGCTGCACGGGTTGTTGTGGCCAAAGTGCAGGTCCCAGCACTGGGACTTGTTCAACCTCACCTTGTTGGATTTGGGCCCTGGATCCAGCCTGTCCAGGGCCCTGTGCAGAGCCCTCCTACCCTCCAGCACATCCACACTCACACCCAGCTTGGTGTCATCTGCAAATTTGCTGATGCTGGACTCAGTCCCCTCATGCAGACTATCAATGCAGATACTGAAATCCACGCTGGCTGGCTCTGATCCCTCAGCCATCCTGTGGGTGCCCTGTGATGGCTCTCAAGGTGATCTGTTCCATAACCTTGCCAAGCACCCAGGTCAGGCTGACAGGCCTGGAGTTCTCCAGATCCTCCTTCCAGCCCCTCTTGGGGATGGGCTCACACTGGCACCTCCACTCCTCTGGGACCTCCCTGCTGAGCTAGGACTGATGGTAAATGATGGAGAGCAGCTTGGGGAGCTCATCCAACAGTTCCCTCATCCCACTGGAATGGATCCCATCAGCTCCCAGAGACACCTGTGAGCACCTGAGTGGCTCAGCAGGTCCCCAGCTGCTTCCTCCTGGATTGCAGGGGGCTGTTCTGCTCCCTGTGCCCATCTACCAGCTCAGGAGAACACTCGTCCTGAGGATGGCCTGTCTTATTGTTGAAAACTGAGGCAAAGAAGGGGTGAAGTACCTCAGCTTTTTACTCATTTTTGGTAACTATATACCCCACAATAAAAAATGCTGGTTGTCCTTACCCCTCTTTTTACCATTAATGTACTTTAAAAACATAATAATTAACCTTCACAGAAGTATCCAAGTTAAGTCCTAACTGAGCTTTTACCTCTCTAATTTTCTTTCTGCATGACCTAACCACATCCTTAAACATTTCTTGATTTACCTGCCTCTATGTCCACAGGTGGTGCACCCTCTTTTTAACCCCTAAAAATATCCTTTTTAATCCCTTTTTAATCCCCCTTTTCCTTGAAAAGCTCCATGCCCAGCCAGGCCAGTCATTTCCCCCTCTGGGTCATCTTACTGCACAAAGGGACAGCCTACTCTTGCTCCTTCAAGATTTCTTTTTTGAAGTGTTTCCATCCTTCCTGGAACTAGTTGTTTTTAAGGGCGGTTTGTCTTTAAAAAATCAATACCTGATTTGGTACTCCCCAAATCTGCATCCTCAATAGGCCAAAGTCTGCCCTGAAAAGTCCAGTGTAGAAGATTTATTGATGCCCCTCCTTCTTTTACAGAATATTTAAAAAGTCAATAATTTCATTATGACTGTGCCCTAAACAGCCTCTGACCAGCACTTCTCCCACCAGCCCTTCTCTGTTCATGAACAGCAGCAGACAGAGCTTTCCTTGCGAGTGGGAATTGCAGGAAATCTCCCCAAAGTGCAGCTTGGAAGGTTCAGGCTGGAGCTGAGGAGAAAGCAAAGTCCCTGCCAGCGTGGAATTGTGGTGCTCGAGGTGTGGCAGCGTGAGGCTGGGCCATGGCCGGCTCTGTGTGCCAGGAGCCAGCAGCGCTGGGTGCAGGGAGCCCAGGGAGGGCACAGAAACGCTGGCTGAGAAATGCTGGGGCACAGTGAGAGGGGTGAGTGCAGCTGGCCAGGGCACAGGAGCAGCACGCACAAGGGGCACAGCCTCCAGGACAGATGGCCGAGGGCTGGGCAGGGCTGGCAGGGCCACAGGCACCCAGGCCTTTGTGCCCTGAGCTCGGGCAGCGCCTCTGGAGGCCCCACAGCAGGAACTTTCCTGGCAGGGGCTGCACTTTGGCTCTCCCCCGGCCTCCCTGGCCAGGCTGGCAGGGGCTGCAGGTTGATGGCATTTGTCCTTGCTGCCCCTGACATCCCCCTGCCCCACAGAGAGCCCCGAGCCACCCGTGAGGGACAGGCCCTGCTGGCCCAGGCTGGGCTCAGGGCTTGGCCTTTCTGCTTCCCCCAGCCAGCCCAGGCCTTGCTCAGCATTGCACTTCCCTGCCCAGAGCCTTGGGCTCCCTGCACTCCTGGCCTCAAGGATCTGCTCTCAGCAGTCCCTGGGGAGCCTTTGGCACTCCCTGCCCTCACTGGGGCCCAGCCATGCTCCAAGGCACTTGGAGTTTTGCTGCTGACTCCTTGAGCAGCTTCTTCATCCTTCTCTCAGTGCCTGAGGCTCCTGGACCCAGCCCCAAATCCACCGCGGGGCTGATTAAAACACAGAAAGCCCTCAGGAGCTCTTTGTCTCCCTTCAATTGTCTTCAAGTCTCCAGGGCTTGTGCAGCTGACTGGAGTCAGTTTGGAGTTCTGTTAAGGCGGAAGATTTCAAAGTGCACCGACCGCATGATGGTTGGTTTTAATCATATGGGTGGTTTTTTATTTTTCAGTTCAGAAAAGAGGTGAAAGAACGATTCCCCAGGTGATCTTGATGCTGAATGTCTCCCTAGGAGATCTGGGCATGGAGAAGAACAAGCCCCTTGCAGGCTGACCCATTTTGGACAACCTGCTCCTCATCCCAGCCTCACCATGTCTGACATGGCCCACCTGGGACTGACATCCCAAAACATAAAAATTATGCATTTTTAAAATAGATAAGATTGATTAATTTATAAAATTATAATTATAGTTTTTAAATTTATATTAGTATTACTGTATATTTCCATTACCTTTGATATTTATGTGAAAAATTGAATACATTTTTAGCAATCAAAAAATTATTTGTCATTGGTTTTAAATAAAACAATTCCTTTCATTAAATCATTGACCACTACTGCTCATTTATTTCTCCTTCTTAATGCTAATTAGTGCTATTTTTAGATCTTTTGACATATTTTTTTTATTATTTTCATGGACAGGGTAAAAGGGACCACTTTGGGGTCCTTGGAGACATTTCTGGGGCACATTTGGGGCAGTTTAGGGTCTGGGCAGTGTGATAAACAAGTCCACTGAATTTAAGGATCAAATTAGTATCTTTATTATTTTTGCAAGCAAGAATAAGCAAGGACAGCGCTGGGTGGCCCGGAGTCTCTGCTCCACTTTGGCTCACAAAATTCCTATCCCCTGAGTCCACCTTTTATTGCCTTCTTCTCCGGGTTTAGGGATGACGTGATCTGTCTTCTGCGCTTGCTCATTCAGTTGCTAGGGGGTCTTTTTCTGCCTTCTGGTGGTCGTGGGATGAAGGCTTAGTCCCCCTTAGTCTTCCTCTTTGTAAACGCTGAGTGAACTTATGCCTTATAAGGCATATCTATACAGAACACTATACACTTTTCTGCAAGCTAAGCAATTCTTACTAGTACTATACACTTTCTGCAAGCTGAGCAATTCTAGCGAGTTTAAGGATTGTTATTACAGCTGCTTCTCATTACTTTCCTTTCACAAGGCATAACTTTACAATGGAATTCCCAAAGCACTATAGTAAACCAGCAACCATATGTATCTGCACAAGAAGTTTTTTTGGCTATTTAACTATTGTTTATATTGTGTAGTTATTTAGCCATTGATTTAATTAATGAAGAAACATATTACTACTTATTACAAATCCCCCATTTCTTTTTTTACCAGTTTTGTTCATTAAATCTTTCTAGTTCTTTCCTAGCAAGCATTAAATGAGCTGCCACATCAGTTAAGCTATGTGCACTAATTATAAGTGCTAACTTCCTTAGTATCTTCATCATATTCCAATTCATAATGAATAAAACTGCTAACAAAATAAAACCAAGCAGTCAATATCAACAGAACAAAAATGGGATGGCATATACTGTTTAGGACCCCTGTGGCATTAGGAGACAAACCGAAAAGGGTATCCCACTGGATGTCACTCTGGAAATGTAAGTGGCTCAGCTGAGAGCTCTGGGAGTGACTGACACTGCACTGAGAGGGGCCACAGTCCTGCAAGGGGCATTCACCAGGAGCAAACAGCAGCCTGGAGGGTGGGCAATGCTGGATCTGTACCACTGCGTGCTCATCCTTCACCTGAATGTGGAGCTGCCCCCAAAGTTGCCATGCATCACTTTTTCTATTTCTCCTGTTGGGTATATTTTGGAGCAGCTGTTCTATGTGGCTTTTGATGGTGATCCTGTGGCAAGCAGCCATTTTCCTGCTGTGCTATCCTCACAACTAATACTAGCTCCTCATTCCCTGTAGTTTTATTTGGGGTTTTGAATCTATTTGTTGGATTGGTTTGCTTCATGGGTTTGTTTGTTTGTTTGGGTTTTTGTCTGTTTTGGTTTGAGTTTTTTGTTTGCTTTTTCATAAATGACTGGTGAAGTTGTCCAAACTCAAGTAAATATAAAGCAGGCTCGACTTTGTGGAAATTACTTTGGGCAGGGTTTAGCTGCATCCCCGAGGCTTAGGATCACTAGTATATTTTCAGGTTGTGCTCTGCATCATCAGCCTGCCCAGACCCCGCTTGGTCTTTCACGAATGGAGAAGACAATGGACATTGTGCCAAGCTTCCTTTCAAACAGAAAAATCTGGGTCAGCATGACAGAAAAGAAGAAAAAATAAATCACCAGTTAGAACAGAACCAGTGTCCCACCATCTTCTTCTCCACTGTAATTAATTGTGTACATTTAGAGGCAAACCTGGGTCTAAAGCTTGCATCTCTCAGTTCCTGATGCTATTTGCTACCCTGCAGCCTTGACTGGCCCTGATGTGACTGACTGCTGGGCAAGTGGGGCGGGGGATGCTCAGCCTGGAGAGAGGAGACACTGGGAGGCCTCTCTGTGGCTCTGCAGGACTGGAAGGGTCCCGCAGGAAAGAAGGGGACAGAGTGTTCAGCAGGGCCTGTGCTGACAGGACAAGGGGGGATTGGCTTTCAACTGCAGGGGGTTGATTGAAGCTGCATCTAAGGAAGCTGCTCTTTTCCACTGGGGGTGGTGGGGCACTGGCCCAGGCTGTGCACAGAGGCTGTGCATGCCTCATCCTTGGCAACAGGGCCCTGAGCAGCACGCTCTGGGGGAAGACTGCTCAGCTGGGAACAAGATGTTGTTCTTCAGGCTCCCTTGCAAGCCCAACCGTTCAGGGACTCCATCATTCCATGGTCTCCAGTGTCCACTTCAGATGGAGCCTGGGAACTGTGATGTCACAGCCCACGCTCCAGCTGGAACATCCAGTGCCCAGCAAAGGGCACAACACAACCCTTGGCCGCTGTGTTTGCATGCTCTTCACCCTGCTCCTGCCCACTCTGCTTGTCAGCTTTCCTCAGTCCTGAAAGATCCTCAGTGCCTGGATTTTGTCATCCAGCCCTGCAGGATGCTCCCCTTTGTCCTGAGGAAGGTCTGGTGCCATTCCGTGGAGGTGGACACTCCCCACCTGCCCGGGTGGGCTGGAGCTCTGTGGGGATGGAGTGGGACAGGGAGCCCACTCTGAGGTTTTGCTGCCTCTGCAGGCTGTCCCAGATGGAGAAGAGGAGATGGAGGTGGATATAGAGATTGATAGAGAGGAGGACATGGAGACGGAGGGAGAAGACACTGGGGAGGAGGAGATGGAGGTGGAGGTGGAGGTGACAGTGGAAGAAGAGATGGATGTGGATATGGAAGAGTCCATTGAGGACATGGACATTGATTAAAAAGGTGAGGAAGAGGCCATGATCTTGGCATGAAGAGCAATGCCAGCAGCAGGACAGGCAGAGTGGGTCTCCTGCTGCCAGGCTGGGGCTGGGCTGGGTGCTCCCTGCTCAGGGACATTGTACCCAGGGCATTGGATTCTGGTGGCCATCCACAGCCTGTCCTGTGCCTGCTTTGCTCCACACAAGCTCTATCCCAGACCCAGCCAGGCTCAGTTCTGCTAGCAGAGTCCTGCTGCTGTGCCAGCTGTGCCAGCCTGGGGGCACATGCAAGAGCCCTCTGTGCCTGACTGGAGTGACCGTGGCATTTGCTTTTCTTCCAGGTGCGATGGACATCATGGAGAGAGATGCCACCTTTTTGTACATACGTTTTACACTTTGATGTTGACTTTAGGATATAGGTTTTAGGGCTTTTTGTCTTCTGTAAATACGTTTCATAATATTTTTTGTTAGATAGGTTTTTATGTATATATGTTCTATCGATTGTTGTTGTTACAAATATTCTTACAATGTAAATATGTTCTGTATTTTTGCTGCTGTTCTTTTGTAATAAACAAATATTATTTTTCACACCCCAGTTCTCCTTGCATTTGCTTCAGGCACAGGAAGCATTTTGCAAAGCTGTAGTTTCCACTTGCTCCAGGTTCCCAGGGCTGGAGGTCACAAGTAGATGAAGGGGAAAAAATCCACAATTAAGAGTGTCCAGGACACCCAGAGCCAAAAGAAGCGCAGGGCATCAGGAAAGAGGGAAGCACGTGCTCCAAACAACAGAAATGAAGTGAGAGCTCTGGAGGGAACAAAAGAAAGAGGAAGTCTGAAGAAAGGAAAAAACGTCTCCCCACAAGCTGTTTTGCTTTTTTTCATTGAGAGTCTCTCCTATCATGTGGTGGAAACCCAGAAAAATGAAGGTCAGGAGAAGCATGGTTTATTGGGAACATTCCTCCATAGTAGACAACCCTTGTGCAAATCAATCCATGCAGCACTCACATGTTTAATTGCTTCTCTTCCTGAGGATGCAGAGTTGCTTTATTTACTCCAAGCAAGATTTTCTCCCTCCTCCCTGGCAAAGAACAAGCTCCCATCCTGGCAAGCGCTCGCTGCATTCCTTAACACTCATCATACCCATGCTAAGGAGAGTGGAGCAGGTTAATTTATCACTTGTTGCAAGTTCTAAGTCCTTCTTAGATAAGGACCACGTTCAGCTGAGTGACAGTGAAGCAAAATGGCAAGCCAGGAATACATTGCCCTGCACACAACATCCTCCATTCCCATGGATGGTTTCTCACTGGCACACAGGAGGAAGGAAGGAACCCAAATGCATCATTGTACATCAAGTCATACATGTTGAGGGATGAAAAGATCTCACGGGGATATGGAAACCCCCCCTGAAAAGCAGTTCAGAGAAAGCCTGAGCTGTTTTGTGGTCCTAGGCATGAAGATGCTCAGGGTCTTCCACAGGTGCTCAGCAGGCAGCAGGATTGCGGCTGGATGTCACTCTGCAAATGCCAGTGGCTCAGCTGAGAGCTCTGGCAGTGACTGACGCTGCACTGAGAGGGGCCACAGTCCTGCAAGGGGCTTTCATCAGGAGCAAACAGCAGCCTGGAGGGTGGGCAATGCTGGATCTGTACCACTGCGTGCTCATCCTTCACCTGAATGTGGAGCTTCCCCCAACGTTGCCATGGATCGCTTTTTCTTTTTCTCCTCTTGGGCATATTTTGGAGCAGCTGTTCTATGTCGCTTTTGATGGTGATCCTGTGGCAAGCAGCCATTTCCCTGCTGTGCTATCCTCGCAACTAATACTAACTCTTCATTTCCTTTGGTTTTATTTGGCGTTTTTTATCTATTTGTTTGATTGGTTTGCTGCATGAGTTTGTTTGTTTGTTTGTTTGTTTGATTGATTGATTGGGTTTTTGTCTGATTTGGTTTGAGTATTTTTTTTTGGTTTTTCATAAATGAGTGGTGAAGTTGGCGAAGCCAAACTCAAGATAATGTAAACCAGGATCAGCTTTTCAGAAATTCCTTTTGGCTGGGTTTAGCTGCATCCCCTAGGCTCAGGATCACTAGTATATTTTCAGGTTTTGCTCTGCATATCAGCCTGCCCAGACTCCACTTGGTCTTTCACAAATGGAGAAGACAATGGACATTGTGCCAAGCTTCCTTTCAAACAGAAAAACCTGGGGCAGCATGACAGAAAAGAAGAAAAATAAATCACCCGTTCGAACAGAACCAGTGTCCCACCATCTTCCTCTCCACTGTTATTAATTTTGTACATTTAGAGGCAAACCTGGGTCTAAAGCTTGCATCTCTCAGTTCCTGATGCTATTTGCTACCCTGCATCCTTGACTCGCCCTGATGTGACTGACTGCTGGGCAAGTGGGGCTGGGGATGCTCAGCCTGGAGAGAGGAGACACTGGGAGGCCTCCCTGTGGCTCTGCAGGACTGGGAGGGTCCCACAGGAAAGAAGGGGACAGAGTGTTCAGCAGGGCCTGTGCTGACAGGACAAGGGGGGATGGCTTTCAACTGCAGCAGGTTGATTGAAGCTGCATCTAAGGAAGCTACTCTTTTCCACTGGGGGTGGTGGGGCACTGGCCCAGGCTGTGCACAGAGGCTGTGCATGCCCCATCCTTGGCAACAGGGCCCTGAGCAGCATGCTCTGGGGGAAGACTGCTCAGCTGGGAACAAGATGTTGTTCTTCAGGCTCCCTTCCAAGCCAAACCGTTCAGGGACTCCATCATGCCATGGTCTCCAGTGTCCACTTCAGATGGAGCCTGGGAACTGTGATGTCACAGCCCACGCTCCAGCTGGAACATCCAGTGCCCAGCAAAGGGCACAACACAACCCTTGGCCGTTGTGTTTGCACGCTCTTCACCCTGCTCCTGCCCACTCTGCTTGTCAGCTTTCCTCAGTCCTGAAAGATCCTTAGTGCTTGGATTTCATCATCCAGCCCTGCAGGATGCTCCCCTTTGTTCTGGGGAAGGTCTGGTGCCATTCCATGGAGGTGGACACTCCCCACCTGCCCGGGTGTGCTGGAGCTCTGTGGGGATGGAGTGGGACAGGGAGCCCACTCTGAGGTTTTGCTACCTCTGCAGGCTGTCCCAGATGGAGAAGAGGAGATGGAGGTGGATATAGAGATTGATAGAGAGGAGGACATGGAGACGGAGGGAGCAGATACTGGAGAGGAGGAGATGGAGGTGGAGGTGGTTGTGGAAGAGGAGATGGAATTGGATATGGAAGAGTCCATTGAGGACATGGACATTGATTAAAAAGGTGAGGAAGAGGCCATGATCTTGGCATGAAGACCAATGCCAGCAGCAGGACAGGCAGAGTGGGTCTCCTGCTGCCAGGCTGGGGCTGGGCTGGGTGCTCCCTGCTCAGGGACATTGTACCCAGGGCATTGGATTCTGGTGGCCATCCACAGCCTGTCCTGTGCCTGCTTTACTCCACACAAGCTCCGTCCCAGACCCAGCCAGGCTCAGTTCTGGTAGCAAAGTCCTGCTGCTGTGCCAGTGTCTGCCAGCCTGGGGGCACATGCAAGAGCCCTCTGTGACTGACTGGAGTGACCGTGGCATTTGCTTTTCTTCCAGGTGCGATGGACATCATGGAGAGAGATGCCACCTTTTTGTACATACGTTTTACACTTTGATGTTGACTTTAGGATATAGGTTTTAGGGCTTTTTGTCTTCTGTAAATATGTTTCATATATTTTTTTTAGATAGGTTCTTATGTATATATGTTCTATCGATTGTTGTTGTTACAAATATTCTTGCAATGTAAATATCTTCTGTATTTTTTCTGCTGTTCTTCTGTAATAAACAAATTTTATTTTTCACACCCCAGTTCTCCTTGCATTTGCTTCCGGCACAGGAAGCATTTTGCAAAGCTGTAGTTTCCACTTGCTCCAGGTTGCCAGGGCTGGAGGTCACAAGTAGATGAAGGGGAAAAAATCCACAATTAAGAGTGTCCAGGACACCCAGAGCCAAAAGAAGCGCAGGGCATCAGGAAAGAGGGAAGCACGTGCTCCAAACAACAGAAATGAAGTGAGAGCTCTGGAGGGAACAAAAGAAAGAGGAAGTCTGAAGAAAGGAAAAAACGTCTCCCCACAAGCTGTTTTGCTTTTTTTCATTGAGAGTCTCTCCTATCATGTGGTGGAAACCCAGAAAAATGAAGGTCAGGAGAAGCATGGTTTATTGGGAACATTCCTCCATAGTAGACAACCCTTGTGCAAATCAATCCATGCAGCACTCACATGTTTAATTGCTTCTCTTCCTGAGGATGCAGAGTTGCTTTATTTACTCCAAGCAAGATTTTCTCCCTCCTCCCTGGCAAAGAACAAGCTCCCATCCTGGCAAGCGCTCGCTGCATTCCTTAACACTCATCATACCCATGCTAAGGAGAGTGGAGCAGGTTAATTTATCACTTGTTGCAAGTTCTAAGTCCTTCTTAGATAAGGACCACGTTCAGCTGAGTGACAGTGAAGCAAAATGGCAAGCCAGGAATACATTGCCCTGCACACAACATCCTCCATTCCCATGGATGGTTTCTCACTGGCACACAGGAGGAAGGAAAGGAACCCAAATGCATCATTGTACATCAAGTCATACATGTTGAGGGATGAAAAGATCTCACGGGGATATGGAAACCCCCCCTGAAAAGCAGTTCAGAGAGAGCCTGAGCTGTTTTGTGGTCCTAGGCATGAAGATGCTCAGGGTCTTCCACAGGTGCTCAGCAGGCAGCAGGATTGTGCCTGGATGTCACTCTGCAAATGCCAGTGGCTCAGCTGAGAGCTCTGGCAGTGACTGACGCTGCACTGAGAGGAGCCACAGTCCTGCAAGGGGCTTTCATCAGGAGCAAACAGCAGCCTGGAGGGTGGGCAATGCTGGATCTGTACCACTGCGTGCTCATCCTTCACCTGAATGTGGAGCTGCCCCCAACGTTGCCATGGATCGCTTTTTCTTTTTCTCCTCTTGGGCATATTTTGGAGCAGCTGTTCTATGTCGCTTTTGATGGTGATCCTGTGGCAAGCAGCCATTTCCCTGCTGTGCTATCCTCGCAACTAATACTAACTCTTCATTTCCTTTGGTTTTATTTGGCGTTTTTTATCTATTTGTTTGATTGGTTTGCTGCATGAGTTTGTTTGTTTGTTTGTTTGTTTGATTGATTGATTGGGTTTTTGTCTGATTTGGTTTGAGTATTTTTTTTTGGTTTTTCATAAATGAGTGGTGAAGTTGGCGAAGCCAAACTCAAGATAATGTAAACCAGGATCAGCTTTTCAGAAATTCCTTTTGGCTGGGTTTAGCTGCATCCCCTAGGCTCAGGATCACTAGTATATTTTCAGGTTTTGCTCTGCATATCAGCCTGCCCAGACTCCACTTGGTCTTTCACAAATGGAGAAGACAATGGACATTGTGCCAAGCTTCCTTTCAAACAGAAAAACCTGGGGCAGCATGACAGAAAAGAAGAAAAATAAATCACCCGTTCGAACAGAACCAGTGTCCCACCATCTTCCTCTCCACTGTTATTAATTTTGTACATTTAGAGGCAAACGTGGGTCTAAAGCTTGCATCTCTCAGTTCCTGATGCTATTTGCTACCCTGCATCCTTGACTCGCCCTGATGTGACTGACTGCTGGGCAAGTGGGGCTGGGGATGCTCAGCCTGGAGAGAGGAGACACTGGGAGGCCTCCCTGTGGCTCTGCAGGACTGGGAGGGTCCCACAGGAAAGAAGGGGACAGAGTGTTCAGCAGGGCCTGTGCTGACAGGACAAGGGGGGATGGCTTTCAACTGCAGCAGGTTGATTGAAGCTGCATCTAAGGAAGCTACTCTTTTCCACTGGGGGTGGTGGGGCACTGGCCCAGGCTGTGCACAGAGGCTGTGCATGCCCCATCCTTGGCAACAGGGCCCTGAGCAGCATGCTCTGGGGGAAGACTGCTCAGCTGGGAACAAGATGTTGTTCTTCAGGCTCCCTTCCAAGCCAAACCGTTCAGGGACTCCATCATTCCATGGTCTCCAGTGTCCACTTCAGATGGAGCCTGGGAACTGTGATGTCACAGCCCACGCTCCAGCTGGAATGTCCAGCGCCCAGCAAAGGGCACAACACAACCCTTGGCCGTTGTGTTTGCACGCTCTTCACCCTGCTCCTGCCCACTCTGCTTGTCACCTGCCCCCGATAACCCCATCAGTCTTGAAAGATCCTTAGTGCCTGGATTTTGTCATCCAGCCCTGCAGGATGCTCCCCTTTGTCCTGAGGAAGATATGGTGCCATTCCATGGAGGTGGACACCCCCCACCTGCCCGGGTGGGCTGGAGCTCTGTGGGGATGGAGTGGGACAGGAACCCCACTCTGAGGTTTTGCTACCTCTGCAGGCTGTCCCAGACAGAGAGGAGGTGATGGAGGTGGATACAGAGATTGATAGAGAGGAGGACATGGAGATGGATGGAGAAGACACCGGCGAGGAGGAGATGGAGGTGGAGGTGGTTGTGGAAGAGGAGATGGAATTGGATGAGGAAGAGTCCATTGATGACATGGATATTGATTAATAAGGTGAGGAAGAGGCCATGATCTTGGCATGAAGAGCAGTGCCAGCAGCAGGAAAGGCAGAGTGGGTCTCCTGCTGCCAAGCTGGGGCTGGGCTGGGTGCTCCCTGCTCAGGCACGTTGTACGCAGGGCACTGGATTCTGGTGGCCATCCACAGCCTGTCCTGTGCCTGCTTTGCTGCACACAAGCTCCATGCCAGACCCAGCCAGGCTCAGTTCTGCTAGCAGAGTCCTGCTGCTGGGCCAACTGTGCCAGCATGGGGGCACATGCAAGAGCCCTCTGTGCCTGACTGGAGTGACCGTGGCATTTGCTTTTCTTCCAGGTGCGATGGACAGCACAGACAGAGACACCATCTTTGTGTATATATGTTCTATAATTTGTTGTTGTTCTTTAGAATGTAGATTGTAGGGCTATTTTTGACGTCTGTAAATACGTTTCCCATAGTTTTGTTAGGTAGGTTTTTATGTATATATGTTCTATCGATTGTTGTTGTTACAAATATTCTTACAATGTAAATGTATTCTGCATTTTTGCTGCTGTTTTTCTGTAATAAACAAATTTTATTTTTCACACCCTAGTTCTCCTTGCTTTTGCTTCAGGCACAGGCAGCATTTTGGAAAGTGGTTGTTTCCACTTGCTCCAGGTTGCCAGGACTGTGGGTCCCTGGCACAGCCACTCCAGGAGTGGGGGTCCCTGTGCACAGAGGGTTTCCCCTGACAGAGGTGAGCCTCTCCTTGCAGTTTCTCTGGACACACTTGGGAGCTGTAGGGGCAAAGCCCAGCGTGCCCTGGCCCATGGATCCCATGTTGGAGCAGGGCTGAGCCTGTGTGCTCCTGCAGAGCCTCAGCCATGGCTCTTCCCTGGGCAGCCCCAGGGCTAAGGAGGGTGCACTGGGCTGTGGGCAAGCCCTGCTCCTGGGCACCCTGAGGGGCTGGAGCCAGCCTGGAGGGAGCCTCAGCCCCACATGGACCAAGATTTCCTTTGGAAACCCCCTCTCTTCCCAGACTCTGCTGAGCACAACAAGAATTGATTTTCCTAGTTCAAGGTGTGACCTTCATTGGCACAAATGTGTCCCTTGCACTTTCTAGCACAGCAAATGCCAGTGCTTGTAATCCCTGTTCTGCACACTCTGCTCAGGCAGCAAAACATCTGAACCTGAGGCAACATCTGGAATTAGCACCAACCTGCAGAGAGCTCCAGGGGGAGAACCTACCCCCAACCACCCAGAGAAATACTTGACACTGATAGTCTGGGGCAGAGCTGACACTAAAGTATTTTAATGCCAAGAGAGAGGACTATTTTATTGCTGAATTCATTCTCCAAGAACAAGAATGGAAGCTTTTGGTCTCCTCACCAGCCACCGATGTGTATTGCCAAGGTTTGCCTCTGGGTTATGACTGATTTTGATGAATCTGTTCAGAACTCTGATGCTGTTCCTGGCTAAGGTGCAGAGATGATATTTCAGAGCCAGATGAGCTCAGCACATCTTGTGCAATGCAGAATTTCCAGACCCAGACATTCAGGCCATGCAAACTGATACTTTTTCATCTCCGTGCAAAGATCAGTATTAGGACATCACTGATGTACCACACACTTCTCAGAGCTGTCCCTTTCATCCAGCTCTCCCCAGTCACTTCACAGACTTCACTCCAAGCAGTTTCTGATAGAGCTTAGTGGCACATGGGATTTAATCCTGGTTTTTCTTCATCTTCTCCAGAACTGTCTCCAGACACGGTGTGTGGGCACTGTCTGACAGCAGCAGCATTAACGTGTCACCTCCCTGACACTGAGGTTCATGTCACAACTTTTCATCAAAAGCAGCAAATCAATGATTCCCACTGGGTCCCACACAGCTCCATGGGGAGTTTGTGTGGCTGCAGTACCAGCACCATCCCTGGTCCTCTGGAATTTCAGGAGGAGATAGAGAAGGAATCAGCCATTCACAGGGAAAAACATCCGTTTGCAGGGCCCAGATCCCCACAACTCTGGTAACCCAGACTCTTCATTCACACATTGGCCTCTGTGCCTTACTTTTCCTCTCACTAAAGTCCTGCCAGTTTCCCTCATGCTCAGGTTCCTAAGATAATTAAAAGCAGCTTTAGGAGCAGGGATAGGTGATGGGAACTGTCCCAAGGCTTGACAAATTCTCAGACCTCACAATTCCAGCCAAGGAGAGAGGAAAATCATGCATGAAAGAGATGTCAAATCAAAGCAGTAATCAAATTGAGGTATAATGAGAGCAGCTGAAGAGGTTTTCAGTGTTCAGAACAAGATTAGCAGCTCCAGGCACAGGAGGGATGTGATATTTTCCCCGCTGTAACAACTCTGTCATGCAAATTGCATCTCAAATCCTCCTCCCCAGCTCTGGGACCTGTTCAGCCACAAACGTGGTGCTGAATTTTTAAAGCTTAGTGGAAGCTGGTCAGAGAGGTGGTTTGCAAATAAAAATCACAGAGGACAGTTTGGAAGCACCAGCTGGAGCAGAGAGAGGCAGAGCCTGGCCCCGAGGTGCAGCACAGCCAAACATGCCTGAAACTCTAAGAAATTAATGAACTTGCCACTGGTTTTCCCTCAGGAGCTACAGAAGGTGCTTTATGGAATCCCTGCCTCCTTCACACTGCATCAGCATGCAGGAGAGAGCAAGGATGAAGATTACAGCACCTGCTGCTGCTGCTTCCATCTCCTGACTCAAATCTCACCAAAATCTGTCACTATTGGGCCTTTCCAAAGTCTCAGATTCACTTGGTCCTTGCAGGATTTTGGTTCTGAGGAGCATGAAGGGAGATAAAGGCACTTGCAGACACCAGAGATGCAGTTGGTGCCTGAGGTGCATTTCACTGCCCCGGTTAGTGCCTCTAGAACCATCAAAAGCAGCCCCTTTGACAGCACCAAGCCAAGAGCAGAACTCCAGGGTCTGCACATGGTTGGAAATGTCGTTGTTTAATATTCCTCTCCCAGTCTCTCATTTCATGGTGCCATTGCAGGGGTTAATCCCATCACTTAGCAGCAAGTCTTGGCAATCAGCTTCAGATGGATTTTTAGTGCTGAGCAAATAAGAGGCAATTTTACTTTGTCTCCAACGAATTAAATTTCACCTAAATCAGACAAACTCTGTATTCTGAGGCTGGCCAGACACTAACCACTGCCAGGTCCCCAAGCCTGGATGTCAAACTGCTCTAATATTGAAAAGTTCAATTTATTTGGCTTTGTGTACAAGATTATTCTCTCTCAAAAGAATTGGGATCCATAGAATTGCATTTCCAAGCACTAAACTCAGACCAGCTACAAAGAGCACAAGAGACAAGAAAAGAAATAGAGATTTCTAGGGAGATGGAAATTGAATGCTGAGTTTTGCCCATTATAGAGTTCCATAAATTATCACCTGCCAGCTCCTTGCCTTCACTTGTGTGGCCACCACTGAATACACTCACAGATAAGAAAATGTTTGTCCTCCTGAAAACTGGGACTAGAAGTAGAAAAAGGCTCAGATATCTGAATTAAAAGGCAACATAATGAAAAGAGCTGCCTTATAATAGCAAGACATGATGGACAGCAGGAATGACTGAAGCCAGCAGAAATAAGTCCACGAACTGTTCATGCTACAAAGACTTCCAACAAAACCTCCAATAACCCAAAAGCAATGTTTTGTCTGGCAGAGCTGATAGGAACCCTGTGCATTTAATTCAGTCATTGACAGCAAATGGAGATCAGCTTGAAGCCCATTTGCTCCACTACTACTTATTTTTTTTTCACCCAGCAAATGAAATTACATCTACTCTTTGGGAAGAAATTACTGCTTTGAGAGGTTCAAGGCAAAGAGTTTCTTCCCATACCCACTCGTAATCAGTCACCAAGAGAAATATTTTCTAAAAAGGTCTCTTCAAAATTTTGGAGTGACTTTCAACATAAATAACTTGGCTATTTTGCTCAAAATGATAAGGGAATTGAATTGGGCTCCCTCAGCTTAAAAAGAAGTGTTTCTTCCTAGTTCTTCACAAAGAGGAACAAAACACTTTGTTGCAGCAAACTGAAGAGAGGAAGAGGTTCCTTTCCCCCTGAGCTGCACAATAGGAGACAATTTTGTCACCAAGAGGGAATAAAACCCAGCCAATTTCCAGGTTTTTTGTGTAAGGGAAAAGCTCTGAGGATCACAGCTGTGGGAGACACAGAGAGGGGGGAGCAGGGATCTGCTGGGGGTTTTTGGGGTAGGGGACAGATTAAAGCAGTGTTCAAGCAAAACCTGTGAGAGCTCAAGACTCCATCCCTCAGAGGAGAAACTCAGTTTGACCCAAATGCCATTCAAATCCAGCAAACATTGAGGCATTTCCCAAAACTCTGCAGGGCCATCAGGTACCACCCAAATCACTCTGTGGGACCAGGGCAGCAGGTCCCTGGCACAGGACAGAGATGCTCCCCCGGGAAGCCGCCTGCATTGCCCATGGGACTCACAAGATCTGCTTCTGAAGACCCCAACATCCAAAAAACTCCACACTCAAAGCCTTTAATTTGGGGTTTCACTTCTCCACTTGTCTGTTGTCACTAGGCAGCTGCTCCAGTTCAACACCCTTCTGATGGGTACAAATGTTCTCCTAATTTCCAGCCTAAACAGGAAGTTACTTCCATTCATTCGTCTGTAAGTACTGGGAGCTTGTACCTGATTTGCTCTTCCTCTCCTGGTGTGTATTTGTGAGCATTAAATGCCAAAGCCAGGAGCATTTCCTTGTTTAAATCATGGCATTTGTTCTTATTTCATTCCCATATAGTTGCATGGATTTGGTGCTGACTCAACACTCAGAATGTTGACAGCACAAAGTTCAGTTCTCACACCAACTCCTCCAAGTTTTGGACCAATTCTGCAAAGAAGGAAATACAGCAAAGAAATTCCAAACAGGGGCCCTAATAAAGGTAGTAAAATGCACATGCCTATGTTTGCTGCAGGGAAGAACAGTGCTATTTATTAAATCATTACAAACAATTAAAGCAGTAGAGGGGAGGAAGACAATGCTATCGTTGGCAGCTCCCCAGTCCTCTGCCCCTGGCATGAATTTCATAAAGGACAAATCTCCCAGCAGAAATCCCTCAGCAATTGATTTCCTCCTCGTGGAACACAGCAGGCACACACCCTGGCTTTCCTGGCCAGAAAAGGAGAATTTGCCTCGACGTTTTTCCCAGGCACGCAGCTGTGATGTCAAATCCCCCTCCCTGCCCTGCCAGGAGATTCCTCAAGTGACAACTTTCTGTAGGGTGACAACCTTCTGGAGAGGCACAGAGAGCTTTGTGTCAGTGTAAGGCACCCCCACAAGGGCAGATCCCTCATTCAGGCTCCATCTTTGTTCACAAGCAGTTCCTAGCAGAAAATTCGCAGTGATTGCATTTCCCCAGAACAGGTAATTTCAAGCACATTTTTCTCTTGAGCTGTTCTGCCTTTCACAAAAGCAGCGTGCCAGGGATTGCTTTGGAGCATCAGGAAACATAGCAACACCCAACAGCCAAGACCATCCAAAGCCACTTATCAGCTCATCCCCACATCTTCTGGACTCACTTGAATGCCTGGGAGAGTCTGAAAAGCCAACTGTTTTCCAAGAAACTTGTTGTTTGTTGTGCAATTGAAAGGTAAATGACAGGGACAACCAGCCCCACACAGGCGCCTCAGGCATGGGAAGGAGCAGGAGGGATCCATCCCTAACTGGCAGAGGTGCAGCTCAAGTGATGCTCGTTCACTGTTTGGGTTGCTTTTGTTGCTTTTACATTAACAACGCATCTCCACACCACAACTGTTCTCCCTCCCTGCAGCCACAGGAAAACAATTCACTGCTCTCTCACCTCTTTCTTGCCTCTGCCTGAAATATTTTTTTCCCTCATACAACCAGCAAAACAGGGGTTTGTTTTCATGCTGGAAATCAGTCCACAAACTCTTGACTGATTTCAATAAGGAGAACATCACTACAAACCACCCATTACTCAGATGCCCCAAGGCAGCAAGGGAGGGAAATTTGACAACAGAGGTGGCAACACCAGCCATGGGTAACAGCATCACATTCTGCCTCTCTCACGGATGCTTTTCTTCCCAATCCAGAAAATTCCCTGTCCTTTTTAGGGCTGTAGAAGGCTGCTGCCTGCCCCAAAAAATGAGGAGCAAACCAAGCAGGAATGCTGCAGAACACCTCTGTTCCTATGATAGTATTCTGCTGAACCCATAAATCTGCAGAAGAATGGGCACTGCCAACTTCTGATTGCAGAGGAAGGAGTTCATCACATCTTTACTGTAAATTAGCATATATCAGATGAAATAAATGGGCAGGAGATCTTTCTCCTTTTTAATGCCTTTATTAAGAAGAATCAGCTCAGGTGGGGAGAAATCGACGGGTTGCGCTCTCGCCGCCGCTGCTCCCAGGCATGCACAAAGGAGGAGAATGATGCAGTTTTGTCCGCTGGTCTGCAGACAGAACTGGGGACTCTGTCCTCACGGGAGAGTCTTTGAGTCCTTGGTTTGTTTGTTTAAAAATGCGGGGGGTCTCTTTAATCAGTTTCTTTTCAGGTTAGGGTGAGAAATAAAAAGGTCCAAGCAGGTACGGGACTATGCTCCCATCCTTAGACGTCACTTTAAGTCACTTGTTGGCTCGTGATTTTAGGGGTTTTTCTTATAAAAACTGTAAAACTGTAAAAACCCAAGGTGCACTGCATTTCTTATTTGCATACTGGCTCCGATGTCACTCCTATTTTCTTTACCTCGGAGGGGTCTGTCCTGGCAAGTGGCCAGCATCAGGGAAACAATCAGTTAATCACCGGCCATTAACAGGTATTCAAAGAGCTTTTCTTCGGCAGCGAAGCCAAAGGAGTCTGACCTGGTCTGACTTGGTTTTTTTAACTCTGAAACTTAAAAAAAATACAACTTTCTATTCATAACATCAGAGATGGAGAATTGATTGCCAAGTAACCTGCAGAGACACAAAACTGTTCTGCAGTTTTCTAGGACTCACTCAGCAGTACAAAAAGGTTATTGATGCAGTTGGGGAGTGTTTCTGTACAGCATGTGCACCTTCTCACATCCCAGGTGGGGAAAAATTTACTTAACATTTGCAAGGAGAAAGCAATTCTTCTTATTAAAAAAAAGAAAAAAGGAGAAAATAAATAGAAAATCAAATTCATGGCAAAGAGCCTCATTAAGGGTTTGCAGAGTTTGGTGAAAACAGGTCATTTACAAGGAAATAATTTCCATCTGCCTTCAAGTGGAGTTGTGAAGCAGGTGGAGATGGAGATGTCTCAGGCACTGAGTGTGCTCCTTACTGACAAAATGACACTGATATTACCAAGTATTAGAAGTGAAAAACTTCAGTGATAATGCAGCCCTCCAACACAAAACACCTTCTCCCACGCAGTCAGCACTTGTCTGAAATCATTCCCCTTGGCAGGAGGCCCTGCATGGCCTGGTGAGTTCTGCACTTCAGAAATTATTCCCTGTGGAAAACACAGAGGTGTACCTTTATGTCTTGGCTTTTTCTGCATCTCCTCCACAAGCATGCAAAACTTCTTTTTGGTGTGGTTATCTATAGTTTCCACCAATATGATTTCTGATGGGAGCTTTATTTACCCAGCGTGCTGTGAAAGCCCCAGTCAAAGACCTCACAGCTTCACTCCGCGAGGAATTAAATTTGGGGCTTTGCTTTGGGGCTCAAATTAGATTTTAAAGAGAGAAGAGCCAGGATTTCCTGACTGTCACTGCTCTTGGGGCTGTTTCTGGGGCCCACACTGAATCCAGTCCCTCCCTCACTTGCTCAAGCATCCCCGCTATGGCCATGAGCATGGGGTGCTGATGAGCAGAGAGCAGCAGCCATAAACCTCATCTTGCAGTAATCCCTTCTCTTTTCCTTTTATCTTTTGCATTTTAAATTATTTTTGAGTTTTATAGCACACCATTTCCTACTCAATTCACCTTAGTTATCCACCTTACAGTTTTCTCCATCACACTGACATAACCAACACAGCTCATGCTCTTAGCACTGAATTTTCATGAGCACATACATGGCCACAAGAATTATGATGTCCTATTTAAGTAGGTCAGGCTGGCATTAATTGTAAAACAGTGCTGTAATAAATTATTGCAGTCCAAAGCCAGAAACAAGTTTCACTAAGCTCAAATCAGGCCTTCTGCTTTTCCCTCTTTTCCTTACAATAGTTGATGGTGTTGTAAACTTGGTACTCCACAATGTCTGCTGGCCAAAAGAGTGTGGAGAAAGGTGCCAGCTCTGTGTAATTGCAAGGGAAAACGTTGTTCCAGAAAACAGATTTCATCTGTTTTGTTGGTTTGGGCTTTTTTACAATGAACATATACAAAATATTAGACCATTTCTCTAAAACATTATATTAAGGTGAGGATGAGTCATTTCACTCTTATAACAGAAAAGGGAGGGGAAACCAGAGTGAAGAAAGCAGCAAATTCATTCAGCAGCAATTTGCACTTTATAAGCCTCTGGTGCTGAGGCTTTTAGGCCAGAGGAGCTCTGCTATTTAAGCAGACAAGGCAACACATTAAGCTGTTGCTTAGAGATATTGGAATATATTGCACAGAGCCTGCTCCCCAGTGAGATCTATGGAGGGCTCCAGGCTGTTTTTCCAAGGATGCATTATAGCTCTGTTGCAGTGCTGCTGTTTGTAGAGACTCTCAGCTTTTCCAAGCAGGTCAAGCAATGACAAAAAGGGTGACTTTTCACAAGTGAAATTTCAGATGGCATTAAAAATGTCAAAGTGAATACTCATCTCACTTGGATGTGGCAAATACCAAGGGCTTTTAGCAGCTGTGTTACAACCAGCTTAATAGCAGCTAAATAATGTATATTCCTGCATTCCAGGACTGCTGATGGATCACAGCACTGCAGGCACAGGAAGGACAGGGATCCAGGGAAGAGCTGATTCCTACCTGCTGATTCACACTAACTTTGGGCTAAAAACATCCTTTTATTTTGGTTTTGCTCTCATCCTTTCAAACTAGGATTCCTCCTTATGTCTTAATCTTCAGCTGTGCTGAGGAACCACCTTGCACACGCTCTGGGCACATCTGATCAAGGCAACCAGCAGGAAACAGAACCCTGTTAACAAATCCGTGGTCAAGAGAACTCCAAAAGGAAGCAATCAGGTGTGCCCCAGAGTACTGCAGCACCAGGTCCCATCACATCCAGGGCTTTTTCCTCACAGGTCCCACAGGCAAATTACACAAAAGCTGTCGCTCATGTGGGCTGATGGAAGAACTCTGAGATAGAGAAGCAGAAAAGCTCCAAGTCCAGAGGACCAATTCACTCATAGATTGATGCAGCAGATTAGTTTCTCCTGCTTCCAGAGTTAAGGAGGATGAGGCAGCAGCATCTCTGGCACAGTCAGAGCCATGGAACAGTTTTTGCCCACTCCTTGTGGCAGCACTGACACAAGGGAGGCCCCAGGCCACTGCCCTGAGCCCCTCACATGCCACCAAGGCAATGAGCAGCACTGGAAAAGGGGAGGGTCCCCTTCCAGAAGCCTCCCTCTTCCAAAAGGCTCTGCTTTCAACAGACTGAGCTGGCTCAGGGCAGCAAACCAACCAAAGCACACACTCACTTCCAGCCCTGAAGAAAAGCAGGAAAAAATGCTGGAGAATAAAAACATCCTGGAATGGAAGCAGATTTTAATTTCTCTCTGGAGCAAGGCTGCTTGAAGCCAGATCAGCAGGGAGTGGGAGAGGAAATGAGAGTGTTTAAAGCAGCATTTCCTCTGCGCTAAAATCTCACAGATATGTATTAATTGCAGCAGGACTGGCACCATGTCCTTGCACCCACTATCAGGAGTATCTACCAGAGCTCCCTTAACACATCTGACAGCACAGCTCCTGCTGGGAGCCAGGCAGCCTCTTGCAATGCCTCTCGCTCTCCATGGCTGCTGACACCTCTGGGTGGCCCAAGCCAGCACCATAGGGCTGGGAAAGGTAGAAGAGCCAGGGTCTCCAAGAAGTGCTGGGAATGAGGACTAACCCATTGCAGGAACCTCCCAACCTCTTTCCTGGCTGGGAAAGAGAGCAAAGAGCTTCAGTCAGACACCCACCAGCTCCTGGTGCTACAGCTTTTATTCCCCATGACAGCAGGTCTGAGGAAATTGCTAACATGGCATTTGTGTAGATTGCTCCCCTGCAGAGACAGACGGAGCAGTTACTAAAAAGAAACCCAGCAAGGTGAGGTATAACAAGTCCTAGTGCCAGGTACTGCACTTTGGCCACAACAACCCCTGCAGCACTACAGGCTGGGGACAGAGTGGCTGGACAGCAGCCAGGCAGAAATGGACCTGCAGGGACTGATGGACAGCAGGCTGGACATGAGGCAGCAGTGTGCCCAGGTGGGCAAGAAGGCCAACGGCTCCTGGCCTGGATCAGGAATGGTGTGGCCAGCAGGAGCAGGGCAGTGATTCTTCCCCTGTGCTCAGCACTGGTTGGGCAGCACCTCGAGTGCTGTGTCCAGTTCTGGGCCCTCCAATTTGGGAAGGACATGGAGGGGCTGGAGCGTGTCCAGAGAAGGGCAACAAAGCTGGGGAGGGGTCTGGAGCACAAGTCCTGTGAGAAGCAGGTGAGGGAACTGAGTTCATTTATCCTGGAGAAGAGGAGGCTCAGAGGAGACAAGGCAGGGTCAGGGCACAGTTTGGACTTGATGATGTCCAAGGTCTTTTCCAGCCTTCCTGGTTCTGGGATTCTCTAAATCCACCCTTGGAGCAGTTGCAGGATGAGCCCTGGGCCTCCTCTTCAGAAGCTGCAGCAGCCCAGGTCCCTCAGCTTCCCCTGCCAGCCCCAAAGCCCATCCTGTCAGTCCTGCAGAGCCTCTGCAGCTCCTCCTCATTGCCCAGAACAGGGAGCCCCACAGGCAGACACAGCAGCCCAGATGTGCCCCCTGGCCTGGGGTGCCTCTGGCAAGGGAGCAGCACCAGGCACTGCAGGAGCCTGCAGACAATTCCTGCAGCACTTGGAGGATGATCCTGCTCCCCAAGGGATGTTCCCATGGTGCCAAGTCAGGAACTGCAATGGGGAGTGGGACCAGAGAGGAAAGGGCAAACAGGGATGACTGTTTACAGGAGAGGGAACAGGGCTGGGCAAGAGGAAGAAATTTGGACAAAAGAAGCGTAAGGAAAGCAAAGGAAATGCTCAGGGCAGTTTGGGGATGGCTGTCAGGCAGCCCTGGCTCTGAGCAACAGCGTCTGCAGTGGCACAGGAAACTCCCAGCTGATGGGAACAAACTTTCTGGCTGACTGCAGAGGCCAGGACAAAGCTGAGTGGTTTCCCTGGTGTCCCCCAGCCCTTGCTGGCCCCAGGGGCTGATGGCATTTGTGCTCCCTCAGGTTCATGTCCCCACAGCAACAGCATGGGGGTGCTCCCGCCTGCTCTGTGCAATGCAAACAGGGGCTCCTGAGCCAGTGCTGCCGTGTCTGTGCCTGCAAGGATGCGGCACCTGTGTGAACTGGGGGAGAGGCCAGGGCTGCAGAGGGGGGATGTTGTTGGCAGCTCCATGAGGACGCTCTGGGACTCTGCCCTGGGCTGTGCAGCGCACTGGGGATTGATCAGCCCCTGCTCTGCTGCTCCTTCCCGTCTCCCCCAGGGCCCTTGCAGAGCCCCAGCCATGCTGTTTGCCCCCAGCCTGCCCACGGCCAGCCTGGGGCTGCTCGGCCTGGGGCTTTTCTGTGCTGAGCATTGGCCTGGCCGTGTTCTTGAGAGAGCCTGGGCAAGGAGCCTGCAGCCCCCAGGGCCTGGCCTGAGGCGTCAGCGCTGCCCCAGCAGTGCCCATGGCCTGTCCCTGCTGCAGCCCCGGCACTGCCACCCCCAGGACTGTGCCCGGCCCCGAGAGCACTCAGGCCCTGCAGCAACACCAGGGCCACCAGGGCAGCGGGGCAGGGCCACGGCAGCAGCACTGCCAACACCAAGTGCTGCTGCTGCTGCTGGGCACAGCTGCTGTGCCAGCACTGATCTGCCCCAGCTCTGCACACAGACATTGCTGCTGCAGCTCCAGAGGAGGCAACAAAAGGGCATCTCTGCAGAAAACTCTGCTGGGAGTTCCTTTAAATCCATCACGAGCACAGCCCCTCATTGGCAGAGTCTGTGGCCACAGACAATATGAAAAGAAACAAAATGTGAAATAGCACAATTCATGACCTGTATTTGTGGAATATATTATGAAAGTAAAACAAAGGAACCTCCAAAAGTAAACCAAAACTCTCAAAGATGATTTTTTATTACACGTGATCGGCAGTAATTGGCCAGTAGTTTAATGTTTCTGAAACCATCCAGTCATGAGTCTCCACACTGCAGCCTTGAGCTCCTGGTTCCTCAGGCTGTAGATGAGGGGGTTCAGGGCTGGAGCCACCACTGAGTACAGAAGTGACAGGGCCAGATCCAGGGTTGGGGAGGAGATGGAGGGGGGCTTCAGGTGAGCAAATATGGCAGTGCTGAGGAACAGGAAGACCACGGCCAGGTGAGGGAGGCAGGTGGAAAAGGCTTTGTGCCATCCCTGCTCAGAGGGGATCCTCATCACTACCCTGAAGATCTGCACATAGAAGAAAACAATGAACACAAAACAACCAAATGCTAAACAAACACTAAAAGCAATTAGCCCAAGTTCCCTGAAGTAGTATTTGGAGCAGGTAAGCTTGAGGATGTGTGGGATTTCACAGAAGAACTGGCCCAGGACATTGCCATGGCACAGGGGCAGGGAAAATGTATTGGCTGTGTGCATGAGAGCATTGAGAAAGGCACTGGCCCAGGCAGCTGCTGCCATGTGGGCACAAGCTCTGCTGCCCAGGAGGGTCCCATAGTGCAGGGGTTTGCAGATGGACACGTAGCGGTCGTAGCACATGATGGTCAGGAGGAAATACTCTGCTGAGATGAAAAACAGAAAGAAAAAGGCCTGTGCAGCACATCCTTCGTAGGACACAATGCTGGTGTTCCAGAGGGAATTGTGCATGGCTCTGGGGACAGTGGTGCAGATGGAGCCCAGGTCGCTGAAGGCCAGGTTGAGCAGGAAGAAGAACATGGGTGTGTGCAGGTGCTGGCCCCAGGCTACGGTGCTGATGATGAGGCCGTTGCCCAGGAGGGCAGGCAGGGAGATGCCCAGCAAGAGGCAGAAGTGCAGGAGCTGCAGCTGCCGCGTGTCTGCCAGTGCCAGCAGGAGGAAGTGGCTGATGGAGCTGCTGTTGGACATTTGTGCTGACTTGGCAAGGGCATCTGTAAAAAAAGTAATCATGGAATAGTTGGGTTTGGAGAGGACTTCAAATATCCCAGCCCAGCCTGGGGCACTTTTCCCCCACTGCCTGCCCAGGGCTCAGCTGCCTGGAGCTGTCCCTGCCAGCAGCTGCTTCCCTGTGCCCAGGGCTGGGCCCTGCCAGTGCTGCCAGAGCCCAGCCCAGCCCTGGGGGCTCAGCTCTGCCCTGCAGACCCCTCCCAGCTCTGGCACTGCCCAGGGGCAGCTCTGGCTCTGTAGGCTCTGATGGCAACGTCAGAGCAACCCTGAGGTGTCTGGAAAAGTGACACTGATGCTGCCTTTAAGGGGAACTGTGGTGATTTCCTTCATTGCTGGATATATTTAGATCGCAATTTTTTTTTTTTCACCTGAACTGAGAGATGAATATATATGTGCAATTTTCCACCCAGGAAGCCCAGAGCAGTAGATTAAAAAGGCAGGATTTTCACTTTTATTTAGCCCCTGACTTGATGTGCTACCTGTGTAATCTAATTGCAAATGTTCTTCTGTTAAATGCCATGCTGGGAGCAGTCTTGACAAATGCAGCATCCTCCCCAGAAAAGTAGAACATTTCCAAGCCTTACCAGCTGCCTCCTTCCCCCCAGATCTTGTCCCCCAGTGCTGGGAGCAGCTCCCCGGGCCGGCTGAGAGCTGTCCCTGGCAGGCAGCAGAGTCCCTGCCCCAGCACAGTGCCCTGGGCTGCAGGAGCCTGCTCTGCAGGACAGCCCTGGGCACCCCTGGCTGCTCTGCACAAGAGAGAATCAGAGAATGTACTCACAGGGTCTGTAGGCATTGGGATGTTCCAGATTGAGGAGATCACTCCAGGAGCTGCAGCTGCATTGTCCTGCAGCCAGAGGTTCCTGTGCCAAGGGCTGGCAGTGATTCTGCCCCAGGCACTTCCCAGCACCTTCCCAGCCCTGACTGATTCAAGCTCTCTGTGCCTCTGTGCTGTGCCCAGGCTGGCTGCAGGCAGTGCCCCAGCCCTGCTGGGCTGGCAGAAGAGCTGCTCATCAAGAGAAATGTGCTTTTGATGCTCTTCTTGCTTACCAGGAGCTGCCTCTGTGCCAGGAGCCCAGCCCAGCTCAGCAGCACAGACACAGCAGCAGGACTTTAATGACCCTCTGGGGCTTTGTGCTCAGGCCCTGAACATCAGTCCCTGAGAGGCAGCTGACGAAACCTCTCCAGAACTCCAAGTCAGAATCCAGCTCCAAACTTTCTTGGACTTTTAATGGGTCCCACTGAGGGACACAACTGAGAAAGTGTCCCCAGGCCCCAGGCAGAGCAGAGAACTGGAGGCAGTGATGACAGGTGGGGACAAAGAGAAGCGAGGTCTTGGTGGCCTGGGGCACAGCAGGGTCTGTGCCAGCAAGGGCTGGGAGGAGACACCTTGTCCTGAGGCCCTGGGGCCTCCTGGCACAGCCCCAGCCAGGCTGGGCACTGTCAGCCCCTTGTCCTGCCCTCAGCATCCCCCCTAGCCCACATCCCAGTGGCCTCCAGGATCTGCTGGAAGGAGTCCCTGGGGAGCCTTGCTCAGCAATGGCCCTGGGGGCTCCTGAATGCTCCCAGGGACTGCAGGTTTTTCTAAGGACTTTGGGTTTGGCTTTTGCCTTGGACTCTCTGAGAGGTTTGTGCAATCATGGCCTCCAATTATCTACTGTAATTAGTCCCTGGAGAGGCTTTGTCAGTAACAACAATCACTGGGGCTCATTAATGCTTCAAGGTACTTCAGTTATTTGAAGGTACTTGGTGTTTCCCTTTTGATACAGACTCTGTGAGAGGTTTGTGCAATCATGGCCCTAATTATCTGCTTTAATGAATCCCTTGAGAGCTTTGCATTGACACTCAGTGGGGCTCATTAATACTTTGAGGTGCTCAAGGTTTTTAAGGTATTTTGGATTTTCCTCTCCACACTGAGTCTCTGAGAAATTTTTTGTGCAATCCTGGCCTCCAATTCTGTCTTCCAAGTAGTTTATGGGGAGCCTGTGTTGGGGATGGACCTCAGTGAGACCCATTCTTGCCTTGAGACACTTTGTGGTTTTCTTCTGACTTGGACTCCTGGAAAGGTTTGTGCATTCTCCTCTCAGGGCCTGAGGTTCCAGGGCTCAGCTCCAAATGCACCACAGGGCTCATTGGGATCAAGCAGTCCTGACAAACCATTGCCCTGTCTTGATTTTCTCCTGCTCTTGTGCAGTTCATCAGGATGGTTTCTGTAGTGTTTTTTGTTCACCAATTTGAGATTTCTCAGCCAATGCATCAATTAGTGTGGTGGGTTCAGTGTTGGCTAATCACCAGTGCACTCACTAGAATATTCTTACTCATTTCCTGCTGCGAGATAGGATTAGGAGAAAGGCAAAGGAGACTTAAAATTGTAAAAGGGTATAAAGAAAACTTTATTTACAGTAACTAAAAGAAAGTGTAATAAGAATCAGAAGAAAACATTCAGAATACTTTTCCTCTCGGTACAACCTTTTCTTTCTTACTAACAATGTAAAGAGGCAAAACCTAAAAGTTGCAGTCAGTTTATAAGCTCTAGAATTGTTTTTCTTAATTTCTTTTAGGGAGAGGTGTCTGTCTTCCATGCTCTGGAGACTCCTCCATAAGAAGTTCCCTCATGGCTGTCAATTTCCATGAATACCAGCTGCCTAAAAAATTAACCATTGTGAAGTCCCTCCCATTTTTTCACAGCTTTTTGCAGAGCTGTGTTTATGGGCCATGTCAGCTTATGGGGTATTAGTTTAAAGATGAGCTGTTTAAGAGCAAATGTTCTCATCATCTTCTTCTCTGAGAACACAGATCTTCTTCTCTCCCTGAGGGCACAGGGTCTCATGTCTTTTTTTTTCTCTGTTCAAACTTCTCATGGGATCACAGCTACTTCAACATTTGCTTACTTTAGCATGGAGGCCTTTGCTGAACAAGTCATCTCCCCATGCTTTTCAATGCCTTATAGGGAAAAAGAGAGTCTGATGTATCAATTACATCCTTCTCCATAGCTTTACAAGAGGATTTCAGCCCCAAGATCAAGGCATTTCTTCATCCCTCCCATTTGGGACTCAACTTCCCCTTCACTGACCTTGCTGTCTTCATGTTGCTCCTCTGTGTGCCTGCACTTTGTCCTTTTCTCTCACTCCAGGGAGGATGGAAGCACTGAAAGAGTTAATATCTCTCCCAGGGCCTGCAGATGGTTCCGTGACCCCGGCCGGGCTGGGTCCTTGTGGCCGGAGCTGTTTTACCATGGAGGTTTCTGCAGCGGCCACGCTGGGGCTGTGTCAGGATGGGCCACGCTGCGGCAGGGCCAGGATCTCAGCAGCCAGGCCAGAACACAGCAGCAGCACGGCCGGGGCCCATGGCTTCTCCTCCCCCTGCCCGGGGCTTGCGGGTGAACCCCAAGGGTGGGAGAATCTTGGCCGAGCCGGCCCGGCCCGGGGCTGCTCCTGGGGCCCAGCGGATCCTGGCTGGGCCCGGGCTGGCGGCGGGGCAGGGCTCGGCAATGCCCAGGTGTTGGCAACCGCAGCCATGGCCCGGCCCAGCCTCGGCCCCGCGGCCTCCCCTGCCCTGCCCGGCAGCCGATGGGGCCTGGGGGGCTCCCTGGGAAGGGGCCCGGCCCCACGGCAGGAGCCGCCCAGCCCGGCCCGGCTGAGACAGGGGCTGGGCCAGCCTTGTTACCTCTTTGCTGGACAGAAGGGAAAGAGACCCTCCCAGGCTTTCTCGTCTTTAACATGTGTCTTCACAGAGGCATGTACAGTTTCCTTAGAGGTTTAACAGATTGTCAATTCTCAAAGCTAATTACTGATTGTTTTCGTGTCCGACACATTGGAAACTGCTAGCAGCTTCTCTTAGATCATCATTTCCATGATGCAAAACCACCACAACAGCACAGAGCACAGAGCTCCTTTGTCCATATGTAGTGCTCATGTGCCCAAGGTTTCAGAACCCCTTCCTGGGAGATTTCTGGGGTCTCTCCAAGGTGTTTTCAAATGAAAACATTCAGCTCAGAGTCTAAGAAAATCACTAGAGGGCAGGGCCACCCTGCCCTGTCTGGCCTGGTTACTTTTGTCTAGGGGCAATCTTTGGATATACAGAATTTGGGGGGCCAAATTCTAATTTTGGTCATGAAAATGGGTTCTTCTCCAAAGGAATGAAGGAACAGTGCCCCAGTGCTTCCCAGGCAGATGAGAGGTGACCACCATAGGCCAAGGCCAGCCAGAGCTGGCAGGTTTTGTTCTGAGAGATGCCCTTGCATAGAGGAAATATTTTAGGGAGAGTACCTATTTTGACAATGGGCACCTGATAAGAGGGATGGTTCTTTTCCATAGCAAGGAAAACATGGAGCTCCAGCACACCAGGAGCTGATGAGAGGCAGCCCTTGACATTCCAACATCAGCCAGACCTGTCAGGTGGCCCTGGGAGGCCAAGCCAACCAGACCTGTTCCATGTTCCCTCGCTTCCATGGGGCCCCACGGTGTCCCAAAGGTCCCTTGGTTCCATGAGGCCCTGAGGTGTCATAATGTCCCCTTGGTGACATGAGGCCCTGAAAGGCCCTAATGGTTTCCATGGCTCCATCAGGCCCCACAGAGCCATAATGGTCTCTGGGCTCCATGAAGCCCCGCTGTGGCACCATGGCCCCTTGGTTCCATGGGCTCCAGTGGTGCCACAAGGATCCCCTTGGTTCCATGAGATCCCCACAGTGTCCCAGGGATCTCCATGGGAAGGAAAGAACCAAGCCCCAGTGTTGCAGGGGCAGTCACCAGAGGCCAAAGCCAGCCAGACTTGATGGTTCTTGCAGATTTTGCCTGGGAGCAACCCTTGGATATACAGAATTTTGGAGGTGGAATCCCAGTTTCAGACATGGGCACCCAGAGGATAAGGATTGTTCTTTTCCATAGGAAGGAAAGCACAGAACACCGGTGTTTGAGGGGCAGATGAAAGGTGGTCATCAGAGGCCTAGGCCAGCCAGACCTCTCTGTCCTGGTAGCTTTTGTCTGACAGCAACCCTTGGATATATGGAATTTGGGAGGAGGAATCCCAGTTTTGGCCATTTTTGCACAAATAAGAAGGATGGTTCTTTTCCATTGGAAGAAAAGCACCAAGCCCAAGGGTTTCAAAAGCAGGTGAGAGGCAGGTCCAAGAGGCCAAGGGCAGCCATACCTATCTGTCCTGGCAGCTTTCACTGGGAGCAATCCTTGGATTTACGGAGTTTTAGAGGTGGAATCCCAGTTTTGGCCATGTGCACCTGGTCAAAGTGGATGCTTTTTTCCTGTTGGAAAGAAAAGAGCCAAGTCCAAGTGTTCTGGATGAAGACAAGAGGTGGCGACCCTTAGGCCAAGCCAGCCAGACCTCTCTCTCCTGGCATTGTCTAGGGGCTATCTTTGGACATACGGAATTTTGGACATGGAATCACCATTTTGGACATGGGCTTCTGGACCGGAAGAAAAGTTCTTTTCATTAGGAAGGAAAGCACAAAGCCCCAGTGTTTCAGAGGCAGGTGAGTGCCAGCCCTCAGGAAGCCAAGGCCAGCCAGACTTGTCAGTCCTGGCAGCTTTTGTCTGGGAGCTATCCTTGGATACAGGGAATGCTGGAGGCAGATGCCCAGTTTTGGCCATGGGTGCCTGGTCGAGATGGATGGTTTTATCTCATAGGAAATAAAAGCACATGATCCCAGTGTTTCAAAGGCAGATGAGAGGTGGGCCCCAGGTGGCCAAGGCAGCCAGATCTGTCTGTCCTGGCAGATTTCATCTAGAAACAATCTTTGCATGTAAGGAAATTTGGAGGAGAAATCCCAGTTTTCGCCATAGGTCCCTGGAGGGGAAGGAGAGTTCTCTCCCCTAGGAAGGAAAGCCCAGAGCCCCAGTGCTTCAGGGGCTGATGAGAAGCAGCCCTCGACATGCCAGGGTCAGCTGGACCTGTCAGGTGGTAGTGTCTCTGTGGTCGCTGTCAGAGGCTGGATGAGATCGATGTCCCGAGACACCTCGGGATGCTCGGAATGCCCGTGTGGGGCCAGGGCCGGGTCAGGCCTTGGTTTGTAGTGGGACAGAGCCCTGTCCTCATCCCTGGCACTAATTGGCCAAGCTATCAATCAATCAATCAATCAATCAAACAAGAGCCAGCGCTAACACAGCTCTGATTGGTTGAATTGTCAATCAATCAATCACATACTAACAGCTGGTGCTACCCTGACTCTGATTGGGCAATCAAGTGCCAGTCCCTCAGCAGGGGCGGGCCCATGAAGGCCCAGGGGGTTAAAAGCCGGAGCAGGAGGCCATCCCATGGTCTGGATCCTGCCTTCTGCTGGGGTTCCTCTGTTAGTGGCTCTGGAACTCGAGCAGTTGGTACCCGTGTGTGTGTCTTTCTATAGATCTTGTCTTTCTGTTGTTCTCTATTTCTTCTCCTTCTACTCCTACTTACCTGGAACATTTTTGGCTAACTTAACATCCTAAGGGTTAAAGGTTTTTAGGTAAATGGGCTAAGTTAATGCTATGATAAGAGTTTCATGTTGAAGTGGATGTTGTATTAAACCCTTTGCCAAAGTTCCTTGATTGTCTCTATTTTGCCAGTAAAATTTTATGTCATTTTTACGTCTTAGCTCAGTTTGTCAGAGTATGGTGCTGGAATCATCAAGGGAGTGGGTTCAATCCCTGTGTGGGCCATTCACTTCAGAGCTGGACTTGATGATCCTTGTGGGTCCCTTTCTACCAAGAATATTCTTTGCATCTGGCCATGTTGAGAATATCTGGTTGGTGTTTCTCCTGTGCACCAAACTCAAGGAAAGGAACCTTTGGTTCCCCCTAGCATTTCAGTGTTCTGGGGTGTTCCAGCCCTGCAGGCTCACAGTGGCCTCTTGTTTCCATGAGGACCTGGAATGTCACACAGGTTTATGGCATTTGTCCTTGCTGCCCCTCACATCCCCCTGCCCCACAGAGAGCCCCAAGCCACCCGTGAGGGACAGGCCCTGCTGGCCCAGGCTGGGCTCAGGGCTTGGCCTTTCTGCTTCCCCCAGCCAGCCCAGGCCTTGCTCAGCATTGCAGTTCCCTGCCCAGAGCCTTGGGCTCCCTGCACTCCTGGCCTCAAGGATCTGCTCTCAGCAGTCCCTGGGGAGCCTTTGGCACTCCCTGCCCTCACTGGGGCCCAGCCATGCTCCAAGGCAATTGGAGTTTTGCTGCTGACTCCTTGAACAGCTTCTTCATCCTTCTCTCAGTGCATCAGGGTCCCAGACTCAGCCCCAAATCCAACATGGGGATTGTCAAAACACAGAAAGCTCTTGCGGGCTCTTTCTTCGGTGTTCTTCATGTGTCCATGGCTTGTGCAGCTGATTGGAGTCAGTGTAGAGTTCTGTTAAGGATGAAAGATTTCAAAGTGCACCTCATTAATTTTTTTTTTTCTTTAATCAAGTATTTTTTTTATGTTCCAGTTCAGAGAAGAGCTGATAGAAGCATTCCCCAGTAGATCTTGATGCTGAGTGTCTCCTTGGGAGATCTGGGCATGTAAAAGAATGAGCCCCTTGAGGGCTGACCCTGTTTGGACAGGCTGCTCCTCACCCCCAGCCTCACCATGTCTGCAATGCATGGCTCTTCCCTCTGGGCAGAGCACCTCACAGTGGTATGTTGTAATTTTTATTAGTCGTGCAGTGACATTTAATGGCCCATTAACAAAAGATATCTCCCTGGAGGGAGGACTGATTCATTGAAGAGATAAAGAAAAGGGCAGAAGATAACTGCCCTACCTCTGACAGATGGCAAATACATTCATTATCTTTCAATCCAGAAGAACAGGAATTCAAATTAATAGAATGTCACATAACATTGCTCAAATCTAACAATAACAAAGCTTAACTTTGCTTAATCTTATCAACCCTGAATTTGCATTGAATTAAACATTACAGAATCAAAAATTAATATCCTTAAAAGTTATAGATACATTGAAATTTAACTTATTCTGATGCTATTAATAAAAAAAGAGGACACTGTTAACTTGAACAATCTGCAATTGAAATAACAGCATGAAGGATTTACTGGAGGGATTAAAAGGATGTGATAAGTATGTCAGGTTTTTATGTAATTTAGTTTTGAGAGAAGCCCAGAGCAGCCACAAATTTTAGGCAAGCATGAATTTACAAATGCCTTTTAAAGTGCAGTTGTATTGAAAGAAACAACAATGTGGAATTCGGCAAACTGCCCAGCAAACCAGCAGCTTCTTGAAATTGTATTTAGTGTCATTCCAGATGGTCAATTTACCAGCATTTCTGTTAAAGAACCTCCAGCAAGCGCCGTGGTGGGGGGGCCTGGCGGAGCTGCGCCGGGGGCTTGGGGGAACCACGCCAGGAGCAGCCGAGCCACGCACCCCAAACCGCCCGCGGTTCCCCAAAAGAGATGATAAACTCAGAACGTCCCTCCCTGTGCTGTAGCTCACCTAACTCATTCTCTTATCAGTCTCTTATCAGTCTTTTATCAGTTCCTCCAGCACTGGAAATGCCACAGCCCAGGCTGTGGGCCACAGGTGTCAACTGCAGGTGCTCTTCTGGGTGTTCAGTCCAGAGCAGGTTAAAACAGCTCCAAACAAAAAGAAAAATCACAGTCCAGGGAACTTCTCTGCCTCAGAGAGCTAAAAATGAAATAAAAACAAAGGAGAGCCCTGTCCCACCTCTGTCCCTCCAGGAGCTGGAATGTGGAGGAGTGAATGCAGTTTCTAAAACAAACTGCAGCTTCTTCCTCCCTCCCTTCGCTCTCAGAACCAGCCTTAAATGTGCAGAACTCATTTCTGTGCTAAACAGATGAATGGGGGTACGAGCATGATCCCAGGTCCAGCCCTTCTGGGGGTTTGGGGGTGTCTCTGTCCCTCTGACCCTGATGATGTTTGGTTGGGGTCACACCAGGGCTGAGAGGGACAGAGACATCCCTGGCCTCCCCAGGGATGACAAGGTCGGAGAGCCCCCCAGCCCCGAGCACCCTCAGCAGTGAGAGGGACACAGAGGCCCTGGTCCCCAGCTCTGCACAAGCATTCCCTGAGGCCAGAGGGATGGAGAGACCCCCGAGCAACCCCCAGGGCAAGGGGACAGAGACTGCCCTGAGCACCCCCTGGGCTGAGAGGGACAGAGACTGCCCCGAGCACCCCCCTGGCACAGGGTAAGGGGAAGGGAGACCCCCTAGGCATTCCCTGGGGTGGGAATGATGGAGACCACCTCAGGAATGGTCTGAGGTGACAGGGACAGGGAGAAAATCCCCCCAAGCCCCTCCCAAGCATCCTACAAGCATCCCCTGGGCACTGGACAAAATAAACTTGGCAGAAATCAAACTTAACACTACATTAAATACCTTGAGGAATATTTGCTCTTCCCGCAAGTCACTTGTGATGGAAATACCAACAGATCCCGAACATTAATAAATTGACAATAGAAGCAATTCTGTGGCAATTCCAAGTTTCATCGGTTTCTGCACAGCTCCAGCTCAGCAGCTGGCAGGTTCCCATAAAGGAAAAGTGGAAATTTGGACCAATACAGATTATTAATAGGAAGGGAAAGCTCTGGCTAGCTGTCACAAAGGTGAGAATGACAATGAGAATAATGACTCTCACATTTAACAAAAGATGGAAATTTGACCCAAGATTATTAAAATAAAGGCAAAACTCTATATAGCTGTGACAAAGGTGACAGGGACGAAGACACCTATGATTTTCACATTTGGCAAAGCCCCCAAGCCCGTGAATTCAGGACTCCTTTAGGAATTTAGTTACTTGAGCTGGGTTTCTTAGGACTTTTCGCAGCCCTGTGTTCCTCACCTTGGGGTGAATGAACCTTGTCAGTCTTGCTGGTATCATTTGCTCCCTTTCCTCCATTGATTTTAATAAAATTTTCAAGGAAGGACAAGAAAATATTTTCTTTATTCTGACCACCAACAGCCATTTTCCTGATCAGTTCTCCCATAAGTCACTCAGAGGAAGCTGCATCCAATTTTCCAAGAGTTCCTCCAGAGAGAACCACAACCTCCTGAGAGGAGGAGCCATGCTATTGTCAACGGCACTTGGGGTCAGAGAAGAGTGCCTAAACTCACTGTGCCAAAATAATGTTGCAATCTGGTTAAGAAAATTGTTAGAGAGATGCCTCTGCCCCAATTAAGATGCTAAGGAGACCAAATCCAAAGTGGATTTTATTGAGCAGTAAATGTGAGGTAAAGAGAGAGAGATGAAAAGAAAGAGAAAATGGGGGAGAGCAAGAGACAGGGACAGAGACCTCTCCTGGTGCTGGGCAAGTGTGACATTGTCCCCTGTGTGTGTGGCCTTCTCAGGGTGAGGGTTTTACACCTGAGCCAGTTTGGGTAGGGGGGGTGGTGTTCACCACTCGAGCAGAGATTACCCCACTGTTTCAGGTTGCAGTGCAAGATGTAACCAAATGCATGTTTTCCATCACCACCTTTAGAAACTGTTATAAACAGGCGGGGCAGTTTTCTTTATCTCTTCCATGACTCAGCCCTGATTATGCCCTCCAGGGGCTCTCTTCTGTGAATGGACCATTGAGTGTCCCTGCAGGACTGGTAAAATGACATCATCCCATTGTAGGATGCTCTGCCCAGGGGGAGGAGCCAACCATTCCTGCCTGGATATAAGCTGAGGCTTACAGCCCCAGGAGCACCTTGGCTACTGGATTCCCAGAGGACAAGAGCTCCATAAGCACCACTGGACCTTCAGAGGAAGACCAGACCCTTCTACAGGATCACTGCTTTGACAGAATCACGATCATCACTGCAACAGGACTGCAGCCACCATTTAATGGGACTGCTCCCACCACCCTGACTAACAGGGTGTCAGGTTATATACTGACTCTGTCAACCTAAGGCAGTGTTTCTGTATCATTGCCTTGATCTTAATTTTCTTGTTAAATTGTAATTCTGGCTTAAAATGTCCCCCTGGTTTGATCTCAAACCAGTACAAAACTCAATGCATTAATCTCTTGTTTTCCTCCCAAAACAGAATTTCACATCCCAAACCCACTGCCAGATGGAGGAGAAGGCTGCGAGGAAGTGGAAGATGCCTCGAGACACTCCGGCAGGTGAGGAGGAAGTCAGTGCCCCTTTCCTTATCTCTCCTGCTTTATCTTCCAGCCCAGCACAGTACAAGTCTGCAGGACAGCCCCACTGCCAACACCGTCCTGCTGGGGATGCACTGGGGGGATTTTCTTCCCCTTCCCTCTGGCACGGAAACAAATCCCATCCTCTCCTTGCCCTGTCTTCCTCAGACAACAAGCTGAGAATAGAGACTAGGGAGGACAAATCCCCATGGCAGAACCTTGTGGAAGAGGCAGATTTGAGCGGCTCCATGTCACAGGAATCTAACAAGGAGGAAAATTCCCTGAGATCCCGCAGGAGGAGGGGCTTCAAACCCAGCCCAGGGTGCTCTGAGGAGGAAAGACCCACCCTGTGCCAGGAAGGTGGACAGAGCTTCAGCCAGGGATCAGAGCTGGTGGTCCATGAGCAGCTTCCTGATGGCGAGAAGCCCTACAAGTGCTTGGAGTGTGGGAAGAGCTTCAGGCAGAGCAACACCCTGGTCCGCCACCAGATGATCCACACTGGGGAATGGCCCTATGAGTGTGGGGAGTGTGGGAAGGGCTTCAGCTGCAGCTCAGAACTTGTCAGGAATCAACGCATCCACACTGGGGAGAGGCCCTACAAGTGCTTGGAGTGTGGGAAGAGCTTCAGGCAGAGCAACACCCTGATCCGCCACCAGATGATCCACACTGGGGAATGGCCCTATGAGTGTGGGGAGTGTGGGAAGGGCTTCAGCTGCAGCTCAGAACTTGTCAGGAATCAACGCATCCACACTGGGGAGAGGCCCTACAAGTGTCCCCAGTGTGGGAAGAGCTTCAGACAGAGCTCTCATTTGAGCAGACACCAACACAGTCACCAGTAAAGGAAGACATGCAAATGCTGCAACTGCAGGAAGAGCTTTGTGCACTGCTCCAACTTCATCCCCCATGGGAGAACCATGTTTGGAAGAGCCCTGGTGATACGTGTTCCCTGTGATCCATGCTGGGAAGACACCTGTTCGTTTTCCTGCCCCTGCCAATGACATGATGTGAGCCTGAAGAACATGAGGGTCTGGCCAGGGCTGTGTCATTACATTCACTCTGACCTCAGGTCATTGCCAGGGGCAGGAAAGGGACTCTCTCTCTCTCTATCTCCTCCTGAGGAGAAGGGTGTCCTTCCCAGGCAGGAGAAAATTATGGCCAGGAAGATACTGTTGTGTTGTAGTTTTCCCTTTTTTAAAACCCTTCTGTTGTCAATATTGTTTCTGTTCCTGTTTGTTCTTTATCTCATTGCTGTTCTAAATAAATTGTTCTTATCCCAGCCTGGGATCTTTGCCTTTTCTGATTTCCATGGGAGGTGGGAGGGCAGAGAGCAGCAGTGAGGTTTTAGTGGGAGAGGACATTGGGGAATCCCATTCCTAAACCCCGACCTGTGGAAACCGAGCATCCCAGCTGGTCCCAGCCCTGGTGGCCATGGCAACAACCTTGGGAGCGGGTCCCTGGCTGGGGCTGTGGGAATCTCTTCCCTCTGGTACCCAGGGACAGGACTGGAGGGAACGGCTGCAGCTGAGTCGGGGCAGGCTCAGGTTGGATCTCAGGAAAAGGTTTTTCCCCAGAGGCTGCTGGGGCGCTGCCCAGGCTCCCCAGGGAAGGCTCCCAGCTCCAGGGCTCTCTGAGCTCCAGCAGTGTTTGGACAGCGCTGCCAGGCCCAGGCTGGCATTGTTGGGGTGTCCTGTGCAGGGCCAGCAGTTGGACTCCAGGATCCTGATGGGTCCCTCCCAGCTCAGCCAGTTCTGTGGATATGGGATCCCATGACCCTGGGGATGGGACTGCCAATGGTTGCCATGGCAACGGGATCTGGCTGCAGGCCTGAGCTGGTGTCCATGTCAACCACCCCTGGCATGGGGTCTGCATGGAGCTGCCCAGGGACTGAGCATGGCAACAGGGGGCTGGGGACGGTTGCCATGGAAACTGACCATCGCAACAGGGGGCTGGGGATGGTTTCCTGTTAAGGATCAGATTTGTCACAGGCCCTCAGAGGGGTTCCATGGAGACTTTCCCAGAGTCTCCAGGCTGTTCAAGAGCTGGAATGTCACAGGCAGAGACGGGGGCTCCATGGACACCTCCCAGGGGTTTCTGGAGATGGTAAAGAGCCCTGTGCTCAGAGGCAGTCACAGCCATTCCATGGTGACATCCCAGGGCACCTTGGGCTGCAAAGGCACTGATCTGTCACAGGCACTCACGGGGGCTCCATGGTGACATCCCAGGAGTCTCCAGGCTGCCAAAGAGCCGGGATGTCCCAGACACTCACAGGGGTTCCTGTCATGGGCACAGCAGGAGCTTCAGGCAAAGTTTATTGGAGAAGCTCCTGTTAGGTCATGAGGTGCAGAAAGGATCCCAAATAGCCCTCACAGATCCCCAAATGTCACTGTGGAGTCAGAGATGACACAGACTCAGGTCGGAAGGCTGAGAGCTAAAAGCCCCCCTTTTATTCAATCCTCTTCTTTTATACCTTGGTTTGCTACAAGTGGACCTCATTGGTCATTTAATCAACACATTTCACATGATTGGCTAATGAAGAAAACACCTTCCATTAAACAACTTTTTGGAAAAAAACACAACTTATTCCAAACACCACCTGTGGATAGTTTACAATTCTTTCTCTCCAGCTCCCTAAAAGTTCCCAGACCAATTCATGGGAAAGCTTATCTTGCTTTCTCTGTCTCCGACCGGACTGTCATATCCGCACTCAAACACCCCCAAGAACCTCCAGGCTTTCTAAGCTCTTTTTGTGAGAACAGCCTTGGAGCAGCTGGTTCCAATCCCAGCCCCGGACTTTTCAAGCGTTTCTGTGTAAAGAATTAATGAGGTGGAATTAACATTTTGTTGTGGTTTGACCAGGAAGTGAGTTTCTGGGAAAGTTGTGGTGAAACCAACCAGTGGCCAGATTTGAAAATTGGCACCAGGTGTGGCCACTGGGGGCCTGGATACACCTCTGAGAACACACAGGGGTTAAAAGCAGAAGATTCCCAGAGGGACTCTCTCTTTTGAGTCCAGCGATGAGTTGATCTGACCTCTCCCCTGCCCAGCTGCGTCTGGGTGGGGCAGGGGAGGCCATGCGGCCTGTGGGGAGGGAGGCCGGAGCCCTGCAAGGTGCAGGGAGGAGGAGACCTGGGATGTTTGGGCAGCCCCCCCGGGAGAGAGTGATACCTTGGTATGTTGAGAATCTCCTGTTACCTCCTACTGAAACACTGGGGCTCTGTGCTTTCCTTCCTATGGAAAAGAACTCTCCTTCTCCTCCAGGCACACATGGCCAGAATTCGGATTTCACCTCCAAATTTCCTTATATCAAGGAATTCCTTGCACAGGAATATTGCCAGGACAAGTCTGGCTGGCAGTGGTTTCATGGTCACTTCCCATCTGTCTTCAAAAGCTTGGTGAAGGCTCCGTGCTTTCCTTCCTATGCGAAAGAACTGTCCTGCTTCTCCAGGCACCCATGGCCAAGACTGGGGTTCCATCTCCAAAATTCCCTAAATCCAAAGACTGCTCCCAGACAAAATCTGCCATTTCTGACTACTCTGCTGGCCTTGGCCTAGTGAGGCTCTCACCTGCTTTCCAAACACTGGGGCTCTATGCTTTCCTTCCTATGGAAAAGAACTGTCCTTCTTGTCCAGGTGCCCATGGCCAGAATTGGGATTTCGCCTCCAACATTCCCTATTGTGACAGACTGGAGGAGATTTTTGGCTGGAAACATTTCATGTGTGGGGGAGGAAAGGGCAGATCCAGCCCTTGCCATGCCCGGGAACCCCAGCACTGCCCTGCCCTGCAACCCCAATCCCCCCAGAGCCTCTATCCCAGCCCAGCAGTAGCTGCCAGTCCCTGGCACAGCACAGGCAATGCTCCACAGCCACCTCTGGAGCCCCAGCCCAGCTCCTGAGCGACCAAATTGACCCCAAGTCTCACCTGGGGAAAGGGCCCAGGAAGACCAAGGGGTATTGAAGGCTGACCACAAGGCAAGCACACATCTTGACTCTACCTCCTCTTGGAATTTCTTTCTGAACATTGCTGAAATCCAGGAGGCGGTAGCTGTGTGTGTGCTCCTCTGTATCTTTCTTACTTTTTTTCTCTCTCCCTGTCTGCTTCCACTTTATATGCCCCTTGGAAATTTTGATTAACTTAAAATTGAACAGCTTAGAGTTTGTGAAGTTGAATGTGCCAAATTAATGCTTTGAAAAGTGTTTTTTGTGGATTTAATGTCATAATAAACCTTTTGCCAAAGTTTCTCTGATTTTATAAAGTTCCCAGTAAAGGCTGTATTGCTCTTTTGAGCTTTTCAGAATCTCTTCTTGGTATTTCTCCAGGAAGTCCAACTCAGAGTACACAAACAACTATAATTCCTCTTAAATGTCTCCTTGAGAGAGTTGTTTGGTGGATGGGAGTCAGGGCCTTGTCTGTCCTGCTTGGCACAGCCCAGGCAGGGCTTTCCCAGCCACATCCCACACTCCATTGCCCAGCTGGAGCTGCTGCTGCCTCTGAGTTCTGCTGGCCCAGCCCCAGGGACGCTCTCCTTGTCTGCCCATTCCCCCACGGTCTCTGGGCAGGGATGGCCTCAGTGGGGGCTGCTGACATCCTCAGCAACTTGGAGGCTGCTGCTGGATTTCACTGCTCCAGAGGCTTGTTCAGCCTTCAGCTCTTCAGTGCAGGAATTCAGTGCCCCACGGCTCATTAACATTCAGAACACCTTAACAAGCCAAGCCTCTGGGAATAATTTGATTTCAGTTTCCAAATCTTTTGTGGTTGATTAGAAAGATTTCAGAAGCCTATTCAAAGCAAATACACTATCTTGAAAAAGACAGCGAGAAAGGATTTGTTTAGGTCCTGTAATTTTTTTTTTCCTTTTAATTAATTATTATGTGCAATCTCCAATTGACACTGAATCTAAGCACCTCCTCATGCAGTTTGAATAGATATGAAATTCAAGACCCTTCATGGCTGACAATCAGACACAGTCCTTACCCCCGCCCCACCATTTCCCCCATCCAAGCCCTGGCTCTCAGAGCAGTCTTGTGCAAATCTGAGCTCCCTCCAGCCCAAGCTGGACCTGCAGCTTTCAGCTCCTTGGCTCCAACTCCCACCTGCTTTCCTTGGAGAAGGAGCTGCCCGGGACACAGAGGGATGTTCATTGATTGTCAGCCAACAAAGCCAAGGGAAGGCACAGCTCCATCAAATGCAAAAGTCTTTCTTCTCCCTGGCTCTGCCCTGGCCCTGATCCCCGCAGCCTGTCCTGTTTCCTTCATCCCTCCTTTGCCAGGCACTTTCTGGGACAAGGGAGCTCTGCTCTGGCTGTGGAGGGAGGTCCAAGTGCAGCCACTGGAGTGGGAACCACAACTCATCAGGTTTGTGTCCTGTGAGGGACCAGGAACTGGTGAGACTCAGAGGCACAGAAGGGTTTCTCTTCATGGCCAACATAAAAAATGTGAACATGATAAAATTTAATAAATTTAATAAACATGAAAACCCTTCCCTGAGCTCCTTGTGACAGCAACATCTGACATGTCCACTATCGACAAGGGATTGCCATATGGGAAGGATTTTAGACAAAGGCATAAAGATATAAAAGATAAAAACACAACTAAGATGCTGACTAAGAAGGTATTTAAAGTTTTGAAAAATTGGGCAACTCCCTGATGCTCCAAGCATGAAGCCAGTCAAGGGAGACACATTGGAATAACCAGAGAACAGCTGCAGGAGGAAATCTGGGAGCAAGGGGAAGGGCATAGATCCAGCTGCTCTAAATGAAGAGATGTCCTTAGGCATGGCCATTTAACCAGGAGAGCTGGAAACACCTAAAGGAAGAGGGCCGTGAAATACTAGACTGAATGTTGGTGGCAAAGGTAGAGGGGAAGATCAGTATTTTTTCTCCTGTCATCAGTAGAATACATGAAATCCAGGAAACTCCTGTTCCTGGTGGGAAATCTTTGCCATTTCTCATAAGTATTCAAGTAATCCAGATAAGAAATATTTTCTGGTATATTATGAAATGTACAAGTATTAAAACCTGTGCCCCTTTCCAGGCAGACATCAGCTGTGTGCTCGTGAACAGGCAATGCAACTTGTGCCCTGAGGTGCCCAGCTGGGATTGGATCTCTCCGAGAGCACCTGAGGAAGAGCAGAGCACCTTGCAAGATGCAGGTCCCTGACAGCCCCACAGGGCTCCTGTCCCATCAACATCTGCTCTGCTGCCAATCACAGCTGGGATAGCACCGCCCCTGCTGTGTGATTGACAGCTCTGCCAGGGCTGGGGGCGGGGCTCTGTCCCACCACAAACCAAGGCCTGACCCGGCCCTGGCCCCACACGGGCATTCCGAGCATCCCGAGGTGTCTCGGGACATCGATCTCATCCAGCCTCTGACAGCGACCACGGTGACACTACGGAACCTCATGGAGCCATGGGTCACTGTGACATTAGAGATCCAAGGAAACTATGATGGGACTGTGGAACTTCATGGAATCAAGGAGACCCCTATGCAGCTCAGGGGCCCTATGGAAGCAAGGGTCAATGGTCAAACTGTGGGGCCCATAGAAACAAGGAGCCATTGTGACACAGCAGGGCCGCATGGTGCCAAGGGACCACTGTGACTCTGTTGGGGCTCATGAAACCAAGAAGTCATTGTGACATTGCCAGACTTCATGGAATCAAGGAGACCATTGTGATGGTGTGGGGACCCGTGATATCAGCGGAACATGGAACAGGTCTGCCTGCTTTGGCCTCCTGGGGCCTGTCTGACAGGTCCCACTGAATTTGACATGTCAAGGGCCACTTCCCATCTGACTGTGAAGCACTAGGGCTCTGTGCTTTCCTTCCTATGGAAAAGAACTATCTTTCTTGTCTAGGCTCCCATGGCTGAAATTAGGATTCCACCTCTAAAATTCCCTATATCCAAGGCTTTCTCCCAGACAAAATCTGCCAATACAGTCAAGTCTGGCTAGCCTTGGCCTCTGGTGACTGCCTCTCATCTGCCCCTGGGGCTCGGCTGTTTTCTTCCTGTGGAGACCACTGAGGCACCATGGGGCGTTGTGGAGCCAAAGGGCATTGTTACACTGTAGGAACTTGTGGAACCAAGGGGATCATTGTGACACTGTGGGGTCTTGAGGAACCATGGAGACCATTGTGACACTGCAGGGTCTTGAGGAACAATGGAGACCATTGTGACGCTTTTGGGTCTTGTGAAATGCGGGGGCATTGTGACACTGCAGAGTACCATGGATCCAAGTGACCATTGTGACACTGTACAGCCTGACAGAACCAAGGACATCATTGTGGTTCTGTTGGACCCCATGGTCCCAAGGGGCCAGTGTGAAGCAGCAGGGCTTTGTGGAACCAAGAGGCCATTGTTGCATTTCAGGGCCTCATGGAGCCAAAGGGCCGTTGTGATCCTGTGGGGCACCATGGATCCATTGAGACCATTGTGGCACTGCAAGGACCCATGGAATCATTGTGACACTGTGGGACCCCAAGGAGCCAAAGAGCCATTGTGATCCTGCAGGGCCTCATGGAGGGAAGGGGTCATTGTGACACTGTGGGAAGCTGTGGAACCATTGTTGCACTACTGGGCCCCAACAGAACCAAGGGGCCATGGTGACACATCAGGGCTTCATGGAACACAAAGACCTTTATGACACTGTGGGGCCTTTTGGAACGATGGAGACCATTAAGATCCTTAAGGACTTGTGTAACCAAGGGGCCATTATGATGCCACAGGACGTCATGGAAGCAAGAGAACCACTGTGATGTTGCAAGACTTCATGGAAGCATAGAGCCATTGTGACACTTCAGGGCCCCATGGAACCAAGAGAACACAAAATAAGCCTGGCTGCCTTGGCTTCCCAGGAGTCACCTGACAGGTCTGGCTGACCTTGGAATGTGGAAGGCTGCTCCCATCTGACCCTGAAACACTGAGGCTCTGGGCTTTCCTTTGTATGGAAAAGAACTGTCCATCTTTTCCAGGTATCCATGGCCAAAATTAGGATTCCACCTCCAAATTTCTGTGTATCCAAGGATTGCTGCCAGAGAAAAGCTGCCAGGGCAGACAGGTCTGGCTGGTCTTTAATTCCTGAGTGCCAGCACTGACCTGTTTTACAAACACTGGAAAGGTCTCTATGCTTTTATTTTTGTGGAAAAAATCCTCCTTCTCCAGGCACAAATGTCTGAAATTAGGATTCCACATTTATAATTTTGAATATCCAAGGGTTGCTCCCAGACAAACCTGCCAGGACAGGCAGGTCAGGCTTGCCTTGGCCTCTGGTGGCTGCCGTTCACAAGCTGCTGAAACATGGGGGTTCTGTGGTTTCCTTCTTATCAAGACCAATGGTGAAGACTTGGTGGCCTTGTGAAATGAAAGGGCCATTGTGACATCGCAGAGTACCATGGATCCAAGGGACCATTGTGACACTGTGGAACCTCGTGGAACCAAGGACATCACTGTGGCTCTGTTGGGCTCCATGGTCCCAAGGGGCCGGTGCAAAGCAGCAGTGTGGGAGTTAGCTGGGCTGTAACTCAGAGTCAGCCAGATTTTGTCCTGGAAGAACCAGGCGTGAGGTTCAAGCCGTGGGAGTAATTTGTTTAACTTAGGATGAGCTTGGAAGTTCTCCCATAAGCCTTTAGTGTTGTTATGCTAAATTGTCCAAGTTCTGCTTCCCTACTGGTTACTTTTCCCCCCTATATGGGTATTGTTCTAGAGTGTTCTCCCCCAAGTGTATATATTGTTACTTTGTCTCAGGTCTTTGGATCCTGCCCCTCATACTGGGCTTGGCTTCACCCCGTTTTTAAAGTTCTTTTTTGGGCAACTCCATTGAACCCGCTCCTTTTCATTTGCGCCTACTTCACTCTTAAGTCAGGGAACCAGAGAGGTGTCTCAGCCACCCTCACTGGTCCCTGAGCAGGGCCCTGACATTCAGTTGTGTCAGCTGGGGTTAGCTGAGAGATAGGCCAGGGCTCCCCGGGATTGTGGATTGTGCCTGGCCCGGTGGATTTCCCATCACTTTGAGGGACCTGAGCCAGCATTGGTGGGGACGATGATGGTTTCCTCCTGTGGAGGATTGCAGGTGGGCTTGGGAAAATGCAGGACATTTATCGCCTATTTTGCCACCGTGTTTTTCAAATACGGATCCACATCCCATAATTGATTTGGGGTGTTCCAGTGGCCGTTCCCCCCAAAGTGGAGAAGGAGAAAAATGGGTGGTCAGTTGTCCAAAGTAGAAAGGAGCTTGTATGGACACTTTAAGTTAATTCTCACTGATCATGACAAAATATTTTCAAAGAACAAATTAAAATCAATCATGAGGTGGATCATTCAAAATTTTCCAGACACTTATGCTCACGATATCCATACTACTGAATTTTGTGACTCTGTGGGATTTAAATTGAACAACCTTTAGATCGAGAGGGACCCCATCACACCCCGCATGCTCCCCTTCTTCTACACCATCCTTGAGACCCTTCACCAGCAAGCTGTGTGTCAAAAACTTGATCCATCAGTCACTCCTAATGCGGGACCTCCCCTGAAACCTGCCTTTCTTGGACTTTCCATGATGGTCCAAGATGGCAATGGCCACGCTGTCTTGGAGCATTGTGCCCTGGAGACCCAAGATGGAAGAAGCCCGAATGTGGCTCGGGAGCCTGGCCATCCTCCCTCCATCTTGGCTCCTCCACTTCCTGCTACCACAACCTTCTCTTCCACTCTGAACAAACCTCCAGACTCCACCCCTGTGCCTGCAGGTCACACCTCCACTGTCATTCATTCCACCTCCACCCTGGGCCACAGCTCCACAAAATGCCAAAATGGCAGCACCCTTCACTCACCCTCTGGCAACAATATAAACCCCATGGTCAAGGATACTAAGCCAAACTATCACACTATTTCTAATCCAAGTGTTTCTGCTCCAAGTTATTCTTCCTCCCCAGAAGACAGTTTGGATTCCCCAGAGCCACCTCTCCCCTCAACCCTAGAAGATCCCTGGGAAAGGATCTGGAAGGAAGCAGTTAAGGAAGGAGACTGGCAAATAGTCTTGAAACTCCTCATTGCCCCAGGACATTATGAAAGAAGGGATCAGAATCCCAGGTGTCAGCCATTGGTTTACAGGGAAATCAAGGAGCTGTGTGGGGCAGCTAAAGACTAGAGGCAGGACTCACCTTGTTTTAATGGCCTAATGAAGGCCATGTTTACAGCACATGTAACCCCCTATGATTTAATATATATATGACCATGTTTTTGTCACCTACAGAATACACCCTGTGGGAAAGGGGGGATGGAAGTGTTTACTAAATCAATTAATAGCAGACTATGCTAATAATGAGGCAAGGACGCAATTGACAATCAGCCATTTAGCTGGAGAAGGACAACACAGCCGGCCAGATGATCAAGCAGCAGGTATCCCCAGAGAAGTATTGGACGATATAAAAGAGATGGCTTTGAAAGCTTTAATCCAGGTACCGGATGGTAGCACCCCCAGTTTGGACTACGTAAACATAAGACAAGAACCCAGAGAGCCCTGCATGAAATTGATTGATTGCCTTAAACAGGCAGTAGAGAAACAAGTCTGGGATGAAAAGACTCAAAATGAATTACTAAAATCACTGGGGGTAGCCAATGCCAACCTGGAATGTAAGAAAGGGCTGCGTGCCCTTCCACTAGAGATGGAACCCACACTCCTGCAGATGGTTGAGGCTGTAATTGCCTCAGGACAGCAGAACACGTAGCGGCCGTACAAGCCCAGGCCATTGGGCAAGGAGTTGCAGAGGCCCTAGTGGCCATGCCATTCCCTTTTAAGGGGCCCCAGCAACAATTACAGGGCCCAAAAATATGTTTCTGGTGTGGTCAACAAGGACATTTTAGGAAATATTGTCTCTGGGGTAGGGGAGTATCCTGTCCCTAACAGAAATCAACATCAACCTAAGCAGAATTTGGCTTTTTGCAATGGCCCAGTGCAGGTTGGGATGATGATCCACCCTCACAGCTGGCCCAGGGCAGGCCTGGAGTGGCCTTGGTGGCACCTTGGTGGCACCTTGGGCTTGGCACAGACTTGAGGATGGTCTACGTTTTCAACAGAGAAACTCAAGAGTTTTAGATTGCTTCAAAGAATTAAAAAGACAAAATCCCTGTTTGGCTGTGTGCAGTCAGATCTCCAAGCAAAGCAGATCCCAAGTGAGTGAGGAGAGACAGGATGGGGATGGGGAATGTGGAGCAAGGTTGTTGACACTGGGTCAGAGCTCAAGGCACAGCTTCTCTGAGCAGGCCAGACCTCCTTAGGAGAGTCCCTGGATCAATATCAGTCACAGAATGCTTTAATCACCTCTTGTGTAATAAGAAAAATAGTAAAAGACATCCTTTAAAATAGGAATATATATTTAATAGAAAATCTTTGAAATATTTCTGCAGCAGGAAAACTTCATGATGAACAGCACTAGACCACAGAGAAATCAAGGCAGAGCCATGGTTTGTCGGGACTTGCTTGATGCTAATGAAGCCCATGGTGCATTTGGAGCTGAGCCCTGGAACCTCAGGGCATGAGAGGAGGTTGTACTAACCTGTCCAGGAGTCAAAGTCAGAAGAAAACCCCAAAGTGTGTTGAGGCATGCATGGGTCCCACTGAGGTCCCTCTCCAACACAGGCTCCTCATGGACTCCTTGGATGAGAAAATTGAAAGCCAGGATGGCACAAAAACTTCTCAAAGACTCAGTGTGAAAAGGAAAATCCAAAGTACTTTAAAAACCTTGAGTACCTCAAAGTATTAATGAGCCCCACTGAGTGTCAGTACAAAACTCTCAAGGGACTTGTTAAAGCAGATAATTGGGGCCATGATTGCACAAACCTCTCACAGAGTCTGTATCAAAAGGGAAACACCAAGTACCTTCAAATAACTGAAGTACCTTGAAGCATTAATGAGCCCCAATGAGTGTTGTTACTGACAAAGCCTCTCCAGGGACTAATTACAGCAGATGATTGGAGGCCATGATTGCACAAACCTCTCAGAAACTCCAAGGCAAAAGCCAAACTCAAAGTCCTTAGAAAAACCTGCAGTCCCTGGGAGCATTCAGGAGCCCCCAGGGCCATTGCTGAGCAAGGCTCCCCAGGGACTCCTTCCAGCAGATCCTTGAGGCCACTGGGATGTGGGCTAGGGGGGGATGCTGAGGCCAGGACAAGGGGCTGACAGTGCCCAGCCTGGCTGGGGCTGTGCCAGGAGGCCCCAGGGCCTCAGGACAAGGTGTCTCCTCCCAGCCCTTGCTGGCACAGACCCTGCTGTGCCCCAGGCCACCAAGACTTGGCTTCTCTTTGTCCCCACCTGTCATCACTGCCTCCAGTTCTCTGCTCTGCCTGGGACCTGGGGACACTTTCTCAGTTGTGTCCCTCAGTGGGACCCATTAAAAGTCCAAGAAACTTTGGAGTTGGATTCTGACTTGGAGTTCTGGAGAGGTTTCTTCAGCTGCCTCTCAGGGACTGATGTTCAGGGCCTGAGCACAAAGCCCCAGAGGGTCATTAAAGTCCTGGTGCTGTGTCTGTGCTGCTGAGCTGGGCTGGGCTCCTGGCACAGAGGCAGCTCCTGGTAAGCAAGAAGAGCTTCAAAAGCACATTTCTCTTGATGAGCAGCTCTTCTGCCAGCCCAGCAGGGCTGGGGCACTGTCTGCATCCACCTTGGGCACAGCACAGAGGCACCAAGGTGTTAAACTCAGCCTGGGCTGGGAATACACAGCAGAGCTCACTCAGGGCTCACTAGAGCAGAAATCATCCCAGGTTTGAAACAGTCATTTTCTGGCTGTGGGAAAAGAAGCTGCAGTTCCTGCAGGGATCTCCTGGAGCTGGCACATCCCACAGCTTTTAGGAGCTTTCAGGAGGACTCTCAGAGCTGCTCCAGGGCAGGGATGTGGTCCCAGGGCAGGGCTGGCTTTCCCTGCTGCCCCAGCCGAGGCACAGCCCCAGGCAGCTCCTATTGCCAGGCTCTGCTGCAGGGCTGAGTAGCGGCGGGTGCAGCCAGGGGTGCCCAGGGCTGTCCTGCAGAGCAGGCTCCTGCAGCCCAGGGCGCTGTGCTGGGGCAGGGACTCTGCTGCCTGCCAGGGACAGCTCTCAGCCAGCCCCGGGAGCTGCTCCCAGCACTGGGGGACAAGATCTGGGGGGAAGGAGCCACCCTGAGCAGGGCAGCTGCTGCTGCTGAGAGGGGCTGGGTGGGGCAGGGCTGCTGCCAGCTCTAGAGCAGCCTGGGCACAGCTCGAGAGGACACTGCCCAAAGAAGGTAAGCCTGGCATTGCTGGAAAGATAGGAGCTTTCCTGAGAGTGTTTTCAGCTTTCTGCTTGGAGAAGGATGGGAAAGTTTGGGTAATGACAAAAAAAATTTTTGCATATTATACTTTTTTATATATTTATAGCTCTGTAAATTACTATTATATAGCTATAAAGGTATAATCCATAGTTTATGAAACTCTTTACTAGCTGTGTTAAACTACTATTATATGCTTCTATAATTACAATACTTAATTAACTCCAGTATGTTTTGTATCCTTTCTCTTAAATTTTAGAAGAATAAGATCACTGTCTAAATACATTGCTGAAATACTGTTCAGTTTTATTATAAGGAGGAGGGCTTACAGGAAGAACATTTTATTTTTTCCCCAGAATATTTGCAGTCACAACAAAAAGGGAAGGCAAAGAAGCCCTTGGACCTACTCCAATGGGTTGACCCTGGGGTATGCAACTGGGACAACTCAATCTGCTATTGGATGTTCCTATTAAACATCCAAATTAAACAACCTTAATAAATTGTTGAAATCAGGGGCCGGGTGGGCCCCATCCCCACTGGGACACCTGGAAGCTTCTAAAAAATGTCTGGTTTTTACTTTACTGTTTAAACACTGTTGCAAAAGGTTTTTTCTATTTTGATTATAGGCAGCAGGGCGATGAGAGAAGTAGAACAGGAATTGTAATCCCAGAATCACAGAACATTCTGAGGTAAAAGGGAGACAGAGGATCATCAAAGTAATGTTTGAACACTTACAGAGGTCGAGAATTGTAACTTTGGCTGGTCAGTCTCTCTGCTGGGAGCCTCCCAAAGGGCCCTCAGCCCTGGACAGCAGCAGCATCACCTCTGCAGGGCCCAGCAGGGCTCTCCTGAGCTGCCCTTGCCCACCTGCACACACAGCCTGCCCCAGCCAGGGCCCGGCACACAGGCAGGTTTCTGTAGGGCCGGGGCCAGGGCACACAGGGTGGGATGGGCTCTGTGAGTGCTGGCAGGGACAAGGCTCCTCTCAGGAGGGAATGTCCAGGCCCAGGGAGATGCTCAGGCAAGGAGAGGGGGCTGAAGAGAGCAGTGCTGGGGCAGGAGGGCACTGTTGGTGTGTGGGAGGTGCCGGGCACAGCTGGGCACGGGAACACTGTCCTGAGTGCCCGCCTGTCTCAGCCCTGCCCTCTCAGACACAGCACCACAACATCTTGTATTGTTTCTGCCCTGCCCTGATATTGTCACTGTTATCTGCTGCTCTCAGGGAGGCTCTGGCATTTGCAGCAGCTGAGTCAGGCACTGCCCTTGGCATTCCTGCCAGGCAGGGGTGTCCATGGGAATGGGGTGTCCAAACTTCCATGGGACCTGTGGGGCTGTGGGCAAAGCAGTCCATGGGAAAGGGGAATGAGCTGAGCCCTCTCCCTGAGTTCCCGTCATGGGCACAGCCAGGGATCTCCTTGCTGCGCTCTTCTAAATTCTGAGCTGCTCTCCGGGGTGTCCCCACGCACAGCCCTGGCTGCTCCTGGCACACTCAGCCAGCACAGCTGGCTGTTGGGGCAAACAAGGAGATTTGGTTTGGTCTGGCAGGATGTGTAAAACAGTATCCTGTAATATCTCCTTGTTCTCACACAGAATACTTGGCTGCAGGGACATATTCCCATTGCTCCTGCTCAGGTTTCAGGATTCAGTGCTGTCTTTCCCCAGAGCTCTTCCTTCACGTGCCTTGGGAGAGTCTTTTGGACTCTGGGCCCACACTCTGGCTCCATTATGAGGACTGCTGCATCCAAACCCTTTATCTCCACAAACGGTGGTGATTGGAGGCGGATCTCCTTTATTCACAATTGTTCTTAAAATTGCAACATCAATTATTGTGCTACCCTGTCATGGAGTTGAATAATCCAATCTTGTTCAGTGTTGTTTAACAAAATTATTGTAGTTTCTCTTTGATATTCTGCATCAATTCCTCCTGCCATGACATGAACCCTTTGCAAGGCCAAGCTCCAAGCGAGCAGTTACCAAACCAAAGTGTCCTGGAGGAATCTGAATTCTTGTCTCAGTATTGACAGCTCTCATTTGCTTCTGATTTATCCTAATTAATTCCAATGCATGAAGGTCCAGCCCTGCAGCCTCTGGGCTGGCCCTGCCAGGGGCCATCACACCCACAACAGTTTCCCAGGCAGTCCAAGTCTCACTGCCCATGGTTGTAGGTGCAAATTGGGTGCAGCTGTGCACAGCCAGGAGTTTCCATTTCCCCAGTGGGCCACTGTTAAGGGCATGGAGCACATCTGGGAGATGGGTTCTCCATGGGGACAGGTTCCCATCTCCTCATGTTTTCAACTGTTCTTTTAACAACCCCTTCACCTGTTCAACAAATCCTGCAGTTTGAAGATAGTCTGGTTCATGAAAAACCCTGCAGTCTTAATCATGGTATTTTTCACAGTAACACAAAGCACTCTGCATCACACTATAGCAAACCCTGTAAAAATAGACAATTTCATCCCCTCCTCCTTTTTTACTTGTATACAATCTCACAAAGTTTACCTCTAACATTAGGGTCCTGGCCAATCCTGTTCTGTAGAGTGTTTAATGTTACATCCCTGAGCAGCCAAAGCTGCCAAATTAGTATTGTCAGCACTATTTCACATTATTACTATTTTATACGTAGATATAGATATTGATATAGAAATATAGATATAGCTAGATAGGTATAGACATACATATAAAATAGATATATATCAATATATATATATATTATGGTCTTATTATACTATAAATATGTACATAGTTAATTATCATATTAATATTTCACTTGCACAAATGCATTGGAGCTCAAGATTAAAACCTTCTTCTGTTGCTCCATGTGGGAGCATTCCAACAATAACTGTTCCTTCTGAAGGTGCTGTTTCCAATGTACTGTTAACAAATTCATCTTTGTCTGCCCAAACCCACAAGTTCTTTTCCTTTTCCGTATGCAATTTTTGGATACATTTTAAGACATCCAGGGGTTCATCCTCTTTTAACCAACTGCCCCACTGCTCACACGGTGCTGCGACCTCAGCCCACTCCAGAGCCAGCCAACTCCAGGGAAGGGCTTCCCATCTGGGAATTTCTGATGGCACTGACTCCTCACATTTACATTTAACAAGAGACATTTTGCTGTGATCTGGCCCGACTGTGCCAGTTTTGTTTTACCAGTGGGCAGGATCAGCACCAAAGACACAGACTCCAACTGAAGGAATCAGTGTCATTTACTGCAGCTCAAAGCAGCAAAGGATCACAAAAGGAGCAGCTCAGCAATGCACCCAACCATCACCACCAAAGATTGCCTACAGTGATTAAGGAAGATCCAGCACCATTTACCCTCAGACTTCACCATCCCCCAGATCCACACAGCAGCTGGGGGAAGCTGTCCCAGCCAAGGGCTGCAGAGCCACTCCTGGACACTGGGAATTCCTGCAGGTGCCTCCAGCCACAGGTGAGGCTCCAACCTCGCTGTGAGAGGGCCCAGCTCTGACAGTGCTGAATGAACAAACTGACAGCACTTCTAGTGCGGGAACATCTGGTTTCATCCTCCTCTTGGGTTCCTCCCAAAGCCTGGCCAGGGCTCAAGGAGGAACCAAGGGAGGTGACTTTGATCCTTCAGCCCCAAACAAGGCCAGATGTCAGATTTCATGGCCTTGTCTGGCTTGCAAATACAAAAATATCAATACATGTGTCCCTAATGAGTGCTTACATCTATCACAGTGCTAATGACCATGCATATTTCATTAATGAGCAGATACAAAGATAGCCTTTGCTTGGAAGGTTCATCCAGAGGCCACCTTTGGCTCAGGGCCTGCTGTTCAGGCCTCACTCAGGGCTGTTGTCCAGGCCTTGGCACCTCAGGGACGTGATTTAGTGCTGGGTTTGGCACTGCTGGGTGAACAGCTGGACTGGATGAGCTCAGAGGTCTTTTCCAACAGAAAGGATTCTGTGATTCCATGATTCTATCTGCTGAATTCAGTTAGGTCCAGGTTAGCAGCACTCATTTGCTCAGAAAATCCCCTCTTTCCCAGCTCCTGTGGCCTGAGGCTTCAGCTCCTTCAGCTCCTGGTGCTTAGCTGCTCATGCTGAACAAGATGACTTGGAGAGAAGAACACAGTCCATCCAATTCCTTCTGGGACACAGAGAGGGGAGGGTGTGGAAACAGGAGCATTGTTTGGTGAGGCCTCCTCTCTGCCGTTCACACCTTTCAGCGCTCTGAACCAGCCAAGAACTTTCTCCAAGAGTGCAATGGAGCAGCTGTTCCTGCTCTCATGTCTTGACTCTCTCCAGTCTCTGACCTTGCCTGGTTTTGTCCCTCTTGCTGTGCCCTCTGTTCCCCCAGGGCTCAGTGGCTGCTGCCCAGGACTGTGGGACTGGCACAGATCCAGTGGTCGAGACCCTCCTTGCTGTGGCCTTGGAGCTGCCTGGGCACAGCAGCCTTTTCCATCTGGAAGCTCCCCATGGACAGGGAGTCCCCAGCTCCCTTCCTTGCACAATCACCAGGAGCCCAGGGCTGTCATCTCAAGTCCCTGCTGGCCCTGGGGGCTCCCAGGTGCCTCAGGCTGCTGTGACACCGCTGCACACAGGAGGGAAGAGTGGCAGGGGCTGTGCTGAAATGTCACTATAGGACACAAGACGACATGACGCAGAGACATTGTTGCTCTCAAGGCAGGAAAAAGGAGAAGTTTATTTTTTTACTCCAACATTTATAGATTTCCAAAGATGACAGTGGATTGGAGGGTGAAAGTGCCACCTCTCCAAGGACAAAAAAACAGTCCATCATGTTTCTCCTCCTCCATAAAAGAATGCAAAACAATAAGGTGTTTACAGAAAGTGTGTGAGAAAGTTTGGTACAAGAATGCAAACATCAGGACACTTAGAAAATCTTAAAAAGTCAAGGCGACATTGAAAGTCAGCTCCATGTGCTGCTGCTGCTGCTGCTGCTGTGGGGTCATTTGTCCAGCCCTGGCCCAGAGTCAGGGATCAGATCCAGGCCCTGCTGCTGCTCCCTCGGGATCAGCCCCAGTTTGGGTGTTGCTGTCAGGGCCAGCAGGAGCGGTGGCTGGAGCAGCAGGTGCTGACAGTGCCCCAAGCCCCGGGGCTGGAGGGGTCCCTGGGCTGGGCTGGGAGGGAGCTGCCCCTTGTTCTCCCTCTGCCCCAAGCAAAGCTGGGCCGGACACAAGTGGGGCAGCACAGCCACCAGGGAGCCTGCGAGTCTCTTCCAGCTCTGGCTGCTCAGAGTTTGGGCCTTGGAGCCTCAGGTGGCCAAAGGCAGCTGCTCCTGGTCCCTCTGTGTGCCCCTGTGTTCAGCAGTGCTGCTCCATCAGTCTGTGCCCAGCAACGGGGAAAAGCCTCAGCCCTGCAGGGCCAGGAGCTGCCGGGCTCTGCCTGAGCAGCTCAGCCAGCAGGAAGGGAGCTGCTCCACATGGGAACCAGGAGCAAAGGGCTGCAGCACCTCGTGCTGGGGCAGAGCCCAGATTCTGAGAGGGAATAACAGAGTTATTCATGTGCATTGGTGCGTCAGCACTGCAGGTGCTGTGCCTGCAAACACAGAATTCAAGATGTGCAAAAGATTTCTGCAGCTCTTGACTGGATCAGGATGTCAGCAGTGCTGGAATCCAGCTTAGTCCAAAGCGAACACTTCACACCTCTGCTTATACTTGTTAGCTTTTTTATTTCAGGGTATCCAGAGAAAAGTAAACAGAGGAGGAGCCTACATTTTCATTGTTTATCAGAAATATTTATCTTTTTGCTGTACATTCCTTTTTTAAGATGATTTCTCTGTTAAAAAAAAAAAAAAAAAAGGAAAAAAAGAAAAAATATGAAAAATAAAACCAAAAAACAAATGTGTAGTGCAAATCTTCAGTAACTTTGGATTAAGAGGTAACTGTTCAGTCCTGCCTTGCCCAGGGTCTCCCCGGGCATCCCACCAGACTCCTGTCTCTCCTGATCCCTTGCATCCCTTGCTGCTGACCAGCAAATATGCCTGGGAGCATGTGGGCAGCAAAAGGAGGCCCAGAGGAACAAGTGACAGCCCACAGCAGGAGGAGACATAGGTGAGGAAACACAACCAGCCTGGCTCTGCAATATGACAAACCACTACAAAATGAACACCATGAAAATCATCATCATCATCATCATCATCATCATCATCATCATCATCATCATCATCATCATCATCTCCCTGTCCAAAGCCACAGCCACATCACTCTTCAAATATTTTATATTGTTCTGATCTCAAAAACCAAGCTGCAGCATTTGCAATTAAATAAAAAAGGGACAAAGGAAAGATTAATAAATTTAAGGAAAGATTAACACAGAGCAGCTTCTAGATGAAGACTGAATGGGATTGCTCAGTCTAGAAATCAAATGGGAAATAGATGTGAGAGTTTGGCAACAGCATGAACTGCCTGGGAAATGGGGACAAGGAAAAAATTGTCTTGATTTGTCACCAAACAGGAACTTGAGGGCCTGAGAATGTTATTAGACAGAAACTAAATATATGTGTAGAGGGCAACATAGGAAAAGGGTCTCTGACAAGCCAGTGGAGAAGCAGCATGTGGGACAGAGGTGTGCTAGAAATCTACTGCATTGGAGAGTCTGATGGAAACCCCTCGCCTCACGTACAGCACTGCTCAGGAATAAAAGAAAACTTCACCCAGGCACAGCCACATGGCACTGGAGGATCAGGGATCCTCCTTCCTTCACTCAGCAACTCCCAGCAAAACAGGAGTCCAAAATCTTAGCCTGTTAGATGGGATCCACTTTCTCAAGCCCCGGAACACCAAGGAGTTCTCAGTTTGCTTTGGGGTAGAACTGGAACAGAGAGGCACCTCTGGAGGGAATGGAGGGGATGGGACAGCAGGGAGCCATGGTGCAGAGCTGTCCTGTGCCTGGGCAGGCCCAGCACTCACCTGTGCTGCAGTGCAGGGACCCGCAATGGTCGCCAGTCGTCAGCGGGTGAAATTCCACTGTCACCTCCCTGGTGTCACCAGCGCCCAGAGCTCCTACGGCCGGAGCCACGGAGAAAGGACTGCAACACAAAGAGAGGCATCAGGGCTGGCCACACCTGGCCATGAGATTCCTTCTGCACTGCAGCTCGTCTCAGCTCCCTTGGGGTGAAAAAGGCATATTAGATGATTGGCTCTTCGCAAATATTAAAATGAATACTGAATGTGTTATGTTGGAAAGTTATTTTGTAGTACTCTATGAATCCTTTTTAAGTAGAGTGTTAAATATTGTTTTTGGCTATAACATAATATCAAAATAGAAACTATGTGATGTAAGATACTTTTTCTAACTAGCTCAAGAAATGGATAAGATAATCAAGAAATTCTTTGCATAGAGATAACAGCAACAAGACACCCAAAATCCCAAGAGAATAATTATTGCCTCCTTATTGGGGAGAACCAGACTTTGTGGGGACCAAGATGACTGATTTACAAGATGAGGGGGGAAGATGACAATAAACAGAAAAATCTCTGGTTTGAAAGGAATGTTTGCATCATGTATGAGATATATGAAGATGGAACAGGCTATTGCTTTTAAGAGTTAATCCTTTGTTAGCAAAACTGTTCTGTGGCAGAGCAGAGCACCTGGATATCCATAATTCCTTGCTTTTATATTGTCCCTTTATTGTCCTAACTTTGATTGTCCAAATCCTTATTGCTCTAATTTTTATTACTATTTTTATAACTATTTTATTACTGTTAAACTTTTAAAACTTTAACACAAGTGATTGGTGTTTTTCACACTTGGGCAAGCAGGGAGCAAACCAACCACAGTCAGCAGAAGACAGGGCAGGGTCAGAAACAGCCACTGAGCCACTGCTGAGGAGATCCAGCCCTCACAAGATCCTGTGGGTAAAATGGCCTCAGCTCCCCCATACTCTGCATCCAGCTCTCTGCAATGAGACTCAAGGGTCCCACTGCCAGCAGTCCCATCAGAGAATGGTTTGTGAAGAGCACAGAGAGGCTTCAGACCTATCTGCATGCACAACTTGACACTGACTGCCTCAGGAATTTCTCTTTTCCTTAAGCTTTTCCTGCTTATAAACCTCATCTCAAGAGATGCAAATGTTAGAGGACTACCTGTCCTGGGATATTACAGCCTAGTAACCAGACAGGGAGAAGGAACTTTTCCTTGAAGACCAAGGAATAATAACTGTTGAATTTGCAGTGTGGTTCTTTGGTGTGTTTTACCTTGAAAACATCCTGATTTAGCCTAAAAAGGGCACATTTTAGCAGTACTTCAATGAAAGCTACTCTAAGAAAGGGAGCAGTCAAAACTCTGAAAGAGTACAAATGCAGATTAGAGCAATACAGTGACATGGAAACCCAAAAGGAGGTGCCATTTCCAGTCTGAAGGATCCAATCCCAGCTCAATGAAGCACCATGAACAGGAGCACATCAAGGAAGCAGAACAGGAGGTTTCTGTATATTTACCAGCAATGCAGTCTGGGACTGTGGGTTGTCATCCAGGCTGGTAACTGTTTGCTTTGCCCAGCAGAGAAACTCTGTGCAATGTGTTGGAAATAGTTATGCAGATGTGTTGGTGCACTTTGGATTTAACGGGAGCAATCAGTACTGGTCACCAGGTGAACAGCTCTTGCCTGACAAACACAAGACTCATCCGTGCTTTGATGCTCAGGGAGAGCTCAGGGGAAATGTGCTTCTGCCCAGCAGCTGCTGGCCTTTGTGCTTTTGTACAGCCCCACTGAGGAAACAAAAGTTCCTGGCCTTGGTGCTTTGCTGCTGCTCAATCGGTCACTTTCAAATGTCTTCTGGGGACTTTGGTGATGAATGCATCATACACAAAAATAAAGAGAACATCTGCCAAGCTGAACTTTGTTCGCGTCAGCCGTGAAGAACTTGCTTCAGGTTCAGCTCAGGAAGGACCTATTGCTGCAATGATGGGCCTGACCAGTTCCCATTACCAGTGGTGAGAACATCACTGCTGGCTGAGGGAGAAGCCTTAGGACAGCAGTGCTTATGTGCTGGATGTGAGGCTTTGGAGAGAGGGGCGGAAAGACAAGGCCCCAGCAGCCCCAGAGCTCCTGCATGTGCTCCAGGGGTGATGCCAGGGCTGCTGCAGCTCTCTGCTGGGGCTCGGGGGGATCAGTGCCTGCTCTGGGCAAGGCACAGGATTTTGTTCTTATTCTTCTGCCAAAAATTTCACTGGAACAGAGAAGCTGCCAGTTAAGGGAATCCCTGGCCACACTTCAGCACTACATTCCAATCCATTCCATCCCATTCCATTCTATGCCAATCCCTTCCCACTGCTGCCCCATGTTACATGCTCCTGCCCTCAGATGGCAGGATGGCAATAACACTCCTGGGGGAGACTTCAGGGCTTGCCTGAGAAAGAAGGGATCTTCTTCTTTTCAAATTATCAGGAGAAGAGGATCCAGCCAAGTTCAGGACTCAGTTTTCAGGACTGAAAAACCAAGTGCAAATCAGCCCCTGCATCTCCTGCATCCCACCCTGGGCTGTACCCACCAGACTCCTCTGTTCCTGCTGTAGCAGTCATCTCTCACACAGACCTGGCTCCCCAAGACCCAAGGACACAAGCTCTACAGCTGAACTTAACTCCTCTGAATTTCAGCCAACATCACTAAGCTGTTCCCTGAGCCCACAGATAGAAGAGCTGTGAAGGAGACATCCCTGACATTGGAATAACCAAATGAAAATACCAGTGCCAATAGATGGGGCTGGCAAGCTAAATTTTTGGCATTTTATCTGTGAATTGTGAGCTGTTCCTTAAGATAGTTCTTATCCTCTTAGATCTGCCCTTTCAATGAATCACTACTGCACCCTGACAGGCACTACCACACTACTGACAGGCTAAAAAGATAAGGTATGGAGAGGGTTTTGATAGGTTGTTTTCTTCTGCTTTTTAACTAGGGCCCTTTGTAGGTTTGTTTCCTTGCATGGCATCTAAAGGCAGGTCCAGATCTCCCAATGGCACCTGGCAATCCCCAGACACTGCTCTTGCTTTGAGCAGTGTGTCTGCTCAGATGATTGCCAGAGGTCCCCTCCAAAAGTTATTCTATACTTTTATCTTCTAAATCAGCCCAATTGCTTTCTAAATATTCACTAAATGTCTCATATTTCCTACACGCTGCTGTGTAAGTACCCATGGGCATGTGGTATATTGATAGGCATTAGAGGAGCTTGACCTTCATGGAAGTTCCCAAGGAAGAATTCATGATCTTTTGGCAACACTGAACATAAACCAAAATGGAAAAAAACAGCGGAAACACAGGAACTTCAGAGTATTCAAAAAGAAATCTCAATGAAAAGGGGGCACAACCTTATTCAGAGATTTAAATCATCTGTTTGAAATTTTAAACTGGCTTTCAAAGGTTCATCATGGAACAGAAGAGGTGACTGATGCCCTCCGCTGACAAGGGAAATCAGATCAGCTCCAGGAACAGGAACTGCACTGGCTGCCTCCAGCACAGCTCATGTTGGACATCTGATGCAGGGATCCCTGGAAAGCCACGTGCCTGTGGCCTCCCAGAGAATGGCTCTGTTTGGCTGACAGTGCTGAGAAAGCATTTCAGAAGCTGCTTGTGCTCAGGAGGGTGCAAGCCAGCTGCCAACATGTTCCAGCAGCCTCCAGGAAAGCTGGGACAGAGAAAGCTCAAAGGCTGCATCCTGCTAAGAACACTGAAGGCAAGAGCAGCTGCCATCCATCCTGCTCCCTTCCAGCCAGGGCTGCAGGGCAGCAGCTCTGATGCTCTGCTTCCTTTTGCTGCTCTTTCCCAACTCTGCTATCACCCAGAGGTGATATCCTTTGCACAAGAACAGATGGGCTGCCTCACCTCTGGGTGCTCAGCTGGAAATGAGCTTCCAGGTTCCCCGGGTTGCAGAGCAGCACAGTCTTCTGGGTGCTGCTCTTGACTGGACACCTGGAGAAGTCCAGCTGCTCAGGGAAGTCCAGGACAGCTCGGGCAGCAATGGCCCGAATTGGCACAACTATCCTTTCCCTTGTAGCCATGCAGGTGAGCTTGTGGGAATAATCCTGCAGGAAAAGAAACTGCCTCAGCACAGGGCATTTAGTGCCATCCCCATGGCAGGATGAAAAAATTGACTCCCTTCAAGAGCATCAATTTAACTATTCCACCCCAAAATGAACACTAAGCTCTACTAATATGTCACATTTTAAAGGCACTAGTGCACTTTGCAAAACCTGTCTCTGTGGCATTAAGCTCTCGTGTCACTTGGGTCATACAAAGAACTGCCCTAGGCCACCATAATTTTTACTCTACATTTTAATGATGTTAAAGAATTCCTAAGTTCCTTCTAAGGAACATGGAACTAGGGAACACAGGACATTCCTCTTTAGGTCTCTATATTCCCACTGTTTGAGAATAGGACAAAGTGTTCAACTGACTCTAAGCAGCAAAAGGAAGATGAGACAACAGCTGGACCCAAAGAGATCCTGCACCTCTGGCCTGGTGCAGAAACATCAGGTGCCTCAGAACTCCCCTCTAACTTTGCCTCTCCAACCAAGTCAGGAGAAGAACAGTGCTAAGAGGCAGCAGGATGCTGTTGGAAAGAGCCTCTCTTTGTTTCCCTGCAAGACTTCCTCCCTTCCATGCCACGGCCTAAACTGTTCTGGATGAACAAGCCTCCAGATGCCAGCACTGAGATCAGACTTGCCAGGGCCTCAGCACTGCTGTTCAAACCTCCAGGCAAAAGCACCTTTGGCACGCAATGGGTGCCAGCTGACAGAGCAAGCACAGGCACAGGCATGAAGACAGAGGCACAGCAGTGTCACTGCCACGGGCTCTGGGCTCACAGCTCTGCCTGCAGCTTGCACCTGCCCTACACCAGCTCCTGCAGGCAGCTGTCCAAGTCCCTGCAGCTCAGCAACCTCCTGCTGACCAAGGGCACCCAGAGCCCAGGGTGCCTGTGCCAGGCCGGGCTCATGGGCACAGCACATCCTCTGCCCTGGCCCTGCAGCTGCACCATGCTCACTTGTGCTCTGGCACAGCACAGCTGCAAGGCTGCAGAGCAGAGGCTGGGAAAAAGCACCGTCCTTGCTCCAGCCCAGGGGGAGGCAGGGAAGCTCTTGCCAGCCGGGAAGGAGGAAAGCTCTCTGACCTCTTTGTTCCTCCAGTGTTTTCCATCATCATGAACCCCCTTCCACTGTACCTAGAGATGGCCCAACATCTATCAACAGCCCTCTGTCATTTTCACTGTTCCCTGTGCATCTTCCCTTGGCAATGCTCAGGGATGTGCAGGGAGGGGAAGCAGAGCCTGTCAGGCCTGGCTGCAGTGCCTGGCAGCCCGTGCCAAGCTGGGACTGGCTGCAGGCTGCCTGCCCACGGCCTGGAGCCAAGCTCCCAGCGTGGAATGGGCTGCACCCAGAGTGCAGGGAAAACAATGGCTTTGCAGAGAATTCTGTGCTTGGGCTCCTCCAGGCTCACCTTGTTCTCCTCGGGGCTGAAGCGGATGCACACAGGGGCAGAGGTGCCTGCTGGCACCGTGTGGTACACACCCCTGGGCCACGCCAGCTGGAAATAAGGGCAGCTCTCCATGCACACCTTCACCAGCCGAGGAATCTGCAGCAAAGACATCAAATGATGATTTTGCCACTTGTGCACACAGGACGACAGGAGACCTGTCCCTACCCTGCTGACATCCCTCCTTGACCCCTTTTCCAAAGCATTTGCAGCTCTGCAGGTACAGGCACATCATTCACAAGGGTCAACTGGAATCTCTTCTCTCTGGCTCCAGCATTTTGGCCAGGGCCATTGGGGCAGTGCCTGGTGGCAAGGAAGGGCCAAACAGCTCAGCACCAGCAGGATGGAGACAGGACACCTGACTGACCGCATCAAGTCATCTGCACCATCAGTGCATGGCCAAAATCAGGGCACAATTCCCAGCACAGAAAGATTTCCACCATCTTGCAGAGCCAGGTGCTGAGACATTTTCTTCTGCACATGCTGCAGCAGATAACTTGCTTTGCTGGACACCCAGGAGCTGAGAGAGAACAGCTGCTTTGGGAGCTCTTCTGGCTGGGACCAGCTGTGGCTCTCAAGGCTTTGGGCAGAGTTTGAGCTCTCCCCCCAACAAGCCCAGGTGCCCAAGGGCAGGTTGGTCACAGCAGGACAGGGCAGTGCCCAGCCTGACAGAAGGAATTCCTGTGGCAAAGGGCAGGCACAGAAGCACGTGCTGAGGGCTTCAGCTGCACATTGCTTTCACTTGGCTCCCGTGGCACAGCCAGGCAAGGCACTGGGCTGTCCCTGAAACATCACACAGTGTTCTCTACTGCACCAGGACAGCCCTCACCAACAGCAGCATGGCACAAAGAGCTGGGCAGGGGCTCTGCAGCTTCCCAGCGCTGCTGGACAACAGGGGCAGGGACACCAGGGGCACCAGGGCACTTGCCAGCCTGAGCACAGCCCCACTGGCTACTCACAGGGCTAGGCTGCAGTCTTTCCCTCAGCAAAAGACGAGGTGTTGGTGTCTTTTTCGGGAATCCAGAAGCCATTCTGAAGGGAGGATATCACACAGGAGCGACAAGGCCTCAACAAAACTGGAAGGAGCAACAATGGAACTCTGAAAATCCAGAACCCAATTCATGGCAGACTCAAGGCATATAATGCTGCTAAACATTTTATATCATTTGAAAGTAGCTAAGTGCTTGCTTGGCATAAGTAGCTAGTATTGTTAGGCCTCTAATTAGACTTGATTTGAAATAGATGGCCACCTTGTGCAATTCAAAGATGGATCATACTGAAACCTGGAGCTAAAAAGCTGAACATTAATAATGCTTAGAACAGACAAAGCTGTAGCTTAGATATTACTTAAAACCATCTTGAGTGGACCTGCTCTTCTTTAGGCTGAACAACCCCTGCTCTCTCAGCTGCTCCTCACTGGACTTGGGAGAGGCTGGAATGTTATGGTTAATGGCTTAAATATTGCTATAAAGGACTTTCTGCCCATTGTGACAAAACTCTATAAAGAAGCTGAGAGCACCCAAGCCCACCCTTCCCTGAAAATGCCTCCTGACTGGAACTTGGGACTGTGAGTTCAGCCCCACAAGGGAACTTGAAACAAGATAAAGGTGACACTATTGTCCCATTAGCTCAGGTCTCCAGAGAAGTGAACAAGGCCAAGGGAGAAAAAAAGATCCACACCAAAGCCAAAGCCAGCAGCTGTCCTGAAAATCAGCTCTGTCTGCCTTCAGGCTGGGCAAGTCATAGCCACAGACTGCTCTGCTGAGGCCAGGTTTGCACACAAGCCTCCCATCAACAGAGGGGCAGGAGGGAATTTTGGGTCTGTGGCACAACCTCTGGTAAGGGGCAGTGGACACCCATCCTCCCTCACACAAACTGGCTCAGCTCTAAAACCCCCCACCCCCAGAAGGCCACATCCAGGGGACATTCCCATCAGGGGCAGCTCAGGGGGTGTCATAGCCCATCAAAGACCCCCAAAGTGCCCCCAGAGCCATTCCTGAGCTCTTGCACCAGATGACTGCAGGGCATGCAAAGTAACACAACAGATCTGAAAATCCACAACCCAATTCATGGCAGACTCAAAGGATACGATGGTACTAAAGATTTTCTATTATTTGAAAGTAGCAAAAGACAGAGCCAAACTTGCCCCTCCTCAGGGAGGTACCTGGGCAGTCCCACCTTGCCCAAATCTGCATTCATCCATTGGAGTCTTACATTTTGCGAGACCTCACCACAGAGAAGACCAGAAGAGGATTGAATGGGATGGGATGGGATCCATGGAATGGTGATCTATTCTACTAAATCTGTCACTCTCTTTCTTCCCCCCTTCCCAGCCCCCCTCCCTCCCCCCCCCCCCCTTTTCTATTTCTTTCTCCTTTACTTCCACATAATTACTGTTACATAAAATCCATACTATCGACTTTGGCATATGGCCTCGTTTTGCACCTTAATTCAGGGGCATCTCCTTAATCATTTTAATAACCAGATCATAACAACCCACTGAAATTTGAACAGAACTCATTCACCTTCAAACAGTTTAAGTAAAAACTATAGGAAAAAATGTATAGACTAGTAGATTTAGGAAATGCTCCATTTCTTCACTAAGAAAAAAGCACCATCAGTAGACCATCTATTGTTCATCCTCTCAGCTGTACATGCCACTGAACTGAAGACTGGCATTATCCCATCCTCTATTTCCCTTTGGCATTCTCTTTCAGGGCGCAGGTGGGACAAAACCAGAAAGTACAACTTGTGTCAATCTTGACCTTCAAAGGAAATTCAGGACTCCCTCGCAAAGACCAATGCTTTGCGAGTTCAGGGGTCCCTGGCAGAAACCAATGTTCTGTGAGTTCAGGAGTCCCTCGCAAAGACCAATGCTTTGCGAGTTCAGGAGTCGCTCACAGAGACCAATTCTCCGCCAATTGACAGCACTGGCTGACAGAAACCAATGCTGTGCCAACAATTGCCATGGCAATGGCCGAGTACAGCCGCCTGAAGGCGCCGAGGCTGCGAACGAGCAGCCAGGGCCGAGCTCTGGCGCTGAGGCCGCGGCGCCGGCACAGACGCTGAGGGCCCGGGCGCGGTTACCAGGCAACCACAGCACCGAGCGCGGGGCCGGGCCGGGCCGGGCCGCATGCATTGCCAAAGGACATTGGCACTGTCCCTACTGACTGGACTCGTGTGCTTGCTGCAGAGCCTTTCTGTAGCTAGGAAAGTTTAAAATGTGCTGACAAAGGCACCTGTGGCAGGTCTGTACACTGCTCTTTGTACAGCACCAGGATTCCATCCTGGCTGCAGCCCCAGGAGGGGCTGAGGCAGCTGCAAAGGGGCTCAGCCTGGAGAAAAGGAGGCTCAGGGGGCCCTTCTGCCTCTGCACAACTCCCTGACAGGAGGGGACAGCCGGGGTTCAGGCTGTGCTCCCAGGAACAGGCACAGCAGCAGAGGGAACGGCCTCAGGCTGGGCCAGGGCAGGCTCAGCGTGGACACCTGGAGGAATTTCCCCAGGGAAAGGCTGCTCAGGCCTTGGCAGGGGCTGCCCAGGGAGCTTTGCAGTGCCCATCCCTGCAGCTGTCCCAGGAAGGCCTGCAGGTGGCACTCAGGGCTCTGGGCTGGGGACAAGGTGAGCATCGGGCACAGCTGGGACTCCATGGTCTCACAGAGCTTTCCCAGCCTTCATGATTCCATGAGTCTATGATTCCATGAAGGCATGATTCAAAACAGAGTTGAACTCAAATCTATCATACACAAATATTACAAAGGTCAAAGTTCACATGACAGAAATTTAAGATGATTCTTTAAGATTGAAAGAATCATATGTCAATGTTGCATACAGGTAAAGCCCTATAAAAGAAGAGCCTTGTTATCCTTGTAAAATGATGGCTCAGGCCTGCTACTTTGGCTAAGTACAGCTAACAGCTAGCCTGACAAGTTCCTGTGAGAAAGGAATTTGCACCTGGGAGAAGAAAGACTTCTACCCACATCTTCTATGCAGGAGACAAGAATGGAAACATTGTTAGAGAGGAAAGGTTTTGACTGACACCTGCATGAGCAACTACTAACCAATGAACTGAGTGGCAGTAAGCTACTAAGCAATTAAAATTAAACAGAAAGCCTTTAGAAAACCATAGAAATATGAGCTGTGAAGAATAAAGATGGGCTGTTGCGCATGAAGAAATAGGTGTCTTGCCTGATGCCAATGGAAAAACTTCCAGAGCAGGCCTCACTTGGCAGAACAAAGGCAAATGACTCAGTGAAATCCTGGAGGCACCAGGAGATTCCTTACAGATTCTTGAGCTACGTGCTCTCATCAGAGTGTTTGAAAAGTGGCCAAATGATCCCCTTAACATTGTTTCTGATTCTCTTTATGTAGTGGTGTTGTCCAGCGCATGAAGCGAGCACTGCTGGAAGAATTCCAGAGAAATCCAGGAGCAGGGGTTGTGGCAACTCTTTTTGCAACTGTGGCAGTGTCTCAATTCTCACAAACAGGATTATTTCATTACCCATATTTGGAATTACTCTGGATTGGAGGGAGGCCTGGCCTTAGGTAAGGAGAAGGCTGACCAATTGGTGGCACCACTCTGGGCCTCTGCTTCTCACAGCATCAATAAATTTGGCCAAGCCAGAAGGGCTGACGAGCTTTTCATCAAAGTGTGAAAGTTTTACCCAAACAATTTGGAATATGGCTGCAGGATGCTGAGGGAATTGTCACAAGCTGTCCACAGGGCCAGGCTATGATTGCTGGATTGGGTCCTGGAGCCAACCCCAGTGGTTCAGGGCCCCTGCAGCTGTGGCAAACTGATGTGACCATCTGCGCCTCTTTGGGTTGCTTTAAACGCATTCATGTGACCACAGACACCTTTTCTGCCATGGCTTGGGCCACTCCTGTGACAAGTGAAGGCTCTGGCTTTGGCATTCCACACTGGCCAGGCTGCTTTGCTGTTATGGGCTTGCCTCAGGAAATCAGAACACACAACGGGGCAGGATACACAGCCTGGCAAACCCAGGATTTCTCAGCTCCTTGGGGAGTGAAGCATATCACAGGCATTCCAGGGAATTCCACACGTCAGCTGTCATCAAAAGGACACATCAGGTCCTGAAAGGACTGCTTGATAAACAAAACATGGGGCAGGATGGGCTGAGCCCACAGGACAGAGTGCTGAAAGCTGTCCATGCTATGAATCCTCTATGGTTAGTAGGCAATCACAGTGAACCACCAGCATTAACACATTACTCAGGTTTGCAGCAAGATTCTGAATTGGTACAGCATCGGCCAGAAATTTATTTTAAAAGTCCTAGGACAGGGTTATGGGAAGGACCTGCAGATTTACTGATGTGGGGAAGGGGTTATGTTTGTGGCATTACAGACAAAGAACCCTGATGGATACCAGCAAAGTGGGTTCATCTCTGGCTAGAAAAGGACACTCTGATCCCTAATACCACTAATGAACCTACAACCAGCAACACCTGAAAACATCCATTGCCCTCAGAGCTGGAAATGCTTTTGTTATCCTTGGGTGAGATTAGAATGAGTGGGTGTGGAGCACACAGGTGGTGTGAGTTTGAGGGAGGAAGCTTTGCAAGGTGTGGGGTGTGCAGCTGTTGGCACAGCCAAGAATTCAATACCTGGGTGGTGTTATCTCAAGTGACAGGAAGAACAGGAAATTCCCCTGAAGCTGCTCAAGAAGCACTGAGCTTGTTTGAAAATCAAGAGCAATTGGGGCAGGCTATTCAGTGGTATCGTAGTGAACTCCAGAAGCTTGAGCAGAAAGAGAGAGAATAAAATCAAGGCTATTGAGTGTGGTAAGGAAATATTTATCCCTAGGACCTGGGGAGTTAGACCTGATCAGAGGGAACAAAGAAAGAGAAGCTGGAAAGAAAGGAACCAGGAAAGAAGGAACAGAGGAAGGGCTCAAAGAGCAAGAGGCACAGTTAGTTCAGATTTTGTCCCTGATCTCAGAGGGGAAGGGTTCTTTACCAATGAGCAAGATGAAGAACAGCTTTAAATTAGAGAGGTGGGGTTTTGGGAGATTTTTTTCTACTGGCTGTAGTATGTGGTAACATCTGTAGTGCAGAGGAAATTAACCCACCAGGATGGCACTGACAGAATATGTGGCTTACTTGGGCCAAGGCTGCTGGGGTGGATTCCTCTCGTTTATCCTTGGCCATGCCCGCAGATCCCTTCCGCACAGGTCTAATTGGTATCCCAGTGAGTGATTTTACTGGTTTTGCAAGGTGGGTAGGAGCTAGAGGAAAGCCATACGTGGAAGCAAATAGATCAAGCATGGAGAATCATTGGTGTAACATCAGCAGAGGTGGTACAAAATTGGACAGATGCAAAAGGCTGGGAATTAAGCCAAAGGGTGAAGGCTTCCAAGCAGGTATGATAACACACACAATCCCTGAATGAAACCGGACTAGAACCCCAAGAACCAGACCTGTTAGGATCAGCTCCTGGAAATTACTGCTTGTTTTTTAACTACTTTCTGGAAGCAAAAATAACCAATTTGAGCAATGTTCTAGTCCCACATTCCAAGAATAATAGTGTCATCCTTAATCCCAATTCTACATTATATCAGAACAAGGCCAAATATTGCCACATTGGACTTATCCTGGCAGTGCTGGTGCAAATGAGACTGTAAGAAAGCTTCCACTTGGTGTCTTTTTAATCTGTGGGGACAGAGCCTGGCCTGCAATTCCAAGTAATCCCTTTGGTGGAACTTGTTACCTAGGAAAACTAAGCATGTTTGCCCCTAGCATGTGACAAATGCTGAATCAGACTATCTGGAGAGCAGGACGCAGCAGAAGAACTAAAAGAGCAATCACAGGCTTAGGATCTAATTGTCATGATCGTGTAGAGCTTTGGGGTGCTCCAGCACGAATCTCAGTATCATTCCTTGCTCCAGGTGTTGTGGCTGCTCAGGCTTTGACTACACTGAATAAGTTGGGATGCTGGGCAGCTAAACAACTGAACACAGCTTCAGCTGTTCTAAATCAAATGCTCACTGGTGTAGATAGTATTAGCCATGGCACACTGCAAAATAGAGCTGCTGTAGATTTGTTGTTGTTAGCACATGGGCACGGGTATGAGGAGTTGGAAGGAATGTGTTGTATGAACCTCTCTGAGCATTCTGCATCCATTCACAGGAAACTCAAACAACTACAGGACAACATGAAGAGATTGACTGTGAATGACTGAGGGTTGGATGAATGTTTTAAGGGGTTGGCAATAACTGGATGGTTGAAAGATATTGTAAAGGGAATTATGTTAGTATTAGTAGTCATTACTTTATTGCTTTGTGTTATTCCATGCATAATTAAGTTGGTGACCCCCTTAGTAGGGAACACAGTAAAGAGGGTCTGGCTGGTGCAAGAAGGGGGAATTGTAGCAATGTATTTGAACAACTCAGGCCTCAGTGTGCACCAGCCATACCCTCTGCAACTGTTCTTATCAGAATTGTCTCAGGGCTCTGTGGAATTCATCAAGGTGACTGAGATATAAACTGTGCTAAAATAAGCACAAAGAAGCTGAGAAACGGCACACCAGGATGGCAGGAACTGGATAACAGGGGACTGTGAAACACCTGCACGGTGACCAATCACAGAGACTGAGAAATGGAGGCAGAGAACGAGGGAACGAGACAAAGGCAGGAAGCAAGAAGTGTGATCTTAGCAGTTTGTAGAATCCAGAAAAGTGTGTGTAATGTAAACAATAAACAGCTTCTGCTTGGTCACACCGGTCAGTTGTTCAGGAGTCCTGGTTTACCTGCAAGAGGGGGTGACTGGAAACATACTGGGAGAGGCTGGAACCATCCTAGGGGTGAATGGTAACACCTGGGACCATGCTGGGATCATAGTGGGATCATACTGGGAGTGACTGGGAGCCACAGGGCCCATGCTGGGAGTGACCTGGGCACCCCTGGGGGAACTGGGGCAACTGGCCCAGCTGGAGGGCTCAGGGTTGTTCCCCCCCAGGGCTGCCCCAGGTCCTGCTGCCACTTTGGACCTCACAGAGCCAGGGGAGAGGGGACAGGGACAGAGGAGAGCTGAGGGACAAGGACAGGAGGCAGGGACAGGGACAGGAGAGGGACAGGGGACAGGGAGAGGGACAGGGCAGAGCCAGGGAACACGGCCTGGCCGAGGGACACTGAGCTCCAGCACCTGGGGCTGTTGCCCTTGGGCTCCCAGCACAGGCCCAGGGGCAGAATCCCCTCCAGAAACTGTTGTTTGCTTTCAGCTTTGCTCTGCAACATTCCCCAGGAGCCCCTGCAGCGGCTGCAGCCCGGCCGGGTGCCCGGGGCCACCAAAGCCGCTCTGGCAGTGCCCTCCTGCCCCGGGCAAGGCACACAACAGCCAAGGAAAGGCTCCTGCTGGGCTCAGGGCAGGCACAGGGCACTCTCCTGGCGCTGCCACGGGCACAGCAGAGCCGGCCTGGGCACAGCATTGGCATCCATGTCCCATGCAATCCCAGCAGGGATGAGGGCTCATTGTGTTACAAATGAGAAGCTTGACTAGGCCAATATTCAAGCAGCAATCAATTTATTAATTCATATGGTAAAGTATGAGCAATACAGGCTGGGTACAGGGGGGGAAGTTTTCCCTCCAGCTGCACACCGATAGTTGAGGCTTACAGGCATTGATAGGGGTACTCATAAGCTTTCTCAGCAGTTTCCGTTCCAAATTTTTACGTCACAATTCTATACACTATTATGATTTAGTTTTTCTCAGGATGTATCCCAGAAAGGAGTATCCCCAGATGGTGGGGTCCGGCTTCCGAAAGAAGAAAGAAGTCTCCCAGCTGGTGAGGTCCAGATTCCAGATGGGTCCACCTTCTAATTCCAAATCTCATAACAGTGATGTCCAGCTTCTCTTGGTCGAAATCATCAATCCTTGAGTAGATGTTCATCTTCCTTTCTTAAGCTGCTTTTCACTGTTTTTTTAATGTATCGAGATAAGCACGTTTCCTTTTTATATATTCTAAAGCTATGGTTTCAAAGATCCTTACTACGAGCAATATTCTAAAATTATACTTCAAAAGGTTATTATTGCAAAACTCTTTAAGGCTTAGCTACAAGCAGAAAGTTCCTGTCAAAGAGAAACATCCTTAAAGCTTTAATTCAAATGATCCTAAATCAACTGAAGACTTACAAAGGGTAATTGTGAACAAAGGATAGGTTCAAAGGCCTTCTTCCATGCTTTACCTCCTCAGTTATTTATTAGAATTTGTCTTCATAACTGTCCCATGGTCAGTTTCCACACAATCACAAATACACACGTTGCCTCTAGGAACCTGACACAAAACACAGCTTTGTATTTCCCAATTGCACTGCTGGCATTGCATTGGTCATCCATTCAAATAATTTCCCCATGGAATTCCCAGGGCAATGGGTTAGGGGGAGATCCATCCATGGAATTCTCACCTGGCTGGGATGAGAGAGATCCGGCCATGGAAATTCCATGGCAATTTCTGCATTCCCAAGGCCCTCATTCCTGAATCCCACATTCCCACAGGAACTCCCCTCCTCTTCCCACACCCACCTTTGTGCTCCAGAGCCTCCCGACCATGTCTGATGGATTTTGGGAGCTCTTCCACACAGCTGTGTCCCAGATAATGCTTCATCTGCTCCACCATGATCCCTTTGCATTCCCAGCACCTCCAGGTGATCCAGGTGGCACCGTCGGACACTGCAAAGCTCCTGGGTCCCAGCTGGAAGGAGATGAAATCCCACCCCTCGTAGCCATAGAGATCCCATCCCAGCCCCTCAGAGTCCTCCATTCCCACAGATCCCAGCCCAGCCCCCAGCTCCCCCCAGTCTCCCCTGCTCTGGTTGTACCGGCCCCGTCTCCAGGGTACTGTCGGCCATGGGCCCGTTCCTGTCCTTGAGCCGGGGCTGGCTATCCCAATATCCCAGCCCTGGCTATCCCAATATCCCAACCCTGGCTATCCCAATATCCCAGCCCTGGCTATCCCAATATCCCAGCCCTGCCTATCCCAATATCCCAGCTCTGGCTATCCCAATATCCCAGCCCTGCCTATCCCAATATCCCAACCCTGGCTATCCCAATATCCCAGCCCTGGCTATCCCAATATCCCAGCCCTGCCTATCCCAATATCCCAACCCTGGCTATCCCAATATCCCAGCCCTGGCCATCCCAACATCCCAGCTCTGGCTATCCCAATGTCCCAGCCCTGGCTATCCCAATATCCCAGTTCTGGCTATCCCAATGTCCCAGCCCTGGCTATCCCAATATCCCAGCTCAGTTCCCCCCACCATCCCCGCTCTCTGCGGCTCCATCCGGCCCCGCTCGCTGCCCCAGCGCTCGCAGGGGTCCCGTCCACGTCCCCCACAATCAAGGACTGGGGGACCCCGGGCCGTGTTGTATTGTGTTTTATTCTCCTTGTTCTCAGTTTGCAATGGTTCCCTGATGTAGCCCCGCTTCTTTCCTGAAAATGCTTTGCCCCAAGTGCCTTCCCTCCTCCCCCATGTCAATCCTCCCTGTGGCTGCAGAGCCATTCCCCAGTCTCCTCTCTGGGCCCCTGTCAATCCCTCGGCCTCCCTTCCCCTCTTTCCAGAATCTTCCCACAGGGGCGTGGAGTGATTGGGCAGAGGTCAGGGCCCTCCCTTAAGGTGCTTCCTCATTTGTGATCCTTCATGTCCATCTGCCCGGTTTGCAAACCCCCCGTTTCCCCCATTGGTTGTTGGATGTATCTTTGCCTTGTTTGCGCCCCCCTTTCCAAGCTGGTGCAGGGGCTGAGTGTGTGCTGTGTGCAGCAGGTTGCCCTGAGGGTCAGAGCTGCCCTGAGCCCTGAAATAAATCTTGGCTTTACCCTGCCCAGAGTGGGCCCTTTCTTTCTGCAGCAGCGTCTGCCAGCTGCTCCTGTGGTTTAGGGCTGGCAGCCCCGGCGGCTCTCCTGTAGCCCGGGCACAGGGGAGTGTCCCCCGCAGTCGACCGTGTCGGGCTGGTCGGGCAGGGCCCGAATGGGCACTGAGAGGACGCGGCGACAGGGCCGGGCTGCGACAGCGCCACTGCCAGGTACTGCAGGGAGTGCAGAACTGGGGGGACAGCGAGATCGGGGGAGCTGGGCGGCTGAATGTGAGAGACTGGGGATCCAGGGGGGTCAAGAGGCCAAGGAAAGGGGGACTTGAAGGGCTGGCCGAGCTGGGAAGGAGGTTCAGGGGCTCAGAGTCAAGGAAAGGGGGTGCAGGGACTGGGAGAGCTGGGATGGGGTGTGCAGGGAATCCTGTGCCCAGGAAAGGGGGTACCGGGATGTCCTGGGAGTGAAAAAAGGAGGGTCTGGGGGCTGGAAAATGCAGGAATGGGGGCCCAGGGATCCCAGGTCAGGGAAAAGGGTGGGGCTGGGTGCTGGGAGAGGCGGGGGCCGGGGAAAGTTGAGTTGGTGCCAGATAAGGGGGTGCAGGGGGGTCTCAGTTCTGGGCAATGAGGTAAAAGGGGGTCTCGGGTCTCAGGAATGGGTTGCAGGAGGGGCTCAGGGTCACGGAAATGGGGGGCAGGGACATGGAGAGGCAGAAGGGAGTTCCAGGGGGCCTGGAGCCCAGGAAAGGGGAGTCCAGGGTTTCCCAAAAAAGGTGGGACATGGCATAGGGACACCCAGGATGTTCAGGAAGGGGGAGTTCAGGGCGTGTCTGGTTTTGCAGAAGGGTGGGGCTGGGGGCAGGAAAGGCTGGAATGGGGGTCCAAGGTGTTCCAGGTCGTCCCAGGGTCAGGCACATAGGAAGTCTGGAGGTGCCCAGGGAGGTGGAGCTCAGCCCAAATATTCTGGGGAGTGCCTGGGTTGGGATTTTTTGGGGGGATGTTTGGAGAATGAAGAACTCCAAGGCAGGGAAGAAAAAGCCCCTTGGGGGGACATCGGGGGGTGGCGGTGGCGGCTGGCGGCAGAGTCAGCCTGGAGGAGCAGAGCCCTGTGTCCCCCAGGAGCCCAAAGTGGGGAGCCCAGAGAGGGGGGAGCGCCGCCATGGGCGGGAGCCTGCAGAGGCTGGAGAGGGGCAGGGGGGACTCCTTGGAGCCCCTGCAGCCCAGAGCAGAGAATGAGGGGAGAAGGGAGCCCAAAAGGGAGCCCAAAAAGCCCCGGCACCCCTGAATGGGCAGACCGAAGAGGGGGCAGCTTTTAGGATTGCTGGGACTGCCAGCAGGCTGGGGAGGGCGGGCACCGAGGAGAAGGGGGACCTCCAATGCAAGCATGACCCCAGCAGCTGGGACAGGGGGAACTCCCAAAGAGCAGAGAGGAGGGAGCAGGGCCAGGGAATTCCTGGGAGGCTTTTTCAAGGCTGAATCTTGGTGTTTGGGAGGTTTTTCTGGAGCCCAGATGCCCGGTAACTTGTAGAGAGGGACTTGGGTGGAAAGACTTTCAAAGTCAATGTGCTCATCCCTTGTTTTCCCCAAACCAGGATTTCCCATTGCCACTTCTTGTGAGGCAGTGAGAGAGAGGAATATGTCCCTGGACACTGAGGCAGGGGACGAGGAAGTCAGTGCCCCTTTCCCCCTCTCTCCTGCTCCATCTCCCAGCCCAGCACCACCCCAGCTGCAGGACAGCCTGGGGGCATCTCCTTGCCCTTGCCTGTGGCCCGGAGGCAAATGCCATCCTGTCCTTGTCCTTCCTCCCCCAGAGCAGGAGCTGAGGATGGAGAGCAGGGAGGACAAATCCCCGCGGCAGAACCTCATGGCAGAGGCCGTTTTGAGCGGCTCCATGGCGCAGGAACCCAACGGGGAGGAAAAGCCCCGGAGATGCTGCACGAGGAGGGGCTGCAAACGCAGATGGCGGGGATCTGAGGGGGAAAGAGCCAGCCTGGGCCGGGAAGGCGGCCGGAGATGGAGCCAGAGCTCGGAGCTGGTGGTCCATGAGGAGGTTCCTGATGGGGAGAAGCCCCACAAGTGTGAGGAGTGTGGGAAGAGCTTCAGGTGGAGCTCCCACCTGATCGTGCACCGGAGGAGCCACACTGAGGAGAGGCCCTACGAGTGTGATCAGTGCAGGAAGAGGTTTCAGACCAGCTCCCATCTCCTCGTGCACCAGCGCACGCACACAGAGGAGAGGCCCTTCCGCTGCCCTGACTGCGGGCAGGGCTTCAGGCGCAACTCCACCCTCATCAGGCACCGGCTCATCCACACTGGGGAGAGGCCCCACGAGTGTGAGGAATGTGGGAAAAGCTTCAGGCAGAGCTCCCACCTGATCAGCCACCGGAGGACCCACCCTGGGGAACGGCCCTACAAGTGTGGGGAGTGTGGGAAAAGCTTCAGCCAGCATTCCAGCCTGATTGTCCACCAAAAGATCCACTCTGGGGAGAGGCCCTATGAGTGTTCCAAGTGTGGGAAGGGATTTCGGATCCGCTTCCATCTTTTCCGGCACTATCAGAGTCACACAGAGGAGAGGCCCTTCTGCTGCCCCGACTGCGGGAAGGGATTCAGGCACAACTCCCACCTTGTCAGGCACCGGCGCATCCACACTGGGGAGAGGCCTTACGAGTGTCCCCAGTGTGGGAAGAGCTTCTCCTGCAGCTCCCACTTGACCCGACACCAACGGAGGCACCGGTGAGGGAAGCCCTGTGAGTGCCCCGAGTGCGGGAAGAGCTTCGTGCGCTGCTCCAGCTCCATCCCCCACTGCAGGACCCACGCTGGGCACAGCCCTGGTGACCCACATTCCCTGTGATCCGTGTTGGGAACACACCTGCCTGATTGTCCTTTTGGTTTGGCTTTAATTTTTTTCTGTTCTTCCTCTCTTTGCCCTCCAAAAGCCAAGAGGGATCTGTCACCTCAAAACCACTCAAATCCCATTGAAACAACTGAATTTTAACCCCTAAAGGCTCAATCCCTCCTCAAATTGCTTGTTCCCTCCTCAAAAAACTCAATCCCAGGCTAAACTCACTCAATTCCACAACCACCAGGGTGAGATGGGGTTGGAAAGGGATTGGGAGCAGTGGGATCTCAATTGGGAGTGGTGGGATGGGGATTGTGTGGGGCTGGCTGGGTGGGATGTATTTGACAGCAAATAAAATTTCAGAGTTACTGATTTCTGTCCCATTCATTTTCAGTCAGTTCTGTTTGCAGAGTGCCGCCTTCTCAGCTGATTAATTTGCTATAAAAATCCCATTTTTTAAATCATCTAACCCAAACAATCCAAACACCAATATCCAAATAAAAGCACTCACCTACAATTAAATTTTAAAAAATAATTGGAATTGTTTTAGAGTACGTAAGGATGTTATTAAAGTTTAATTGTTTGGTTAAAATGTAGGAGAAATTCTAGTGGTGTTTGGTTTTGTGTTTAGTATGTTTGAAATACGAATTGTTTTACTAAGGTGTGTTAGATTGTATGTTAGTTTTTTTAGATATTTTTAGTCTAAAGTATATTAGTTACTACGATAAAGCTTTCAGAAGGTATTTCTTAGTATACAATTTGTTTATAGTTATTCTTAATATTATAGTAATAGTTATTGTTGTTTTGCTTGGATCATTGGAGTAACGTAAGAAAAAATATTTCATTTTTATTATAATTGATTTCATTGTAATTTTAGTTTATTGATTTATAATTTTGTTATCAGTTGTTGAGAGGATAGGAAGGAAGTTCAAGGGCAGGAACATTATTTCCCCAGCTCGTGCAGCCCAAGTCTGGGTGCCATTCAGCCCAGAGCTATGGGATAATATTGTAGTGCCTCCCACACACATTCTGCCTCTAAGAAAAGCTTGGCTTGGCTTCTTAGAGTGAAATAAATAGAAGCGTAATAAAATGGACAGTTAAACTCATCCCTCTTGAATGACTCTCTTGCTTTCCATTGTCAATCCTGCACCTCATGCTCCCAAGGCTTGGTATGAGCAAGTGTCTGAGATTGCTTAAAAATTCCCAGGCAAGGTTCAGTAAAAGCCAGATAGAATATTAAGCAACAGCTCAAGAAAATTCATTGGCAACATTCACATTATTACTTACTACTTGGTTAAGGAACAACATGAGGAAAAAAGCAAGGAACAAAATTCAGTCAATCAAATGAGAAACATTATGAGAATTATGTGTGTGTGTGTGTGTGTGTGTGGTGTGTGTGTGTGTGTGTGTTTAGGTGCGTTTGAGAAAGGGACAGAAAGGACAAGGATCAAAAGGAATACGGCCTAAAAGCTTAACAGCACTGGAGCTGAGCAGTGGTTAAACTGGAGCCTCCAGGAGTGGGCTCTTGGCCCAGGATCCATGGCTGCTCAGTCATGCTGCCAGTGCAGCAAGCTTGAGAGCGCGCTGGCTCTGCGAGGCCCCACTCAGAGGGAGGTTGCTGCTGGCACCTCTGGGCTCCAGGAGAGCCCCAAGGGCCTCCTTTGGGAGCGCTGTTCATGGGCCACAGGCGAGGGGCCTCAGCCATCAAGGCTTCATCGTGGCCGCAGCGTGGGTCAGCAGCCTGGCTCTGAGAGTGGGAGAAGGAGGATGTCATGCCATTGAGGCAGGAAAAGCGGTTTCCAAGGCAGTTCACAGGACACCCCAGGAGCTCGTCAGACAGCACAAGTGCCTGGCAGCGCTCGGTGTCTCTGGGAAGCTCAAGAGGAGCTGGGCCCAGGGGCTGCTCAGCAAGGCCCAGGCCTGACAAGCGTTTCTCAGGTCACTGTGTGGCCGGACAAGGCCGGGGCCATTCACCACCACAATCTGAAGCACGAGGTTTTGATGTAGGGTAAAAAGGCATGGCCCAGTGGAAGTGGGCCGTGTCCTCAGGCCTGTGGGAGAATCACAATGCAGATCCTTGTGCTACTGATTCCATCTCTCCCATTTTTCTGAGTTCTTGGTGGCAAGGTCATTTAGGTCACACAGCTCTCTGAAGCTTTCTGCACAATGAATTAAAGTGAGATTACACATCCCAGATTGGGTTCTGTTACAGTTTAACTGATTGATTTAAGAAATTTCTGGAGCAGAAAACTTGCTTCCTCAGATATTTACTGTGTGTGGCACCAAGCACAGAGGAGAGATTTAATGTCAAAGGCATGGCCCAGGCAATGCTCTTTTGACAAGTTCTGCCCTGAGCTTTCCTGAGGAAGATCTGAAAGGTTCAATGTCACTGGCACAAGCTCCTGCTGGCCAGCAGAGCAGGGCTGGCAGCTGTGCAACAAGTGCTGCCACAGGCAGCAGCTCAGCCAGGGCAGCAAATCAAGAGCTGGGAAGGAGCTGATCTGAAGGCCAAACCTCCTTAGCTCCTAAAAGAGTTGGAACAGTTCCTCATTCCAATGAGGTGTTTTGTTGGACACGGTCTATGTGAGCACTGGACACAAGTTGCTCCCACTGAGTGCTGTGATGGTTTCTGCAGGAGCTCTGGGCTCCTGTGTGTGCTAGACACAATGAGGAGAGAAGAAGCCAAGTGCACTGACACACCTTTGCCTTGAGCATGACCCGGCCTGGACCAAACACACTGCAAGCTTTCCCCTTTGGCCCATGTCTCAAAATGTCAGGTCAGCTGTTGGACGACTCAGGTTGGTTTGGTGTCAAGGAATTCCCCTCAGAAATACTGGGTTTGTCTTCCTCTGTGCCTTCCCCTCAGCAGCCTTGGGGCTGCTCCTGTGTGAAGCCATGGGTCTCAAACAGTTTGGGAGAACTTAATACAGGACACTCTGCAATGAGTCGTCTCCTCTAAAGTGTTCCAACAATCCCCTTCCAGTAACAGGAAATGAATACTAATAGATGAAAGTGGAAAAAAATTGCAACAGTTTATTAACAAGTGGAATAGCTGAAAAGCAAGCAAAAAGGCCAGTGAGTTCTAGATATCAAACTGCCAGACCTCACCGTCCCCTTGCTGGGACAAAGACCCAGAATGCTGGAGGAAAATCCCCCCAGGACACGCGTTACAAGGTGGTGCTGGGTTCTCCCTCAGGAAGAACGGGAGCTGTCACGGAGCAGCTCCAGCAGCAGATGAAAGCTCCATGCTTGTCCAGCGTCGACTTTCTCCCAGAGGCAGAGCTCTGTGGAGCAGTCACGGCAGGTGAAGCAGCTGGGCTGGAGCCCCTCGGTGTCTTTTCTCCCCGGCGTGGCTCAGCTCACGCTCTCGGGCTGGGAGCGGGGCTGCTCCACTCCTGCCGGCACCATGTCCCTGGGCTTGGGACAGTTTTCTGCCAGGAGAGCCCAGCATGCTGTTACACAGATCTCTCATAAAGGCCCAAAGCAACTCCAAACACTCTGCCTACAGCAGCGTTTCACAAAGGGCTGCAGAAATCCAGGACAGCTGCAAGTGAGTGTCAGACGGCTTTTGTCTTGTTCTTGCCAGCAGAATTCTTGATGATCTGATGCAATTGTATTCAGATGTAACACAGGAGCTGTGTTTTTTTATTGAAATATTTCATGATGAGTAACAAGCCTTGGGAGCATGAGGTACAGGACTGACGTGTGAAAGCATGAGCATATCCTCCAAAGTCACCAGTTTAATTGTCCATTTTATTACCCTTGTATTTATTCCACACTAATAAGCAAACTCAAGCTTTGCTTGGATATAAAACAGGCATGGCATACTCTATGGTCTCTTGCAGGGTCCCCAGGGCTGGCAGTGACAAAGCAGGCAGTCTGCTTCATTGGGAATCACTACAGATCTGCATCACAATGTGTTTTTAAGTAGCATGGTATTATTAAGATCTCCTTTTCTGCACGAGATACAAAAAGGAGGTTCTGAGATTATTTCCATGCAAGCAGGCAGTAAAGAACTGACCCAGCTATCCTAACGAAGCTTTGGCTTTGGCAATTGCACTCTTCCCATTCATCTTTTGACGCAGACACTCCAGGTTTTCCCCACACCCCTGCAAGGCTGGCAATCCCTGTTTCCCTTTTACTGTTCTTCCCTAGAGCCAGTACAGTGGCTGCTTTGAAACTAAAAGCCCTGAGATCTGGGCATCTTGAAGGAGCATGAAATGCTAATTAAGTGTTCCCATTGGTAATACCCAGGTCCGCACTTCCCAGAGCTCTGAAGCAGCAGCAGGAGGGCCATGCATCATTCCTGTTGGTGGATGTTCATGTTTCTGGTGTGCAAGAGCAATGGCTTTGAGGAGGAACAAAAATGCCCCTATCCACACAGTGAATGTGCAAGGGTATGTGAAGTTTCACTGCCTTTTTTAGGATAGTTTAGAAAGATCTAAGGATCTAAGAGATCCATACTGTGGCATGGAGCAGGTCCCTAATTTTGTCTCCAGAGAAATCCCCAAAGGACACATCTGCTCTGCTGGTGATGGCAACCCCATAAGCTCGTGGACTTGTTTTCCCTGCAACATGCCACCCTGCCTGGGCTTTACTAGGCCAGGACTAGACCCATAGCTATGCCAACACATGCAGCCACGTGACACAGAGTCAAACAAAGTTTTCCTTCAGAAAACTCAATTAACACATTCGCATGCAGTTTCTTCTAGACAATCAGAAGCTGGCAGCCATGAGGACTTTGCTGTCAAAAGGTTACAGTTTGCACTGGGCCCAGAAGGCAAAACAAATTGAAATGTGAAGTTTAAATCTTCAAATGACTATGAAAGGAAACTGTAGAATAATTTCTGGAAAGGCAGCATTGTCAATGATCATGCAGCCCACCAAGAGCTGTAGCGGAATCCAGAATTGCTTTTTCCAGCTATGCAGGAATTCATTACCCTGGCAAGCACTGGTCCATGGGAACAAATGATCCCATAGCCCTGGGCAGAATGGCACCCAGGCTGGAGTGGCAATAGATTTGAGGAACCCTTGTCACTTGTTATTGGCCTCACAGCCCACTCATCCCTTGGCAAGCAAGTTGCAAAAAACACTGTTGGACTGCTGTCCTGGGTAAATCTACATACAGACAACTATTCCAAAGCAGGGCATCTTTTCCCAGTGAAATACACATCCTCCTCTTACCTATGAAATTGTGCCTGAAGTCACCTGTGAGCCAGATCTGTGTGAGACTGCAAAGGAGCAAAGCTTTGGCATTTGGGCACACTTCTCTTGGTTTCTTTGCTCAGGCCTTCTGAGAGCACACAATATATCCAGGTAGAAATCTTTTGACTATACAGGACCTTTTGGTTCCATTGTCCCCCAAACATGTCAATGTGTGGCCCTGTTGTAATGCCAAGTAACAAAGAGCAGCACTAATGACAGAAAGAAAATGTGACAAAAGAGGAAGTGGAGATGTGCAGTGAGGAAAGGATGTGGTGAGACACTGGCACATCAAGCAAGCTGCACTACAATAATCTCTAGGCTGGCAGGTCCTGGTCTCACATTCTCCTTTTGGTTTATTTAATTTTTTTTTTTTAATAACGAAAATAAAATATATAGAATTAAAAATATGTCATCAAAATTGAAAGATACAATCAAAACCTTTATTCAAAACGACATCTAAATATCAGAATATATATCCATATCTAACTATGAAGCCTAACACATAAATCCTATTCTTGTACACTCTTCAGACAGGCAGCAGCTTCTTCCTGAGCTTGGAGGAATTAGAGCTCTTCTGGATGGGAGACAAAGACTTTGTGGGTAAGAGAACATTGGAAGTGTCCAGAGAAAACTGCTTGGTAAGGCTGTAGGCAGTCAGATCTGCAAAGGGGAGACACAAAATGCTACAGAGCCAGCAATACAAAAGAAAATCATCTGAAGCTCCATATTTCATGGGACAGACTTCCTGGAATCTTCTAAATAGCTGCACAGGGAAACATGCTCTTGCTGGCAGACACTTGGAGTAGGCCATAGGAAAAACCCTGCCCCACTTCCACAGAGCTACCCCAGGAACAGCCTGGCCTCTGGGCTGCCCTGGGACAGCAGGGAGCCCCAAGCCCTGTGCTCTCCAGCAATGGCTCAGCTGCACATGCACCCTCCTGCTCCTCTCCCTGCCCCACAGCTGAGCAGCCCTCCAGCTGCACGGGGTACTGGCAGCAGCACAGCTCATTGCAGGGCCACATGCAGGGCACAGCTGTTCCCTGGCAATGTGCACAGCCTGGCTGGGCTGCCACAAGACCCTTCCTCCCAGCAGAGAGCGGCCCAGCTCCCCCCTCACCTCTGTGTGAGGCTGAGCCATGTTCACCTTGTCCTCAGTCTGGAGTTGCTTCAGGCCCCCCATGTCATGACTAAGAAGGGAAGTGGAGAGAGCAGGGGCAGATGCAAACCCTTCCTTAGGCATCCACAGCTCCTCTGGGCAACTTGTTCCCAGTGCCTCAACAGCCTCACTGTAGAGAATTTCTTCTTAGAAAATTGCAAAGAGGATAAAAATGCTTCTGTAAATCCATCAGCAACAAAAGGAGGGCTAAGGAGAATCTCTGTCTTTTCCTGGATGTGGGTGGAAACACAGAACAAACGATGAGGAAAAGACTGAAGACCTTAGTGCACTCTTCCCTGGGTACAAACTGTCAGGATGGCCAGGCCCAGGGAGGGGTGGAATTCAATGGAATTAAATCCAGCTGGTGCCTGGTCACAGGTGGTGTTCCCCAGGGCTCAGCACTGGGACCGGTTGTGTTTCTCATCTTTGCCAACGATGGGAAAGAGAGGATCAAGGGCACCTCAGGCAGTTTACAGACGATGCCAAGCTGGGTGGGAGTGCTGATCTGCCAGAGGGATCTGGACAGGCTGGATCATGGGCTGAGGCCACTTGCGTGAGGTTCAACAAGGTGAAGTGCCCGTCCTCCACTGGAGCCACAGCACCCCCATAGATGGCTGCAGGCTGGGGGCAGAGTGGCTGGGAAGCAGCCCAGCAGAAGAGCACCTGGGGGTGCTGGTTGGCAGTGGCTGAGAGCCAGGGTGCCCAGGTGGCCAAGAATGCCAATAGCATCCCGTCCTGGGATAGGCTTTAGGGGTGGCCTTGGCAGTGTCAGCAGTCTCAAATTATTGGAAGGACTCTATGATCTTAAAGGTCTTTTCCAATGGAAAAAGTTCTGCAATTCTAAACCTCCATTTTTGCTTTTGAAGGATGCAGTCCCAAATAGATCTGCATTTGTGTTTTTAAGGAATTTAGCATTGACCTCTCCTTGAAAGTAATAGGAATCAGGCTTTAAATGTTCTCAAAGCACTTTTATTCCTTGATCTTAAGCTGTGTGTTTGAATTGAGGTGTTTTTGTACAGGAAGGTTGGACCATGGGATAAATACAGGCAATTTAGCTGCAATGGCACTTGTTTCATCTGCTTTTCTGCTTCCTTTTCCCATGGGTGGCAGATTTGGGAGTATTTTCTTGTGCATTGACTTCAGGCTCAGACTTGCTCATGGATGTGCTGTAAAATCTTATCTACCCCTTAGTGAAAAATGCTTGCAAACTGGTGGGAATTGCTAGAGACAAGAATTACAAACCGGTCCCCAGTATGATTAGCCCAGTGTCCCTGCTTAAATCAGGTATGCTTGTATTAAAAAGGAGCAAACTATTCTAACTCTCCTGCCCACTCCACTTTAAAAAAATTTTTTTGTACCTCTTGGGGCAAGTCCTGTGTGCCATTCCAAGTCTGTTATCAAATGTGTGAAGTGATGCTGCTGCTGTAGCAGCAGCCTGAGTTGAGTGGGAGCAACTCCAAAGCACTGGGTTCTACAGCAGTGGGCGTGGTGAGAGGCTTGCCTCTGCTGCCATGGCCATCCAGCCATGGGGAGAGCAGCTGCTGGGGCTTCCCCCATTCTGCCAACAGCAGTCTGCCTCCAACACGTGGACTGTATGGCCATGATTTTGCCAGAAAGTGGGAAATGCATCGTTTGAATGTATTTTGATGTTGTCTGACATCACCTGACTGGAGCGGTTTGGTGGGCAGGATGCCCTGTGGGCAGGGCCATGGCAGGGATCAGTGGCTGGCACTGGCAGTGTTATTTTCCCAGGCAGGCTCCTGACACAGCTGTGGGGGAAGGCAGCAGCAGCTGTATCAGCCCAGTGAGCAGCAGCACATGGAGGAGACCCTCATTTTCAAAGAGCCCATCACCCCCTTTGCTCTCCCATGGCAGCACAAGATGATTCCAGCAGGTGAAGGGCTGCCGCAGCCTGGAGACTCCTTCAGCCAGCACTTGTTGCAATCTCGTTCCTGCAGCTGTCCTGGAGGATGTTGGCTGCAGAGGTGTGCCAATGCCCAGGAATGCTGCTCGGCTCAGGGGCAGGGTGTGTACAAAGCTGCCTTCAGAGCGCTGATCACCAGACCCCGGAGCCGCTGGCAAGGGCAGCAGCTCTTCTTCATTCTGTGCAGGAGAGAGGCCAGCCTTGGAGCCTGGCCCTGGGGACAGGGAAACGCTCTGAGTATAGGCTTGAATTTTCAGAGACAGTCCAAATGAGAATTGTTTTGAGGCAGGTGTTGCAATGTTGGGTTTGGGTGTGTCTGCAGGAAAGCAAGCAGGAATAAACCCCTGCCACAATGAGGGAGAACTTTGCATGGCCAGTTTACACCCTAGAGATACACTGATGATATGGGCCCACTGAACACTGGGGGCATCTGATGCAGAGTGCAAAGCTTCTTTGAATAGACAGGAGACATGAGACTTGAAGAAATAATATTGCAGATGCAGAAAAAGGGATCAGACCCACTGGTCCCATGGCTCAGGCTTAGTTTTGCCAAATCAAGCAGGATTAGTTTTATCCACTTTTTTGAGAATAACCTGCCCTGTGCTATTTCCATCATGAAAAGTTTGAATTGTCAGGAACTGCCAAGATCAGAAAAGTTTTGAGGCAGATCATATTTATGTTGGGTTTGGGTGTTTATGCAAAAAAGCAAGCAGGGAATAAACCCCTAGAACAATGAAGCAGAGCAAAAGTGGAATATTTGGATGGTCAATTTGTTCTCTAAAGCTATCGGCCAGCTGAATTCTGGGGTCATCTACTGGGGAGTGCAAAGCTGCTTTTACTTCCACGGCCCGGTGCCATTCTTTGTGTCCCAGCACTTTGTTTGATGTGAAGAGAAATGAACCAATTCCCACACCAACAAGCTGCAACCCAGATCTGAGTGGGAATTACAGAAATAAATTACAGAAATTAATTTACAGAAATAAAGGACTTGAAAAGTAGCTTTGGAGAGGGTTTACTTCCTAGACAGTGTGAAAGCCTCAGGCCTGGCCAGGCTGGGCTCAGGGCTGGCTGCCCTTGGGAAGGGAAGGGGATGGAGTTGGGGTGGGGTTTTGCAGCCATGGAAATGAGAGAGCCACGGGCTATTGCATCACAAAGGGGCAGCCCCATGGGCTATTGTGTCACAAAGGGGCAGCCCCACGCTGGGGCTGTGAAGGCTGTGCAGGTTGTGGTTGGCACGGCCGTAGCGGCAGCAGACGCGTCTGGCTCTGCCTCTCTGTGCCGAGCGCTGGCGATCGGAGTCACCCGGCCTTGTTCTGAGGCTGGGCACCAAGCTCCTGTCGCTGTCAGCTCTGAGAGTGTTCCCAGAGTCAAACCCAGATCCTTCTGCCAGGCAGAAGCACGGGTTTGAAGATGGACTTTAGTGGAAAAGGAAAAACCTCTGAAGGAAAAGGTGAGGATAGGAAGGAGCTGAAAGGCTGAAGCCAAATGGAAAACAAATCCCACCATATTTCAGGGAAAACTGTTCCGTGGTGGTCAGTGCTGGCTCTGTGTCAGAGTAGGTGGCTGACAGCTACAGAGGATCCTGCAAGGGCGCCCATGGAATCACAACATTCTGTCATTAGTTTACTCTGCTTTCTCCTGTTTGACAGTAGCCAAATCAGTCATACTGTCAGCCAGGACAGGGACTGTGGCCACAGCTGCCCACAAACTGGCCATGAGATGCAAGTCCTGTTGCTTTCTTTACCATCAATGTTGGGTCTCAGTACAGAAAAATTTCCTGTTCTTCCTCTGCTTGCTGATGGGGTCCCACCCAGGGGATGGTATTACGGTGGTACAGAAACACCAATAAGGCCTGCCTGCTTGCTGAGAGGTCTTTGTGGTTTTCAGAAATAGCAGTCACAGCTGTGTGGGTCTTTCCTAGGGATTCCCAGAAGGCCAGCCTCAAGAAGGAATTTTTTTCCCCTCTTATCTTTGGAGCCTTCCACCTTTCCCTTCACACTTGCTAACTCAATACTGTTGAGAGGAATGTAATGCAGACTAGTTTCATGAAAAAGAAAACCAAAGAAATTTTCCCAATAATTAAAAATTATTCTCATCGAGTGCCATACCTATTAGATGTGTTGATGATAAAAGTGGGCCTTCACATAACTCACTTCTTCCCTTGAGAGCATGGCTCAGCCTCACACAGAGGTGAGGGGGGAGCTGGGCCGCTCTCTGCTGGGAGGAAGGGTCTTGTGGCAGCCCAGCCAGGCTGTGCACATTGCCAGGGAACAGCTGTGCCCTGCATGTGGCCCTGCAATGAGCTGTGCTGCTGCCAGTGCCCTGTGCAGCTGGAGGGCTGCTCAGCTGTGGGGCAGGGAGAGGAGCAGGAGGGTGCATGTGCAGCTGAGCCATTGCTGGAGAGCACGGGGCTCGGGGCTCCCTGCTGTCCCAGGGCAGCCCAGAGGCCAGGCTGTTCCTGGGGTGCCTCTGTGGAAGTGGGGCAGAGTTTTTCCTATGGCCTACTCCAAGTGTCTGCCAGCAAGAGCATGCTTCCCTGTCCAGCTCTTTAGAAGTTTCCAGGAAATGTGTCCATGAAATATGGAGCTTCAGATGTTTTAGGTTTGCATTGTGGCCTCTGTTACATTTTGTGTCTCCACTTTGCAGGCCTGACTGGCTACCCTCTCGCCAAGAGGTTTTCTCTGGCAAATCCCTCTATGCTCCTTCCCTCCAAGCCATTGCCTCCCATCCAGAAGAGCTCTCCTTCTACCACACCAAGTCAGACACGCAGTGGAGAGCAGGAGAATGGGAAAAATGGCAGTGGCTGTGATGAGCACCGGGCAAAAATAGAGGAGCTCAGTTCAGAGAGAAAAGGCCATAAGGTAAAGAGACCAAGCTAATCCTGTGTGATAAATTTTCAATTTCTTTGCTGTAGGTAGAACTCTGAGATGTTTTTGCTGACAGGAAGTGACCCTTTCACTGAAGTTTGAACAGGTCCCGATTTGGATCCTTAGCTGGGCCAGACATGATGGGATACGAAGGAAAGGTGCCTATGCACCTGCTGCCTCCACCCCCCCTTCCTGGCCATGGCATGGGGGCTCAGGAAGAACTTGGGCAGGCAGAGACCTTGCAGAGAGCAGCAGGGCAAGGAGCTCTGCTGGACTTCCTAAATGCCAGTGAGCCTGAGATGATGGATGTGTGGGAGCTGGAGAGCAGCGAGCATCCCGAGAGCTCAGCAGCAGCATCTGGGCTCAAAGGCTGCTGGGGAAGTGTAGGAGGGAAGGGCAGCAGCAGCAGAAGAGAGGGGCTTGAGAAAAGCAGGTTTTGCCATCCTGCAGAATGGCTTTGTGGGGATGTGCTGGAGATCAAGAGCGGCTGTAAGGTGCCTTAGGGTCAGAGAGAGAACCATGATCTAAACACACTCCAATACCATCCAGAAGGCCAGTGGAGGCAGTGGCAGCCCAGAACACCTTGATGTCACACCTGTGGATGCCAGCTGGGAATGTAGCCACACTTGCAGAGAAATGAGCATGAAGGGAGAGGGAGCAAATCTGGGGCATGGTCTCTCCCTCACCACCTCCCTTTCCATTCCCCATCCTCGGCCAACCGCATCATCAGTTTGACTATTCCTGCCAGGTCCCAGCTGAGGGCATATCTAGATGTCTTGAGGCATGAAGGGGGGGCAAGGCTGGGTGCTTGATCTGAGCCCTGTGTTCTACTCTTTCCAGGCTGCCTTGCTGCATTCCATTGGTGGGGATATGAAGAAGGGGTCACTGGGACTGCCTTTGGTCCCCCCAATAGGCAAGGCAGGAAGTCCCCCTGTGGGCAGTGCTGCAGGGTCCCTGCCAAGCTCTCCCCAGCTGGATTCCCAGGATTCCAGGGAGATGAGGTAAGCCAAGGTGTCTGCTGCTCCAGTGTGCTGTTCACCTCACTCCTCCCATCTCGTGTGATTATTTTGTACAGTCAGCTGTCCCCAGTGTTTATGCAAACATCTGTGTTTTCACCATTTTGCACACCTATAATGAGGTAGCACAATGTCATACCCAAGGCTTTCGATCTGATCCTTCTTCTTGAAAAAACAAGGAGTTGTAATATTCTAAGGAGACAACAGTGCTCTGACCACATGTAGAACAAGGCTGTCACCAGGGTAATGCAGGAGCAGGCAAAATCAAGCTTTGGCAGCAGTACAAAAGTAGCTGCCCTCCATACAGACTCGTGTCTCAGCTCAGCAGCTCTTGCTGCTTCGGAGAGGCTCTAGGAACCACTTGGCTCCAAAAGGAGAGGCAGCAGACTTGGGGAGTTTTGATGCAAGTTGAAGAATGACTGCTGTGTTTCAGCCAGAGCTTGGCCAGCTCTGTGTGACTCCAGAAACAGAAAGCCCAAGGACAGTTAATCAGCTTGGCATCTTGTTGGGTTTATGTGTTGCATTTCCCCCTTCATCACAGTGACCATGCTAATAACTTTGCCTCCTTTCATGGTACGCCCTTTCCCTCCCTTCTCTTTCTACCTCCTGATATGTTCTTTTGTCCTCTATTTTCTCCAGGCCAAGACCCAGCAGCAGAAGCAAAGAGAACAGCTCTGAAGATGCAGGTAGGTAGAGGGCATGCCTGTCCTAAAATGACCATTGTAGTCTTGCCTCAGAGGTGACATTTGGAGAGCTTGGTTAAAACCCATTCTTTTGAAAATCTCATTAAATTAATTTCAATTCCTTGATGGGTTCAGTGGAGTCTCCCAGAGTCCAGTCCCTGTGAGTGTGCTCTGGTGGTGCAGTGAAAATTCCTCCATTTTGCAGGCAAGAATAGGTTCAATTCTTCCAAGTCTTTCCGGCCATGTCCCTCTTCACTGCTTCTCTCCAAGCCATTGCCTCCCATCCGGAAGAGCTCTCCTTCTCCTAACACAAATGAAATGTACAGGATGGAGAAAGAGAACAAGAAAAATGGCACTGGCTGTGATGATGGGTGTAGAAAAAACCAGGAGCTGAGTTCAGAAGGAAAAAGTTATAAGGTAAGGAGACCAAGCTAAGACCTGTGCAGAAGATTTCCAGTTTATTTGCTGTAGGCTGAGCTTGGAGACCTTTTCTTGTGGTGTGAGCCCAGGGAAGCAGCTGAGTTGAGGAAGAGCTCAGCTGGACACTGCACTTCAGGCTGGCATTGGGTGTGTAGTGGAGACTTCACATCCTCAGTGTGGATCAATAGCAGGAGAGGTCTTTGAATGGTTTCTGGGCTCTGTTGTGGTTCCTCCTCTGTCTTATGGCTGAGAAAACACCAACAAGCAGTCAGAGCAGCTAAAGTTGTCTAATCTGGAAAAGCTATCCTTCTAGATTTAGTAAACTATAGGTATCTGTGAACCATCTCTATGTCTTGGTGATGTTTTCTGCCTGCTCTGTCTGGTTGGGAAGCAAAAAGGTGTTTGTTGGAGCAGGCAGTCCTGCAAAGTCAGTTCCAGGTTATCTCAGCTTCAGAGGTGGTGAGAGCCAGACATCCTCTGCTGCTGTTTCCAGACTTATCAGCTTCTGGGCGGCTGTGTGCTCTGGCACAGCTTTGTCCAGAGGGAAGGGATGGGAGGTGGCCATGGGGAGAGCAGCCCCGAGCCCAGGCACACGATTGCCTTGGCAGCAGGGCCAGGAGCTGCAGTTGTTCTGGGGTTGCTGTGGGGTGCAGGAGGAGGCAGATGAACAACAGCTTTGGTAGACAAAATATCCAATCCAAGGCTTGGGTATTGATTTCAGCCTGGCTGAGAAAGGGCCCCATGTATCCCTGACAGGACCTGACCCTCTCACTGAAGTTTGAACAGGTCCTGAGTTGGCTCCTTAGCTGGGCCAGAAATGATGGGTTAAGAAGGAAGGGTGTGCATCTGCCCCTGCTGCCTCCACCCCCCTTCCTGGCCATGGCATGGGGGCTCTGGAGGAACTGGGCACTGGGTCTCTGGGCAGGCAGAGACCTTGCAGAGAGCAGCAGGGCAAGGAGCTCTGCTGGACTTCCTAAATGCCAGTGAGCCTGAGATGATGGATGTGTGGGAGCTGGAGAGCAGCGAGCATCCCGAGAGCTCAGCAGCAGCATCTGGGCTCAAAGGCTGCTGGGGAAGTGTAGGAGGGAAGGGCAGCAGCAGCAGAAGAGAGGGGCTTGAGAAAAGCAGGTTTTGTCATCCTGCAGAATGGCTTTGTGGGGATGTGCTGGAGATCAAGAGCGGCTGTAAGGTGCCTTAGGGTCAGAGAGAGAACCATGATCTAAACACACTCCAATACCATCCAGAAGGCCAGTGGAGGCAGTGGCAGCCCAGAACACCTTGATGTCACACCTGTGGATGCCAGCTGGGAATGTAGCCACTCTTGCAGAGAAATGAGCATGAAGGGAGAGGGAGCAAATCTGGGGCATGGTCTCTCCCTCACCACCTCCCTTTCTTTGGTCAACTTTCCCTGCCCTAAGCCAAGCTGCTCCATAGGTTTGGCTTTTCCTGCCAGATCTAAATCAATTGCATGGCTAGATGTCTTGAGGCATGAAGGGGGGGCAAGGCTGGGTGCTTGATCTGAGCCCTGTGTTCTACTCTTTCCAGGCTGCCTTGCTGCATTCCATTGGTGGGGATATGAAGAAGGGGTCACTGGGACTGCCTTTGGTCCCCCCAATAGGCAAGGCAGGAAGTCCCCCTGTGGGCAGTGCTGCGGGGTCCCTGCCAAGCTCTCCCCAGCTGGATTCCCAGGATTCCAGGGAGATGAGGTAAGCCAAGGTGTCTGCTGCTCCAGTGTGCTATTCACCTCACTCCTCCCAACTCGTGTGATTATTTTTCACAGTCAGCTGTCTCATGTATGTATGCAAACATCTGTGTTTTCGCCGTTTTGTCCATGTATGATGATCCAGCACAATGTCAATCCCAACACCAATGCCCCAAGAGCAGGGGCTGTGGTGGGGAAGAAGAGGAAGCGTTTAAAAGCTCCTCAAGATGCGTCCAGGGCTGGACATGGCTATTGATTGCCTCTGCAGTGGTTGTGATGTCATTTGGTAGTTGTACTGCATGGGTCTGGATCCTGAAGATCCTTGAATGCTGTGATCCTTGACTGTCAACTTCTGCAAACAGGAGAATATGTTTGGGCAAATATTGGCTCCTGGAGAGGTGTCTGCAACTTCAGGTGCTGCTCCTGTAATCTTCAAGTGTAAATTCAAGGTGCCTAGGCCTCCACTGTGAAATGAGATCCCAGAGAAATTTTGGGATATAGATGTATAATCTGATTGATATTTAGTATTTTGATCTGAGCTTAAGATCAAACAGGGCAAATTGCTTGAGAAGAGGCATAGGACTGTACCTGATGGAAAGGTACTGGCTTGGATATGTATGAGAAAATGAAGCTGTCAAGCTGATCCAAGTGATAACAATAAAGAAGGAGACACAGAAGTATCTTTCCAATTGAAAATCTTCGGTAGGGCTTTGATAGTGTGATCTGAATATCCTTCCCTAAGAGCTGAGTTGGAAAAAGCCTTTTTGTTCTGGAAAGAGCCAGATGGTGTAATGTCATTCTCAGGAGACAGCAGTGCTCTGACCACATGTAGAACAAGGCTGTCACCAGGGTAATGCAGGAGCAGGCAAAGTCAAGCTTTGGCAGCAGTACAAAAGTAGCTGCCCTCCATACAGACTCGTGTCTCAGCTCAGCAGCTCTTGCTGCTTCAGAGAGGCTCTAGGAACCACTTGGCTCCAAAAGGAGAGGCAGCAGACTTGGGGAGTTTTGATGCAAGTTGAAGAATGACTGCTGTGTTTCAGCCAGAGCTTGGCCAGCTCTGTGTGACTCCAGAAACAGAAAGCCCAAGAACAATTAATCAGCTTGGCATCTTGTTGGGTTTATGTGTTGCATTTCCCCCTTCATCACAGTGACCATGCTAATAACTTTGCCTCCTTTCATGGTACGCCCTTTCCCTCCCTTCTCTTTCTACCTCCTGATATGTTCTTTTGTCCTCTATTTTCTCCAGGCCAAGACCCAGCAGCAGAAGCAAAGAGAACAGCTCTGAAGATGCAGGTAGGTAGAGGGCATGCCTGTCCTAAAATGACCATTGTAGTCTTGCCTCAGAGGTGACATTTGGAGGGCTTGGTTAAAACCCATTCTTTTGAAAATCTCATTAAATTAATTTCAATTCCTTGATGGGTTCAGTGGAGTCTCCCAGAGTCCAGTCCCTGCAGGTGTGCTCTGGTGGTGCAGTGAAAATTCCTCCAGTGGGAAGTGTTGGGTGGCAAGAGCTGGAGTGGTGGCTTGGGGCCCTGGAAATGCAGTGCAGGAAAAGGAAACATTCCTCTTTTTCCTGCAAATGCCTTTTATCTTCCTGAAGCCTTCCTAGTATCACACTTAGTAGGGAAAATGAAGTCATTTAGCATGAAATGAGAAATGTTACCACTCCTTTCTCCTGCTTTTGAAGGAGAATACCTTTCCTTGGGGCAGTTTCTGAGCTGAACCCTTTGAGATCTGGAGGAGATTCATGGGCACTGCCTGGTTTTGCACTGGCAGAAATAGGGAAAGCTCCTATGACAGAAAGTCCTTTTGAATTTTGCAGTGAAGGAGAAGGAGGCTTCCAGGTGGATGCAGCTTAGGCAGGGTGTGAGTTTGTCATCCTCTGACAGCACAAGAACAAAGCCACCCGTGGCAGGTTCACAATGACAAATCTCTTCCCTGGCTGTCTCTGCCTGTGTCAGTGCTGCAGGCTGAGGCTGGGGGAGGAGATGCCTTCTGCCTTGTCCCTGTCCCTGCCTTGCCTGATCCCTGACAAGTGGAATGTGCCAGACAAAATGCAGTCTCTGGTGCATCTGGCTCAGCCAATGCTTTCAAGTTGAAAGCCCCAGTGACACTGTTGTTGTTCCTTTGCCATCTCTGGGCGTGTCATGCTAGGAGAGATGAGACTTGGAGAAATAATTCTGCTGATGCAGAAAAAGGGATCAGATCCCCTGGTCCATTTGGGGATCAGAGCTAGGTCTGCCAAATCCTGGGTGTGGCCCCTTTGGAATGACTCTTTATTTCCTGATATGCAGCTGGAGTGCTAAATGCAGCTCAGGAGTAGTACTGCTCAGTAAGTTAGGTGACATTTTTGCTGGATCAGTTCTGGACTAGAAAGTACCTATCTTATTAAACCCTGCCTGTTTTACTTTTATTACTGACCCCAGCATTCTACAGGGTGAAAGAATCCAGTTTTAAGACACTCATTCTGCTTGGATGCCATATGATTTTATCCTCCGTGAAGCCATGTAAAGAATTACATGTTGATGGAAAGTATTTTAGAATGATCCTCCAGGTCTGATGGAGAGTATTTTAGAATGATCTGCCCTCTGCTATTTCCATTAGGAAAATTTTGAATTGACCATATCAGCCAAGATCAGAAATGTTTTGAGGCAGGCCATGTTTATGTTGGGTTTGGGTGACTCTGCTGAAAAAAAAGCGGGGAATGAACCCCAGGAAGAGGCAAGTAGAGCAGAATTGGCACTTTTGGATGACCACTTTGTTCCCTACAAATACAGGCTCGCAGAATACTGGGCACATCTAATGGAGAAAGCAAAGCTTCTTTTATGTGTAACACGTGGTGCCATTGTTTGTGTCCCAGCACTTCCTTTGTTGTAAAGAGTAATATAAAAATCCCAAATGTGCAAAACCCGACCTCAAATTGAGTGGGACCTACAGAAACAAAGGCCTAGAAAACTACTTTTGAAAACAATGATTTCCTTGACAGTGTCCGATTCTAGAGACCACTGTGAATTTCCAACTGTTTGGAAGGAAAGGGATCCTGTAGTAGTGGGGAGGCAACAGGCAACACATAAATAGTAGAACCCTTCTCTCCTGGCTTGCCAGCTCCATAGTGTTCAGAGAAATTAAACTGATGCTGGTTTTATGTAAAATAAGAAACCAACCAATCTTTTCAGTAACTAAAATGTGCTTTGAATGCCTCACCCATTAGATGGGTTGATTGTAAAGGCATGAGTTCAATTAACTCACTTCTTCTCTTGTACCTGAATTACAGCTTCTTCTGAGCCTGCTGCAAACACCCAGAGGAAGAAGGGAAAGAGCTCTTGGTGCAAGATAGGACCTGGGATGCCTCTGTTCCCAAGGAAACTGGCTGACCTGTTTGGCTTGGAGACCTATGTGCCGAAGCCCGACCTTGGGAATGGAGGTCTGGGCTCCCGGCCGGCTCAGGGGGCCTTGGCCCAGGAGCCCCAGGAGCCTGGCTCAGGCTCACACAGAGGTGAGGGGGGAGCTGGGCCGCTCTCTGCTGGGAGGAAGGGTCTTGTGGCAGCCCAGCCAGGCTGTGCACATTGCCAGGGAACAGCTGTGCCCTGCATGTGGCCCTGCAATGAGCTGTGCTGCTGCCAGTGCCCCGTGCAGCTGGAGGGCTGCTCAGCTGTGGGGCAGGGAGAGGAGCAGGAGGGTGCATGTGCAGCTGAGCCATTGCTGGAGAGCACAGGGCTCGGGGCTCCCTGCTGTCCCAGGGCAGCCCAGAGGCCAGGCTGTTCCTGGGGTGCCTCTGTGGAAGTGGGGCAGGGTTTTCCCCTGGGCTGTCTCCAGTGTCTGCCCGTAGGACCATGCTTCCCTGTCCAGCTCTTTAGAAGTTTCCAGGAAATGTGTCCCATGAAATATGGAGCTTCAGATGTTTTAGGTTTGCATTGTGGCCTCTGTTACCTTTTGTGTGTCCATTTTTCTGACCTGAATGACTGCAGTGGTTCCAAGGAGGTTACCCTGGGATCAGGAGTTTCCCTGCCAACTTCCCAAATGCTTTTACCTTCCAAGGCATTGCCTTCCACCCTGAATTCCCTACCTTCCTCAAAGCCCATTTCTAACTCTCCTTTTTTATTGTTAAGCTGACCATTCTGCAGGAGCAAAAAATTCTGATTTAAGAATTCCTTTTTTCCTACTGTGCTGCCACTTGATTTTGTCCTCTATGAAGCTGTTGTATAGAATGATTAGTTCTCTGAATTTTAACAGCTCTGTTGGAGAGTATTTCAGAATGAGCTCCATTGTTCTACTTGAAATTAGAAAATCAGCCTTTGGTCAGACTAGCTTGAAAGTAGCCCAATCTCATACAGTTTAGGATGAACATCCTTGGGGAAAATGAAATATCTAGTCTCAAGGACACAGTTCACGTTTGGGTAACACTCCTGCAATGCTGAGCTTTTTTTTGAATGTCCTCCAAAACAGTCCAACAAAGAGAAGAAAATGTAAATCCAAGTGCATACATGTATTAGTACCTGTGACTTCTTCCAGGAGCTGGAAAGAAGATGTTTACTAAAATCAGCATGAATAAGGGCAGATAAGAATCTCTGTCAAGAGCAATCTCCATCTCTGCCCTTCTCTATCAGGCACAGAGGCTCTCCAGCATCCAGGGGCTCTGGCCTTCACCATGCAGCAGGTTTCAGTCTGCTGGCCAGCAGAGTAATGTCATGTCTGCTGCCAGTAGCCCATCCCTTGGGAGAGGGTCTAGGCATTGTACCTTGCTGCTCTCAGTCCCAATCTCTGTGTTTTATGAGAGCTCTGCAACCTGGAACCTGTCTTGCCTGTTGCCCAGCACGGCATTTTTGGGGGCTTGAACTCTGCCAGAGATTTACAGGAACCTTTGCTTCCATTCCCAGGCCTCCCCCTGAGCCAGGCCAAGGAGACAGATCATCCCAGCAGTCCTGGTCTTACGAGGGACAGAGAGCTGAAGGACGGCTTTGGAAAGGTAAGGGACAAGGACAGGGATGAGCAGACTTCCTTTCCAGTGGCTGTTTAGTACTTGGCCCAAAATGTCACTGAAAATCATGATCTTCCCCCCGCCCTGGGAGATGGGGATTCTCTTGGGAATATATTTGACAGCTCCAGAGCAATTGCTTGGCTATTTCCAGTGGTGCCAAGGTCACTAGCTTGGACATGGTGCTAAGGTCATGCCAGAAGCAATCTTTATGTGCAAAAGCTGTTTTAGAGAAGTTCTGAATGACAGAGCAAGCTACACATCAGTGAATGTGGGCAAAGTGCACCCTCAGAAGCAGAGAAGCAAAGACTCTAATGTTGAGTGTAAGCAAGGCTGGAAAGTAAAATGGGAGAGTTTGACTTTTCCTGGTTACCTTTGTGGCTGTATCTCACAGCCCTATCATTCTCAAGGTTTCTGCTCATTAACTTCAGCGTTTCTGCAACTTGTTTTCACACGAGTCCTCCTTTTGGTCTCGTGTTCTCACAGACCAAGTCCTTCAGAGTCCTTCAGAGCTGAGTCCTTCAGAAGCCAGGAAGTGAGAAATAGCTGCAGCTCCTGGCCATGAGTGTTAAGCAACAGCTCATTACCACTCCTTGCTGGGCATTGCACATGGTTTTTATTCTGCTGCCATGGCCTGTAGGAACTGAACTGCCTGCTCACTGTCATGTGAGCTCTTCGTCTGTCTTGGAGCACTCCTATGAATTCATGCTTCAAGCAGGGCTTCCTGACATAGGTTGCAGTTGCAGCAGTGGAAGGTCATGGCACTGAACTGTTCCACCTCACTGTGTGTAATTGCCAAGGTGAGGACAGGAGACATTCCTCTGAAACTATTGGAATGGATATGGAGCTGCATTGAAGCCTATGGCACCCTGTGGACTCTGTGCTCCTGATGAGATGTTGTGTCTGGTTTGTGTGTCTCTGCTTACAGTCTGTGATGTATTTCCATTGCACCTAGATCCGTGCTGCACTGTGGGAGTTGGCTCAAGAGAACTTGGAGCCAATGGACACAAAGCATTTTGTGGAAGAGATGAAGAAAAGGAGACAAAAGAAAAGATTCTCGCAGCTTCTTCCTGAGACAGTTGAGACCAGGGACGCAGCTGAAGCAAGTAAGTGGTGGCTACACTTGTGGTCCTTTTTGACCACTTGCTTGCCCCTTGCACATGGCTGCAGTCAGACTGGGGGGCTGTTCTGCTTGCATCTGAGTAGAAGCTTGCTTATTTGTTTCTGTTTCCCAAAATAAAATGCAGAGGCATGAAGAGTCTTGCCCATGGCCTCCCTGAGTCAGTAACAGAATATCAGCTTCCCACCTTCACCTCTAAAGTCTTTCAGAATAGAAAATTCTGTCTTGCAAAGTACACTGGGGCTTCAGACTCTCTTCTGGAGAGCAGCCTCCAGGGAAGGCGAGGCCAAAAGACTGCTTTTCAACTGGGATTCCACCTGGACGAAACAAAGCTCCATTCCTTCTAATGAAAGCACCAGAGATCCTTCTCCTGCTGCTCCCTGCTGAGGAGCTGATGCTCTAGAGCTGTGCTGAAGCCCCAGGCAGTGCTTCTGCTGCAGCCCCGGGAGCAAGCAGCGTTCCCGACTGAATCCCGGCCGGGCTCTGCCTGCAGGGCTGTGAGCGCTGCCCGAGGGCGGCAGCGGGGCCCTCAGGAGGCAGCACTCAGCCCCAGGGCAGCACGCAAGGTTAGCTGCACTTTCTTGGGTAACTTCCCCTGCCAGTGTCTGGAACAGGAGAACAAAAGCAAGGCAATACTGGCTTTTCCTTGTTTCTTCGAGGAAGCATCACTGCAGGTTGGTTTTATACTAGAAGAGGGTAGATTTTGACTAGATATCAGGGAGAATTTTTTTCTATAATGAAGGGGATGAAAAGTTGGAAGGTTTGCCCAGAGAAGCTGTTGTTGCTCCATCCTTGAAGGTGTTCAAGGCCAGTTTACATGGGGCTCTGTGGAACCTGATCTAGACGAAGATATCCCTGCTCACAGGGCTTGGACTAGACGGTGGTTAAAGGTGCCTTCCAACCCAAACTCTTCTAGGATTCTGTGATCACTGTCCCTTGTTAGTGTTATCTTGGTATAAAGTGGTATACCATTGTTATACTTGAAGTTCTTTGGGATAACAAAGAGATGTTGCCCAGCTCCAGCAACTTTTGTTGTCAACCTGTCCAGCACCCTCCACTTACAAGCTCTTCTTTGCTTCCTGCAGCCTTTAGCTTACCACCTGTTGATGGCACAGCTCCTAGGGTGCAGAGAAAAGACCCTGGTACTGCCTTGAAGAAGAAGGTCTTGAGAAAGCAGGACAACGTGCCCTTACTGCCCAATAAGCCCACCATCCTTGGAGATGGCAGCTTCCCACGCAACTCCTCAGGTAAGCCTGCTCCATGGAAGCTTTTCCCTGCATGGCTTTTTCCCTGCACAAGGAGCACAAAGTGTCTCCTGCCTCAGCCAGCACAGCTGGGATCTTGGGGCTATAGGCTGTCCTGAGAATGAGCAGCAAATCTACTTTTCAGTTACTCCAGTTTGGTAGCACTAGAGAGTTGGTTCTTAGAGATCCATTGGAAAGTGGGGCTGAATAAAGTCCGTGCTGAAGGCCTAAGCTCTGGCTTTTGCCCATCCTAATACTCCAAACTACAGCACTGGTGCCAGGAGGCAGCTGTGACTGCAGCGATGAGCTATGGGGCAGCATGCCAGGCTGTGCTCACCGTGCACCTACGAGTGCCACCATCATCTGCTGTCCACTCACCATCTGGGCCCTCTGCCTGTCTGCAGTCCGGCTCTGCAGCCAGCTTTTCTGCTGTCCAGCAAGGGCTGTCTCTGCAGGGCCGTCAGCAGCTTGGTGCAGTTGTGCCTCTGCTCCCAGCAGTGCCCGATGGCTCCTGGCTGCCGCCATCCAGGGCCTGCAGTGCCAAGAGGGAACAAGCAGTGCCTCCTGTGTCACCCAGCAAAGACAGCGGCTGTGTGCAGCAGGTGACAGCCAGGAGGGGCTGCCTGCTGCTCCCAGGCTGTTTGCTGCCTGCAGGAAATGCACAGCAGACAGTCCCCAGTGGCTCTTGTCTCTCCTTTGTGGGCAGCCTGCCTGTGCTGTGATGCCAAGCAGGGCGAGATAAGAAGAAGGCAGCTAGGAATGATACTTCAATGCTCTTTGCTAGTGATGCTACTTCCATGTTCAGAATTGACCAGAACTAGCCTGATGTGGCTCTCCATTCACAGTGAATCTAGATGTGTGTATGTCTACATACTTCTGCAGTGCCATCACTGGTGTCAGTGGCTGAGGTACATCAGTGACACCCAGATTAGCTCCTGCCTGAATAGTTCTGATGTTTGGGTTCCTCCATACTTTGTGAGAACATGCAAGGTAGCACAAAAGCCCTACAAAGTCTAGAGCAGTTTGTCTAGATTCTGTGTAATATTTATACTCCATCCTTTTAGGCAGCTCAAATGTTTTCATCTACACAAGAGGAAATGAGCTTTTGAGTACATGATGTGAAATTTTTGATTGACAGTACTTTTGATGACAGATGGGTTTCATAAGAAATGCATTTACCATCTGATTTTTTCATACCTTGTTAATTCCTTTCTTTACCAAGAAATTCAATTAAGGCAAACCCAGGCCAATTGATTAACAACAGAGTGCATGTGCCAACAATGTGCATCTGTATTTGCCTATTTTTATCCCCAGGACACATTTGGAAGGCTTTTTTTATCAACTGTCTAGTCTGGAAATTGCATTTTTCCACAAGAGAAAGTTTAGAAATGTCTGATTTTGCAAATACAGCCATTAGATGACAAATACATTTCCCCATAGCATCTTTGAAATACAGCCAGTGTGTACCTCTGAAAGAGCAAAGTTTCACAATGCTTGGAAAGAACAAAATCCATAAACCACTGCCTTCCCAACAGTAGGCTAAATGTATGTGCAGTCAGCTGCCTCTGTCTAGAATATGTGAAGTTAATGGAAACAGAGGCACTGTCAGGTGTGAAGGGTCAGGTATGGCTGTTCCCTGGTCGTTGCTCCATGGGGATTGAGCCGGGCCCAGCAGGGCTGGCCTGTTCAGGCTTGGTTTGGTGCTGTCTCCAGGCAGCTGCAGGTCTTTCCTCAGGGAGCTGCAGAGTGCCCCTGTCCTCAGGGCTGGGGAAATCAGGGTGCTGAGACAAGAGGGGCACTGAGGGGTTCCCACCTGGGCAGCGAGTGCTGCTGGTCAGCGCTGTCTGGCAGGGAGCGGGAGCTCTGCGGCCGCAGGAACCTGCCGCTGGCCGTGGCACCTGTGGCCCTGGGGAGCTGGGGCTGCAGGGCAATTGTCAGGTTTAGCCTGGAGCTGTGCCCAGCTGGGGAAGGCTGGGAGCAAGCAAGGAGCCCCAGGAGCCAGAGAGCAGGGCAGTCTCTGCCCCAGTGGCAGTGTGTGCCACAGGGAACCCTGGCTGGGAGATGGGGCTGCAGGCCGCTCCATGGCGGGTGCCTTGCCCGGGCCTGCAGCGCCCATGGCCGATCCTCTCCTTGCAGTGACCTCGCAGACGGCCACTGGTGCCGAGCGCCGAGAGGAGCCGCTCCGTGGACATGGGCAGAAGGACAGAGCCTCTTCAGAGCCACAGCAGTCCTTGCAGGAGGCACTCTCCTTGCTCAGCAGTGATGACTGGTAAGAAAGGCCCCATCACTCCGTGTCCCTCACAGCGTTCGGGTCGGTCAGAAGCGTGTCTCGCTGGTGCCTCTGAGCCCCGAGAGCCCAGAGGGCCAAAGGGCACTGCTGAAACCTCTGCAGAGCAGTGAGAGGATAAAGACTGGAGAGCAGCCTTTTCTTGGCCTTGCTCCGCAGCACCGCTCCAGCTGCAGCAGGTCCGTGCTGTTTCCTGGCTTTGGCAGCTGCTCCATGGAGCTGCAAAGGAAATGTTGAGGGAAGAGAGAAAGCTGTGCAAAGAGATGATTTGCTGGCTGAAGGCAGAAGCAGGATGGCAGCAGTTTTGAGTGTACAGATTTGGGTGCCTTGGGCCACTGGCCCAGTGGGACTGAGTAAGATTTCTCTCTGCTCCCACTGCTGACAGCAAAGGCAGGTGACAGGCTCTCCCTGTCATCTCCTGCATGTGAGTCCCAGAAGCAGCTCCAGGGAGTTCCTCTTTCTGAGCAATGGACTGAGTTGTGCTTTCAAGTCCCTCAGCCTGTCATTACTCCTGAGGGGCTCATGGCAGAAGAGAAGGAAAAAGAAATAAAATCCTCTAGGAATCTTGCACTTTTGGAGGTTAACTTTTTCCTTCTCACTGCTTCCTATGGGCCTGAGATATTTTGTCAGTACTCCCAGTGTGTCCCAAAATTATACACAGGTACAAGGAGGCCCAGAAGTTACAAGCCTACAAATGTGAGGTAATATTGGTTGTCTTTCTGATGGCTTTTTGATCACTCCCTGTTGGATGCTTCATTCACACAGGGGTAAGGCCTCCATTCATATTGGGAGAACCATAAGAAACCTCCAACAGTTCATCTCCTTCTGCAGTGGCCTTTGCTTTGCCCTTTCTCTTCTGCTTTCTCTTCCCCATTTCTCTTTGGTGCCCTGTGAGGTGCAGAGAGCTTCTGCAGCTGTGAGTGTCCTGATGAGGCTCAGGGGTGCCTGTGGGATCGGTCGCCAGCCCTGTGCTGCAGCCCTGATGCCTCACACTCCTTCCTGGAGCTGAGGGCCTGCACAAAGCAAGTGCTGAGAGATGGAGTTGTTTTCAGCTTTGAAATAACATGTGGCTGTTGTGCAAGTTGTTTTAGGTAGGGGGGTTTTGAGTAAGCCAGAGTTTCAACAGTTCTTGCCCAGGGCTGGAATCTTCTGGGGCATCCTGCTGATTTTTTTGGGAATTTGTGAGGTGGGGTGGAGTGGGTGAGATGCACAGGCCTAGACTGAAGAGTGGAAACTCAGCTCCAGAGTGCCAGTGCAGACTCTCAGTGCTGAACTGCCTGCTGGGGCAGACAAAGAAGGAAAATGCCCCAGTAACAGCCCAATGAGACTGTGTCTCAGGGACAGGTACAGGGAACTGAGAAGAAACAGCAGCATGGCCCAGCCTCACAGCTTCTAGGAAGCAGTGACAGAGGGACTTCATGTGCCAGAGATTTCAGGAAGGCTGTCTTCTTAAACAGCCACGAATGAAGCCTCTGAAAGCCCTCTCTTTGCCTCTTGGATTTGTGCATGCTTTTGACAGCTACAGCATCCTGTGGCAACGCATTCCACGATTTCATTAAGTACTCCTTGAAAAGCACCTCCCATGGCTTGAGCTGCCAGCCTGGTCATTTCGGAGGGTGCTGCCTACTTCTTGGGCAGAGAGAAAAATCAATCTTTTTGTTACATGCCTTTCAGGGAGCTGAAGGAGAAGGGACTCTTCAACATCAAGCACCTGGCTGAGTCCCATTCAGAAGTCCTGCTGTCCAGACTTCATGACATTTGCTTGGCAGTTACCAGCGAGGTGAGAACATTGTTTTGAATTGTTCCCCATACTTCATACAGGATGTGCAGAGTAGGTATGTGCTTGTTCATCTCCATGTGTGCTCAGGGTGTGCCTCCATTTCTGGTTTGAGACCTTCTATTTCCCATGTCTGTCAGCTATCTGTAGGATCTGTGTGCACATGTAGCTGTATTTACTGGTAGGTCGAATATCTGACACTTGTCTGTGAGTGAGGTGCCATTACAATGCAATGTGCAAATGGCAAAATCAAGACGCTAATGACGTTATTTGCCAGAGTCCTAATCTCTGCCCAAGCTGTAATTCAACACTGCAAATGAGTCTGTAGATCTGAGCCTGTGTTTTCTGTTTCCTGGCTGAGTGCTTCAGCTGCTGGTGTAGCTTTTCTGAACAGGAGCAATTGACTCTTCTATTTTTATGACTTGTGTCTTTATGATTTGAAAGCAGCCCTTGATTTAATTTTCTAGTGAAAGGGCCTAAAATCATGGCAGTGGACATTTTAGAAGGGTTAGGTAGGAAGCTTTAGTGAATTTTGGTTTTGTTTTGTTTTGGTTTTTGTTTTTTTTTTGGTTTGCAGTAAGCAGGTCTGAGGTCAGAAATTGGTTCCAGAGTAAGTGCCTTTCAGTGTTTGTAGCTTCCTGCTCTTACTGTGCTTTTATGTTCCTCTGGACACAGTGGGATGTGTTGTCATTTCTTGGGATTTCTGCTGAAGGCAACTGGTTTTCTGTTCAAGGTGATTCTTATGTTTCCTATCATGTCTTCCCCAGGTGACCAATCTCCGGTCCAAGGTGTCCTACTCTGCAGTTGTCACTCTGGGAGAGTTCTTTGTGACCTTGAAGAAGGACATGGACTGCGAGGCGGATGAGGTTGCTGCAGTCCTTCTCCAGATGGTGTGGAACTCCCCAGAGTTTGTTCAGAAGGCAGCCTGTCAGAGCCTGGGGATGATGGTAGAGAATGTGACTCCTGCACGAGCAATGGCTGCTCTCATGGACAGGGGAGTCAAGTAGGTTCTTCTTCTTCCAGTGATGTTCTTCAGCGTCTAGTGTGTGGGTGGGGGAAGGGATGAGGGAAAGAATGGGAATGATGGGAGGGAAGGGTCCTGTATCCTGCATCTTCTGGGAACTCAGTGACTTCATTCTCCGATCAACCTCATTTCTTTCCTCTTGTCACCTATTTCTGCCCTCCTGCAGCCTATTAGTTCTCAGAATCACAGAACTGTAGAATATGGCCAGTTGGAAGGGGCCCTTCAGGATCAGCAGGATCATTGCACAGAGCAGCCCAATGCTAACTTTGTGTTTATCTGAGGACAGAACCTTCTGCAGGTGTCGGCAGCTGCAGGGAGAAGCCAGGCCCCCTTCCCCCAGCAAGGACAGGGAGCAGGCTCTGGCCAAGGCCTGTGCTGCTGCTGCTCCTTCTCCCTGTGCCCCAGGGTTTGCTCTCTCCTTCCCAGGAGCCGCTACGCCCAGGTGCGGAAGTGTGCGGCCCAACTCCTCCTGTCCCTGATGCAGAAAATGGGAGTCACGAAGCTGGCAGGCACAGCCAGGGCTGAGAGGCTGGCACAGGTGGCAGGGACGCTTGCTCAGGACTGTCACCAGGACACAAGGTAATGATCTTCATTTCACTTCCTGAAACAGGAAAACCGTTTTGTGTTTGGCTTTAAAGGTAAAACCAGAAAAGAGTGGAAACTCAAGGAAATAATAAGTGACCTCACTGTGTGGGTAAGGGTCATAGAATCACAGAATATGCCCAGTTAGAAGGCACCTATCAGGGTCATCCAGTCCAGCTCCCAGCCATGTCCTGGTTTAGGGCAAGTTTGGGAGATAACCCCCAGAGGGGCTTCTCTACAAAAGCAGATTCAATTGCCCCTCCCCCCTCCAACCGGTTCAGGAGAAAATATCTCCTTGGAGAAAAAGTGGAAAGAAACCTGTTTATTAAACAATAGAACCCAAACAATATTAAACAATAAAACTTCTCACTGCTCCAAAAAAAGGGCAAATTCAGAACAGTCCCCTCCCCGGGTTGCAGCTCGGCTCACTCAGTCTCTGGTCAGTCTCTCTGGTGCTGGAAACGCTGCGGCCCAGGCCCGGCCAGGGGGGCCACAGGTGGAGCTGCCGGTGCGAAAAAAAATCACAGTCCAGGGAACTTCTTTGCCTCAGCTAGCTAAAACTAACTAAAAGCAAAAAAAAAAAAAAAAAAAAAAAAAAAAAAAAAAAAAAACACAACGGAAAAAGGAGCTCTGTCCTGCTGTCTGTCCATCCACAGACAACACAGTCCAGGAGCAGGAATGTGGAGGAGTGAGAGCAGTCTGAAAACAAACTGCGCGCTTCTTCCCTCCCCTCTTCACTGTCTGGAAGAGAGTCTTAAAGGTGTAAAACTTATTATTCAGTATAAACAGAACAAGACGACTGGGGATAAAAGCATCATATAGTCAACCCAGGACAGCAGGGCACCCCAAGAGTCACTCCATGTGCCTGAGAGCATTGTCCAAATGCTTCTTGAGTTCAGTCAGACTTGGTGCTGTGACCACTGCTCTGGAATGCCTGGGGAAATGACTGTACTGGGTAACCTGAGGCTGGCCAGCAAGGAGCATTGCCAGCTTCCTGTGACTTGAAGGATTCTTTACTGAGTTCAAAAGAGCTCAGATTAGCCAGTCCAACAGTTTTGATTTGCCTTAGGTGCAAAGCACAAAGCCAAAGTGTTGGCTAATATTCATCACTGAAGGATCCCAAACATCTGCTTCTCATTAACTTAAGACATTCCTAGAAATATTTCAGGGGTCTTTAGACAATGTATTCACTCTTTCTAAAACCCCTTCTGCAGATTTCTAGAATGCTGTTATCTGTAGTTCTACAACCTCCAAATTTCTTCTTGAAGAAAACTGTGGTTTCCTGGTGGCAAAATCAACCCAAACCACCAAAATCCCCTTACTTTGATGATGAAATTCCCATTAATAGCTGCCAAGATCACCAGAGCAACTAGCTACCCCTGTGCATACATATAGTATAGAATAAGCAACAGGATGCAGGAGGTGTTTTGTCTCGGCTTCCCTGCCAGTTAAAGAAAGGCAAATTTTTGTGCAATGGCAGCAAGACACTGCTAATAGGCTCTGACAACAAAGCAGGTGTGTTTTGCTTATTCCCTGGGAACACCCACAGTGTCAGAGTGAAATGGTATTTTTCTGTGGCCCCACATTCTCCTCTTGCCTCTTGTGTTCAGCTGACAGCACTGTGCAGTGTCAAGTGGAGGTAAATCTCCCTCTTTGCTGAGTAGGTAATGCCTTCTCATGCAGGGGTTGCACCTGATGAGTTTAAGGTGTCAGCCTCTTCTGTTAACACTCTCCCTTTCTTCACTGTTGTTTCCTTCCTGCCTGCCTTCCTTTCTGCCTCCCTCCCTTCCTGTCTTCCTTTCTCCTGCCCTTCCTTCTATCCTTCCTTAGGCATTATGGACAGGAGATGGTGAAGATGTTGCTGAGGCATCAAAAATTTAAAATGCTTCTGGAACAATCTCTCTCCATGCGTGATCTGGAAGATATTCTGACAAGAATTAAGAAGAAAGTAAGTGCTTGACAGGAGAAATGTCTCCTTTGTGCTGGTATTGCCACTGCTTACATTAGGTCAAGCATACCCAATGTGTCTTTATCTCATTCCTCTTCTGCTGAATCATTTTGCTCCTGGGAATGAGCTGTTAATCCTCAGCCTGTTCATCTGCAGGCCGCAAAGAAACTGCTATTATTAGGGAATAAGTGGGGTTTTGAATACTTTGAATATGGGTCACAAAGAGGAAAGGGAAAGAGGAGAAAATGGGTTTACCTTTAAGAGTAAGCCCCCACCACGTTCTCCCTGCTCTGCCCCCAGTAAAGCAATTAAGTGAGAATTGAACATAACAGAGTCTGAAGATAACAGTCTTTGCAAAAGACATGGAAGCAGTAGTACCAAGAAAACTTCCAAATATACAAAAGATGTCCAAGTCAATCCTAGTTACTACAATTACTGTCTGTCTTTTGGGAATACTGCCCTGCTGTCAAGCCCTGTGGAGCTGGAAGAAGCTTGGTGAATTCAGCAGCATCCAGTGAAAAATCCTTTGTTTGTTAGGAGGGGGATTTTATTTTTTTAATCAACATTATAGAGTGTGCCTTTGTGCAGGCACAGGGAGAGTGAGTGTTGAATCAAATCAACTTCCAACACAATGGGCCAACCCCCAAAAAGTCCAACTTTTTCTGCTGCTTCCTTTAAGACCACTCATTGCCTACCAGTTTGCATTATTCCCATTTGTGCTCAGGACTAATGAATTTGGGATTTTAGACTGCTGCTCAGTCTGGTAGCACCCATAACCTGCCTTGGGCTATTGAAAACAAAGAGTTGGCATCACTGAATCTCTGGTCTGTTTATTTCTGTAAGTTAGGAAATGTTTCCCTAGGCCTTGGTAGCAGTGATTCTGGTTCTAACTTGTGTTTTATATCCTAAAGATTGATGGGGTTTCTTTATGTCTCACTAGGGGATGGAAAACCAGAAAGGTGAACGTCCATCTGTCAAGGAGCTGGTGGAGAAGAGGAACGATGGCTCCAAGAAGCCCCAGGCCACATTGCCTTCTAGCAAACGGTACTGAGCACTTTTGTCAGATGTGACAAAGCCCATGGCAAGCTTCACATGCCTCTTCCTCAGGCAAATCTTTCTGGCAGAGATGACCAGTGCCAGAGGTTGTTTCCTTTCCCTACAAATGCTCTAGGATAAAAAATGTCTACTTCTGCATTACGCTGAACACAACTTCTCTGGAGGGCTTTCCACAAAAAATGGAGAGACAAAAAGACATCCATTGGTGGCAGCTCAGATGATCCAGTGCAGTGGCAAGGGCAGGGTTGTGGAGGCTAGGAGAGGTCCACTTTGCTGCTGCCTGACTTGGGACAAGTAAATTGAACTAGGGTGTTTGGGGTTTTTTTTTAATCTGAGTGGAGTCTTTTTCAGATGGGTGTTTTGATGAGGAGTCCCAGACTAGAAGCAAGGTGCCATTCCACAAAGATGCAGGTCTCATCCATGTGATTTGGCCTGGCTGAATGATGGCTTTCTTACCCTCAGACAGTACCAAGTTTGAGTAGGAAGTAGCAAGGCAATTCCTTTGCAGCTTTGGTCAACAGGTGTCTCAAGGTGGACTTTTTGTCTTGATATTCCTGTCCTTCGTATATGTTGCTTGATGGAAAGCGTGTTTGGTTTATTTCCCCCTGTGCTGCAATCAGCATTTAAGACAGGAATTTGGTCCTTGCTGTCTCCTCATGCCAGTGGCAGAGCTACCTATGCTCCTCTGATAACAGAGGGGATTTATTTAGCTCTGTCATGCTCAGCAGTGGCAGGAACATGACCACATGCCTCAGCAGCATGGCTCTAGCATCTTTCCATGCTTGTGGAAGAGACAGGTTGATCCAGGAGAATTGTTCCCTGTGGGGTTGTTGAGCTGTGCATCTAGTCTCTAGGGAAGCAAACAAAATGTGAACGTAGTTCTAGGATGTCTGGCTTCTGGTTTTATCTCTGTTACTGATTTTCTGGATCCTTCAGATATGCCCCTGTTCATCTGTTCAGATGCATCTGAGCTGCTTTTGCAGATTGTCATGCCTGGTTGTAGAGACACTTCTCCAGAGTGATGAGTTTCCTTATTATAAGGCACACACATCCCATATGAAGAGGCATTTAAACTTGGAAGTAGTGTCTCTCTTTCCCCACAAAGCAATGTAACCTGTGTGCCTTGGAAGCCATCTGAAGATAGATCAGATGCATCTCATCCTTGGTTTTCCTGAGTGAGCACTGGGAGAATGTTCCTTGCAGATTGTCTCCCATAATGATAGTCACGAGGTCCATGTTGTTCTTCTGAGCCTCATGATTTTCTAGCTTGAAATAACATCATGAGGAAAGCTCCTCAAGCTGTTTTGCTCACAATTAACTTAAGGCATTGTCACCAACAGGTCCTAATTTGGATTTATTTTCCAGGGTGAAACCTACCTCTGATGGACGCCTTGCACACCGTGCCAAAGCCCAGGTCACGCTGCCTGCAGCTGTGGAAGAAACGGAGCCGCTCCAGAAGCTTTACCATCTCCTGGAGGCCAAGGGGTTTCAGACACGCATGGAAGGAGTGGCACTCCTCCTAGACCTGTGCAAAACCAGCCCCCAGCTCATCTCCACTAACATTGTCCAAGTACGTAGGGTGTCTTTATTGTCCCTTTCCTTTAGCTCCTTTCCTAAGGCTGCAGAAGTAAAGTTAATTCAGTGAGTCTTGGCACTCCATCCTGGCTGTTTGGGACAGGCTGGTCCCTCTTACCCAGACAAATTTATACCAGGTTCAGGCTTCAGGACAAGTTTTTTCAGTCCAGCTGTATTTGTCTGGCCGGTGCCCATTGATACTGTTCATCAGATGATGGCAGCATTTTCTGCTGCTGTAATTGCTGCTGTCTCCTACTGCTAGTTGGGTTAAGTGAAGGGAATCCAGCCACTGAAAGCATGGCTGTTGTTCTCTAGAGAAATGATGCTTTTGCATGGGGAAGAGAAGTATTAGGCTGGGTTGGTTTAAAGCCAGTTTTTTTTTTTAAAGAATTTTTCTGTAAGCTCCATCTTGTTTTGCTCAGGCACAACTCTGGAACTCATTTCCACTTGTCCCTATTCCTCTTGGTAAAGACAGTGCTCACCCTTCTTGGGGGGCCTTTTGTTCTCTTTGGAAAGGAAGAAACAACTAAGGACAGATCCATCCTTTCTCCTCCCAGTAGCTGCTTTTTCCAGAATATGGTGCCTGATGCTGTGGCTGTCAAGGGACTGAACCTGCTCTAAGGAGAGCTGTACAGCACATTTCATTTCAGAAGTCTCCCTCTTAGTTAGAGAAATTATCTGGATCCTGGAAGAGTTGATCAGAGCCCTGCCCTTCTCCAGACACAGGCTGTGAGACAGACAAAATCAAACTTAGATCTTCTCCAGCCATAGTTTTGCCAAAATCATAGCTGCCCTCAGTACTTGAGGGAACTGTATAGAAAAATGGGCATTGTAAATATCTGCTTACGTACTTGTAAAGCAAAAGTAGCCTTTTGCATTAACAAATGGAATTGATTTAATGATTTCTAGATGGAGAGAAATACAATAGAACTAATCTGTCCCCAACGAAACCTCTTAAAAACAGAAGAAAATCTTTCAAGCAGCATGAGGTTGCGCTACCATTCCAGTGAGTGGCCCACAGGAAAAGAGTGAAATTGTGCAAGCAAGTGCTGACCTGAGAGAGAGGATCACTTTCATCTTTTACATTGCTGAGTGCTATATCCACTCTTCAAACAAAGACATTCTAATCCAGCTTTCATGTTGCTTCTTCTCTTCACAGATTTTTGATTATTTTGTCCTGAGAATATCTGACAGCCACAAGAAAGTGAAGCAGAAGGCGCTGGACGTGCTGGCTGAAATCATCGGCCTCCTGGAAGATGCCCTGAACCCAGTGATGATCCCTTTGGTGCAGGGAATAACAAAGAACCTGAACTCAAAGGATCCCGGGGTTCATGCCGCAGCTGTGAACGCACTGGAAGAATCCATTGCTCATCTGGGTAAGGCTGAGCCCTGGCACGGACTCTCCTCTCCTGTGCCTCTGTCTCTCCCACACAAGAGAACGCTGAGTGCCTTGGTAGCTGCTGTTGTCTGTGGAAGGCTCCAGCTGGCAGCCACCAGAAGCTGTGCAGGTGCAGTCCTTATGCACCAGTCCCCAGCAGGCTGGAATGTGCAGCAGCATTGCCCAACAGTCCCAGCAGCCCTTGGCTCTGTGCTGCAGGTCGGAAGAGCAAGTCCTGGACTACAACTTTGCTACAATTCAGAGGGAAAGGGGTTTTGCAGTTTTCTTGGTCCCCATTTGAATTCCCAAATGAACAGCTTTGCTGTTGGCATGCAGGGACACTGGCCCATCAGAGCTTCTGCAGAGCAGCCACCTGGCAGGCTCTACATTATAGGCATTAGCTGCCTATGTTCTACCTTTCTTCTTTCTCTTCTTTTTTCAAAGGGGAACTTATGATTCACCAAGTTAATTTCTTTGTAACAAGCAAGTCTAAATCCAGCTGCAACGATGCCTTGTTCTACGTGTTGTTTTGTGTGGGGCAAGATGACAATAGCAAAGAACTACATAGGCAAGGGTTACTCTAAATTCCTTTGCCACATAGACTTATGTCAGCTCTAAAAATGCCTGAATAATGGAGTGTTGAGGAGGCAGATGTTCAAGGGGAGTTTCCACTTTCTCCACCTCAGCTGCTCTGTGAAGTCCTGAACTGCCTGACTCAGTGCCTTTCTGTGTGCCAAGGATGGGCTTCTTCCTTTTTGCTCTGGGCTGCAAAACCTTTCCACTGCTTCTTACATGTGACTGAACTCCTCTTGAGGTCCCTGATGTGAAATGCTTTAACATAGCTCCTGGTACAGGAGATGACTTGGGATTTGCAAATGTGAAAGGAGAGCTTTTCTTTTGGAATTTTAAACCCTGCCAAGTAGGCAGGAAGAAAAGTCAATAACGATTCAGAAATCAGCAGAAATTTACTTGCTTTGATAAAAATGGGGTTGCCCTGCCCTTTCCCTCCCCACTCTCCTTTCTCCTACGACCTCAGACAAGTGAGCAGAAACATGTGTTTCACTTGTAGATAAAGTATCACTGCTGAAAGAGTTCAGCCACCAATGGAGTCATCTGAGTGGCCAAGCTCTGCTGGATGTCACTGGGAGTATCGCAGGTATGGCCTCCCCTTCTAAGCCAAGAGGTCTCCGAGGGAGTATTTACAGGGAATGCCTGTGAGCAGACAGCAGAGTAGCTCCTCCACATCAGGAGGTGCTGAGCTTGTCCCTCCTGCCCAGTGCCCAAGGCAGGTGTATTTGGCAGGTTTCCCTGGCTGCTGCAGAGCTGTGCAGCACCTGAGATGGGGCAGCGCTCGGCCTCAGGGCTGAGCCCTCACTGGGGCATCTCAGAACCCAGCTGCAGGAAAGGGAGGGGCTCAAATACCCCAGCTGGCTCCTCTCTTGGGAGCTCAGGGACATCTGTGATCCTTTAGGGAAAATGGTGGCAAACGCTGTTTCAGGGAATCAGTTTGTTTTGTTCTCACAGAATTCTTGTTTTTCTCTTGGGAAGTTTTGAGGCTGAACCGTGCAGAGCCTGGGGGTCACAGCTTAGGTCAAAACTCAACACACGTCTTAGAGGCACGGATTTAGTGCAAGGCAGCCTTTGGGGGCACAGGGGCAGAAGCAGAGTGCTGGGCTCCCTGCCTGTGCTGAAATCCAAGTGGCATTGGAGTGAGCATTTCAGGGTGTGCAAACAGTGTCTGCCTGTGTCAGCGCTGTCCAAAATGCTACAAATGCAGCTGTTAATGGATTCCTCAGAGGAGCTTGCTATGTCAGCAGTAGCCAAAGAATGGAAAAATTATAATCTCAATATATAGCAGAGAAGACAATTGTTAGCCTTGCTTAAGCTGCGGCTAAATCCACTGCTAATTATGCCAGCATCTTTAAATGCTAGGTGTCATAACTTTGTGTCTTCATTAGGAATCTCAAAAGGGCATGTTCAGTGATTAGGAATGTCAAAGGCCCATTATAGGGCATTTGAATAAAGTAGATCTCCAGCAACAGGGAATTTAGTTTTGCAGTTCTTTTGATCTCTTTTTCAAATAAAGGAATTAAGCATAAATTAGGACTACTTTAGAAAGAGCAGATGTTCTCTCTGAGATTTAGTAGGGACAGCTGTTCCTCACCTTCAGTAGTCACCAATGCCTTTAATTACATTTAAACTCAAATGAACTCCCATTTAGAAAGGGGTACCATAACCTTTCCCTGCTTAGCAGAATTGGTTTGGGGGTCTTTCAGAAGCTGTTTCAATGTTGACTTGCTGCATCAAGGTGCTAGTGGATTAACAGCATAGAGAAAATGAAGTCTCTTCCAGCACAGGATAATAAATGGCTACTACATAGCATTTTGCCTGATCAGAAAATAAGAATGGTCTCCAGAGCATTTCAGGTTTTGATCTCCCAGCCCAATCTGCCATGCAAGAAGCCTGTTGGTAGTAAATTTTTGTCTGTGTTTGATATAGTTCAGTTCAGAAAATGAGCAGAGTGCAAATTTCAGAGACAATGTGAGAGAACACTTGTGTTTTGGTTAAATTTCCATCCGCTGTGCAGCATTTTTCTCTCGCTATGTCCCGATTTCAGCGGACATTATAAGAAAAAATGGCATTAACACTGGGAGTGGAAATGCCATTAAAATGTGGAGATGTCCTAATGCCACAGCAATGGGGTCTGGGTAATTCTCTAAGACACCCTGAGGTTTGAAACAGCATTTTGTTGGAAGCCTCAAAAGCATTCTGCCAAAGACACCAGCTAGTCACTGGTGTTTCTCATCCAGCTGTCAGGCAGCACCCATCTCTGTGGGCTGGAGTTTTGAAGTGGGTTCTAATGCTGCCCTTTGCTGTGCACCACTGAGCAAAGGGGAGAGCCAGGTTAGACCTTTGGCCCTTGACATCAAAGTTACAAAAATTGAATCATCCCTCTTCTTAGAAATCTCTCAATTGCCTCTCTAGGGTGCATTTCCAAATCTTCAGTGTGGATTTAGACAACTTCTTAATGGAAATAAAAAGCAATTTGACATTTCAGTCATTGTTCTTGCAGAAACAGATTGTGAAATGCTTTAGGAAAGGTACAAAGTCTGCCACAGGGACAAGGCTCTGGTTGGAGAAATTAGTCCTGAGGGGTTGGTGGTTCTGTTTCCAGGATGATCAGCTGCATTGCCCGTTTCTGGGTCATGGGGCTCTGTGTGCTGTTTCACTGACCTTAGCCAGAGAGGCTCCCAAGAAGCACAAGCAGAGGCAGATCCCTGTTTGCATTGAGGCTGGTGGGTAAGGAGCTGTGTCTCTCTCCTGGCAGTGCTTGTGGAGTGGGTTCATGCCAGTAGCCCTGCAGTGGTCCAGCGCTGCGCCCTGCCCGTGCTCTGGTCCTGCCTGGAGAACAAGGCGCTGCCGGTGCGAAGCGCCAGCGTCCGCACTGTGCTCACCAAGCTGGCCTGTGCCCTCTGCCAGGTGATGGGCACCCAGCTGAGGAAGTGTGCTGCCAGCAAGCCTCCCCACGTGCGGGAAAACCTCAACAGCCTTTTGGGCTGGTGAAGCCATCATGTTCTCCAGAAAGCGGACCAAGAGCTGAGTTGGACACCTCCGGATGTGACTTCTTAGCTGTGCCAAAAATGACAAAAGACTAAGGAAGGGCGTGCATCTGCCCCTGCTCTCTCCATCGCCCTTCCTAGTCATGGCGTGTGGGGCCTGAAGCAACTCCAGACTGAGGACAAGGATAAGGCCAAGCTTGGCTCAGCCTCACACAGAGGTGAGGGGGGAGCTGGGCCGCTCTCTGCTGGGAGGAAGGGTCTTGTGGCAGCCCAGCCAGGCTGTGCACATTGCCAGGGAACAGCTGTGCCCTGCATGTGGCCCTGCAATGAGCTGTGCTGCTGCCAGTGCCCCATGCAGCTGGAGGGCTGCTCAGCTGTGGGGCAGGCAGAGGAGCAGGAGGGTGCATGTGCAGCTGAGCCATTGCTGGAGAGCACAGGGCTTGGGGCTCCCTGCTGTCCCAGGGCAGCCCAGAGGCCAGGCTGTTCCTGTGGCAGCTCTGTGGAAGTGGGGCAGGGTTTTCCCCTGGGCTGTCTCCAGTGTCTGCCCGTAGGACCATGCTTCCCTGTCCAGCTCTTTAGAAGTTTCCAGGAAATGTGTCCCATGAAATATGGAGCTTCAGATGTTTTAGGTTTGCATTGTGGCCTCTGTTACCTTTTGTGTGTCCATTTTTCTGGCCTGAATGACTGCAGTGGTTCCAAGGAGGTTACCCTGGGATCAGGAGTTTCCCTGCCAACTTCCCAAATGCTTTTACCTTCCAAGGCATTGCCTTCCACCCTGAATTCCCTACCTTCCTCAAAGCCCATTTCTAACTCTCCTTTTTTATTGTTAAGCTGACCATTCTGCAGGAGCAAAAAATTCTGATTTAAGAATTCCTTTTTTCCTACTGTGCTGCCACCTGATTTTGTCCTCTATGAAGCTGTTGTATAGAATGATTTGTTCTCTGAATTTTAACAGCTCTGTTGGAGAGTATTTCAGAATGAGCTCCATCGTTCTACTTGAAATTAGAAAATCAATCTTTGGTCAGACTAGCTTGAAAGTGGCCCAATCTCATACAGTTTAGAATGAACATCCTTGGGGAAAATGAAATTTCTAGTCTCAAGGACACAGTTCACGTTTGGGTAACACTCCTGCAATGCTGAGCTTTTCTTTGAATGTCCTCCAAAACAGTCCAACAAAGAGAAGAAAATGTAAATCCAAGTGCATATATGTATTAGTACCTGTGACTTCTTCCAGGAGCTGGAAAGAAGATGTTTACTAAAATCAGCATGAATAAGGGCAGATAAGAATCTCTGTCAAGAGCAATCTCCATCTCTGCCCTTCTCTATCAGGCACAGAGGCTCTCCAGCATCCAGGGGCTCTGGCCTTCACCATGCAGCAGGTTTCAGTCTGCTGGCCAGCAGAGTAATGTCATGTCTGCTGCCAGTAGCCCATCCCTTGGGAGAGGGTCTAGGCATGTGGACCTTGCTGCTCTCAGTCCCAATCTCTGTGTTTTATGCGAGCTCTGCAACCTGGAACCTGTCTTGCCTGTTGCCCAGCACGGCATTTTTGGGGGCTTGAACTCTGCCAGAGATTTACAGGAACCTTTGCTTCCATTCCCAGGCCTCCCCCTGAGCCAGGCCAAGGAGACAGATCATCCCAGCAGTCCTGGTCTTACGAGGGACAGAGAGCTGAAGGACGGCTTTGGAAAGGTAAGGGACAAGGACAGGGATGAGCAGACTTCCTTTCCAGTGGCTGTTTAGTACTTGGCCCAAAATGTCACTGAAAATCATGATCTTCCCCCCGCCCTGGGAGATGGGGATTCTCTTGGGAATATATTTGACAGCTCCAGAGCAATTGCTTGGCTATTTCCAGTGGTGCCAAGGTCACTAGCTTGGACATGGTGCTAAGGTCACGCCAGAAGCAATCTTTATGTGCAAAAGCTGTTTTAGAGAAGTTCTGAATGACAGAGCAAGCTACACATCAGTGAATGTGGGCAAAGTGCACCCTCAGAAGCAGAGAAGCAAAGACTCTAATGTTGAGTGTAAGCAAGGCTGGAAAGTAAAATGGGAGAGTTTGACTTTTCCTGGTTACCTTTGTGGCTGTATCTCACAGCCCTCTCATTCTCAAGGTTTCTGCTCATTAACTTCAGCGTTTCTGCAACTTGTTTTCACACGAGTCCTCCTTTTGGTCTCGTGTTCTCACAGACCAAGTCCTTCAGAGCTGAGTCCTTCAGAAGCCAGGAAGTGAGAAATAGCTGCAACTCCTGGCCATGAGTGTTAAGCAACAGCTCATTACCACTCCTTGCTGGGCATTGCACATGGTTTTTATTCTGCTGCCATGGCCTGTAGGAACTGAACTGCCTGCTCACTGTCATGTGAGCTCTTCATCTGTCTTGGAGCACTCCTATGAATTCATGCTTCAAGCAGGGCTTCCTGACATAGGTTGCAGTTGCAGCAGTGGAAGGTCATGGCACTGAACTGTTCCACCTCACTGTGTGTAATTGCCAAGGTGAGGACAGGAGACATTCCTCTGAAACTATTGGAATGGATATGGAGCTGCATTGAAGCCTATGGCACCCTGTGGACTCTGTGCTCCTGATGAGATGTTGTGTCTGGTTTGTGTGTCTCTGCTTACAGTCTGTGATGTATTTCCATTGCACCTAGATCCGTGCTGCACTGTGGGAGTTGGCTCAAGAGAACTTGGAGCCAATGGACACAAAGCATTTTGTGGAAGAGATGAAGAAAAGGAGACAAAAGAAAAGATTCTTGCAGCTTCTTCCTGAGACAGTTGAGACCAGGGACGCAGCTGAAGCAAGTAAGTGGTGGCTACACTTGTGGTCCTTTTTGACCACTTGCTTGCCCCCTGCACATGGCTGCAGTCAGACTGGGGGGCTGTTCTGCTTGCATCTTGAGTAGAAGCTTGCTTATTTGTTTCTGTTTCCCAAAATAAAATGCAGAGGCATGAAGAGTCTTGCCCATGGCCTCCCTGAGTCAGTAACAGAATATCAGCTTCCCACGTTCACCTCTAAAGTCTTTCAGAGTAGAAAATTCTGTCTTGCAAAGTACACTGGGGCTTCAGACTCTCTCCTGGAGAGCAGCCTCCAGGGAAGGTGAGGCCAAAAGACTGCTTTTCAACTGGGATTCCACCTGGACGAAACAAAGCTCCATTCCTTCTGATGAAAACACCAGAGATCCTTCTCCTGCTGCTCCCTGCTGAGGAGCTGATGCTGTAGAGCTGTGCTGAAGCCCCAGGCAGTGCTTCTGCTGCTGCCCCAGGAGCAAGCAGCGTTCCCGACTGAATCCCGGCCGGGCTCTGCCTGCAGGGCTGTGAGCGCTGCCCGAGGGCGGCAGCGGGGCCCTCAGGAGGCAGCACTCAGCCCCAGGGCAGCACGCAAGGTTAGCTGCACTTTCTTGGGTAACTTCCCCTGCCAGTGTCTGGAACAGGAGAACAAAAGCAAGGCAATACTGGCTTTTCCTTGTTTCTTCGAGGAAGCATCACTGCAGGTTGGTTTTATACTAGAAGAGGGTAGATTTTGACTAGATATCAGGGAGAATTTTTTCTATAATGAAGGGGATGAAAAGTTGGAAGGTTTGCCCAGAGAAGCTGTTGTTGCTCCATCCTTGAATGTGTTCAAGGCCAGTTTACATGGGGCTCTGTGGAACCTGATCTAGACGAAGATATCCCTGCTCACAGGGCTTGGACTAGACGGTGGTTAAAGGTGCCTTCCAACCCAAACTCTTCTAGGATTCTGTGATCACTGTCCCTTGTTAGTGTTATCTTGGTATAAAGTGGTATACCATTGTTATACTTGAAGTTCTTTGGGATAACAAAGAGATGTTGCCCAGCTCCAGCAACTTTTGTTGTCAACCTGTCCAGCACCCTCCACTTACAAGCTCTTCTTTGCTTCCTGCAGCCTTTAGCTTACCACCTGTTGATGGCACAGCTCCTAGGGTGCAGAGAAAAGACCCTGGTACTGCCTTGAAGAAGAAGGTCTTGAGAAAGCAGGACAACGTGCCCTTACTGCCCAATAAGCCCACCATCCTTGGAGATGGCAGCTTCCCACGCAACTCCTCAGGTAAGCCTGCTCCATGGAAGCTTTTCCCTGCATGGCTTTTTCCCTGCACAAGGAGCACAAAGTGTCTCCTGCCTCAGCCAGCACAGCTGGGATCTTGGGGCTATAGGCTGTCCTGAGAATGAGCAGCAAATCTACTTTTCAGTTACTCCAGTTTGGTAGCACTAGAGAGTTGGTTCTTAGAGATCCATTGGAAAGTGGGGCTGAATAAAGTCCGTGCTGAAGGCCTAAGCTCTGGCTTTTGCCCATCCTAATACTCCAAACTACAGCACTGGTGCCAGGAGGCAGCTGTGACTGCAGCGATGAGCTATGGGGCAGCATGCCAGGCTGTGCTCACCGTGCACCTACGAGTGCCACCATGATCTGCTGTCCACTCACCATCTGGGCCTTCTGCCTGTCTGCAGTCCGGCTCTGCAGCCAGCTTTTCTGCTGTCCAGCAAGGGCTGTCTCTGCAGGGCAGTCAGCAGCTTGGTGCAGCTGTGCCTCTGCTCCCAGCAGTGCCCGATGGCTCCTGGCTGCCGCCATCCAGGGCCTGCAGTGCCAAGAGGGAACAAGCAGTGCCTCCTGTGTCACCCAGCAAAGACAGTGGCTGTGTGCAGCAGGTGACAGCCAGGAGGGGCTGCCTGCTGCTCCCAGGCTGTTTGCTGCCTGCAGGAAATGCACAGCAGACAGTCCCCAGTGGCTCTTGTCTCTCCTTTGTGGGCAGCCTGCCTGTGCTGTGATGCCAAGCAGGGCGAGATAAGAAGAAGGCAGCTAGGAATGATACTTCAATGCTCTTTGCTAGTGATGCTACTTCCATGTTCAGAATCGACCAGAACTAGCCTGATGTGGCTCTCCATTCACAGTGAATCTAGATGTGTGTATGTCTACATACTTCTGCAGTGCCATCACTGGTGTCAGTGGCTGAGGTACATCAGTGACACCCAGATTAGCTCCTGCCTGAATAGTTCTGATGTTTGGGTTCCTCCATACTTTGTGAGAACATGCAAGGTAGCACAAAAGCCCTACAAATTCTAGAGCAGTTTGTCTAGATTCTGTGTAATATTTATACTCCATCCTTTTTGACAGCTCAAATGTTTTCATCTACACAAGAGGAAATGAGCTTTTGAGTACATGATGTGAAATTTTTGATTGACAGTACTTTTGATGACAGATGGGTTTCATAAGAAATGCATTTACCATCTGATTTTTTCATACCTTGTTAATTCCTTTCTTTACCAAGAAATTCAATTAAGGCAAACCCAGGCCAATTGATTAACAACAGAGTGCATGTGCCAACAATGTGCATCTGTATTTGCCTATTTTTATCCCCAGGACGCATTTGGAAGGCTTTTTTTATCAACTGTCTAGTCTGGAAATTGCATTTTTCCACAGGAGAAAGTTTAGAAATGTCTGAGTTTGCAAATACAGCCATTAGATGACAAATACATTTCCCCATAGCATCTTTGAAATACAGCCAGTGTGTACCTCTGAAAGAGCAAAGTTTCACAATGCTTGGAAAGAACAAAATCCATAAATCACTGCCTTCCCAACAATAGGCTAAATGTATGTGCAGTCAGCTGCCTCTGTCTAGAATATGTGAAGTTAATGGAAACAGAGGCACTGTCAGGTGTGAAGGGTGAGGTATGGCTGTTCCCTGGTCGTTGCTCCGTGGGGATTGAGCCGGGCCCAGCAGGGCTGGCTTGTTCAGGCTTGGCTTGGGGCTGTCACGAGGCAGCTGCAGGTCTCTCCTCAGGGAGCTGCAGAGTGCCCCTGTCCTCAGGGCTGGGGAAATCAGGGTGCTGAGACAAGAGGGGCACTGAGGGGTTCCCTCCTGGGTAGCGAGTGCTGCTGGTCAGCGCTGTCTGGTAGGGAGCGGGAGCTCTGTGGCCGCAGGAACCTGCCGCTGGCCGTGGCACCTGTGGCCCTGGGAGCTGGGGCTGCGGGGCAATTGTCAGGTTTAGCCTGGAGCTGTGCCCAGCTGGGGAAGGCTGGGAGCAAGCAAGGAGCCCCAGGAGGCAGACAGCAGGGAAGTCTCTGCCCCAGTGGCAGTGTGTGCCACAGGGAACCCTGGCTGGGAGATGGGCTGCAGGCCGCTCCATGGCGGGTGCCTTGCCCGGGCCGCAGCGCCCATGGCCGACCCTCTCTTTGCAGTGACCTCGCAGACGGGCACTGGTGCCCAGCGCCGAGAGGAGCCGCTCCGTGGGCATGGGCAGAAGGACAGAGCCTCTCCAGATCCACAGCAGTCCTTGCAGGAGGCACTCTCCTTGCTGGGCAGCGATGACTGGTAAGAAAGGCCCCATCACTCCGTGTCCCTCACAGCATTCGGGTCGGTCAGAAGCGTGTCTCGCTGGTGCCTCTGAGCCCCGTGAGCCCAGAGGGCCAAAGGGCACGCTGAAACCTCTGCAGAGCAGTGAGAGGATAAAGACTGGAGAGCAGCCTTTTCTTGGCCTTGCTCTGCAGCACCGCTCCAGCTGCAGCAGGTCCGTGCTGTTTCCTGGCTTTGGCAGCTGCTCCATGGAGCTGCAAAGGAAATGTTGAGGGAAGAGAGAAAGCTGTGCAAAGAGATGATTTGCTGGCTGAAGGCAGAAGCAGGATGGCAGCAGTTTTGAGTGTACAGATTTGGGTGCCTTGGGCCACTGGTCCAGTGGGACTGAGTAAGATTTCTCTCTGCTCCCACTGCTGACTGCAAGGGCAGGTGACAGGCTCTCCCTGTCATCTCCTGCATGTGAGTCCCAGAAGCAGCTCCGGGGAGTTCCTCTTTCTGAGCAATGGACTGAGTTGTGCTTTCAAGTCCCTCAGCCTGTCATTACTCCTGAGGGGCTCATGGCAGAAGAGAAGGAAAAAGAAATAAAATCCTCTAGGAGTCTTGCACTTTTGGAAGTTAACTTTTTCCTTCTCACTGCTTCCTATGGGCCTGAGATATTTTGTCAGTACTCCCAGTGTGTCCCAAAATTATACACAGGTACAAGGAGGCCCAGAAGTTACAAGCCTACAAATGTGAGGTAATATTGGTTGTCTTTCTGATGGCTTTTTGATCACTCCCTGTTGGATGCTTCATTCACACAGGGGTAAGGCCTCCATTCATATTGGGAGAACCATAAGAAACCTCCAACGGTTCATCTCCTTCTGCAGTGGCCTTTGCTTTGCCCTTTCTCTTCTGCTTTCTCTTCCCCATTTCTCTTTGGTGCCCTGTGAGGTGCAGAGAGCTTCTGCAGCTGTGGGTGTCCTGATGAGGCTCAGGGGTGCCTGTGGGATCAGTCGCCAGCCCTGTGCTGCAGCCCTGATGCCTCACACTCCTTCCTGGAGCTGAGGGCCTGCACAAAGCAAGTGCTGAGAGATGGAGTTGTTTGCAGCTTTGAAATAACATGTGGCTGTTGTGCAAGTTGTTTTAGGTAGGGGGGTTTTGAGTAAGCCAGAGTTTCAACAGTTCTTGCCCAGGGCTGGAATCTTCTGGGGCATCCTACTGATTTTTTTGGGAATTTATGAGGTGGGGTGGAGTGGGTGAGACACACAGGCCTAGACTGAAGAGTGGAAACTCAGCTCCAGAGTGCCAGTGCAGACTCTCAGTGCTGAACTGCCTGCTGGGGCAGACAAAGAAGGAAAATGCCCCAGTAACAGCCCAATGGGACTGTGTCTCAGGGACAGGTACAGGGAACTGAGAAGAAACAGCAGCATGGCCCAGCCTCACAGCTTCTAGGAAGCAGGGACAGAGGGACTTCATGTGCCAGAGATTTCAGGAAGGCTGTCTTCTTAAACAGCCACGAATGAAGTCTCTGAAAGCCCTCTCTTTGCCTCTTGGATTTGTGCATGCTTTTGACATCTACAGCATCCTGTGGCAACGCATTCCACGATTTCATTAAATACTCCTTGAAAAGCACCTCCCATGGCTTGAGCTGCCAGCCTGGTCATTTCGGAGGGTGCTGCCTACTTCTTGGGCAGAGAGAAAAATCAATCTTTTTGTTACATGCCTTTCAGGGAGCTGAAGGAGAAGGGACTCTTCAACATCAAGCACCTGGCTGAGTCCCATTCTGAAGTCCTGCTGTCCAGACTTCATGACATTTGCTTGGCAGTTACCAGCGAGGTGAGAACATTGTTTTGAATTGTTCCCCATACTTCATACAGGATGTGCAGAGTAGGTATGTGCTTGTTCATCTCCATGTGTGCTCAGGGTGTGCCTCCATTTCTGGTTTGAGACCTTCTATTTCCCATGTCTGTCAGCTATCTGTAGGATCTGTGTGCACATGTAGCTGTATTTACTGGTAGGTCGAATATCTGACACTTGTCTGTGAGTGAGGTGCCATTACAATGCAATGTGCAAATGGCAAAATCAAGACACTAATGACGTTATTTGCCAGAGTCTTAATCTCTGCCCAAGCTGTAATTCAACACTGCAAATGAGTCTGTAGATCTGAGCCTGTGTTTTCTGTTTCCTGGCTGAGTGCTTCAGCTGCTGGTGTAGCTTTTCTGAACAGGAGCAATTGACTCTTCTATTTTTATGACTTGTGTCTTTATGATTTGAAAGCAGCCCTTGATTTAATTTTCTAGTGAAAGGGCCTAAAATCATGGCAGTGGACATTTTAGAAGGGTTAGGTAGGAAGCTTTAGTGAATTTTGGTGTTTTTTTGGTTTTTTTTTTTTTTGGGTTTTTTTTTTTTTTGTTTTGGTTTTTTTTGGTTTTTTTTTTGGTTTGCAGTAAGCAGGTCTGAGGTCAGAAATTGGTTCCAGAGTAAGTGCCTTTCAGTGTTTGTATCTTCCTGCTCTTACTGTGCTTTTATGTTCCTCTGGACACAGTGGGATGTGTTGTCATTTCTTGGGATTTCTGCTGAAGGCAACTGGTTTTCTGTTCAAGGTGATTCTTATGTGGGATTTCTGCTGAAGGCAACTGGTTTTCTGTTCAAGGTGATTCTTATGTTTCCTATCATGTCTTCCCCAGGTGACCAATCTCCGGTCCAAGGTGTCCTACTCTGCAGTCGTCACTCTGGGAGAGTTCTTTGTGACCTTGAAGAAAGATATGGACTGCGAGGCGGATGAGGTTGCTGCAGTCCTTCTCCAGATGGTGTGGAACTCCCCAGAGTTTGTTCAGAAGGCAGCCTGTCAGAGCCTGGGGATGATGGTAGAGAATGTGACTCCTGCACGAGCAATGGCTGCTCTCATGGACAGGGGAGTCAAGTAGGTTCTTCTTCTTCCAGTGATGTTCTTCAGCATCTAGTGTGTGGGTGGGGGAAGGGATGAGGGAAAGAATGGGAATGATGGGAGGGAAGGGTCCTGTATCCTGCATCTTCTGGGAACTCAGTGACTTCATTCTCTGATCAACCTCATTTCTTTCCTCTTGTCACCTATTTCTGCCCTCCTGCAGCCTATTAGTTCTCAGAATCACAGAACTGTAGAATATGGCCAGTTGGAAGGGGCCCTTCAGGATCATCAGGATCATTGCACAGAGCAGCCCAATGCTAACTTTGTGTTCATCTGAGGACAGAACATTCTGCAGGTGGCTGCAGCTGCAGGGAGAAGCCAGGCCCCCTTCCCCCAGCAAGGACAGGGAGCAGGCTCTGGCCAAGGCCTGTGCTGCTGCTGCTCCTTCTCCCCGTGCCCCAGGGTTTGCTCTCTCCTTCCCAGGAGCTGCCACGCCCAGGTGCGGAAGTGTGCGGCCCAACTCCTCCTGTCCCTGATGCAGAAAATGGGAGTCACGAAGCTGGCAGGCACAGCCAGGGCTGAGAGGCTGGCACAGGTGGCAGGGACGCTTGCTCAGGACTGTCACCAGGACACAAGGTAATGATCTTCATTTCACTTCCTGAAACAGGAAAACCGTTTTGTGTTTGGCTTTAGAGGTAAAACCAGAAAAGAGTGGAAACTCAAGGAAATAATAAGTGACCTCACTGTGTGGATAAGGGTCATAGAATCACAGAATATGCCCAGTTAGAAGGCACCTATCAGGGTCATCCAGTCCAGCTCCCAGCCATGTCCTGGTTTAGGGCAAGTTTGGGAGATAACCCCCAGAGGGGCTTCTCTACAAAAGCAGATTCAATTGCCCCTCCCCCCTCCAACCGGTTCAGGAGAAAATATCTCCTTGGAGAAAAAGTGGAAAGAAACCTGTTTGTTAAACAATAGAACCCAAACAATATTAAACAATAAAACTTCTCACTGCTCCAAAAAAAGGGCAAATTCAGAACAGTCCCCTCCCCGGGTTGCAGCTCGGCTCACTCAGTCTCTGATCAGTCTCTCTGGTGCTGGAAACGCCGCGGCCCAGGCCCAGCCAGGGGGGCCACAGGTGGAGCTGCCGGTGCTCTTCTGGGTGTTCAGTCCAGAGCAGGCTTGAACAGGTCCAAGAAAAAGGAAAAAAAATCACAGTCCAGGGAACTTCTTTGCCTCAGCTAGCTAAAACTAACTAAAAGGAAAAAAAACAAACAAACAAAAAAAAAAAAACAAAAAAAAAAAAAAACCAACAAAACGGAAAAAGGAGCTCTGTCCTGCTGTCTGTCCATCCACAGACAACACAGTCCAGGAGCAGGAATGTGGAGGAGTGAGAGCAGTCTGAAAACAAACTGCGCGCTTCTTCCCTCCCCTCTTCACTGTCTGGAAGAGAGTCTTAAAGGTGTAAAACTTATTATTCAGTATAAACAGAACAAGACGACTGGGGATAAAAGCATCATATAGTCAACCCAGGACAGCAGGGCACCCCAAGAGTCACTCCGTGTGCCTGAGAGCATTGTCCAAATGCTTCTCGAGTTCAGTCAGACTTGGTGCTGTGACCACTGCTCTGGAATGCCTGGGGAAATGACTGTACTGGGTAACCTGAGGCTGGCCAGCAAGGAGCATTGCCAGCTTCCTGTGACTTGAAGGATTCTTTACTGAGTTCAAAAGAGCTCAGATTAGCCAGTCCAACAGTTTTGATTTGCCTTAGGTGCAAAGCACAAAGCCAAAGTGTTGGCTAATATTCATCACTGAAGGATCCCAAACATCTGCTTCTCATTAACTTAAGACATTCCTAGAAATATTTCAGGGGTCTTTAGACTCTTTCTAAAATCCCTTCTGCAGATTTCTAGAATGCTGTTATCTGTGGTTCAACAACCTCCAAATTTCTTCTTGAAGAAAACTGTGGTTTCCTGGTGGCAAAATCAACCCAAACCACCAAAATCCCCTTACTTTGATGATGAAATTCCCATTAACAGCTGCCAAGATCACCAGAGAAACTAGCTACCCCTGTGCATACATATAGTATAGAATAAGCAACAGGATGCAGGAGGTGTTTTGTCTCGGCTTCCCTGCCAGTTAAAGAAAGGCAAAGTTTTGTGCAATGGCAGCAAGACACTGCTAATAGGCTCTGACAACAAAGCAGATGTGTTTTGCTTATTCCCTGGGAACACCCACAGTGTCAGAGTGAAATGGTATTTTACTGTGGCCCCACATTCTCCTCTTGCCTCTTGTGTTCAGCTGACAGCACTGTGCAGTGTCAAGTGGAGGTAAATCTCCCTCTTTGCTGAGTAGGTAATGCCTTCTCATGCAGGGGTTGCACCTGATGAGTTTAAGGTGTCAGCCTCTTCTGTTAACACTCTCCCTTTCTTCACTGTTGTTTCCTTCCTGCCTGCCTTCCTTTCTGCCTCCCTCCCTTCCTGTCTTCCTTTCTCCTGCCCTTCCTTCTATCCTTCCTCAGGCATTATGGACAGGAGATGGTGAAGATGTTGCTGAGGCATCAAAAATTTAAAATGCTTCTGGAACAATCTCTCTCCACGCGTGATCTGGAAGATATTCTGACAAGAATTAAGAAGAAAGTAAGTGCTTGACACGAGAAATGTCTCCTTTGTGCTAGTATGCTTACATTAGGTCAAGCATACCCAATGTGTCTTTATCTCATTTCTCTTCTGCTGAATCACTTTGCTCTTGGGAATGAGCTGTTAATCCTCAGCCTGTTCATCTGCAGGCCGCAAAGAAACTGCCATTATTAGGGAATAAGTGGGGTTTGGAATACTTTGAATATGGGTCACAAAGAGGAAAGGGAAAGAGGAGAAAATGGGTTTACCTTTAAGAGTAAGCCCCCACCACGTTCTCCCTGCTCTGCTCCCAGTAAAGCAATTAAGTGAGAATTGAACATAACAGAGTCTGAAGATAACAGTCTTTGCAAAAGACATGGAAGCAGTAGTACCAAGAAAACTTCCAAATATACAAAAGATGTCCAAGTCAATCCTAGTTACTACAATTACTGTCTGTCTTTTGGGAATACTGCCCTGCTGTCAAGCCCTGTGGAGCTGGAAGCTTGGTGAATTCAGCAGCATCCAGTGAAAAATCCTTTGTTTGTTAGGAGGGGGATTTTATTTTTTTAATCAACATTATAGAGTGTGCCTTTGTGCAGGCACAGGGAGAGTGAGTGTTGAACCAAATCAACTTCCAACACAATGGGCCAACCCCCAATGAGTCCAACTTTTTCTGCTGCTTCCTTTAAGACCACTCATTGCCTACCAGTTTGCATTATTCCCATTTGTGCTCAGGACTAATGAATTTGGGATTTTAGACTGCTGCTCAGTGTGGTAGCACCCATAACCTGCCTTGGGCTATTGAAAACAAAGAGTTGGCATCACTGAATCTCTGGTCTGTTTATTTCTGTAAGTTAGGAAATGTTTCCCTAGGCCTTGGTAGCAGTGATTCTGGTTCTAAGTTGTGTTTTAAACAGGAATTTCCTGTTTTATATCCTAAAGATTGATGGGGTTTTTTTATGTCTCACTAGGGGATGGAAAACCAGAAAGGTGGACGTCCATCTGTCAAGGAGCCGGTGGAGAAGAGGAACGATGGCTCCAAGAAGCCCCAGGCCACATTGCCTTCTAGCAAACGGTACTGAGCACTTTTGTCAGATGTGACAAAGCCCATGACAAGCTTCACATGCCTCTTCTTCAGGCAAATCTTTCTGGCAGAGATGACCAGTGCCAGAGATTGTTTCCTTTCCCTACAAATGCTCTAGGATAAAAAATGTCTACTTCTGCATTATGCTGAACACAACTTCTCTGGAGGGCTTTCCACACAAAATGGGGAGACAAAAAGACATCCATTGGTGGCAGCTCAGATGATCCAGTAGAGTGGCAAGGGCAGGGTTGTGGAGGCTAGGAGAGGTCCACTTTGCTGCTGCCTGACTTGGGACAAGTAAATTGAACTAGGGTGTTTCGTTTTTTTTTTTAATCTGAGTGGAGTCTTTTCCAGATGGGTGTTTTGATGAGAAGTCCCAGACTAGAAGCAAGGTGCCATTCCACAAAGATGCAGGTCTCATCCATGTGATTTGGCCTGGCTGAATGATGGCTTTCTTACCCTCAGACAGTACCAAGTTTGAGTAGGAAGTAGCAAGGCAATTCCTTTGCAACTTTGGTCAACAGCTGTCTCAAGGTGGATGTTTTGTCTTGATATTCCTGTCCTTCATATATGTTGCTCGATGGAAAGCATGTTTGGTTTATTTCCCCCTGTGCTGCAATCAGCATTTAAGACAGGAATTTGATCCTTGCTGTCTCTTCATGCCAGTGGCAGAGCTACCTATGCTCCTCTGATAACAGAGGGGATTTATTTAGCTCTGTTGTGCTCAGCAGTGGCAGGAACGTGACCACATGCCTCAGTAGCATGGCTCTAGCATCTTTCCATGCTCGTGGAAGAGACAGGTTGATCCAGGAGAATTGTTCCCTGTGGGGTTGTTGAGCTATGCATCTAGTCTCTAGGGAAGCAAACAAAATGTGAGCATAGTTCTGGGATGTCTGGCTTCTGGTTTTATCTCTATTATTGATTTTCTGGATCCTTCAGATGTGCCCCTGTTCATCTGTTCAGATGCATCTGAGCTGCTTTTGCAGATTGTCATGCCTGGTTGTAGAGACACTTCTCCAGAGTGATGAGTTTCCTTATTATAAGGCACACACGTCCCATATGAAGAGGCATTTAAACTTGGAAGTAGTGTCTCTCTTTCCCCACAAAGCAATGTAACCTGTGTGCCTTGGAAGCCATCTGAAGATAGATCAGATGCATCTCATCCTTGGTTTTCCTGAGTGAGCACTGGGAGAATGTTCCTTGCAGATTGCCTCCCATAATGATAGTCACGAGGTCCATGTTGTTCTTCCAAGCCTCATGATTTTCTAGCTTGAAATAACGTCATGAGGAAAGCTCCTCAAGCTGTTTTGCTCACAATTAACTGAAGGCATTGTCACCAACAGGTCCTAATTTGGATTTATTTTCCAGGGTGAAACCTACCTCTGATGGACGCCTCGTACACCGTGCCAAAGCCCAGGTCACGCTGCCTGCAGCTGTGGAAGAAACGGAGCCGCTCCAGAAGCTTTACCATCTCCTGGAAGCCAAGGGGTTTCAGACACGCATGGAAGGAGTGGCACTCCTCCTAGACCTGTGCAAAACCAGCCCCCAGCTCATCTCCACTAACATTGTCCAAGTATGTAGGGTGTCTTCATTGTCCCTTTCCTTTAGCTCCTTTCCTAAGGCTGCAGAAGTAAAGTTAATTCAGTGAGTCTTGGCACTCCATCCTGGCTGTTTGGGACAGTCTGGTCCCTCTTACCCAGACAAATTTATACCAGGTTCAGGCTTCAGAACAAGTTTTTTTAGTCCAGCTCTATTTGTCTGGCAGGTGCCCATTGATGATGTTCATTAGATGATGGCAGCATTTTCTGCTGCTGTAATTGCTGCTGTCTCCTACTGCTAGTTGGGTTAAGTGAAGGGAATCCAGCCACTGAAAGCATGGCTGTTGTTCTCTAGAGAAATGATGGATTTGCACGGGGAAGAGAAGTATTAGGCTGGGTTGGTTTAAAGCCAGTTTTTTTAAAAGATTTTTTCTGTAAACTCCACCTTGTCTTGCTCAGGCACAACTCTGGAACTCATTTCCACTTGTCCCTATTCCTCTTGGTAAAGACAGTGCTCACCCTTCTTGGGGGGCCTTTTGTTCTCTTTGGAAAGGAAGAAAACAGCTAAGGACAGATCCATCCTTTCTCCTCCCAGTAGCTGCTTTTTCCCTTTGTCCAGAATATGGTGCCTGATGCTGTGGCTGTCAAGGGACTGAACCTGCTCTAAGGAGAGCTGTACAGCACATTTCATTTCAGAAGTCTTCCTCTTAGTTAGAGAAATGATCTGGATCCTGGAAGAGTTGATAAGAGCGCTGCCCTTCTCCAGACACAGATTTTGAGACAGACAAAATCAAACTTAGATCTTCTCCGGCCATAGTTTTGCCAAAATCATAGCTGCCCTCAGTACTTGAGGGAACTGTATAGAAAAATGGGCATTGTAAATATCTGCTTACATACTTGCAAAGCAAAGGTAGCTTTTTGCATTAACAAATGGAATTGATTTAATGATTTCTAGATGGAGAGAAATACAATAGAACTAATCCTTCCCCAACCAAACCTCTTAAAAACAGAAGAAAATCTTTCAAGCAGCATGAGGTTGCGCTACCATTCCAGTGAGTGGCCCACAGGAAAACAGTGCAATTGTGCAAGCAAGTGCTGACCTGAGAGAGAGGATCACTTTCATCTCTTACATTGCTGAGAGCTATATCCACTCTTCAAACAAAGACATTCTAATCCAGCTTTCATGTTGCTTCTTCTCTTCACAGATTTTTGATTATTTTGTCCTGAGAATATCTGACAGCCACAAGAAAGTGAAGCAGAAGGCGCTGGACGTGCTGGCTGAAATCATCGGCCTCCTGGAAGATGCCCTGAACCCGGTGATGATCCCTTTGGTGCAGGGAATAACAAAGAACCTGAACTCAAAGGATCCCGGGGTTCATGCCGCAGCTGTGAACGCACTGGAAGAATCCATTGCTCATCTGGGTAAGGCTGAGCCCTGGCACGGACTCTCCTCTCCTGTGCCTCTGTCTCTCCCACACAAGAGAACGCTGAGTGCCTTGGTAGCTGCTGTTGTCTGTGGAAGGCTCCAGCTGGCAGCCACCAGAAGCTGTGCAGGTGCAGTCCTTATGCACCAGTCCCCAGCAGGCTGGAATGTGCAGCAGCATTGCCCAACAGTCCCAGGAGCCCTTGGCTCTGTGCTGCAGGTCTGAAGAGCAAGTCCTGGACTACAACTTTGCTACAAATCAGAGGGAAAGGGGTTTTGCAGTTTTCTTGGTCCCCATTTGAATTCCCAAATGAACAGCTTTGCTGTTGGCATGCAGGGACAATGGCCCATCAGAGCTTCTGCAGAGCAGCCACCTGGCAGGCTCTACATTATAGGCATTAGCTGCCTATGTTCTACCTTTCTTCTTTCTCTTCTTTTTTCAAAGGGGAACTTATGATTCACCAAGTTAATTTCTTTGTAACAAGCAAGTCTAAATCCAGCTGCAACGATGCCTTGTTCTACATGTTGTTTTGTGTGGGGCAAGATGACAATAGCAAAGAACTACATAGGCAAGGGCTGCTCTAAATTCCTTTGCCACATAGACTTATGTCAGCTCTGAAAATGCCTGAAAAATGGAGTGTTGAGGAGGCAGATCTTCAAGGGGAGTTTCCACTTTCTCCACCTCAGCTGCTCTGTGAAGTCATGAACTGCCTGACTTAGTGCCTTTCTGTGTGCCAAGGATGGGCTTCTTCCTTTTTGCTCTGGGATGCAAAACCTTTCCACTGCTTCTTACATGTGACTGAACTCCTCTTGAGGTCCCTGATGTGAAATGCTTTAACATAGCTCCTGGTACAGGAGATGACTTGGGATTTGCAAATGTGAAAGGAGAGCTTTTCTTTTGGAATTTTAAACCCTGCCAAGTAGGCAGGAAGGAAAGTCAATAACGATTCAGAAATCAGCAGAAATTTACTTGCTTTGATAAAATGGGGTTGCCCCTGCCCTTTCCCTCCCCACTCTCCTTTCTCCTATGACCTCAGACAAGTGAGCAGAAACATGTGTTTCACTTGTAGATAAAGTATCACTGCTGAAAGAGTTCAGCCACCAATGGAGTCATCTGAGTGGCCAAGCTCTGCTGGATGTCACCAGGAGTATCGCAGGTATGGCCTCCCCTTCTAAGCCAAGAGGTCTCCGAGGGAGTATTTACAGGGAATGCCTGTGAGCAGACAGCAGAGTAGCTCCTCCACACCAGGAGGTGCTGAGCTTGTCCCTCCTGCCCAGCAGCCAAGGCAGGTGTATTTGGCAGGTTTCCCCGGCTGCTGCAGAGCTGTGCAGCACCTGAGATGGGGCAGCGCTCGGCCTCAGGGCTGAGCCCTCACTGGGGCATCTCAGAACCCAGCTGCAGGAAAGGGAGGGGCTCAAATACCCCAGCTGGCTCCTCTCTTGGGAGCTCGGGGACATCTGTGATCCTTTAGGGAAAATGGTGGCAAACGGTGTTTCAGGGAATCAGTTTGTTTTGTTCTCACAGAATTCTTGTTTTTCTCTTGGGAAGTTTTGAGGCTGAACCGTGCAGAGCCTGGGGGTCACAGCTTAGGTCAAAACTCAACACACGTCTTAGAGGCACGGATTTAGTGCAAGGCAGCCTTTGGGGGCACAGGGGCAGAAGCAGAGTGCTGGGCTCCCTGCCTGTGCTGAAATCCAAGTGGCATTGGAGTGAGCATTTCAGGGTGTGCAAACAGTGTCTGCCTGTGTCAGCGCTGTCCAAAATGCTACAAATGCAGCTGTTAATGGATTCCTCAGAGGAGCTTGCTATGTCAGCAGTAGCCAAAGAATGGAAAAATTATAATCTCAATATATAGCAGAGAAGACAATTGTTAGCCTTGCTTAAGCTGCGGCTAAATCCACTGCTAATTATGCCAGCATCTTTAAATGCTAGGTGTCATAACTTTGTGTCTTCATTAGGAATCTCAAAAGGGCATGTTCAGTGATTAGGAATGTCAAAGGCCCATTATAGAGCATTTGAATAAAGTAGATCTCCAGCAACAGGGAATTTAGTTTTGCAGTTCTTTTGATCTCTTTTTCAAATAAAGGAATTAAGCATAAATTAGGACTACTTTAGAAAGAGCAGATGTTCTCTCTGAGATTTAGTAGGAACAGACAGCTGTTCCTCACCTTCAATAGTCACCAATGTCTTTAATTACATTTAAACTCAAATGAACTCCCATTTAGAAAGGGGTACCATAACCCTTTCCCTGCTTAGCAGAATTGGTTTGGGGTCTTTCAGGAGCTGTTTCAATGTTGAATTGTTGCATTAGGGTGCTGGTGGATTAACAGCATAGAGAAAATGAAGTCTCTTCCAGCACAGGATAATAAATGGCTACTACATAACATTTTGCCTGATCAGAAAATAAGAATGGTCTCCAGACCACTTCAGGTTTTGATGTCCCAGCCAAATTTGCCATGCAGGAAGCCTGTTGGTAGTAAATTTTTGTCTGTGTTTGATATGGTTCAGTTCAGAAAATGGGCAGAGTGCAAATTTCAGAAACAATGTGAGAAAACACTTGTGTTTTGGTTAAATTTCCATCCGCTGTGCAGCATTTTTCTCCCGCTATGCCCTATTTCAGTGGACATTATAAGAAAAAATGGCATTAACACTGGGAGTGGAAATGCCATTAAAATGTGGAGATGTCCAAATGCCACGGCAATGGGGTCTGGTAATTCTCTAAGACACCCTGAGGTTTGAAACAGCATTTTGTTGGAAGCCTCAAAAGCATTCTGCCAAAGACACCAGCTAGTCACTGGTGTTTCTCATCCAGCTGTCAGGCAGCACCCATCTCTGGTGGGCTGGAGTTTTGAAGTGGGTTCTAATGCTGCCCTTTGCTGTGCACCACTGAGCAAAGGGGAGAGCCAGGTTAGACTTCTGGCCCTTGACATCAAAGTTACAGAAATTGAATCATCCCTCTTCTTAGAAATCTCTCAATTGCCTCTCTAGGGTGCATTTCCAAATCTTCAGTGTGGGTTTAGACAACTTCTTAATGGAAATAAAAAGCAATTTGACATTTCAGTCATTGTTCTTGCAGGAACAGATTGTGAAATGTTTTAGGAAAGGTACAAAGTCTGCCACAGCGACAAGGCTCTGGTTGGAGAAAGTCCTGAGGGGTTGGTGGTTCTGTTTCCAGGATGATCAGCTGCATTGCCTGTTTCTGGGTCATGGGGCTCTGTGTGCTGTTTCACTGACCTTAGCCAGAGAGGCTCCCAAGAAGCACAAGCAGAGGCAGATCCCTGTTTGCATTGAGGCTGGTGGGTAAGGAGCTGTGTCTCTCTCCCGGCAGTGCTCGTGGAGTGGGTTCATGCCAGGAGCCCTGCAGTGGTCCAGCGCTGCGCCCTGCCCGTGCTCTGGTCCTGCCTGGAGAACAAGGCGCTGCCTGTGCGAAGCGCCAGCGTCCGCACTGTGCTCACCAAGCTGGCCTGTGCCCTCTGCCAGGTGATGGGCACCCAGCTGAGGAAGTGTGCTGCCAGCAAGCCTCCTCACGTGCGGGAAAACCTCCAACAGCCTTTTGGGCTTGTGAAGCCATCATGTTCTCCAGAAAACTGACCAAGAGCTGATTTGGACACCTCCGGATGTGACTTCTTAGCTGTGCCAGAAATGACAAAAGACTAAGGAAGGGCGTGCATCTGCCCCTGCTCACTCCATCACCCTTCCTAGTCATGGCGTGTGGGGCCTGAAGCAACTCCAGACTGAGGACAAGGTTAAGGCCAAGCTTGGTTGAGCCTCACACAGAGGTGAGGGGGGAGCTGGGCCGCTCTCTGCTGGGAGGAAGGGTCTTGTGGCAGCCCAGCCAGGCTGTGCACATTGCCAGGGAACAGCTGTGCCCTGCATGTGGCCCTGCAATGAGCTGTGCTGCTGCCAGTGCCCCGTGCAGCTGGAGGGCTGCTCAGCTGTGGGGCAGGCAGAGGAGCAGGAGGGTGCATGTGCAGCTGAGCCATTGCTGGAGAGCACAGGGCTCGGGGCTCCCTGCTGTCCCAGGGCAGCCCAGAGGCCAGGCTATTTCTGTGGCACCCCGGTGGAAGTGGGGCAGGGTTTTGCACCCTGGCCTGCCTGAAGTGTCTGCCAGCAGGAGCATGTTTCCCTGTGCAGCTATTGGAAATAATGTCCCATAAAATATCTTGGCAGGAAATATGTCCCATGAAATATGGTGCTTTGGCTGTGTTAGGTTTGCATTGTGGCCTCTGCTGTACTTTGTGTCTCCACTTTGCAGATCTGACTGCCTATACTCTTACCAACAGGTTTTCTGGGCTGACTTCCCATTATCTCCTACCCTCACATTCAGAAGAGCTCTCTTTCCTCCAAGCTCAGGAAGAAGCTGCCGCCTGCATGAAGAGTATTTCAAGAATAGGATTTATGCATTAGTCTTCATAGTTAGAGATGTACATATGTTCTGATCTTTAAATGTAGTTTTGAATAAATGTGTTTTGATTGTATCTTTAAATTTTGATGACATATCTTTAATTGTATATATTTTATTTTGATGTTTTTGAAAAAGGTAAATAAATAAATAAATAAATTTAAATAAACCAGGAGGAGAATGTGTGACCAAGACCTGCTAGCCCAGAGGTTATGGGAGTGCAGCTCACTCCATGTGCCAGTGTCTCACCACATCCTTTCCACACTGGGCTGCTCCTCTTCCTCTTTTGCCATGTCTTTTTTGTGTCATTTGTGCTACTCTTTTTAAATTGGCATTACAACAGGACCACCTCTTCACATGTTTGGGGGACAATGGAAACAAAAGATCCTGTATGGTCAAAAGTTTTCTACCTGGATATGTTCTGTGCTCAACAAAGCCCTGAGCAAAGAAACCAAGGGAAGTGTGCCCAAATGCCAAAGCTTTGCTCCTTTGCAATCTCACACAGATCTGGCTCACAGGTGACTTCAGGCACAATTTCATAGGTAAGAAGAGGATGTGTATTTCACTGGGAAAAGATGCCCTGCTTTGGAATAGTTGTCTGTATGTAGATTTACCCAGGACAGCAGTCCAACAGTGTCTTTTGCAACTTGCTTGCCAAGGGATGAGTGGGCTGTGAGGCCAATAGCAAGTGACAAGGATTCCTCAAATCTATTTCCACTCCAGCCTGGGTGCCCTTCTGCCCAGGGCTATGGGATCATTTGTTCCCATGGACCAGTGCTTGCCAGGGTAATGAATTCCTGCATTGCTGGAACAAGCAATTCTGGATTCCGCTCCAGCTCTTGGTGGGCTGCATGATCATTGACAATGCTTCCTTTCCAGAAATTATTCTACAGTTTCCTTTCATAGTCATTTGAAGATTTAAACTTCACATTTCAATTTGTTTTGCCTTAGGGAAAAATACTTCTGGGCCCAGTGCAAACTGTAACCTTTTGACAGCAAAGTCCTCATGGTTGCCAGCTTCTGATGTTCTAGAAGAAACTGCATGTGAATGTGTTAATTGAGTTTTCTGAAGGAGAACTCTGTCTGACTCTGTGTCACGTGGCTGCATGTGTTGGCATAGCTACGGGTCTAGTCCTGGCCTAGTAAAGCTCAGGCAGGGTGGCATGTTGCAGGGAAAACAAGTCCACGAGCTTATGGGGTTGCCATCACCAGCAGAGCCGATGTGTCCTTTGGGGATTTCTCTGGAGACAAAATTAGGGGCCTGCTCCATGCCACAGTATGGATCTCTTAGATCCTTAGATCTTTCTAAACTATCCTAAAAAAGGCAGTTAAACTTCACATACCCTTGCACAATCACTGTTTGGATAGGGACATTTTTGTCCCTCCTCAAAGACATTGCTCTTGCACACCAGAAACATGAACATCCACCAACAGGAATGATGCATGGCCCTCTCTGCTGCTGCTTCAGAGCTCTGGGAAGTGCAGACCTGGGTATTGCCAATGGGAACACTTAATTAGCATTTCATGCTCCTTCAAGATGCCCAGATCTCAGGGCTTTTAGTTTCAAAGCAGCCACTGTACTTGCTCTAGGGAAGAACAGTAAATGGGAAACAGGGATTGCCAGCCTTGCAGGGGTGTGGGGAAAACCTGGAGTGTCTGCGTCAAAAGATGAATGGGAAGAGTGCAATTGCCAAAGCCAAAGCTTCGTTAGGATAGCTGGGTCAGTTCTTTACTGCCTGCTTGCATGGAAATCATTTCAGAACCTCCTTTTTGTATCTCGTGCAGAAAAGGAGATCTTAATAATACCATGCTACTTAAAAACACATTGTGATGCAGATCCATAGTGATTCACAATGAAGCAGACTGCCTGCTTTGTCACTGCCAGCCCTGATGACCCTGCAAGAGACCGTAGAGTATGCCATGCCTGTTTTATATCCAAGCAAAGCTTGAGTTTGCTTATTAGTGTGGAATAAATACAAGGGTAATAAAATGGACAATTAAACTGGTGACTTTGGAGGATATGCTCATGCTTTCACACGTCAGTCCTGTGCCTCATGCTCCAAGGCTTGTTACTCATCATGAAATATTTCAATAAAAAAACACAGCTCCTGTGTTACATCTGAATAAAATTGTATCAGATCATCAAGAATTCTGCTGGCAAGAAGACAAAAGCTGTCTGACACTCACTTGCAGCTGTCCTGGATTTCTGCAGCCCTTTGTGAAACGCTGCTGTAGGCAGAGTGTTTGGAGTTGGTTTGGGCCTTTATGAGAGATCTGTGTAACAGCATGCTGGGCTCTCCTGGCAGAAAACTGTCCAAGCCCAGGGACATGGTGCCGGCAGGAGTGGAGCAGCCCCGCTCCCAGCCCGAGAGCGTGAGCTGAGCCACGCCGGGGAGAAAAGACACCGAGGGGCTCCAGCCCAGCTGCTTCACCTGCCGTGACCGCTCCACAGAGCTCTGCCTCTGGGAGAAAGTCACTGGCCTTTTTGCTTGCTTTTCAGGTATTCCGCTTGTTAATAAACTGTTGCAATTTTTTTCCACTTTCATCTATTAGTATTCATTTCCTGTTACTGGAAGGGGATTGTTGGAACACTTTAGAGGAGACGACTCATTGCAGAGTGTCCTGTATTAAGTTCTCCCAAACTGTGTGAGACACATGGCTTCACACAGGAGCAGCCCCAAGGCTGCTGAGGGGAAGGCACAGAGGAAGACAAACCCAGTATTTCTGAGGGGAATTCCTTGACACCAAACCAACCTGAGTTGTCCAACAGCTGACCTGACATTTTGAGACATGGGCCAAAGGGGAAAGCTTGCAGTGTGTTTGGTCCAGGCTGGGTCATGCTCAAGGCAAAGGTGTGTCAGTGCACTTGGCTCCTTCTCTCCTCATTGTGTCCAGCACACACAGGAGCCCAGAGCTCCTGCAGAAACCATCACAGCACTCAGTGGGAGCAACTTGTGTCCAGTGCTCACACAGAGCTGTGTCCAACACTGCCCCTCATTGGAATGAGGAACTGTTCCAGCTCTTTTAGGAGCTAAGGAGGTTTGGCCTTCAGATCAGCTCCTTCCCAGCTCTTGATTTGCTGCCCTGGCTGAGTTGCTGCTTGTGGCAACACTTGTTGCCCAGCTGCCAGCCCTGCTCTGCTGGCCAGCAGCCACTGCAGGAGCTTGTGCCAGTGACATCGAACCTTTCAGATCTTCCTCAGGAAAGCTCAGGGCAGAACTTGTCAAAAGAGCATTGCCTGGGCCATGCCTTTGACTGTGACTCTTTTCTCTGTGCTCCTTGCCCTTGCGCAGTAAATATTTTAGTAACCAAGTTTGCGGCTCCAGAAATTCCTCAAACAGTCACTTACACTGTAACAACACAATATGGGATGTGTGATCTCACTTTAATTCATTGTGCAGAAAACTACAGGAGCACTGCTTCTGAGCTGTGTGTCTAACCTAAGTGACCTTGTCACCAAGAACTCAGAAAAATGGGAGAGATGGAATCAGCAGCACAAGGATCTGCATTGTGATTCTCCCACAGGCCTGAGGACACGGCCCACTTCCACTGGGCCATGGCTTTTTACCCTACATCAAAACCTCGTGCTTCAGATTGTGGTGGTGAATGGCCCCAGCCTTGTCCGGCCCCACGGTGACCTGAGAAACGCTTGTCAGGCCTGGGCCTTGCTGAGCAGCCCCTGGGCCCAGCTCCTCTTGAGCTTCCCAGAGACACCGAGCGCTGCCAGGCACTTGTGCTGACGAGCTCCTGGGGTGTCCTGTGAACTGCCTTGGAAACCGCTTTTCCTGCCTCAAAGGCATGACATCCTCTTTCTCCCACTCTCAGAGCCAGGCTGCTGACCCACGGTGCGGCCACGATGAAGCGTTGATGGCTGAGGCCCCTTGCCTGTGGCCCATGAACAGCGCTCCCAAAGGAGGCCCTTGGGGCTCTCCTGGAGCCCAGAGGTGCCAGCAGCAACCTCCCTCTGAGTGGGGCCTTGCAGAGCCAGCGTGCTCTCAAGCTTGCTGCACTGGCAGCATGACTGAGCAGCCATGGATCCTGGGCCAAGAGCCCACTCCTGGAGGCTCCAGTTTAACCACTGCTCAGCTCCAGTGCTGTTAAGCTTTTAGGCCATATTCCTTTTGATCCTTGTCCTTTCTGTCCCTTTCTCAAACACACCTAAACACACACACACACACACACACCACACACACACACACACACACATAATTCTCATAATGTTTCTCATTTGATTGACTGAATTTTTATCCTTGCTTTTTTCCCCATGTTGTTCCTTAACCAAGCAGTAAGTAATAATGTGAATGTTGCCAATGAATTTTCTTGAGCTGTTGCTTAATATTCTATCTGGCTTTTACTGAACCTTGCCTGAGAATTTTTAAGCAATCTCAGACACTTGTTCATACCAAGCCTTGGGAGCATGATGTGCAGGATTGACAACGGAAAGCAAGAGAGTCATTCAAGAGGGATGAGTTTAACTGTCCATTTTATTACGCTTCTATTATTTCACTCTAATAAGCCAAGCCAAGCTTTTCTTGGAGGCAGAATGTGTGTGGGAGGCACTACAATATTATCCCAGAGCTCTGGGCTGAATGGCACCCAGACTTTGGCTGCACAAGCTGGGGAAAAAATGTTCCTGCCCTTGAACTTCCTTCCTATCCTCTCAACAACTGATAACAAAATTATAAATCAATAAACTATAATTAAAATGAAATCAATTATAATAAAAATGAAATATTTTTTTCTTACGATACTCCAATGATTCAAGCCAAAACAACAATAACTATTACTATAACATACTGTTGCTTCGACTTGGACCCCTGGTGCGAGGACACGAGGCTTGACTCCATTTTGATCAGAAGGCTGATTTATTATGTTATATATTATACTAAAATGCTACATTACAGCTATACTAAAAGAACAGAGAGAAAGAGATCAGAAGGCTACAAAGACAAGAATAGAACAGGAATGAATAACAAAAATCCTGTGACTGCTCACAGCCTTGGCACAGGTGGCTGTGATTGGTCACTGATTGAAAACAATCCACATGGACAAATGGAAGATTCACCTGTGGCACTCCACAGCAGCAGATAGTTATTGTTTACATTTCTTTCCTGAGGCACTCAGCTCCTCAGGACAGGAAAAATCCTAGCAGAGGCTTTTTCACTAAAAATCCTAGCAACAAACATACTATAACACCAAGAAATATAAACAAATTATATAACAAGAAATACCTAGGGAAAGTTTTAAGTCAATAACTAATGTACTTGAGATAAAAAATATCTAAAAAAACTAACATGCAATCCAACACACCTTAGTAAAACAATTTGTAATTGAAATTTACTAAACACAAAACCAAGCACCACTAGAATTTCTCCCACATTTTAACCAAAAAATTAAACTTTAATAACACCCTTAAGTACTCTAAACCTATTCAAAATTATTTTAAAAAATTTACTTGTCGGTGAGTGGTTTTATTTGGATATTGATTTTTAGATTGTTTGGGTTAGATGATTTCAAAAGTGGCATTTTATAGCAAATTAATCAGCTGAGAAGTCGGCACTCTGCAAACAGAACTGACTGAAAATGAATGGGACAGAAATCAGTAACTCTGAAAGTTTTATTTGCTGTCAAATACATCCCACCCAGCCAGCCCCACACAATCCCCATCCCACCGCTCCCAATTGGGATCCCACTGTTCCCAATCCCCTCCCAACCACATCTCACCCTGGTGGCTGTGGAATGGAGTGAGTTTAGCATGGGATTGAGTTTTTTTGAGGAGGGAACAAGCAAGTTGAGGAGGGATTGAGCCTTTATGGGTTAAAAGTAAATTGTTTTGATTGGGATTTGAGTGGTTTTGAGGCGACAGATCCATCCCACTTGGCTTTTGGACCGCAGAGAGGTTGAGAATAGAAAAACATTAAGGCCAAACTAAAAAGAGGAGCAGCCAGGTGTGTTCCCAGCATGGATCACAGGAAATGTGGGTCACCAGGGCTGTGCCCAGCGTGGGTCCTGCAGTGGGGGATGGAGCTGGAGCAGCGCACGAAGCTCTTCCTGCACTCGGGGCACTCGCAGGGCTTCCCTCACCAGTGCCTCCGTTGGTGTCTGGTCAAGTGAGAGCTGCTGGAGAAGCTCTTCCCACACTAGGGATGCTCGTAGGGCCTCTCCCCAGTGTGGATGCGCCGGTGCCTGACAAGGTGGGAGTTGTGCCTGAATCCCTTCCCGCAGTCGGGGCAGAGAAAGGGCCTCTCCTCTGTGTGACTCTGATAGTGCCGGAAAAGATGGAAGCGGATCCGAAATCCCTTCCCACACTTGGAACACTCATAGGGCCTCTCCCCAGAGTGGATCTTTTGGTGGACAATCAGGCTGGAATGCTGGCTGAAGCTTTTCCCACACTCCCCACACTCATAGGGCCGTTCCCCAGTGTGGGTCCTCCGGTGCCTGATCAGGTGGGAGCTCTGCCTGAAGCTCTTCCCACATTCCTCACACTCGTGGGGCCTCTCCCCAGTGTGGATGAGCCGGTGCCTGAGGAGGGTGGAGTTGCGCCTGAAGCCCTGCCCGCAGTCGGGGCAGCGGAAGGGCCTCTCCTCTGTGTGCGTGCGCTGGTGCACGAGGAGATCAGAGCTGGTCTGAAACCTCTTCCTGCACTGATCACACTCGTAGGGCCTCTCCTCAGTGTGGCTCCTCCGGTGCACGATCAGGTGGGAGCTCCACCTGAAGCTCTTCCCACACTCCTCGCACTTGTGGGGCTTCTCCCCATCAGGAACCTCCTCATGGACCACCAGCTCCGAGCTCTGGCTCCATCTCCGGCCGCCTTCCCGGCCCAGGCTGGCTCTTTCCCCCTCAGATCCCCGCCATCTGCGTTTGCAGCCCCTCCTCGTGCAGCATCTCCAGGGCTTTTCCTCCCCGTTGGGTTCCTGCGCCGTGGAGCCGCTCAAAACGGCCTCTGCCACGAGGTTCTGCCGCAGGGATTTGTCCTCCCTGCTCTCCATCCTCAGCTCCTGCTCTGCGGGAGGAAGGACAAGGACAGGATGGCATTTGCCTCCGGGCCACAGGCAAGGGCAAGAAGATGCCCCCAGGCTGTCCTGCAGCCGGGGCAGTGCTGGGCTAGGAGATGGAGCAGGAGAGAGGGGGAAAGGGGCACTGACTTCCTTGTCCCCTGCCTCAGTGTCCAGGGACATATTCCTCTCTCTCACTGCCTCACAAGAAGTTACAATGGGAAATCGTGGTTTGGGGAAAACAAGGGATGAGCACATTGACTTTGAAAGTCTTTCCTCCCAAGTCCCTCTCTACAAGTTACTGGGCATCTGGGCTCCAGAAAAACCTCCCAAACACCAAGATTCAGCCTTGAAAAAGCCTCCCAGGAATTCCCCGGCCCTGCTCCCTCCTCTCTGCTCTTTGGGAGTTCCCCCTGTCCCAGCTGCTGGGGTCACGCTTGCATTGGGGGTCCCCCTTCTCCTCGGTGCCCGCCCTCCCCAGCCTGCTGGCAGTCCCAGCAATCCCAAAAGCTGCCCCCTCTTCACTCTGCCCATTCAGGGGTGCCGGGGCTTTTTGGGCTCCCTTTTGGGCTCCCTTCTCCCCTCATTCTCTGCTCTGGGCTGCAGGGGCTCCAAGGAGTCCCCCCTGCCCCTCTCCAGCCTCTGGAGGCTCCCGCCAATGGCGGCGCTCCCCCCTCTCTGGGCTCCCCACTTTGAGCTCCTGGGGGACACAGGGCTCTGCTCCTCCAGGCTGCCTCTGCCGCCAGCCGCCACCCCCCGATGTCCCCCCAAGGGGCTTTTTCTGCCCTGCCTTGGAGTTCTTCATTCTCCAAACATCCCCCCAAAAAATCCCAACCCAGGCACTCCCCAGAATATTTGGGCTGAGCTCCACCTCCCTGGGCACCTCCAGACTTCCTATGTGCCTGACCCTGGGACAACCTGGAACACCTTGGACCCCCATTCCAGCCTTTCCCTGCCCCCAGCCCCACCCTTCTGCAAAACCAGACACGCCCTGAACTCCCCCTTCCTGAACATCCTGGGTGTCCCTATGCCATGTCCCACCTTTTTTGGGAAACCCTGGACTCCCCTTTCCTGGGCTCCAGGCCCCCTGGAACTCCCTTCTGCCTCTCCATGTCCCTGCCCCCCATTTCCGTGACCCTGAGCCCCTCCTGCAACCCATTCCTGAGACCCGAGACCCCCTTTTACCTCATTGCCCAGAACTGAGACCCCCCTGCACCCCCTTATCTGGCACCAACTCAACTTTCCCCGGCCCCCGCCTCTCCCATCACCCAGCCCCACCCTTCTCCCTGACCTGGGATCCCTGGGCCCCCATTCCTGCATTTTCCAGCCCCCAGACCCTCCTTTTTTCACTCCCAGGACATCCTGGTACCCCGTTTCCTGGGCACACCCCATCCCAGCTCTCCCAGTCTCTGCACCCCCTTTCCTTGACTCTGACCCCTGAACCTCCTTCCCAGCTCGGCCAGCCCTTCAAGTCCCCCTTTCCTTGGCCTCTTGACCCCCCTGGATCCCCAGTCTCTCACGTTCAGCCCCCCAGCTCCCCCGATCTCGCTGTCCCCCCAGTTCTGCACTCCCTGCAGTACCTGGCAGTGGCGCTGTCGCAGCCCGGCCCTGTCGCCGCGTCCTCTCAGTGCCCGTTCGGGCCCTGCCCGCCCAGCCCGACACGGTCGACTGCGGGGGACACTCCCCTGTGCCCGGGCTACAGGAGAGCGGCCGGGGCTGCCAGCCCTAAACCACAGGAGCAGCTGGCAGACGCTACTGCAGGAAGAAAGGGCCCACTCTGGGCAGGGTAAAGCCAAGGTTTATTTCAGGGCTCAGGGCAGCTCTGACCCTCAGGGCAACCTGCTGCACACAGCACACACTCAGCCCCTGCACCAGCTTGGAAAGGGGGGCGCAAACAAGGCAAAGATACATCCAACAACCAATGGGGGAAACGGGGGGTGTGCAAACTGGGCAGATGGACATGAAGGATCACAAATGAGGAAGCACCTTAAGGGAGGGCCCTGACCTCTGCCCAATCACTCCACGCCCCTGTGGGAAGATTCTGGAAAGAGGGGAAGGGAGGCCGAGGGATTGACAGGGGCCCAGGGAGGAGACTGGGGAATGGCTCTGCAGCCACAGGGAGGATTGACATGGGGGAGGAGGGAAGGCACTTGGGGCAAAGCATTTTCAGGAAAGAAGCGGGGCTACATCAGGGAACCATTGCAAACTGAGAACAAGGAGAATAAAACACAATACAACACGGCCCGGGGTCCCCCAGTCCTTGATTGTGGGGGACGTGGACGGGACCCCTGCGAGCGCTGGGGCAGCGAGCGGGGCCGGATGGAGCCGCAGAGAGCGGGGATGGTGGGGGGAGCTGAGCTGGGATATTGGCATAGCCAGGGCTGGGATATTAGGATAGCCAGGGTAGGGATATTGGGATAGCCAGGGCAGGGACATTGGGATAGCCAGGGCAGGGATATTGGGATAGCCAGGGCTGGGATACTGGGACAGCCAGGGCTGGGACATTGGGATAGCCAGTGCTGGGATACTGGGACAGCCAGGGCTGGGATATTGGGATAGCCAGTGCTGGGATATTAGGATAGCCAGAACTGGGATATTGGGATAGCCAGAACTGGGATATTGAGATAGCCAGGGCTGGGACATTGGGATAGGCAGGACTGGGATATTGGGATAGCCAGGGCTGGGACATTGAGATAGCCAGGGCTGGGACATTGGGATAGCCAGAACTGGGATATTGGGATAGCCAGGGCTGGGATATTGGGATAGCCAGAGCTGGGATATTGGGATAGCCAGAACTGGGATATTGGGATAGCCAGGGCTGGGACATTGGGATAGCCAGGGCTGGGACATTGAGATAGCCAGTGCTGGGATATTGGGATAGCCAGAGCTGGGATATTGGGATAGCCAGGGCTGGGACATTGGGATAGCCAGTGCTGGGATATTGGGATAGCCAGAGCTGGGATATTGGGATAGCCAGGGCTGGGACATTGGGATAGCCAGAACTGGGATATTGGGATAGCCAGGGCTGGAACATTGGGATAGCCAGAGCTGGGATGTTGGGATGGCCAGGGCTGGGATATTGGGATAGCCAGGGCTGGGATATTGGGATAGCCAGGGCAGGGATATTGGGATAGGCAGGGCTGGGATAATGGGATAGCCAGGGCTGGGATATTGGGATAGCAGGGTTGGGATATTGGGATAGGCAGGGCTGGGATATTGGGATAGCCAGCTGCGGCTCAAGGACAGGAACGGGCCCGTGGCCGACAGTGCCCTGGAGAAGGGGCCGGTACAACCAGAGCGGGGGGGACTGGGGGGAGCCGGGGGCTGGGCTGGGATCTGTGGGAATGGAGGACTCTGAGGGGCTGGGATGGGATCTCTATGGCTACGAGGGGTGGGATTTCATCTCCTTCCAGCTGGGACCCGGGAGCTTTGCAGTGTCTGACGGTGCCACCTGGATCACCTGGAGGTGCTGGGAATGCAAAGGGATCATGATGGAGCAGATGAAGCATTATCTGGGACACAGCTGTGTGGAAGAGCTCCCAAAATCCATCAGACATGGTCAGGAGGCTCTGGAGCACAAAGGTGGGTGTGGGAAGAGGAGGGGAGTTCCTGTGGGAATGTGGGATTCAGGAATGAGGGCCTTGGGAATGCAGAAATTGCCATGGAATTTCCATGGCCGGATCTCTCTCATCCCAGCCAGGTGAGAATTCCATGGATGGATCTCCCCCTAACCCATTGCCCTGGGAATTCCATGGGGAAATGATTTGAATGGATGACCAATGCAATGCCAGCAGTGCAATTGGGAAATACAAAGCTGTGTTTCGTGTCAGGTTCCTAGAGGCAACGTGTGTATTTGTGTTTGTGTGGAAACTGACCATGGGACAGTTATGAAGACAAATTCTAATAAATAACTGAGGAGGTAAAGCATGGAAGAAGGCCTTTGAACCTATCCTTTGTTCGCAATTACCCTTTGTAAGTCTTCAGTTGATTTAGGATCATTTGAATTAAAGCTTTAAGGATGTTTCTCTTTGACGGGAACTTTCTGCTTGTAGCTAAGCCTTAAAGAGTTTTGCAATAATAACCTTTTGAAGTATAATTTTAGAATATTGCTCGTAGTAAGGATCTTTGAAACCATAGCTTTAGAATATATAAAAAGGAAACGTGCTTATCTCGATACATTAAAAAAACAGTGAAAAGCAGCTTAAGAAAGGAAGATGAACATCTACTCAAGGATTGATGATTTCGACCAAGAGAAGCTGGACATCACTATTATGAGATTTGGAATTAGAAGGTGGACCCATCTGGAATCTGGACCTCACCAGCTGGGAGACTTCTTTCTTCTTTCGGAAGCCGGACCCCACCATCTGGGGATACTCCTTTCTGGGATACATCCTGAGAAAAACTAAATCATAATAGTGTATAGAATTGTGACGTAAAAATTGGGAACGGAAACTGCTGAGAAAGCTTATGAGTACCCCTATCAATGCCTGTAAGCCTCAACTATCGGTGTGCAGCTGGAGGGAAAACCTCCCCCCCTGTACCCAGCCTGTATTGCTCATACTTTACCATATGAATTAATAAATTGATTGCTGCTTGAATATTGGCCTAGTCAAGCTTCTCATTTGTAACACAATGAGCCCTAATCCCTGCTGGGATTGCATGGGACATGGATGCCAATGCTGTGCCCAGGCCGGCTCTGCTGTGCCCGTGGCAGCGCCAGGGGAGTGCCCTGTGCCTGCCCTGAGCCCAGCAGGAGCCTTTCCTTGGCTGTTGTGTGCCCTGCCCGGGGCAGGAGGGCACTGCCGGAGCGGCTTTGGTGGCCCCGGGCACCCAGCCGGGCTGCAGCTGCTGCAGGGGCTCCTGGGGAATGTTGCAGAGCAAAGCTGAAAGCAAACAACAGTTTCTGGAGGGGATTCTGCCCCTGGGCCTGTGCTGGGAGCCCAAGGGCAACAGCCCCAAGTGCTGGAGCTCAGTGTCCCTCGGCCAGGCCGTGTTCCCTGGCTCTGCCCTGTCCCCTGTCCCTCACCTGTCCCTGTCCCTGCCTCCTGTCCTTGTCCCTCAGCTCTCCTCTGTCCCTGTCCCCTCTCCCCTGGCTCTGTGAGGTCCGAAGTGGCAGCAGGACCTGGGGCAGCCCTGGGGGAGAACAACCCTGAGCCCCCCAGCTGGGCCAGTTGCCCCAGTTCCCCCAGGGGTGCCCAGGTCACTCCCAGCATGGGCCCTGTGGCTCCCAGTCACTCCCAGTATGATCCCACTATGATCCCAGCATGGTCCCAGGTGTTACCATTCACCCCTAGGATGGTTCCAGCCTCTCCCAGTATGTTTCCAGTCACCCCCTCTTGCAGGTAAACCAGGACTCCTGAACAACTGACCGGTGTGACCAAGCAGAAGCTGTTTATTGTTTACATTACACACACTTTTCTGGATTCTACAAACTGCTAAGATCACACTTCTTGCTTCCTGCCTTTGTCTCGTTCCCTCGTTCTCTGCCTCCATTTCTCAGTCTCTGTGATTGGTCACCGTGCAGGTGTTTCACAGTCCCCTGTTATCCAGTTCCTGCCATCCTGGTGTGCCGTTTCTCAGCTTCTTTGTGCTTATTTTAGCACAGTTTATATCTCAGTCACCTTGATGAATTCCACAGAGCCCTGAGACAATTCTGATAAGAACAGTTGCAGAGGGTATGGCTGGTGCACACTGAGGCCTGAGTTGTTCAAATACATTGCTACAGTTCCCCCTTCTTGCACCAGCCAGACCCTCTTTACTGTGTTCCCTACTAAGGGGGTCACCAACTTAATTATGCATGGAATAACACAAAGCAATAAAGTAATGACTACTAATACTAACATAATTCCCTTTACAATATCTTTCAACCATCCAGTTATTGCCAACCCCTTAAAACATTCATCCAACCCTCAGTCATTCACAGTCAATCTCTTCATGTTGTCCTGTAGTTGTTTGAGTTTCCTGTGAATGGATGCAGAATGCTCAGAGAGGTTCATACAACACATTCCTTCCATCTCCTCATACCCGTGCCCATGTGCTAACAACAACAAATCTACAGCAGCTCTATTTTGCAGTGTGCCATGGCTAATACTATCTACACCAGTGAGCATTTGATTTAGAACAGCTGAAGCTGTGTTCAGTTGTTTAGCTGCCCAGCATCCAAACTTATTCAGTGTAGTCAAAGCCTGAGCAGCCACAACACCTGGAGCAAGGAATGATACTGAGATTCGTGCTGGAGCACCCCAAAGCTCTACATGATCATGACAATTAGATCCTAAGCCTGTGATTGCTCTTTTAGTTCTTCTGCTGTGTCCTGCTCTCCAGATAGTCTGATTCAGCATTTGTCACATGCTAGGGGCAAACATGCTTAGTTTTCCTAGATAACAAGTTCCACCAAAGGGATTACTTGGAATTGCAGGCCAGGCTCTGTCCCCACAGATTAAAAAGACACCAAGTGGAAGCTTTCTTACAGTCTCATTTGCACCAGCACTGCCAGGATAAGTCCAATTGTGGCAATATTTGGCCTTGTTCTGATATAATGTAGAATTGGGATTAAGGATGACACTATTATTTTTGGAATGTGGGACTAGAACATTGCTCAAATTGGTTATTTTTGCTTCCAGAAAGTAGTTAAAAAACAAGCAGTAATTTCCAGGAGCTGATCCTAACAGGTCTGGTTCTTGGGGTTCTAGTCCGGTTTCATTCAGGGATTGTGTGTGTTATCATTCCTGCTTGGAAGCCTTCGCCCTTTGGCTTAATTCCCAGCCTTTTGCATCTGTCCAATTTTGTACCACCTCTGCTGATGTTACACCAATGATTCTCCATGCTTGATCTATTTGCTTCCACGTATGGCTTTCCTCTAGCTCCTACCCACCTTGCAAAACCAGTAAAATCACTCACTGGGATACCAATTAGACCTGTGCGGAAGGGATCTCCAGGCATGGCCAAGGATAAACGAGAGGAATCCACCCCAGCAGCCTTGGCCCAAGTAAGCCACATATTCTGTCAGTGCCATCCTGGTGGGTTAATTTCCTCTGCACTACAGATGTTACCACATACTACAGCCAATAGAAAAAAATCTCCCAAAACCCCACCTCTCTAATTTAAAGCTGTTCTTCATCTTGCTCATTGGTAAAGAACCCTTCCCCTCTGAGATAAGGGACAAAATCTGAACTAACTGTGCCTCTTGCTCTTTGAGCCCTTCCTCTGTTCCTTCTTTCCTGGTTCCTTTCTTTCCAGCTTCTCTTTCTTTGTTCCCTCTGATCAGGTCTAACTCCCCAGGTCCTAGGGATAAATATTTCCTTACCACACTCAATAGCCTTGATTTTATTCTCTCTCTTTCTGCTCAAGCTTCTGGAGTTCACTATGATACCACTGAATAGCCTGCCCCAACTGCTCTTGATTTTCAAACAAGCTCAGTGCTTCTTGAGCAGCTTCAGGGGAATTTCCTGTTCTTCGTGTCACTTGGGATAACACCACCCAGGTATTGAATTCTTGGCTGTGCCAACAGCTGCACACCCCACACCTTGCAAAGCTTCCTCCCTCAAACTCACACCACCTGTGTGCTCCACACCCACTCATTCTAATCTCACCCAAGGATAACAAAAGCATTTCCAGCTCTGAGGGCAATGGATGTTTTCAGGTGTTGCTGGTTGTAGGTTCATTAGCGGTATTAGGGATCAGAGTGTCCAGAGATGAACCCACTTTGCTGGTATCCATCAGGGTTCTTTGTCTGTAATGCCACAAACATAACCCCTTCCCCACATCAGTAAATCTGCAGGTCCTTCCCATAACCCTGTCCTAGGATTTTTAAAATAAACTTCTGGCTGATGCTGTACCAATTCAGAATCTTGCTGCAAACCTGAGTAATGTGTTAATGCTGGTGGTTCACTGTGATTGCCTACTAACCATAGAGGATTCATAGCATGGACGGCTTTCAGCACTCTGTCCTGTGGGCTCAGCCCATCCTGCCCCATTTTTTGTTTATCAAGCAGTCCTTTCAGGACCTGATGTGTCCTTTTGATGACAGCTGACGTGCGGAGTTCCCTGGAATGCCTGTGCTGTGCTTCACTCCCCAAGGAGCTGAGAAATCCTGGGTTTGCCAGGCTGTGTATCCTGCCCCGTTGTGTGTTCTGATTTCCTGAGGCAAGCCCATAACAGCAAAGCAGCCTGGCCAGTGTGGAATGCCAAAGCCAGAGCCTTCACTTGTCACAGGAGTGGCCCGAGCCATGGCAGAAAAGGTGTCTGTGGTCACATGAATGCGTTTAAAGCAACCCAAAGAGGCGCAGATGGTCACATCAGTTTGCCACAGCTGCAGGGGCCCTGAACCACTGGGGTTGGCTCCAGGACCCAATCCAGCAATCATAGCCTGGCCCTGTGGACAGCTTGTGACAATTCCCTCAGCATCCTGCAGCCATATTCCAAATTGTTTGGGTAAAACTTTCACACTTTGATGAAAAGCTCGTCAGCCCTTCTGGCTTGGCCAAATTTATTGATGCTGTGAGAAGCAGAGGCCCAGAGTGGTGCCACCAATTGGCCAGCCTTCTCCTTACCTAAGGCCAGGCCTCCCTCCAATCCAGAGTAATTCCAAATATGGGTAATGAAATAATCCTGTTTGTGAGAATTGAGACACTGGCACAGTTGCAAAAAGAGTTGCCACAACCCCTGGTCCTGGATTTCTCTGGAATTCTTCCAGCAGTGGTCGCTTCATGCGCTGGACAACACCACTACATAAAGAGAATCAGAAACAATGTTAAGGGGATCATTTGGCCACTTTTCAAACACTCTGATGAGAGCACGTAGCTCAAGAATCTGTAAGGAATCTCCTGGTGCCTCCACGATTTCACTGAGTCATTTGCCTTTGTTCTGCCAAGTGAGGCCTGCTCTGGAAGTTTTTCCATTGGCATCAGGCAAGACACCTATTTCTTCATGCACAACAGCCCATCTTTATTCTTCACAGCTCATATTTCTATGGTTTTCTAAAGGCTTTCTGTTTAATTTTAATTGCTTAGTAGCTTACTGCCACTCAGTTCATTGGTTAGTAGTTGCTCATGCAGGTGTCAGTCAAAACCTTTCCTCTCTAACGATGTTTCCATTCTTGTCTCCTGCATAGAAGATATGGGTAGAAGTCTTTCTTCTCCCAGGTGCAAATTCCTTTCTCACAGGAACTTGTCAGGCTAGCTGTTAGCTGTACTTAGCCAAAGTAGCAGGCCTGAGCCATCATTTTACAAGGATAACAAGGCTCTTCTTTTATAGGGCTTTACCTGTATGCAACATGGACATATGATTCTTTCAATCTTAAAGAATCATCTTAAATTTCTGTCATGTGAACTTTGACCTTTGTAATATTTGTGTATGATAGATTTGAGTTCAACTCTGTTTTGAATCATGCCTTCATGGAATCATAGACTCATGGAATCATGAAGGCTGGGAAAGCTCTGTGAGACCATGGAGTCCCAGCAGTGCTTGATGCCCACCTTGTCCCCAGCCCAGAGCCCTGAGTGCCACCTGCAGGCCTTCCTGGGACAGCTGCAGGGATGAGCACTGCAAAGCTCCCTGGGCAGCCCCTGCCAAGGCCTGAGCAGCCTTTCCCTGGGGAAATTCCTCCTGGTGTCCACGCTGAGCCTGCCCTGGCCAGGCCTGAGGCCGTTCCCTCTGCTGCTGTGCCTGTTCCTGGGAGCACAGCCCGAACCCCGGCTGTCCCTCCTGTCAGGGAGTTGTGCAGAGGCAGAAGGGCCCCCTGAGCCTCCTTTTCTCCAGGCTGAGCCCCTCTGCAGCTGCCTCAGCCCCTCCTGGGGCTGCAGCCAGGATGGAATCCTGGTGCTGTACAAAAAGCAGTGTACAGACCTGCCACAGGTGCCTTTGTCAGCACATTTTAAACTTTCCTGGCTACAGAAAGGCTCTGCAGCAAGCACACGAGTCCAGTCAGCAGGGACAGTGCCAATGTCCTTTGGCAATGCAAGAGGCCCAGCCCGGCCCGGCCCGCGCTCGGTGCCGCGGTTGCCTGGTAACCGCGCCCGGGCCCTCAGCGTCTGTGCCGGCGCTGCGGCCTCAGCGCCAGAGCTCGGCCCTGGCTGCTCGTTCGCAGCCTCGGCGCCTTCAGGCGGCTGCACTCGGCCATTGCCACGGTAGTTGTTGGCACGGCATTGGTTTCTGTCAGCCAGCGCTGTCAATTGGCGGAGAATTGGTCTCTGTGAGCGACTCCAGAACTGACAAAGCATTGGTCTTTGCGAGGGACTCTTGAATTTCTTTTGAAGGTAAAGATTGACTCAAGTTCTACTGTCTGTTTTTGTCTCATCTGTGCTCTGAAAGAGAATGCCAGAGGGAAATAGAGGATGGGATAATGCCAGTCTTCAGTTTGGTGGCATGTGTAATAAGTAGTAATACATTTGTTCATTAATTAAATCAATAGCTAAATAACTATACAATATAAAACAATAGTTAAATAGCTAAGAAAACTTCTTGTGCAGATACATATGGTTGCTGGTTTACTATAGTGCCTTGGGAATTCCATTGTAAAGGTATGCCCTGTGAAAGGAAAGTAATGAGAAGCAGCTGTAACAACAATCCTTAAACTCGCTAGAATTGCTTAGCTTGCAGAAAGTGTATAGTACTAGTAAGAATTGCTTAGCTTGCAGAAAAGTGTATAGTGTTCTGTATAGATATGCCTTATAAGGCTTAAGTTCACTCAGTGTTCACAAAGAGGAAGACTAAGGGGGACTAAGCCTTCATCCCACGACCACCAGAAGGCAGAAAAAGACCCCCTAGCAACTGAATGAGCAAGCGCAGAAGACAGATCACGTCATCCCTAAACCCGGAGAAGAAGGCAATAAAAGGTGGACTCAGGGGATAGGAATTTTGTGAGCCAAAGTGGAGCGGAGACTCCGGGCCGCCCAGCGCTGTCCTTGCTTATTCTTGCTTGCAAAAATAATAAAGATAATTATTTGATCCTTAAATTCAGTGGACTTGTTTATCCCACTGCCCAGACCCTAAACTGCCCCAAATGTGCCCCAGAAATGTCTCCAGGGACCCCAAAGTGGCCCCTTTTACCCTGTGCGTGAAAATAATAAAAAAATATGTCAAAAGATCTAAAAATAGCACTAATTAGCATTAAGAAGGAGAAATAAATGGACAGTAGTGGTCAATGATTTAATGAAAGGAATTGTTTTATTTAAAGCCAATGGCAAATAATTTTTTGATTGCTAAAAATGTATTCAATTTTTCACATAAATATCAAAGGTAATAGAAATAAACAGTAATACTAATATAAATTAAAAAATATAATTATAATTTTATAAATTAATCAATTTTATTTATTTTAAAAATGCATACTTTTTTATGTTTTGGGATGTCAGTCCCAGGTGGGCCATGTCAGACATGGTGAGGCTGGGGTGAGGAGCAGGTTGTCCAAAATGGGTCAGCCTGCAAGGGGCTTGTTCCTCTCCATGCCCAGATCTCCTAGGGAGACATTCAGCATCAAGATCACCTGGGGAATCATTCTTTCACCTCTTTTCTGAACTGAAAAATAAAAACCCACACACGTTATTAAAACCAAACATCATGCTGTGGGTGCACTTTGAAATCTCCCTCCTTAACAGAACTCCAAACTGACTCCAAGCAGCTTCACAAGCCCTGGAGACTTGGAGGAAAATTGAAGGAAGAGAAAGAGCTCCTGAGGGCTTTCTGTATTTTAATCAGCCCCACGGTAGATTTGGGGCTGGGTCCAGGAGCCTCAGGCACTGAGAGAAGGATGAAGAAGCTGCTCAAGGAGTCAGAAGCAAAACTCCAATTGCCTTGGAGCATGGTTGGGCCCCAGTGAGGGCAGGGAGTGCCAAAGGCTCCCCAGGGACTGGTGAGAGCAGATCCTTGAGGCCAGGAGTGCAGGGAGCCCAGGCTCAGGCAGGGAACTGCAATGCTGAGCAAGGCCTGGGCTGGCTGGGGGAAGCAGAAAGGCCAAGCCCTGAGCCCAGCCTGGGCCAGCAGGGCCTGTCCCTCACGGGTGGCTCGGGGCTCTCTGTGGGGCAGGGGGATGTGAGGGGCAGCAAGGACAAATGCCATCAACCTGCAGCCCCTGCCAGCCTGGCCAGGGAGGCCGAGGGAGAGCCAAAGTGCAGCCCCTGCCAGGAAAGTTCCTGCTGTGGGGCCTCCAGAGGCACTGCCCGGGCCCAGGGCACAAAGGCCTGGGTGCCTGTGGCCCTGCCAGCCCTGCCCAGCCCTTGGCCATCTGTCCTGCAGGCTGTGCCCCCTGTGCGTGCTGCTCCTGTGCCCTGGCCGGCTGCACTCGCCCCTCTCGCTGTGCCCCAGCATTTCTCAGCCAGCGTTTCTGTGCCCTCCCTGGGCTCCCTGCACCCAGCGCTGCCGGCTCCTGGCACACAGAGCCGGCCATGGCCCAGCCTCACGCTGCCACACCTCGAGCACCACAATTCCACCCTGGCAGGGACTTTGCTTTCTCCTCAGCTCCAGCCTGAACCTTCCAAGCTGCACTTTGGGGAGGTTTCCTGCAATTCCCACTCCCAAGGAAAGCTCTGTCTCCTGCTGTTCATGAACAGAGAAGGTCTGGTGGGAGAAGTGCTGGTCAGAGGCTGTTTAGGGCACAGTCACAATGAAATTATTGACTTTTTAAATATTCTGTAAAAGAAGGAGGGGCATCAATAAATCTTCTACACTGGACTTTTAAGGGCAGACTTGGGCCTGTTGAGGATGCAGATTTGGGGAGTACCAAATCAGGTATTGATTTTTTAAAGACAAACAGCCCTTAAAAACACAGGGTTCCAGGAAGGATGGAAACACTTCAAAAAAGAAATCTTGATGGAGCAAGAGTAGGCTGTCCCTTTGTGCAGAAAGACGACCCAGAGGGGGAAATGACTGGCTGGGCTGGGCATGGAGCTTTTCAAGGAAAAGGGGGATTAAAAAGGGATTAAAAAGGATATTTTTAGGGGTTAAAAAGAGGGTGCACCACCTCTGGACGTAGAGGCAAGTAAATCAAGAAATGTTTAAGGATGTTGTTAGGTCATGCAGAAAGGAAATGAGAGGGGTGAAAGCTCAGTCAGAACTTAACTTGGATATTTCTGTGAAGGATAATAAAAATGTTTTTATAAGTACATTAATGGTAAAAAGAGGGGTAAGGACAACCAGCATTTTTTTATTGTGGGGTATATAGTTACCAAAGATGAGTAAAAAGCTGAGGTACTTCACCCCTTCTTTGCCTCAGTTTTCAACAATAAGACAGGCCATCCTCAGGACAAGTGTTCTCCTGAGCTGGTAGATGGGCACAGGGAGCAGAACAGCCCCCTGGAATCCAGGAGGAAGCAGCTGGGGACCTGCTGAGCCACTCAGGTGCTCACAGGTGTCTCTGGGAGCTGATGGGATCCATCCCAGTGGGATAAGGGAACTGGTGGATGAGCTCCCCAAGCTGCTCTCCATCATTTACCATCAGTCCTGGATCAGCAGGGAGGTCCCAGAGGAGTGGAGGTGCCAATGTGAGCCCATCCCCAAGAGGGGCTGGAAGGAGGATCTGGGGAACTCCAGACCTGTCAGCCTGACCTGGGTGCCGGCAAGGTTATGGAACAGATCACCTTGAGAGCCATCACAGGGCACCCACAGGATGGCCGAGGGATCAGAGCCACCCAGCGTGGATTTCAGTATCTGCACTGATGATCTGCATGAGGGGACTGAGTCCAGCATCAGCAAATTTGCAGATGACACCAAGCTGGGTGTGAGTGTGGATGTGCTGGAGGGTAGGAGGGCTCTGCACAGGGCCCTGGACAGGCTGGATCCAGGGCCCAAATCCAACAAGGTGAGGTTGAACAAGTCCCAGTGCTGGGTCCTGCACTTTGGCCACAACAACCCCTGCAGCACTACAGGCTGGGGACAGAGTGGCTGGAGAGCAGCCAGACAGAAAGGGACCTGCAGGGACTGATGGACAGCAGGCTGGACATGAGGCAGCAGTGTGGCCAGGTGGCCAAGAAGGCCAATGGCTCCTGGCCTGGATCAGGAATGGTGTGGCCAGCAGGAGCAGGGCAGTGATTCTTCTCCAGTGCTCAGCACTGGTGAGGCCACACCTCGAGTGCTGTGTCCAGTTCTGGGTCCCCAATTTAGGAAGGACATGGAGGGGCTGGAGCGTGTCCAGAGAAGGCCAAAAAGGCTGATGAGGGGTCTGGAAGAGAAGTTTGGTTGAAAGCACATGAGGGAGCGGTGGTTAACTGGACGATGCTCTGGGTAGACAAGGAAGTGTTAGGGTGCAGGTTGGACTTGATGATCTCAAATGTTTGTCACAATAAACCGGAGTGGTTTCCCTGGTGTCCCCCAGCCCTTGCTGGCCCCAGGGGCTGATGGCATTTGTGCTCCCTCAGGTTCATGTCCCCACAAGCAACAGCATGGGGGTGCTCCTGCCTGCTCTGTGCAATGCAAACAGGGGCTCCTGAGCCAGTGCTGCCGTGGCTGTGCCTGCAAGGATGCGGCACCTGTGTGAGCTGGGGGAGAGGCCAGGGCTGCAGAGGGGGGATGTTGTTGGCAGCTCCATGAGGATGCTCTGGGACGCTGCCCTGGGCTGTGCAGCGCACTGGGGATGGATCAGCCCCTGCTCTGCTGCTCCTTCCCGTCTCCCCCAGGGCCCTTGCAGAGCCCCAGCCATGCTGTTTGCCCCCAGCCTGCCCACGGCCAGCCTGGGACTGCTCACCCTGGGGCTTTTCCGTGCTGAGCATTGGCCTGGCCGTGTTCTTGAGAGAGCCTGGGCAAGGAGCCTGCAGCCCCCAGGGCCTGGCCTGAGGCGTCAGCGCTGCCCCAGCAGTGCCCATGGCCTGTCCCTGCTGCAGCCCCGGCACTGCCACCCCCAGGACTGTGCCCGGCCCCGAGAGCACTCAGGCCCTGTAGCAACACCAGGGCCACCAGGGCAGCGGGGCAGGGCCACGGCAGCAGCACTGGCAACACCAAGTGCTGCTGCTGCTGCTGCTGGACACAGCTGCTGGGCCAGCACTGATCTGCCCCCAGCTCTGCACACAGACATTGCTGCTGCAGCTCCAGAGAAGGCAACAAAAGGGCATCTCTGGAGAAAACTCTGCTGGGAGATTCTTAATTTGTCTAAAGCCACTGAGTGCACAGCTCCTCATTGTCACAGTTTGCGGCCACGGTGAATGTGGAGAGAAACAAAGTCAGAATTAGCAGAAACAATGATCTAGCTTTAGGCAGAATATTAAAAAAAAAAAAAAAAAAAAAAAGACAGGGAAATCAAAGAACCAAACCATAAGAGCTATAAAAGATGACTTTTATTACAAGTGATTTGTCGAAATTGGCAATCAGTTTAATGCTTCCTAAGATGTCCAGTCATCAGTCTCCTCACTGCAGCCTTGAGCTCCTGGTTCCTCAGGCTGTAGATGAGGGGATTCAGGGCTGGAGGCACCAGCAAATACAGAACTGACACCAACAGATCCAGGCATGGGGAGGAGATGGAGGAGGGTTTCAGGCAGGCAAATACTGCAGTACTGAGAAATTCATTTCTTCTGCATTTTTCCTTTACAGATTCTTTCAGTCATCTCCTGAGAGGTGCAGATTGTTCTGGGGCTTTTCATGAACTGATTGTACTCTTGATTTAGATGGAGACTGTAGAATTTATTTCAGATGTAGCAGAATCTGAACTGAGCACAGAAACAAACTCCCTCTGTCAGCCCATTTTCATCTTCTAGATCACTTTCAAGATGTCCTTGGGGGTGTTGGAATGATGATCACACAGCTCTCCACTTCTGGCTGCAGGCTCTCCAGATTGTTTCTCTGCATTCAGTCAGGCTTGCATTCCCCAGGAGTTCTTGGTAGCCTGTCATGTTTTCTTGGGGTAGAACAGTAACAATGAAAACCTTACCAATGGCACAACTGCCCAGCCCACAAGGAAAAGACAAGAACAAGCTGTCAAGTTCTTCAAATATTTGTCCTGCTTTGCTGCAAGAGTTGTGCTGCACACACAGTGTGGAAAACTGCAGTTGGTGGCAACCTTGTGACAGAAGCTGCACCTCGTTCTCTAGGAAAGGTTCTTGGAAAAAGCAAACAGGACTGAGGAGAAGATTCTGGAAAAACAAAAAGAGCTTTTAAGAAATTAAATGAAAATTGAAACAATTCAAGACGTTTTTCTCGATTTATTTTTATGCTCCCCTTTTCCATCTTGCACTAGTTGTCCATCCCATTAATTCCGAACAGATCTCACCTCTAAGAGCCATGAGTTGGCAAGTTTTAGACATTTTAAAATACCATGACCTACACACAGTTTGGCTTTCCCTGTTTTTCTTGGAAAGCAATGCTGGAGACGTAAGTGCAGTGTTTGTGTCAGGTACAAATTCTGCATTCAGGGAACGCGCTCTGAGAGTGTTTGACCCTCAGCAGGGACAATGCACAGCAGGGACCGAGGGGATTCCTGAGCCACTGTGCAGGAATCCAGACTCTGGCTGAACTCGGCAAAGTTCCCGTGTTTGGACAGGCTCAGGGGCTGCCCTCGGGGAACGTGGGGCTCGGGGCGGGGCGAGCGGGCAACGGACAAACGGACACGGGGACAAACGGCCCCGGAGCTTCAGTTGCAGCAGCAGCAGCGGCAGCAGCAGCAGCAGCAGCGGCAGCAGCAGCAGCAGCGGCAGCAGCAGCGAGAGAAGAAACTTTAGATTCCGTTCTCCTCTCCCTCTCCCTCTCCCGCTGTCCCGTACCTCTCCCGCTCTCCCTTTCCCGGTCTCCCCTCCTCTCCCCGCCTCCCTCTCCCCGTGCCGGGCTGGGCCATGCCCCCGGCCCGCCCCCGGCCCCGGGCGGGGCTGCCCCGTGCCCGCCCCCGGCCGTCCCACCGAGGTCTGGTCGCAGCCCGGCTCTGGCCGTGCTGGCGGTGGCGCTGCTGGGCGGGGATCAGTGCCTGGGGCTGGGGTGGTATTGCTGGCTTTTGGCTCCGCCTGGCACGAGCCCGGCCCCGGCCCCGACCCCGGCCCCGGCCCCGGCCCCGGCCCCGACCCCGACCCCGGCCCCGGCCCCGGCTCCTCCCGGGGCCCGCGGAGGACACACGCGGCCCCGCCGCTCCCGCCGCCTCCGCTGCGGCTTGCCCGGCCCGAGCTCCGCCGCTCGGCAGCGCGGCCCCCGGCCCCGCAGCTCCCGGGTCGCGTTCCAAAGAGAGAACGCCGGGGGATGGCCGGGCCGGGCCGGGTGAGGGGCGCTCGGGGGCCGTTGCTGGCCCCGGGCCGAGCGCTGACAGCCGCGTCCCGCCCGCAGGGAAGGCGCAGGAGTCCCTGCAGGAGCGGTACCGGCTGGGTTCCCTGCTGGGGTGCGGCGGATTCGGCAGCGTCTTCGCAGCAACGCGGCTCTCGGACGGCGCCCCGGTGAGCGGCGGGACCGGCGGCGGGTGGAGGAGGAGGGGGCGCAGGAGGAGGAGGAGGAGGAGGATGGGGCTGGGCAGGGCGGGCGTTGAGCTGAGCCCGCTGCTCCCCTTGGCTTGCAGGTAGCCATCAAAAGGGTGCCTCGGAACCGCATCTGGCATTGGAGCGAGCTGGTGAGTGAGCCAGGACAGCGGGAGAAGCCGGGCCGTGCCGGGCGGGGATGAGCCGAGCCCCGGCATGGTGGAAGCCGCCAGGACATCCCGAGGGAGAGCGGGCGTGGGGCCAGCGCAGGGTGCAGAGCATCCCGGGCTGGCTGAGGGGTTGCCCAGCCCTGGCCCAGCATCGGCCCCACTGACAGCATCGTGCTCCTCCTGCAGCCCGACGGCACCAGCGCTCCCCTGGAGGTTGTGCTGCAGGACAAGGTGTCCACAGGCTTTCCCGGTGTCGTCCAGCTGCTGGAGTGGCTTGAGCTGCCCAGCGACATTGTGATGGTGCTGGAGCGGCCAGAGCAGTCTCAGGACCTCCTGCATTTCATTCGGGCACGGGGGTTCCTGCGCGAGGAGGTGGCGCGGCAGCTGTTCCGCCAGGTGCTGGAGGCCGTGCGGCACTGCACCAGCTGCGGGGTCCTGCACCGCGATATCAAACCAGAGAACATCCTGGTTGACCTGGCCACCGGGCAGGCCAAACTGATTGACTTTGGCTGTGGCACCTACCTGCAAGACACAGCCTACACTCACTTTGCAGGTGAGCCTACACAGGACTGTGCTCCTGCTCCTGGCATCTCACAGCCCAAGATCTCACAGCCCAAGCTGGGTGTGGCAGCGGGGATTCTCCCTTTTGCTGCCACTCAGGGGACTGAATCTGCAGCTGAGTTGCTTTAGAGCAGGGCTGGGTGGGGAGCCATCTTCCATCCCTGCTGGCAGCCTTTGCCCACCACTGTGCCCAGGACTGGGGCTGGGCTGGGGCAGCCAGCCTGACAAAAACAGTTGTGGGTCAGGGTAGCAGAGAGGGAGGTCAGAACCTGTGCCCCAGCTGGTTTGGTGTGCAGGCAAGAGGAAGGGCTTGGACTGCTCCACTTGCCCTGTTTATCTTGCCTTTATAATATGTTTGGGTCAATGCAGACAGGGAGAATGAGGGCATGGTTTTTCCCCAGCACGCAGTGGGTATTTCCTTTGCATGTCATGGTCAGGCCTAGCCAGGGCTTCCACTGTCCCCTTCCCATACCAGTGGCTTCTTTTGCAATCCCAAGTTTGTACACCAGTCCCAGATGCTGGTGAGAGGACAGTGGTCACCCTCTGTGCCACTGCTGCAGCCCCCACACGCCCAGGGATGCTGGGGCCAGGCTCTGGGAGCAGCAGCATCCCCCTGATGAACTCCATCTGTATTCCACAGGAACACCATCCTACAGCCCCCCGGAATGGACCCGCTTTGGCTGGTACCATGGCGAGCCAGCTACCATCTGGTCCCTGGGCATCCTGCTGCACGAGATGGTCTGTGGGAAGATGCCTTTCAGGAGGGGCTGGAACTTCAGCTGGGGCCAGCTCTCACTGCCACAACAGCTCTCTCCAGGTGAATCCTCTTCTCTGGCACAGGGGGAATACCAGTGCTGGGAGACAGCAGCAGGCTCGGGAGCATCCCGCTCTGGCAGCTGCTGAGGAGGTGGCACATGTCCTGCTCTTCCCCCAAAACCAAGAATTGATGGGGAAAGTTCAGGCCCAGCTCTGAGCGCATCCAGCATGGCCTGGGCATTGGAATAGTGGGGCAAAGCAGACAGGAGCCTTCTCCAGCTGACGGGCAGTTTCTGGTTTCTCTCCCCAGAGTGCCAAAATCTGATTGGGTGGTGTTTATCCATGCACCCCTTGGCCAGACCCTCATTAGAAGAGGTGTTCTGTCATCCTTGGATGCAGGATGTTCATCTGCCCTAGAAGAAGGGAGAGAGCCACAGGCACACTGTGCTGCAGGGCCCTGGTAAGTTACAGCTGCACACATGCCTTGGCAATGAGAAGCAAAGAAAGCCAGCCCGTGTCACTGCACCAGGGTCATGGGATGGGAACATGCAGCCCTTGTGCTGGAGCTGAGCTGCTCTGCCCAGCCCTGCTGGCTGCCATCCAAGCAGGTTTTGCTTGTCCTGGTTCCCTGACAGCTGGGGCCCTGGGCAGAGCCCTGACAGCCTGGTCTCACCCCAGGGAAGGAGAAGGAGCCCCCAGAGAAGCTGTACCAGGTGGGGCTGCTGCTGCAGGAGACAGCGAGGATGACATGAAGGATGACATGAAGGATGACAACCTCTTCCTCAACCTGGCCACCAGCAGTTGAAGGTGATGCACTTTGATTGTGGCACCTTCTTCAAAGCCAAACTCCACAGGGAATTTGCAGATGAGTCCACACCTGGGGAAATGCTCCCAGATTTGGGTATTGCCCAGCCTGGCTGGGAAGCAAAGGTCCCCCCCCTTTTGCTGAGGCAGATGCAGCTGATCCTTCAGTCGGCTGCCCAGCTGCTTTTGGCAGGGCTGGGGGCATGGGCTGGGGTGGGTACGAAATGGGAGTGGGCTCCTGGTCCTGCCAACAGCCCCCAGCACCCACCGTGCCCCAGGCTGGGGCTGGGGCTGGGGCAGCCAGACCAACACAAACAAACCCCCATGGTGGGAGCAGAGGTGGGACTCCCAAATCTGTGTAGGGGCTGCTTTGCTGTGCAGGCAAGGAAGGGCTTGGGCAGCTCCACTGCCCTTGTTTGCTTTGGGATCACGGTTATTGTGGGGGACAGTGCAGGGGGAAGGGAGAAAACCTGGGCTTTGCTCACACATGGCTGGGTTTTTCCCTGGCATGCAGGGCTTGGGCCTTCCTCAGTCCCCTCACAGAGATATGATTTTTACCTTTGTTCTTTTTTTCCCTTTTTGTCTGTAATCTATTTTCAACAATTTGTTGTTTGTTTTTCTAGAGGAAGCATTCTGGTTGGTCCAGTCTGGATCAGGAAGTTCTTGGGAGCAGCTGTGGCGTGGATGGGCCGTGCCCTTGGAGCAGGCTGAGGACATCGTTTGGGACCAGCTTTTCTTCCAGCCATGGATGGCATGAGGTGGGTCCCCGTGTGCTTGGCAGGGTGGGCTCAGAGCTTTTGGGAGATGGCAGCGAGCACAGGAGCATCCTGCTCTGGGCAGCTGCTGAGCAGGTGGATGTGCCATGGCTGGTTGCAGGCTGGGGACACGTCCTGCCCTCCTGCCCTGCTCCCAAAGGCAGCACTGATGGGCAGCTCTGGGCACAGCTCTGGGCACGGCCAGCACGGCCTGGGCACCACGGGCAGCTGGGACAAGGGGACAGGAGCCTTCAGCTGACGGGCAGTTTCTGCTTTCTCTCCTTGCAGCCGGGCTCTGCGGATGCTGAGGCTGCTCTGGGCTCTGCCAGGGCTCTGCTGGAGCTCAGCACCGGGCCGGAATCAGCCAAAGAAGAAATGGTGTCACCTGCAGCACAGACTTGCTTGAGCATTTTGGCAACACAGCTCAAGTTTGCAGAGTGACACCTCCCAAAAATTAAACTTGTTCAATACCTTCTGAAATCAAATCAATCTGGGATGACTCCAAATGACATTTTTCAGCTTGCTCAAGATGTAGCTCAGCCCTTCTCTGAACAGTTCTCTCCCCCAGCTGCCTTTTACTTCTCAAATGCTCCCTTTTTTCCCCCAGTGAATTCCCAGCCCGTTGCTGTCTCCATCACTTGCTGGCCTTCCTTGTTGCCCCTGACCACAAGGAGGGCTGAGCCCCAGGTTTAGGGACTCATGCTGTCACTGGCTGAGGAGCAGCAATGTTTCACAGGCCCAGTGGCATTTCAGTGTCATTCAGAGCCACTCTCCAGCCCTCAGCTCTCCTCACTGCTGAGTTCCCACTCCCTTTTCCTTGTCCTTGCAGCAGAATGAGCTCTGTGAATCCCCTTGAGCCTCCCCACTCTTCCCAGCCCACGCAGGCACGTCAGTGAGGCTGAAGCTGAAGCTTCTCTGTCTCCTCTGGCACTCCAGTCCAGTCCCCTGTGTGGGGAGCCCCAGCCCCAGAGCACAGCACACAGCAGTGCAGTCCGGGCTGGAGCAGCTGCCCTGCAGCCCTGGCTTGGCTGTTTGTGGCAGCTGAATGCTCCCTGTTTCCAGCTGTCCCTGCAGGATGACCCCAGGGCAGAGCCCAGCCGGGCTCCCACTGCAGCCCCTGCAGCTTGGGGCAGACAGTGCTCCCAGAGCTGAGGTTCATGGGGAGCACCCGGATCTGTGCCTCGCACTCAGTGCTGGCAAGTGTTGTGTTCTCATCTCCTGCAGCCTGAGGGGAAAACAACCTGTGCTGCCAGGCCAGCACTGCCCCTCTGGGCAGGGAGAAGGCTGAATGGCTTTCCCATTCCAGAGGATCCTGCACTGAGCCTTGGCAGGGCCTGGCAGGGCTGGAGCCGGGTCTGGCCTGCTGTCCGGTACTCGCTGCCCTCCAACCGCCCCCACCCACAGCGCTCCGTCCTCCAGAGACAGAAGGGTCTGTGTGTGCCAGGGGCTCTTGGATGTCTCTGTACCCAGGGACAGAAGGGTCTGTGTGTGCCAGGGGCTCTTGGGTGTCTCTGTATCCAGGGACAGAAGGGTCTGTGTGTGCCAGGGCTCTTGGATGTCTCTGTATCCAGGGACAGAAGGATCTGTGTGTGCCAGGGCTCTTGGATGTCTCTGTATCCATGGACAGAAGGGTCTGTGTGTGCCAGGGGCTCTTGGATGTCTCTGTATCCATGGACAGAAGGGTCTGTGTGTGCCAGGGGCTCTTGGATGTCTCTGTACGCAGGGACAGAAGGATCTGTGTCTGCCAGGGTTTCCATAATGTCTCTGTACCCATAGGTATGGGATGAACACGGACAGTGAGAGTGTCAGTCACGTTGCTTGCACACTCCTTCCTTTGTACACAAGACAAATCCATGCACACCCCCATGTATGGATATATTAATAGGATAGGGATGGATAGAGATTTCCCACAGAGCTCTAACTTTGGCATAACCCACGCTTTAGCGAGAGAACAGGGGATTTTTTTCCCCAGCTCTGTGTGAGAAGGTGTCCAAGAGCTGAAGGAGCAGCATTCAGAAGCAGTTTCAGGATTTCTAGGCAGGAAGTGGAGCTCACAACCATCCACAAAACTCACCATATTCATCAGGATGGGCTGCTGCTTCTTTAGGAATATGGCCCAATGCAGACATGAGACTTGGAAAAATCCCAGCTCTCTGTGGGTTTGTGCAAAAGGGGGAGCAGCATAAACACTTTGTGCCTGCCTGGGGACACAAGGTCCAAGGAGCTTTGGTGGCAGAGGGTGACCTGCGCTGGTGGCAGGTGAAGTTCCATTCTATGACATCTCAGAGTGGCACAGGACAAATATCCAAGTACCCCCAACCCCACTGATGAAGTGCTTAGAGTGCTGCACATCCTCTAGGAAAAGCTGCTGTCAGACAATCTATTGGGATTTATAACTTTCATTTGCAACACTTTAAATCCAAATTTCAAACTGCAATATTTTTACATTCAAGACACAGTAATGCATAAATGCATAATAAATCTTTCAATTTCCTATTGATTCAATCACAATTTAAAATAACATAATATTGCAAACAAAACCCTGAATCTTTTAAAAACGTGATGCTGAGGTCAGTAATATGGATCCATGCCATCAGAACATTTACAGAGTAACTGAGTTCTCTTTTTAAAAAGATCAGTTACCTCTTAATCCAAAGTTAGAGAAGATTTTCACTACACATTTGTTTTTTGTTTTTATCTTTCATGTTTTTTTCTTTTCTTTTTTGTCCAGTGTTTTTAACAGAGAACTCGTCCTACAAAAGGAATGTACAGCAAAATGAGATACATTTCTGATAAACAATGAAAATGTCGGCTCCTCCTCTGTTTACTTTTCTCTGGATACCCTGAAGAAAAAAATCTAGCAGATATGAGCAGAGGTCTGAAGTGTTTCATTTGGACTGTGCTGGAGTCCAGCACTGCTGACATGCTGATCCAGTCAAGAGCTGCAGAATCTTTTACAGATCTCGAACCCTGTGTTTGCAGGCACAGCACCTGCAGTGCTGACGCACAAATGCACACGAATAACTCTGTTATTCCCTCTCAGAATTCGGGCTCTGCCCCAGCACGAGGTGCTGCAGCCCTTTGCTCCTGGTTCCCATGTGGAGCAGCTCCCTTCCTGCTGGCTGAGCTGCTCAGGCAGAACCCGGCAGCTCCTGGCCCTGCAGGGCTGAGGCTTTTCCCCATTGCTGGGCACAGACTGATGGAGCAGCACTGCTGAACACGGGGGCACCCAGAGGGACCAGGAGCAGCTGCCTTTGGCCACCTGAGGCTCCAAGGCCAAACTCTGAGCAGCCAGGGCTGGAAGAGACTCGCAGGCTCCCTGTTGGCTGTGCTGCCCCACTTGTGCCCGGCCCAGCTTTGCCTGGGGCAGAGGGAGAACAAGGGGCAGCTCCCTCCCAGCCCAGCCCAGGGACCCCTCCAGCCCCGGGGCTTGGGGCACTGTCAGCACCTGCTGCTCCAGCCACCGCTCCTGCTGGCCCTGACAGCAACACCCAAACTGGGGCTGATCCCAAGGGAGCAGCAGCAGGGCCTGGATCTGATCCCTGACTCTGGGGCAGGCCTGGACAAATGACCCCACAGCAGCAGCAGCAGCAGCACATGGAGCTGACTTTCAGCACAGCCCCTGCCACTCTTCCCTCCTGTGTGCAGCGGTGTCACACCAGCCTGAGGCACCTGGGAGCCCCCAGTGCCAGCAGGGACTTGAGATGGCAGCCCTGGGCTCCTGGAGGTTGTGCAAGGAACAGAGCTGGGGACTCCCTGTCCATGGGGAGCTTCCAGATGGAAAAGGCTGCTGTGCCCAGGCAGCTCCAAGGCCACAGCAAGGAGGGTCTCAACCACTGGATCTGTGCCAGTCCCACAGTCCTGGGCAGCAGCCACCGAGCCCTGGGGGAAGAGAGGGCACAGCAAGAGGGACAAAAGCAGGCAAGGTCAGAGACTGGAGAGAGCCAGACCTGGGAGAGGAACAGCTGCTCCATTGCACTCTTGGAGAAAACTCCTGGCTGGTTCAAAGTGCTGAAAGGCGTGAAGGGCAAAGAGGAGGCCACAGCAAACCATGCTCCTGTTTTCACAGCCTTCCCTCCCCGTATCCCAGATGGAATTGGATGGACTGTGTTCTTCTCTCCGAGTCGTCTCGTTCAGCATGAGCAGCTTAGCACCAGGAGCTGATGGTGCTGAAGCCTCAGGCCACAGGAGCTGAGCAAGAGATTTTCTGAGCAAATGTGTGCTGCTAACCTGGACCTAACTGAATTCAGCAGATGGAATCCTGGAATCACAGCATCCTTTCTGTTGGAAAAGACCTCTGAGCTCATCCAGTCCAGCTGTTCACCCAGCAGTGCCAAGCCCAGCACTAAATCCTGTCCCTGAAGTGCCAAGGTCTGGACAACAGCCCTGAGTGACGCCTGAACAGCAGGCCCTGAGCCAAAGGTGGCCTCTGGATGAACCTTCCAACCAAAGGTTATCTTTGTATCTGCTCACTGATGAAATATGCATGGTCATTAGCACTGTGATAGATGTAGCCACTCATTAGTGAAACATGTATTGATCTTTTTGTATTTAGAAGCCAGACAGGGCCATGAAATCTGACATCTGGCCTTGTTTGGGGCTGAAGGATCAAAGTCAGCTCCCTTGGTTCCTCCTGAGGCCCTGGCCAGGCTTTGGGAGGAACCCAAGAGGAGGATGAAAGCAGATGTTCCCACACTAGAAGTGCTGTCAGTTTGTTCATTCAGCACTGTCAGAGCTGGGCCCTCTCACAGCGAGGTTGGAGCCTCACCTGTGGCTGGAGGCACCTGCAGGAATTCCCAGTGTCCAGGAGTGGCTCTGCAGCCCTTGGCTGGGACAGCTTCCCCCAGCTGCTGTGTGGATCTGAGGGATGGTGAAGTCTGAGGGTAAATGATGCTGGACCTTTCTTAATCACTGCAGGCAATCTTTGGTGGTGATGACTGGGTGCATTGCTGAGCTGCTCCTTTTGTGATTCTTTGCTGCTTTGAGCTGCAGTAAATGACACCTATTCCTTCAGTTGGGAGTCTGTGTCTTTGGTGCTGACCCTGCCCACTGGTTAAACAAAACTGGCACAGTCGGGCCAGATCACAGCAAAATGTCTCTTGTTAAATGTAAATGTGAGGAGTCAGTGCCATCAGAAATTCCCAGATGGGAAGCCCTTCCCTGGAGTTGGCTGGCTCTGGGGTGGGCTGAGGTCGCAGCACTGTGTGAGCAGTGGGGCAGTTGGTTAAAAGAAGCTGAACCCCTGGATGTCTTAAAATGCATCCAAAAATTGCATACAGAAAAGGGAAAGAACTTGTGGGTTTGGGCAGACAAAGATTAATTTGTTAACAATACATTGAAAACAGCACTTTTAGAAGGAAGAATTATTGTTGGAATTCTCCCACATGGAGCAACAGAAGAAGGTTTTAATCTTGAGCTCCAATACATTTGTGCAAGTGAAATATTAATATCATAAATAACTATATATATTTATAGTACAGTAAGACCTTAATATAGATATTGATATATATACTTTATATAAAGGTCTATACCTCTCTAGCTGTATGTATATCAATATCTATATCTACGTATAAAATAGTAATAATGTGAAATAGTGCTGACAATACTAATTTGGCAGCTTTGGCTGCTCAGGGATGTAACATTAAACACTCTACAGAAAAAGATTGGCCAGGACCCTAATGTCAGAGGTAAACTTTGTGAGATTGTATACAATGAAAAAAGAAGGAGGGGATGAAATTGGCTATTGTTACAGTGTTTGCTGATACTGTGATGCAGAGTGCTTTGTCTGTTACTGTGAAAAATACCATGATTAAGACTGCAGGGTTTTTCATGTACCAGACTATCCTCAAGCTGCAGGATTGGTGGAATGGGTGAAGGGGTTGTTAAAAGAGCAGTTGAAAACATGAGGAGATGGGAACCTGTCCCCATGGAGAACCCATCTCCCAGATGTGCTCCATGCCCTTAACAATGGCCCACTGGGGAAATGGAAACCCCTGGCTGTGCACAGCTGCACCCAATTTGCACCTACAACCATGGGCAGTGAGGCTTGGACTGCCTGGGAGATTGTTCTGGGTGTGATGGCCCCTGGCAGGGCCAGCCCAGAGGCTGCAGGACTGGACCTTCATGCATTGGAATTAATTAGGATAAATCCAAAGCAAATGAAAGCTATCAATAGTGAGACAGGAATTCAGATTCCTCCAGGACACTTTGGTTTGGTAACTGCTTGCTTGGAGCTTGGTCTTGCAAAATGTTCATGTCATGGCAGGAGGAAAGGAGGAATTGATGCTGAATATAAAGGAGAAATTACAATAATTCTGTTAAACAATTGTCAATAAGATTGGGTTATTCAACCCCATGACAGGGTAGCACAATTATTGATATTGCAATTTTAAGCACGATTGTGAAAAAAGGAGATCCACCTCCAGTCATTACCATTTGTGGAGATAAAGGGTTTGGATGCAGCAGTCCTAATAATGGAGCCGGAGTGTGGGCCTGGAGGCCAAAAGGCCCTCCTGAGGCAGCTGAAGGAACAGCTCTGGGGAAAGACAACACTGAATCCTGAAACCTGGGCAGGAACAATGGGAATATGTCCCTGCAGCCAAGTGTTCTGTGTGAGAACAAGGAGATATTACAGGATACTGTTTTACACATCCTGCCAGACCAAATCTCCCTGTTTGCCCCAATGGCCCCTTTGGAAAATGCTCTGATCCAAGGGGCTCCCTGTGAAGGCTGCTGTGACACCGAGGGACTTGCACACAAATTCCATCCAGGATTCTGGGTGCCCTCAGGGACTGGGACCCGGCCCCCTTCCAGCCAAAGGGGAAAGGGCCCCACCAAGCCTTGTTACCCACAGACAACATGGTAAAGCTGAACAGCAAAGGACTTGGGGGCGTTATTCTGGAGTTAAAAAGGCTCCAGCTCCATGGACAACAGAATTATTGTTCCTAACTCAAATGAGCAAATGAGATTGAGAAAAAAGAATGAAGAACAGTGTCACTAAAGTACTATTGATGTCTGGAGGTTGTACCTTGATAATCAGCCAGAATCTTTGTTTGCCACAAACACCACCAGTGTTTCACCAAGGGATTAGTCATCAAAATTTAATGATTAGTTCTGAAAATTTCAAGATCAGGGTAGCCAAATTACTCCATGTCACTAATTTCTGTGTTTGTTCTCAGCTGAAGCTGGGAGGAATGGGGTTCCCTTGGAGGGCCCACCCTGTGGGCTGGCCAGAACTCAGTCCATGGGCTCTGACTCATAACTGTCAGTGAAGGGACAGTTCAAGAAAACACAGGAATACAATGGTCCGTTTGACGGGACTCACTAAGATTTCCCTTCAGGAGAACCGAAGCCTGTTCTAGTTACAGAGGCCACAGTGTGAGGGGATTTCTGTGCTTTACCATCACTCCCAATGTCAGTAGAGCTTGGGCTGCTGGAGCTGGTCGGTGTCAGTGTTACCCCACTCCTGGCTGCAGCACCACCATTTAGGGTCCTTCAGCAACAACCACAAGGAAGACCTGGAGCCCAGAGAACATTTTCCTCCCAAGGAGTGCCTTGGGTTTCAGAAAGCAAAAGATTCTGGTTCGTCCTGTGCTGCATGTGTGCTGCCCCGTCCTGTGGAGTACACTGGATGAATTATTAGAAGAAGTAGCACATAATGCTGTTAAAATGTCCAATAGCACATCCTATGGGCTCCAACAAACACAAATGGGGACTCCACAGAACCGCATGGCCTTGGATTATCTGCTTGCTGGCCAAGGAGGAGCCTGGGCTGTCATGGGACAGGAATGTTGCACTGCTGTCAGTGATGGGTTTGAAGGCCAACAGTCAGCAATCACCTTGACAGAAAGAGCAGGAGAAGAGTGGCAGAAAGAAGAAAATTCTTCTTGGTGGGATTGGCTTCATGGCTACCAAAGGAGGCTGCTGTGAAATGCATTTGTGGCAGTGTCTGTCATCATTGCAGTGTGTGCACTTGGTGTGCACTCTAACATTCTATGTTCGAGTTGTTGTGACACTTTGTGATGGGAAGTGGAATATTGAGACTTGTCTTAAAAGAGTCTCAAGAAAAGAGAGGCATTTGATAAAGAAGAGAGAATAGTAGCAACTCTTTAGGCATGTTTGAAAAAGAATGTGAATAGCTCTGAGTAATGAAATGTAACAGCACTTAATTGAAGCACAAGGGGAGATGCGTTTATGCCTAATACCTAAATCTAAACTGTGTTATTGAAAGAATGGTTATGAAGGTTGTAGTTCATTGTAGCTCTCAGGGCCCATCCAAGTAGCAAGGCCTGAACAGGCTGGGATCAAGGCCTGAATAGGCCCGGAGGCAGAGTTCATCTCTAGATGAACCTTCCAACCAAATGTTATATTTGTATCCACTCCCTAACAAAGCATTATTAACAACATGATCAGTGGATGTGTTCCTTGATAAGACATGGATTTCTATTTCTGTATTCAGAAACCAGACAAGGCCCCATCTGGCCTTGTTTGGGAGTGAAGGATCAAAGTCAACTCCCTTGATTCCTCCTTGAGCCCTGGCCAGGCTTTGGGAGAAACCAATCAGGAGAAGGAAACCAGATGTTCCCACACTAGCAGTGATGTCAGCTTGTTTGTTTGTCAGTGTAAAAGCTGTGTCCTTTCACAGCGGGCTTGGAGCCTGGTTGCCTGCAAAGGTGGAGGCACCTGCAGGAATTCCCAGTGTCTGGGAGTGGCTCTGCAGTCCTTGTCTGCCCCAGCTGATGTGTGGATCTGGGTGATGGTAAAGTCTGAGGGTAACTGGTGATGGATCTTTATTTAATCACTACAGGCAATCTATGTTGGTGATGACTGGTGTGCACTGGATTGCTGAACTTCTTTTGTAATTCTTTGCTCACGATTATGTCCTTTGCTGAGATTATCCTTTTGTAATTCTTTGCAGCTGTGAATTATATAAATTACAGGATTCCTTAAGTTGGTGTCTCTGTCTTTGGTACTGACCCTGCCCAGTGGTGAAATAGGGCCCCCTCTTGCCTAAGAGTTACCTGGGAAGGCAAAACCCCTCACTTCAACATTCCCCCCTTCCTCCTTGTTCCCCACACTTCATACACTGAGGATGATGTCCTGTGGTCTGGGGTATCCCCGGGGTCAGTTGGGGTCACCTGTCCTGGCTGTGTCCCCTGCCAAGCTCCCCACAGCCCCAGCCCCTGCCCAGGGTGGCTGGAGGAGGGGCAGGACAGGCCTTGGCTCTGTTGCAGCTCAGCAAGAACAAAACCATCTCTGTGTGCTCAGCCCTGTGCTCAGCACCCGGCCCAGCAGTGTCTCAGTGCCAGTGTCTGTGCCCTCAGTCCCTGCCAGGGCTTTCCATGGCAGCTGCCAGGACAGGTGACCCAGGTGTCACCCCCAGTGAGGGCTGCCATGGAAACAGTGCCAGCACTGCCCCTTTCTGTCTGGCTGACCTGGCCTTTGGCCCTGGCAGTGCCCTTTGCTGCTGGTTCCTGGTGCCTGAGCGGCCAGCGCGGCACAGGGCAGGTGGCCATGGCACAAGCCCCCAGCCAGGGATCCCCTCTGGCTCTGGGCAGTGACAGCAGCCCTGAGCAAGGGGCTGGCGCGCTGGGGTCGGTGCAGTGTCCATCCAACAGTGTCTTGTAATGGCCCAGTGCAGACTGGGATGATGATCCACCCTCCCAGCTGGCCCAGGGCAGCTCTGCAGTGCCCTTCCCCACAGCCTGTCTGCACAGAAGCACTTGCTGGGTGCTCTGCATTTCCCTTCCCTCACTCCTGGGTCCCTCCCACACCTCCCAACTCGGAGCTTTCAGCTGCAAGGAGTTCAAAGCTGGCCTGTCCGTCAGGAGTTGGTCTAATTCTGCCCTGAGCAAACTCTGGATTTGTGTTTATTGCAGAACTTCCTGTGTGTCTAAAACATTCCTTGCAGGGTTCTGCCTTAGGGAAGGGGAACCTCCTTGGTGGCAGCTTGGGCTTGGCACACACTTGAGGAGGATGTCTGTTTTCAATGGGGAAACTCAGGAGTTTTAGATTGGTTCAAAATATAAAAGAAACTGTACCCTCTTTGGCTGTGTACAGCCAGTTCTCTGAGCAAAGCAGGTCCCAGGTGAGTGAGGAGAGACAAAATGGGCATGGGGAATGTGGAGCAAGGTTGTCCATGCTGCATCAGACCTCATGGCACAGCTTCTCTGAGCAGGCCAGAGTTCCTTAGGAGAGTCCCTGCTGGATCAGTATCAGTCACTGAATGCTGCAATCACCTCTTGTGTAATAAGAACAGCAATAAAAGACACCCTTTAAAATAGGAATACATACTTGCTAGAAGCTCTTTGAAATATTTCTCCATAACTGAAAAAGTAAACCCTCCTAATGAACTGCACTAGAGCAGAGGTACATCAAGGCAGAGCCATGGTTTGGCAGGACTTGCTTGATGCTAACAAGCCCCATGGTGCATTTGGAGCTGAGCCCTGGAACCTCAGGACCTGAGAGGAGATTGTACAAACCTGTCCAGGAGTCCAAGTCAGAAGAAAACCCCAAAGTGTGTCAAGGCATGAATGGGTCCCACTGAGTTCCATCCCAACACAGGCTCCTCATGGACTCCTTGGAGGAGAGAATTGGGAGCAAGGATGGCACAAAAACTTCTCAAAGACTCAGTGTGAAAAGGAAAATCCAAAGTAATTTAAAAACCTTGAGTACCTCAAAGTATTAATGAGCCCCACTGAGTGTCAGTACAAAGCTCTCAAGGGACTCATTAAAGCAGATAATTGGGGCCATGATTGCACAAAGCTCTCACAGAGTCTGTATCAAAAGGGAAACACCAAGTACCTACAAATAACTGAAGTACCTTGAAGTATTAATGACCCCCACTGAGTGTTGTTACTGACAAAGCCTCTCCAGGGACTAATTACAGCAGATAATTGGAGCCCATGATTGCACAAAACTCTCAGAGAGTCCAAGGCAAAAGCCAAACCCAAAGTCCTTTGAAAAACCTGCAGTCCCTGGGACATTCAGGAGCCCCCAGGGCCATTGCTGAGCAAGGCTCCCCAGGGACTCCTTCCAGCAGATCCCTGAGGCCACTGGGATGTGGGCTAGGGGGGGATGCTGAGGGCAGGACAAGGGGCTGACAGTGCCCAGCCTGGCTGGGGCTGTGCCAGGAGGCCCCAGGGCCTCAGGACAAGGTGTCTCCTCCCAGCCCTTGCTGGCACAGACCCTGCTGCTGTGCCCCAGGCCACCAAGACTTGGCTTCTCTTTATCCCCACCTGTCATCACTGCCTCCAGTTCTCTGCTCTGCCTGGGACCTGTGGACACTTTCTGAGTCGTGTACCTCAGTGGGACCCATTAAAAGTCCAAGAAACTTTGGAGTTGGATTGTGACTTGGAGTTCTGGAGAGGTTTCTTCAGCTGCCTCTCAGGGACTGATGTTCAGGGCCTGAGCACAAAGCCCCAGAGGGTCATTAAAGTCCTTGTGCTGTGTCTGTGCTGCTGAGCTGGGCTGGGCTCCTGGCACAGAGGCAGCTCCTGGTAAGCAAGCAGAGCTTCAAAAGCACATTTCTCTTGATGAGCAGCTCTTCTGCCAGCCCAGCAGGGCTGGGGCACTGCTTGCAGCCAGCCAGGGCACAGCCCAGAGGCACAGAGAGCTTCAATCAGTCAGGGCTGGGAAGGTGCTGAGAAGTGCCTGGGGCAGAATCACTGCCAGCCCTTGGCACAGGAACCTCTGGCTGCAGGACAATGCAGCTGCAGCTCCTGGAGTGATCTCCTCAAGCTGGAACATCCCAATGCCTACGGACCCTGTGAGTAAATTCTCTGATTGTCTCTTGTGCAGAGCAGCCAGGGGTGCCCAGGGCTGTCCTGCAGAGCAGGCTCCTGCAGCCCAGGGCACTGTGCTGGGGCAGGGACTCTGCTGCCTGCCAGGGACAGCTCTCAGCTGGCCGGGGGAGCTGATCCCAGCGCTGGGGAGAAGCTGTGGGGGGAAGGAGCCACCCTGAGCAGGGCAGGTGCTGCTGCTGAGAGGGCTGGGTGGGGCAGGGCTGCTCCCAGCTCCAGAGCAGCCTGGGCACAGCTCCGGGGGACACTGCCCAAGGAAGGTAAGCCTGGCATTGCTGGAAAGATCAGGAGCTTTCCTTTTCCTGCTTGGAGAAGGATGGGAAAGTTGGGGTAAGGACAAAAAGATTTTTTATTTTGATACATTTTCATATATTCATAGCTCTGAAAATTACTATTATATAGTTTTAAAATTATAATCCTTACATCACTCTATTGAACTCTTTATTAAGTCAATTAAACAATTATTACATACTTCTTTAACTATAATCCATAATTATCTCTAGTACATTTCCTTACCTTTCTCCTTGAATTTAGAACAATAGGATGAATGTATAAATACATTCCTGATACTGTATAGTCTTATTATCAGGAAGAGGCCCTAGTAGAAGAACATTTTGTTTTTTGACCAGAATGTGAGCAGTCACAACAAAAAGTGATGGCAAAGAAGCCCTTGGACCTACTCCTATGAGTTGAGCAGCTATGTGTAACTGGGGAAACAGAATCTCCTATTGGATGTTTCTGTTAAATATCCTAATTAATCCACCTTAATGAATTGTTGAAATCAGTTGTGCCCAATTCCCACTTGGACACCTGGAATCTTCCAATAAATGTCTTTTCTTTTTACTTTACTGTTCTAACACCTTTGCAAGAGTTTTATTCTTTTTTTATTAGAGACAACAGACGGATGAGAGAAGCAGAACAGGAACTGTAATCCCAGAATCACAAAACATTCTGAGTTGAAAGAGACACACAGAATCATGAAAGTAATGTTTGAACATTTACAGAGACTCCAGAACTGTAACTTTGGCTGGTCAGTCTCTCTGCTGGGAGCCTCCCAAAGGGCCCTCAGCCCTGGACAGCAGCAGCATCACCTCTGCAGGGCCCAGCAGGGCTCTCCTGAGCTGCCCTTGCCCACCTGCACACACAGCCTGCCCCAGCCAGGGCCCGGCACACAGGCAGGTCTCTGTAGGGCCGGGGCCAGGGCACACAGGGTGGGATGGGCTCTGTGAGCGCTGGCAGGGACAAGGCTCCTCTCAGGAGGGAATGTCCAGGCCCAGGGAGATGCTCAGGCAAGGAGAGGGGGCTGAAGAGAGCAGTGCTGGGGCAGGAGGGCACTGTTGGTGTGTGGGAAGTGCCGGGCACAGCTGGGCACAGGGAGCACTGTCCTGAGTGCCCGCCTGTCTCAGCCCTGCCCTCTCAGGCACAGCACCACAACATCTTCTATTGTTTCTGCCCTGCCCTGATATTGTCACTGTTATCTGCTGCTCTCAGGGAGGCTCTGGCATTTGCAGCAGCTGAGTCAGGCACTGCCCTTGGGATTCCTGCCAGGCAGGGCTGTCCATGGGAATGGGGTGTCCAAGCTTCCCTGGGACCTGTGGGGCTGTGGGCAAAGCAGTCCATGGAAAAGGGGAATGAGCTGAGCCCCCTCCCTGAGATCCCATCATGGGCACAGCTGGGGATCTCCTTGCTGTGCCCTTCCAAGCTCTGAGCTGCCCTCCTGGGTGCAAATCTGTGCCAGAGCCTCTGGCAGTTCCCTGAATGTCCCATGGGGAAGGGCAGAGCTGCCACAGCTGAGGAAATGCTGCTGGGTTTGCCAAGGGAGCCGTGAGTGTCCTTGGCACAAGGGAGTGCTGAGACCTTGCCCAGAGCCCTTTAGAGAGGGTGAGACATTCAGGGATCCCTCTGCTCTGGGCAGGCTTTGGTTTATGCCAGGGTGACTCAGGAGTGTGACTGTGCTCTCATTGCAGCCAAAGGTGCAAAGCCAGGGCAGTTGGGAACAAACCCATCCAGCTCCTCACCTTCCATCTGCCACAGGGAATCCTTTGCCTCTCCCATCTCTCAGTGGCAAACTCTGAGTGCAGAAGGAATGCTGGGGATTTCTGACCTCAGAGAGCCAGCAATGAAGTTCTAAAACAATTCCAAAAAACAACTCCTGACATTCTTTAGAAGTGTGAGTGCAGATGGTACCAATTCTTTCTCCATTAAGAGTGATTCCCCTGACAAATCCTGAATATCCAGCCTTGTCCCTCTGCCCCATTGCCACAAACCCAGGGCAGCAGGGCAGGGATGGCTCCTCAAGAGCCCCCATGCACAGGCCTGGCTGCTCCTGGCACACTCAGCCAGCACAACTGGAGCTCAGGCAGGGACCTGGGTGAAGGTTTTCCCAGAGCAGGAACAAGGGTGAGCGAGTACCACTGGAACAGTCTGCAGGGAATGGCCCAGGTTTGGCTCAAAGCAGCCTCTCCTGACTTGTCACTGTCCTTTCTCCATGAACAGGTTCCCATGTGCAGCCCCTGCAAATTTCCAACAGCAGCTCCATCAGCCACTTCCTCCTGCTGGCATTGGCAGACACGCGGCAGCTGCAGCTCCTGCACTTCTGCCTCTTGCTGGGCATCTCCCTGGCTGCCCTCCTGGGCAACGGCCTCATCATCAGCGCCGTAGCCTGCGGCCACCACCTGCACACGCCCATGTTCTTCTTCCTGCTCAACCTGGCCCTCAGCGACCTGGGCTCCATCTGCACCACTGTCCCCAAAGCCATGCACAATTCCCTCTGGAACACCACGACCATCTCCTACACAGCATGTGCTGCACAGCTCTTCTTCTTTTTTTTCTTCATCTCAGCAGACTATTTCCTCCTGACCATCATGTGCTACGACCGCTACGTGTCCATCTGCAAACCCCTGCACTACGGGACCCTCCTGGGCAGCAGAGCTTGTGCCCACATGGCAGCAGCTGCCTGGGCCAGTGCCTTTCTCTATTCACTGCTGCACACAGCCAATACATTTTCCCTGCCCCTGTGCCATGGCAATGCTCTGGGCCAGTTCTTCTGTGAAATCCCCCAGATCCTCAAGCTCTCCTGCTCCAAATCCTACCTCAGGGAACTTGGGCTCATTGCAATTAGTGCCTGTTTGGTATTTGCTGTTTTGTGTTCATTGTTTTCTCCTATGTGCAGATCTTCAGGGCTGTGCTGAGGATCCCCTCTGAGCAGGGACGGCACAAAGCCTTTTCCACCTGCCTCCCTCACCTGGCTGTGGTCTCTCTGTTTGTCAGCACTGTTATCTTTGCTCACCTGAAGCCCCCCTCCATCTCGTCCCCATCCCTGGATCTCTCAGTCTCTGTTCTGTACTTGGTGGTGTCTCCAGCCCTCAACCCCCTCATCTACAGCCTGAGGAACCAGGAGATCAAGGATGCCCTGAGGAAAATGATGACTGTATCTTTTCAGAAACATTAAACTTTTCTTCTCCAGAACCTTCAGAATGTAATTCTTGACAATCTTGGCCTTTTTTTCCTATTTGTCCATTTTGTCACTGGGAATTTTTCCTATTATTTTTCTGGTGTTATAATGTTTTTATAAGATACTGCAGTACTACTCTGAGTATTTCTACATGATATTCTCTTTTTTACCACAAAGGCTTTTAGGTGGCTTGTTCCTTGTGCATGTGAATAAAAAGAAGTGGCTATCCTGACCTGTGTGTCCAAGGCATTTCCTCAGCCCTTCTCTGGCTCTGCAGGGGCAGTGCCTGTGAGCAGAGGTGGAGGGAAGGGGCTCCCAGCACAGCAGCACGGCCAGGGACAATGGCCTTGCCTCTCCCCACATCTGCTCCTCCCAGCTCCACACTCCCCTTCCCAGCCCTGCTGTGGGGGCAAGGCCGGAGTGCTCTGGCAGCTTGGTCACTGTCCTGCTGCGTGTCCGTGCTGTGCCCTCAGGCAGGGACAGGCCATGGGCACTGCTGGGACACAGCTGGGCTCCAGCACAGCAGCTCCACCAGCAAAGGGCATCTCCTGAGGGCAGGGCAGGAAGGCTTTGCTCCCCTCCAGAGTCACTCTCAGGACTCTCAAAGAGGCTCCTTGTGTTCCTTGTTCTCCCAGGGCTCAGTGGGATGAGATCAGGGTCTTACTGGGGCCTTCAGGGGACTCAGGTCTGGGTCAGGTTTTGCTTGTTGATGGCCAGTGCCCATCAGATGCTGAATGGTCTGAGCTGAACCTTCCTGGGGCTCTGCAGCTTGTGCCAGGGCTGATGGCAGGGCAAGGTTTGTCTGGAGGGCCTTGGGAGCTGCCAGGAGAACACAGGGGACCTGCAGGGACAGTGTGTGCCAGGGACCAGCAGGGAGTGGAGCTCACTGGGCACAGGCCTGGCCAGGCTGGGCTCACCCCGAGATCAAGGACTGAATGTCTGCTGTGAGCCAGGAGAGCTCTGCAGCCCAGGGACACAGCAGGCCCAGGGAAAGGAGTCTGGGCACTGCCTGCTCTGACCCTCAGGGAACTCCCCCAGGAGGATCCAGGGCAGCCCCAAGCCCCTCTGGCAGTCCCGGCACAAGGCAGGCACCTCTGAGCCCCCTCCATGCCCCGCAGAGCCTGTGTGGGAGGGGGTGAGTGCAGGGAGCACCATCAGCTGCCTCTGTGTGCCAGGCTGAGCAGCAGAGCCCAGCAGATGCAGCCCAGGGCCCCGGGCAGCACAGCCCCCGTGCTCTGCAGAGCAGCAGCCCCAGCTCGGGGCTCTGGGCAGCAGGGCAGGGGCTGCAGCAATGGCTGCTGGGGCCAGCACAGACGTGTTCCCCTGGGAAAGGCTCTGGGGGCAGCTGGCATGGGCCAGGAGCAGAGCAGGGGCCCGTGGATGTGCAGAGGAGCCCTGGCAAGAGGCTGGCCTGTCCCTGGGCCAGCAGGAGCTGCCTGAGGAGCCCCGGGGCCAACTCTGCTGCTGGGCTGGGCAGCGGGGCTGGCCCTGGGGCTGCAGGAGCTGCCCGAGCTGAGCATCTGCTGAGCATTCCAGACCCAGAGTGGCTGTCCCTGACCTCCAGTGCCTGCAGTTCCTGCTGCAGGGCCAGACAGGGCTAGGCTGGGGAAGGGAGAAGAAAACAGTGGGCCCTGCAGTGTCAGAATGATCTCCATGGTTCCATGAGGCCCAAAGTGTCACTCTGGTCCCCTTGGTCACAGGAGGCCTGCAGTGTCACAAGGCACCTTTGGTTCTGTGGGCCTGCAGTGTCTGTTTTGCTGGTGGGCAGGGTCAGAACCAAAGACACAGACACCAAGTTCAGGAATTGTGTGATTTATTGTAATGCAAACTGCAAAGAATCACAAAAGGAGCAGCTCAGCAATGCACCCAATCATCAGCACCAAAGATTGCCTGCAGTGATTAAGAAAGATCCAGCACCAGTTCCCCTCACGCTTCACCATCCCCCAGATCCACACAGCAGCTGGGGGAAGCTGTCCCAGCCAAGGGCTGCAGAGCCACTCCTGGACACTGGGAATTCCTGCAGCTGCCTCCAGCCACAGGTGAGGCTCCAACCTCGCTGTGAGAGGGCCCAGCTCTGACCGTGCTGAATGAACAAACTGACAGCACTTCTAGTGTGGGAACATCTGGTTTCATCCTCCTCTTGGGTCCCTCCCAAAGCCTGGCCAGGGCCCCAGGAGGAACCAAGGGAGCTGACTTTGATCCTTCAGCCCCAAACAAGGCCAGATGTCAGATTTCATGGCCTTGTCTGGCTTGCAAATACAAAAGGATCAATACCTGTGTCACTAATGAGTGGCTACATCTATCACAGTGCTAATGACCATGCATATTTCATCAGTGAGCAGATACAAAGATAACCTTTGGTTGGAAGGTTCATCCAGAGGCCACCTTTGGCTCAGGGCCTGCTGTTCAGGCCTCACTCAGGGCTGTTGTCCAGGCCTTGGCACTTCAGGGACGTGGTTTAGTGCTGGGCTTGGCACTGCTGTGTGACCAGCTCGACTGGGTGAGCTCAGAGGTCTTTACCAACAGAAAGGATGCTGTGATTCCATTATTATATCCACTGCATTCAGCTAGGTCTATTTGAGCAGCATTACTTTGCTCCAAAAGTTCCCTCTTGCTCAACTCCTATGGCCTATGGCTGCAGCTCCTTCAGCTCCTGGTGCTAAGCTGCTCATGCTGAACGAGGTGACTCAGAGAGATGAATACAGTCCATGCAATTCCTTCTGGGACAGAGAGAGGAGAGGGTGTGGAAACAGGAGCATTGTTGGCTGTGGCCTCCTCTTTGCCCTTCATGCATTTCAGTGCTTTGAACCAGCCAGGAGCTTTCTCCAAGAGTGCAATGGAGCAGCTGTTCCTGCTCTCATGTCTTGACTCTCTCCAGTCTCTGACCTTGCCTGGTTTTGTCCCTCTTGCTGTGCCCTCTGTTCCCCCAGGGCTCAGTGGCTGCTGCCCAGGACTGTGGGACTGGCACAGATCCAGTGGTCGAGACCCTCCTTGCTGTGGCCTTGGAGCTGCCTGGGCACAGCAGCCTTTTCCATCTGGAAGCTCCCCATGGACAGGGAGTCCCCAGCTCTGTTCCTTGCACAATCTCCAGGAGCCCAGGGCTACCATCTCAAGTCCCTGCTGGCACTGGGGGCTCCCAGGTGCCTCAGGCTGCTGTGACACCGCTGCACACGGGAGGGAAGAGTGGCAGGGGCTGTGCTGAAAGTCAGCTCCATGTGCTGCTGCTGCTGCTGCTGCTGCTGTGGGGTCATTTGTCCAGCCCTGGCCCAGAGTCAGGGATCAGATCCAGGCCCCGCTGCTGCTCCCTCGGGATCAGCCCCAGTTTGGGTGTTGCTGTCAGGGCCAGCAGGAGCGGTGGATGGAGCAGCAGGTGCTGACAGTGCCCCAAGCCCCAGGGCTGGAGGGGTCCCTGGGCTGGGCTGGGAGGGAGCTGCCCCTTGTTCTCCCTCTGCCCCAAGCAAAGCTGGGCCGGGCACAAGTGGGGCAGCACAGCCACCAGGGAGCCTGCGAGTCTCTGCCAGCCCTGGCTGCTCAGAGTTTGGGCCTTGGAGCCTCAGGTGGCCAAAGGCAGCTGCTCCTGGTCCGTCTGGGTGTGCCCCCATGTTCAGCAGTGCTGCTCCATCAGTCTGTGCCCACCAATGGGGAAAAGCCTCAGCCCTGCAGGGCCAGGAGCTGCCGGGCTCTGCCTGAGCAGCTCAGCCAGCAGGAATGGAGCTGCTCCACATGGGAACCAGGAGCAAAGGGCTGCAGCACCTTGTGCTGGGGCAGAGCCTGAATTCTGAGAGGGAATAACAGAGTTATTCATGTGCATTGCTGCATCAGCACTGCAGGTGCTGTGCCTACAAACACAGAGTTCAAAAAGTGCAAAAGAATTCTGCAGCTCTTGACTGGATCAGGATGTCAGCAGTGCTGAACTCCAGCACAGTCCAAAGGAAACACTTCACACCTCTGCTCATATCTGCTAGATTTTTTTCTTCAGGGTATCCAGAGAAAAGTAAACAGAGGAGGAGCCGACATTTTCATTGTTTATCAGAAATGTTACTCTTTTTGCTGTACATTCATTTTTAGGGTGATTTTTCTGTTAAAAAAAAGGAAAAAAGAAAAAATATGAAATATAAAAACAAAAAACAAACGTGTAGTGAAAATCTTCTCTAACTTTGGATTAAGAGGTAACTGGTATTTTTAAAAAGAGAACTCAGTTACTTTGGCATGGATCTATCTTACTGACATCAACATCACTTTTTTAAAAGATTCTGGGTTTTGTTTGCAATATTAAGTTATTTTAAATTGTGGTTAAATCAATAGGAAATTGAAAGATGGATTGTGTATGACTGTGTCTTGAGTGTAAAAATATTGCAGTTTGGAATTTGGATTTAAAGTGTTGCAAATGAAAGTTATAAATCCCAATGGATTGTGTGACAGCAGCTTTTCCTAGAGGATGTGCAGCACTCCAAGCACTTCATCAGTGGGGTTGAGGGTACTTGGATCTTTGTCCTGTGCCACTCTGAGATGTCATGGAATGGAACTTCACCTGCCACCAGCCCAGGTCACCTCTACCACCAAAGCTCCTTGGACCTTGTGTCCCCCAGGCAGGCACAAAGTGTTTGTGCTGCTCCCCCTTTTGCACAAACCCACAGAGAGCTGGGATTTTTCCAAGTCTCATGTCTGCGTTGGGCCAAATTCCTAGAGAAGCAGCAGCCCATCCCAATGAATATGGAAAGTTATATGGATGGTTGTGAGCTCCACTTCCTGCCTAGAAATCCTGAAACTGCTTCTGAATGCTGCTCCTTCAGGTCTTGGACGCCTTCTCACACAGAGCTGGGGAAAAAATCCCCTGGTCTCTGGCTAAAGGGCGAGTTATGCCAAAGTTAGAGCTCTGTGCGAAGTCTCTATCCACTCCTATCCTATTAATATACCAATATGTGGGGGTGTGCATGGATGTGTCTTGTACAAAAAGGAAGGAGTGTGCAAGCAACGTGACTGACACTTTCACTGTCCGTGTTCATCCCATACCCATGGGTACAGACGTTATGGAAACCCGGGCACACACAGACCCTTCTGTCCATGGATACAGAGACATCCAAGAGCCCCTGGCACACACAGACCCTTCTGTCCCTGGATACAGAGACATCCAAGAGCCCCTGGCACACACAGACCCTTCTCTCCATGGATACAGAGACATCCAAGAGCCCCTGGCATACACAGACCCTTCTGTCCATGGATACAGAGACATCCAAGAGCCCCTGGCACACACAGACCCTTCTGTCTCTGGAGGATGGAGCGTGGTGGGTGGGGGCAGTTGGTGGGCAGCGAGTTCTGGACAGCAGGCCAGACCCGGCTCCAGCCCTGCCAGGCCTTGCCAGGGCTCAGTACCAGCTCCTCTGGAATGGGACAGCCTTTCAGCCTTCTCCCTGCCCAGAGGGGCAGTGCTGGCCTGGCAGCACAGGTTGTTTTCCCCTCAGGCTGCAGGAGATGAGAACACAACACTTGCCAGCACTGAGTGCGAGGCACAGCTCCGGGTGCTCCCCATGAACCTCAGCTCTGGGAGCACTGTCTACCCCAAGCTCCAGGGGCTGCAGTGGGAGCCCGGCTGGGCTCTGCCCTGGGGCCATCCTGCAGGGACAGCTGGAAACAGGGAGCATTCAGCTGCCACAAACAGCCAAGCCAGGGCTGCAGGGCAGCTGCTCCAGCCCGGACTGCACTGCTGTGTGCTGTGCTCTGGGGCTGGGGCTCCCCACACAGGGGACTGGACTGGAGTGCCAGAGGAGACAGAGAAGCTTCAGCTTCAGCCTCACTGAGGTGCCTGCGTGGGCTGGGAAGAGTGGGGAGGCTCAAAGGGATTCACAGAGCTCATCCTGCTGCAAGGATGAAGAAAAGGGAGTGGGAACTCAGCAGTGAGGAGAGCTGAGGGCTGGAGAGTGGCTCTGAATGACACTAAAATGCCACTGGACCTCTGAAACATTGCTGCTCCTCAGCCAGTGACAGCATGAGTTCCTAAACCTGGGGCTCAGCCCTCCTTGTGGTCAGGGGCAACAAGGAAGGCAACAGAGTGATGGAGACAGCAACGGGCTAGGAATTCACTGGGGAAAAAAGGGAGCATTTGAGAAGTAAAAGGCAGGTGGGGGAGAGAACTGTTCAGAGAAGGGCTGAGCTACATCTTGACCAAGCGAAAAATGTGATTTGGAGTCCTCCCAGACTGATTTCATTTCAGAAGGTATTGAACAAGTTTAATTTTTGGGAGGTGTCATGTTTTCCCTTGGAGGTGAACACTCTGCAAACTTGAGCTGTGTTGCCAAAATGCTCAAGCAAGTCTGTGCTGCAGGTGACACCATTTCTTCTTTGGCTGATTCCGGCCCGGTGCTGAGCTCCAGCAGAGCCCTGGCAGAGCCCAGAGCAGCCTCAGCATCCGCAGAGCCCGGCTGCAAGGAGAGAAAGCAGAAACTGCCCGTCAGCTGAAGGCTCCTGTCCCTTGTCCCAGCTGCCCGTGGTGCCCATGCTGGCCATGCCCAGAGCTGTGCCCAGAGCTGCCCATCAGTGCTGCCTTTGGGAGCAGGGCAGGAGGGCAGGACATGTGCCCAGCCTGCAGCCAGCCATGGCACATCCACCTGCTCAGCAGCTGCCCAGAGCAGGATGCTCCTGTGCTCGCTGCCATCTCCCAAAAGCTCTGATCCCACCCTGCCAAGCACACGGGGACCCACCTCATGCCATCCATGGCTGGAAGAAAAGCTGGTCCCAGACGATGTCCTCAGCCTGCTCCAAGGGCACGGCCCATCCACGCCGCAGCTGCTCCCAAGAACTTCCTGATCCAGACTGGACCAACCAGAATGCTGCCTCTAGAAAAACAAGCAACAAATTGTTGAAAATAGATTACAGACTAAAAGGGAAAAAAAGAACAAAGGGAAAAATCATATGTCTGTGAGGGGATTGAGGAAGGCCCAAGCCCTGCATGCCAGGGAAAAACCCAGCCATGTGTGAGCAACGCCCAGGTTTTCTCCCTTCCCCCTGCACTGTCCCCCACAATAACCGTGATCCCCAAGCAAACAAGGGCAGTGGAGCAGCCCAAGCCCTTCCTTGCCTGCACAGCAAAGCACCTGTGCACAGGTTCTGGAGTCCCACCTCTGCTCCCACCATGGGGGTTTGTTTGTGTTGGGCTGGCTGCCCCAGCCCCAGCCTGGGGCACGGTGGGTGCTGGGGGCTGTTGGCAGGACCAGGAGCCCACTCCCATTTCGTACCCACCCCAGCCCATGCCCCCAGCCCTGCCAAAAGCAGCTGGGCAGCCGACTGAAGGATCAGCTGCATCTGCCCCCGCAAAGGGGGGAACCTTTGCTTCCCAGCCAGGCTGGGCAATGCCCAAATCTGGGAGCATTTCCCCAGGTGTGGACTCATCTGCAAATTCCCTGTGGAGTTTGGCTTTGAAGAAGGTGCCACAATCAAAGTGCATCACCTTCAACTGCTGGTGGCCAGGTTGAGGAAGAGGTTGTCATCCTTCATGTCATCCTTCATGTCATCCTCGCTGTCTCCTGCAGCAGCAGCCTCCCCCAGTACAGCTACTCTGGGGGCTCCTTCTCCTTCCCTGGTGTGAGACCAGGCTGTCAGGGCTCTGCCCAGGGCCCCAGCTGTCAGGGAACCAGGACAAGCAAAACCTGCTTGGATGGCAGCCACCAGGGCTGGGCAGAGCAGCTCAGCTCCAGCACAAGGGCTGCATGTTCCCATCCCATGACCCTGGTGCAGTGACACGGGCTGGCTTTCTTTGCTTCTCATTGCCAAGGCATGTGTGCAGCTGTAACTTACCAGGGCCCTGCAGCACAGTGTGCCTGTGGCTCTCTCCCTTCTTCTAGGGCAGATGAATATCCTGCATCCAAGGATGACAGAACACCTCTTCTAATGAGGGTCTGGCCAAGGGGTGCATGGATAAACACCACCCAATCAGATTTTGGCACTCTGGGGAGAGAAACCAGAAACTGCCCGTCAGCTGGAGAAGGCTCCTGTCTGCTATGCCCCACTATTCCCATGCCCAGGCCATGCTGGATGCGCTCAGAGCTGGGCCTGAACTTTCCCATCAATTCTTGGTTTTGGGGGAGAGCAGGACATGTGCCACCTCCTCAGCAGCTGCCAGAGTGGGATGCTCCCGAGCCCGCTGCTGTCTCCCAGCACTGGTATTCCCCCCGTGCCCAGAGAAGAGGATTCACCTGGAGAGAGCCGTTGTGGCAGTGAGAGCTGGCCCCAGCTGAAGTTCCAGCCCCTCCTGAAAGGCATCTTTCCACAGACCATCTCGTGCAGCAGGATGCCCAGGGACCAGATGGTAGCTGGCTCGCCATGGTACCAGCCAAAGCGGGTCCATTCCGGGGGGCTGTATGATGGTGTTCCTGTGGAATACAGATGGAGTTCATCAGGGGGATGCTGCTGCTCCCACAGCCTGGCCCCAGCATCCCTGGGCGGTTGGGGGCTGCATCAGTGGCACACAGGGTGACCACTGTCCTCTCACCAGCATCTGGGACTGGTGAACAAACTTTGCATTGCAAAAGAAGCCACTGGTGTGGGAAGGGGACAGTGGAAGCCCTGGCTAGGCCTGACCATGACATGCAAAGGAAATACCCACTGCGTGCTGGGGAAAAACCATGCCCTGATTCTCCCTGCCTGCACTGCCCCAAACATATTATAAAGGCAAGACAAACAGGGCAAGTGGAGCAGTCCAAGCCCTTCCTCTTGCCTGCACACAAACCGGCTGGGACACAGGTTCCAACCTCCCTCTCTGCTACCCCCACCCACGGCTGTTTTTGTCAGGCTGGCTGCCCCAGCCCAGCTCCAATCCTGGGCACAGTGGTGGGCAAAACCTGCCAGCAGGGCTGGAAGATGGCTCCCCACCCAGCCCTGCTCTAAAGCAACTCAGCTGCAGATTCAGTCCCATGAGTGGCAGCAAAAGGGAGAATCCCTGCTGCCACACCCAGCTTGGGCTGTGAGATCTTGGGCCATGAGATGCCAGGAGCGGGAGCACAGCCCTGTGTAGGCTCACCTGCAAAGTGAGTGTAGGCTGTGTCTTGCAGGTAGGTGCCACAGCCAAAGTCAATCAATTTGGCCTGCCCGGTGGCCAGGTCAACCAGGATGTTCTCTGGTTTGATGTCGCGGTGCAGGACCCCGCAGCTGGTGCAGTGCCGCACGGCCTCCAGCACCTGCCGGAACAGCTGCCGCGCCACCCCCTCGGACAGGAAGCCCCGTGCCCGAATGAAATGGTGCAGGTCCTGAGACTGCTCTGGCCGCTCCAGCACCATCAAGATGTCGTTGGGGAGTTCAACCCACTCCAGCAGCTGGACCACACCGGAGAAGCCACTGGACACCTTGTCCAGCAGGACAATCTCCAGGGGTGCGCTGGTGCCGTCGGGCTGCGGGAGGAGCACGATGCTGTCAGTGGGCCTGATGCCGTGCCGGGGTTCAGGAAGCCCTCAGCCAGCCCGGGATGCTCTGCACCCTGCTCTGGCCCCATGCCCGCTCTCCCTCGAGGGACGGCCTCGGCTCATCCCTGCCCAGCACAGCACCTCGCTCACTCACCAGCTCACCCCAGTGATGGACGCGGTTCTGTGGCACCCTTTTGATGGCTACCTGCAAGCCAAGTGCAGAACAGGGCTCAGCTCGCTGTCCACCCTGCCCAGTGCCATCATCTGCCCTCCTCCTCCCCCCTGCTCCTCCTCCTCCACCCCCTCCTCCTGCGCCCGCCGCCGGCCCCGCCGCTCACCGGGGCGCCGTCCGAGAGCCGCGTTGCTGCGAAGACGTTGCCAAATCCGCCCCGGCCCAGCAGCGAGCCCAGCCGGTACCGCTCCTTCAGGCGCTGCTGCGCCTTCCCTGCGGGCGGGACGCGGCTGTCAGCGCTCGGCCCGGGGCCAGCAACGGCCCCCGAGCGCCCCTCACCCGCCCCGGCCCGGCCATCCCCCGGCGTTCGCTCCCTGCAACGGGACAGCGGCGGCTCGGGGCCGGGGGCCGCGCTGCCGAGCGGCGGAGCTCGGGCCGGGCAAGCCGCAGCGGAGGCGGCGGGAGCGGCGGGGCCGCGTGTGTCCTCCGCGGGGGCCGGGAGGAGCCGGGGCCGGGGCCGGGGCCGGGGCCGGGGCCGGGGCCGGGCTCGGGCCAGGCGGAGCCAAAAGCCGGCAATACCACCCCAGCCCCAGGCACTGATCCCCGCCCAGCAGCGCCACCGCCAGCACGGCCAGAGCAGGGCTGAGGCCAGGAGGCGGCGGGACGGCCGGGGGCGGGCACGGGGCAGCCCCGCCCGGGGCCGGGGGCGGGCCGGGGGCATGGCCCGGCCCGGCACGGGGAGAGGGAGGCGGGGAGAGGAGGGGAGACCGGGAGAGGTACGGGACAGCGGGAGAGGGAGAGGGAGAGGAGAAGGGAATCTGAAGTTTATTCTCTCGCTGTCGCTGCTGCTGCTGCTGCTGCTGCTGCTGCTGCTGCTGCCGCTGCTGCTGCAACTGAAGCTCCGGGGCCGTTTGTCCCCGTGTCCGTTTGTCCGTTGCCCGCTCGCCCCCGCCTCGAGCCCCACGTTCCCCGAGGGCAGCCTCTGAGCCTGTCCAAACACGGGAACTTTGCCGAGTTCAGCCAAGAGCCAGAGTCTGGACTCCTGCACAGTGGCTCAGGAATCCCCTCGGTCGCTGCTGTGCATTGTCCCTGCTGAGGGTCAAACACTCTCAGAGCGCATTCCCTGAATGCAGAATTTGTACCTGACACAAACACTGCACTTACCTCTCCAGCATTGCTTTCCAAGAAAAACAGGGGAAGCCAAACTGTGTGTAGGTCATGGCACCTTAAAATGTCTAAAACTTGCCAACTCATGGATCTTAGAAGTGAGATCTGTTTGGAATTAATGGGATGGACAACTAGTGCAAGATGGAAAAGGGGAGCATAACAATAAATCGAGAAAAACGTCTTGAATTGTTTCAATTTTCATTTAATTTCTTAAAAGCTCTTTCAGTTTTTCTAGAACCCTCTCCTCAGTCCTGTTTGCTTTTTCCAAGGACCTTTCCTGGAGAACGAGGTGCAGCTTCTGTCACAAGGTGTGCCACCAACTGCAGCTTTCCACACTGTGTGTGCAGCACAACACTTGCAGCAAAGCAGGAAAAATATTTGAAGAATTTGACAGCTTGTTCTTTTCTTTTCCTTGTGGGCTGGGCAGTTGTGCCATTGGTAAGGTTTTCATTGTTACTGTTCTACCCTAAGAAAACATGACAGGCTACCAAGAACTCTTAGGGAATGCAAGCCTGACTGAATGCAGAGAAACAATCTGCAGAGCCTGCAGCCAGAAGTGGAGAGCTGTGTGATCATCATTCCAACACCCCCAAGGACATCTTGAAAGTGATCTAGAAGATGAAAATGGGCTGACAGAGGGAGTTTGTTTCTGTGCTCACTTCAGATTCTTCTACATCTGAAATCAATTCTAAAATCTCCATCTAAATCAAGAGTACAATCAGTTCATGAAAAGCACCAGAACAATCTGCACCTCTAAGGAGATGACTGAAAGAATCTGAAAAGGAAAAATGCAGGAGAAATGCATTTCTCAGCACTGCAGTATCTGCCTGCCTGAAACCCTCCTCCATTTCCGGCCCATCCCTGGATCTGTTGGTGTCAGTTCTGTATTCGGTGGTGCCTCCAGCCCTGAATCCCCTCATCTACAGCCTGAGGAACCAGGAGCTCAAGGCTGCAGTGTGGAGACTGATGACTGGACATCTTAGGAAGCATTAAACTGATTGCCAATTTCTGCAAATCACTTGTAACAAAATTAATTTTTGATAGTTCTGTTGGTTTGGTTCTTTGATTTCCCTGTCTTTTTTTTTTTTTTTTTTAATATTCTCCCTAAAGCTAGATGATTGTTTCTGCCATTTCTGACTTTGTTTCTCTCCACCTTCCCTGTGGCCACAGACTGTGACAATGAGGAGCAGTGTTCTCAGTGACTTTAAAAGAACTAAAGGATCTCCCAGCAGAGTTTTCTCCAGAGATCCCTCTATTCTTGCCATCTCTGGAGCTGCAGCAGCAATGTCTGTGTGCAGAGCTGGGGGCAGATCAGTGCTGGCCCAGCAGCTGTGTCCAGCAGCAGCAGCAGCAGCACTTGGTGTTGCCAGTGCTGCTGCCGTGGCCCTGCCCCGCTGCCCTGGTGGCCCTGGTGTTGCTGCAGGGCCTGAGTGCTCTCGGGGCTGGGCACAGTCCTGGGGGTGGCAGTGCCGGGGCTGCAGCAGGGACAGGCCATGGGCACTGCTGGGGCAGCGCTGACGCCTCAGGCCAGGCCCTGGGGGCTCCAGGCTCCTTGCCCAGGCTCTCTCAAGAACACGGCCAGACCAATGCTCAGCACAGAAAAGCCCCAGGGTGAGCAGCCCCAGGCTGGCCGTGGGCAGGCTGGGGGCAAACAGCATGGCTGGGGCTCTGCAAGGGCCCTGGGGGAGACGGGAAGGAGCAGCAGAGCAGGGGCTGATCCATCCCCAGTGTGCTGCACAGCCCAGGGCAGCGTCCCAGAGCGTCCTCATGGAGCTGCCAACAACATCCCCCCTCTGCAGCCCTGGCCTCTCCCCCAGCTCACAGAGGTGCCGCATCCTTGCAGGCACAGCCACGGCAGCACTGGCTCAGGAGCCCCTGTTTGCATTGCACAGAGCAGGCAGGAGCACCCCCATGCTGCTGCTGTGGGGACATGAACCTGAGGCAGCACAAATGCCATCAGCCCCTGGGGCCAGCAAGGGCTGGGGGACACCAGGGAAACCACTCAGCTTTGTCCTGGCCTCTGCAGTCAGCCAGAAAGTTTGTTCCCATCAGCTGGGAGTTTCCTGTGCCACTGCAGATGCTGTTCCACAGAGCCAGGGCTGCCTGGCAGCCACCCCCAAACTGCACTCAGCATTTCCTTGGCTTCACCTTTGCGTTCTTTACTCTTCCTTGGTCTAGATTTCTTCCTATTTTCCACTGCTGTTCCCTCTCCTGCAAACAGCCCATCCCTCTTTGCCCTTTCCTCTCTGGCCCCACTCCGCATTGCAGTTCCTGACTTGGCACCATGGGAACATCCCTTGGGGAGCAGGATCATCCTCCAAGTGCTGCAGGAATTGTCTGCAGGCTCCTGCAGTGCCTGGTGCTGCTCCCTTGCCAGAGGCAGCCCAGGCCAGGGGGGCACATCTGGGCTGCTGTGTCTGCCTGTGGGGCTCCCTGTTCTGGGCAATGAGGAGGAGCTGCAGAGGCTTTGCAGGACTGACAGGATGGGCTTTGGGGCTGGCAGGAGAAGCTGAGGCACCTGGGCTGCTGGAGCTTCTGAAGAGGAGGCCCAGGGCTCATCCTGCAACTGCTGCAAGGGTGGTTTCAGAGAATCCCATAATCAGCAAGGCTGGAAAAGACATTGGAGATCATCAAGTCCAAACTGTGTCCTGACACTGCCTTGTCTCTCCTGGGCCTCCTCTTCTCCAGGATAAACAGCCCCAGCTCCCTCAGGCGCTCCTCACAGGACTTGTGTTCCAGACCCCTCACCAGCCTTGTTGCCCTTCTCTGGACATGCTGCAGCCCCTCCATGTCCTTCCTAAATTGGGGGCCCAGAACTGGACACAGCACTCGAGGTGCTGCCCAACGAGTGCTGAGCACAGGGGAAGAATCACTACCCTGCTCCTGCTGGCCACACCATTCCTGATCCAGGCCAGGAGCCATTGGCCTTCTTGGCCACCTGGGCACACTGCTGCCTCATGTCCAGCCTGCTGTCCATCAGTCCCTGCAGGTCCCTTTCTGCCTGGCTGCTGTCCAGCCACTCTGTCCCCAGCCTGTAGAGCTGCACGGGTTGTTGTGGCCAAAGTGCAGGACCTGGCACTGGGACTTGTTCAACCTCACCTTGTTGGATTTGGGCCCTGGATCCAGCCTGTCCAGGGCCCTGTGCAGAGCCCTCCTGCCCTCCAGCAGATCTGCACTTGAACCCAGCTTGGTGACATCTGAAAATTTGCTGGTGCTGGACTCAATCCCCTCATGCAGATCATCTATGCAGATATTCAAATCCACTCTGGCCAGCTCTGATCCCTCTGCCATCCTGTGATGGCACTCAAGGTGATCTCTTCCATAGCCTTGCCTGGCACTGAGGTCAGGCTGACAGGCCTGGAGTTCCTCAGATCCTCCTTCCAGCCCTTCTTGGGGATGGGCTCACATTGGCACCTCCACTCCTCTGGGACCTCCCTGCTGATCCAGGACTGATGGTAAATGATGGAGAGCAGTTTGGGGAGCTCATCCACCAGCTCCCTCATCCCCCTAGGATGGATCCCATCCGATCCCATCCACCTGTGAGCACCTGAGTGGTTCAGCAGCTCCCCAGCTGCTTCCTCCTGGATTCCAGGGGATGTTCTGCTCCCTGTGCCCATCTACCAGCTCAGGAGAACACTTGTCCTGAGGACAACCTGTCCTAATATTGAACATTGAGACAAACAAGGTATTAAGGAGCTCAGCCTTTTCCTTATCTTTAGTTATTTTATTCTCTGCTGCATCCAATAAAACATAGAGGTTCTCCTTATCCCTCCTTTTGCCATTAATTTTTTTTTTTTTTTAATACAAGCCGGCACATGAAATTCTAACTGAGTTATCACCTCTCCCCTTTTCTTTCTGTGTAACCTAACATCATCTTTGGAGACCTCCTGAGTTTTAAATAATGTTTTCCCCTGAGTCCCCACAAAAGCTCCATGGGCATCCTGGACAGTAATTTTCCTCACTAGCTCATCTTTTTCCACACTGGGACAGGGTGCTTCTCCCTCTTTAAGATTATTTTCTTGAAATGTCTCTCTCCTTCCTGGACCTCTTTGTTTTTAAGGGCTGTTTCCCTTTAAAAGATCAGTAACTGATTTGATACTCCCCAAATATGCATTCTAAATAGGCCAAAGTCTGCCCTACCTAATTCCAGTGTAGATGTTTTGTTGCTGCCCCTCCTGCTTACCCAGAATATTGAAAACTTGATTATTTCATGGTCACGGTGCCCCAGGCAGCCTCTGACCACCACATCTGCCACCAGCCCTCCTCTGTTTGTGAACAGCAGCAGACAGAGCTTTCCTTGGCAGTGGGAGTGTTACCAAAAATCCGTAAAACAGAAAACTCCTTAAGCCCAATGTAGCATTAAGAAGCAGCATTCTTTATTCAGTTGGATGCATGGGGGAGGGCTCCTCCCAAAGCCCTGCATGCTGAGTACAGGAAAATTTCTGTTTCTTTTCTGTATTTTGCACACATATTAATTGATTGTCCCAGACTAAACACACATATGATAATCATTTCCCCAAAATCATTGACATATTTCCCCTCCCCTTTAGCCATGCATTCTTCTGTCCTGGGGGTCTCTCTGGTGGTCCCTGGTGGTCTGGACCCCAATGTTCCAGTGGGCCTGGCTGAGCTGGCAGGACACTGAGGCTGGTGAGCTTCCAGTTCCCCTTCTCACACAACGGGCACTGTGTGCTTTCCACAGGCCTGGGATTTTGGAGAACAAGCTCCAGGTGTCAGCTCACATGAGCTCACAATTTATCCTCTGGTAACATGAGGTCACAGAGTGGGCTATGACATAACAGAGTGGGTTATGTGAGGTCATTAAGCAACTCTGACATCATAGACTGCATCTGTGACATCACAGAGCCAGTAGTGACATCACAGAGCAGAGGTCTGACATCCCAGAGCAGACTATGACATCACAGAGGGGGGAAATGCAATGTCATTGAGCAGCTATGACATCATAGGCCATCTCTGTGACATCACAGAGCCAGCAGTGACCTCACAGGGCAGAGGTCTGACATCACAGAGCAGACTGTGATATCACAGAGTTGGCTGTGGCATCAGAGACCAGCTGTGTGACATTAGAGAATGAGCTGTGACCTCACAGAGCAGGCTGTGACATCCCAGAGGGGCTGTGTGACATCCCAGGAGGGCTGTGTGAGGTCACTGGGTTGCTCACTCTGCCCCAGCTCCCCCTCACAGTTTCTCCCAACAAGTCCAATGCTGTTCATGCCCAGCGGGGTCCCTGTCCCCCGGTATCCCCCCAGCCCACCTGGAGCCACAGCCTCCAGCAAAGGATGTTCCACAGGATCCAGCCCAGAGCCTGACATGGGGACAAGGGGCCAGGGCTGTGTGACCAGGACATCAAGGACGTGGATGATCCAGGTCACTGTGACCGGGTTTGGGTTCTCCAGGGCAGGAAAGATGTCTGGCAGCTGGAGCAGGGTTAGGGAAGGGCCTCCAAGGTGGGGGCTGGAGCCCTTGGGCTGTGAGCAGAGGCTGAGGGAGCTGGGCTTGTCTAGCCTGGAGCAGGGAAGGCTGAGGGGCTCCTCATCCCAGCCTGGCAGTGCCAGCCAGGAGGGGATGGAGAACACAGAGCCAGGCTCTTCACCGGGGGCCTGGTGGGAGACAGAAGCCAATGGGTGGAAGGGGAAAGAGGGGAGATCAGCCAGGACAGGAAGAGATTAAATGAGTCAGGCTGGTTTCAGCATTTCCTCAACACCAAAAGCAGCCTGAGCCCCTTCTCCATCCACCACTGACAGCTTTGCAAATCAGGAATTCTTTGAGCTGCTTTGCCCCCACTCCAGGATGAGCATCCTGATACAAGAGATTTAATGGACCTGGCCCCAGTCCTGAGCCCTGGGGACACCCCTGGATGTGACTCCATTCCTCAGCTGCTCTGAGTTCCAGAGGTTGGATGAGGGAAATGGCAGTGTGATAAATGAATATGAGTAGTGCTAACAATACTTAAATTTTAGAAGAAGTAATAGAGGAAAAGGATATGTTATTAGTGTCACAAAACAAATGTTTTCAGATGTTAATGAGAAAATAGGATCCTGGATGTAGTTCGACATAAGGAACATTCCAAAATGGAATAGGCCTCAGGATAACTAGAGAATCAGCCTTGAAATGGCTGAAAATGGGATGATTCCAGGTATCTACGAAATAATAAGGCTTTTTTTTGGAATATAATGCTGGCTTCTATAACACAAGACTTGGGGCACATGTGCAATGAGTGGGGTTGCTCAAAGGACAGTGATGATGAGGAGAAGCCTTCATCGGATGTGAGCACCAAAGAGCCAGAAGACCCCTGAGCAACAAGCAGAGCATGTGCTGTGCAGTATAGTGACATAAATTTCAAGAATAGAAAATAGGAGGAGATTTGCAGGGAAAAAAGTGATGAATATGTATTAGCATACAGGATATAAATTGTGTTTGGATTCCTATTCTTTTTGTACATGAGGCAGGGTGAGAAAAACCCCGCCCATGCCCTGATCAATTGGTTTTGCTTATCCTTTATGGGAACCACTGCCAAATTTTTTTGTACCTGCTTGATTGTATTTGATGGTATTATTTTATATATGATTGCTGCTCAATTAAAATTGCTGCTAAATTGAACTTTGTTGTTTATTGAATTAGACATATAGAACGTCATTCATAACAGTGGGGAAGTGATAGGGACAAAGTCTGATTGATTGTCAGCCATAAAAGGTCTTGATTTTCATATCTATTCCGACAGCGTTAGAAGGTGCTCGGGGTCAATATCAATTGGACATTGCTGATATCAATCTATAAACAGGAAAAGAAAACTAAACAGGACAAAGCAATTCTCTCTTCATTGCTTTCAATACAGTATATTCACTTTGAATACACTTCTGAAATCTGTCAAATTAACCAGAGAACAATAAAAAACTTAAATTATTATCTGTAGTGGTGTATTATTTTTTCAAAATTTTATTGTATATTTTTATGATGTATGTTCTTGTAGTTCTGCTCGGGTCCCCTCCCTCTCTCTCTCTCCACCAGTTAAGATCGCCCCATCAGTCATCCTGTTTTCCCCTCCCAGTTAATAGGTGTATCCTTGTTGACCCCTCCCTGGTCCCCTGTCCATTACCCGGGGCCACCCCTTTCGATCTAGAAGCTTCCATGCAAGTCATCAGGTGATTGGTTCAGGGGCCGGGGCTCCTCCCCAGTTGACCCACTATTGGATTCCCACGTTTGTCTGTCATATTGCTCCTCCCATATTCTGTACCCTGATTGGTTGTAGAACTCCATACTTAATCTCTTGTCGGGCTCCAGGTGATTCGAGTCCTCGACGGACACCCTTCCCTGCAATAAACCTTCCCTCTGTTCTGCACCACCGTCGAGGCTCCGTTTCTTCATTCTTCTGCGGGTTGCAGCCATTCAACACTCTGCGGATCCTCTGTCCTGAAGGCGAGAGCCTTAGGTGCCTTTCTCAGGAAAAAAGCTATTCCTGTGGAGGGGTGCCCCCCAGTGCTGCCGGCGGTGCTGGCCGAGTTAGCCGGGACAATCAACCTTTTGAGGAAGCCAGCCACCGCCGCTGCAATTATCAGGGGTTTTTATTGTGTGGGTGTTTTAAAAAAATGTTTATGAGCTTTTCTCACTGAATTCCTGAAAAGTTCAAGAAAGAAGAGGCCTTTGGAGTAGGAAAATTCATCATCGACCTCCAAGTAGCTGAGGATCCATCGCCATCAGAGCAGCAAGGAACAGAAATGGGCACAGCTTTGTGGCTGCCCCAGCTTTGGGATGGGCCCTGGGCCAGGAGCAGGAGCAGCTCTTGAAGGCCCCAAGGCCGGGGCTCTTGTGCTGCCCTGGGCACATGGGATGGCAGCAGGGGCTGCAGAGCTCTCAGCACCTGAGCCAGAGGGGAGCAGGGCAGGCAGGGAGCCTCCTTTGGCCTTGGCCCAGCACCTTCCCCCATGGCTGGGGCTGAGTCCTGTGTGAGCTGCAGCTGCTGCTGTGCCCTTGGCAGGGGCTGAGGCCGTGGGGCCAGTGGCCAGAGCAGCCTGGGCTTAGCAGAGCTGTGGGGCCAGAGCCGGCTGGGCTGGGCTGGGGAGAGGCCCTTGGTGCTGCCCAGAGCTCAGGGCAGCTGGCAGAGCTTGCAGGGAGCTGGGCTGGGCTCAGAGAGCCTGCCCCAGAAACCATCAGTGTCCATCTCAGCCTGGCTGGGCGTGCAGGGGCAGGACTCAGGCCAGGCCTTGTGGGGCAGGGCCAGCGCCTGTGCAAGGCATTGAAAAGAGGCAAGTGCCCCAGAGAGGAGGCTGCTCTGTGCCCTTGGGGGCATGGACAGAGCAGGGAGGGGGCCCAGGACATTTGTCACCTCCAGCCTCTGTCCCCAGCCCTTGGCAGCCCTGGCTGCTGAGGCCAGCTTTGGCCTGGGCTGAGTTTGGCTGTGGCCCAGCTCCATCCTCCTGCGGGGCTCAGGGCCTGTTCCCAGCCATGGCCAGCCCTGGCCGGCCTCTCTGCTGGCCCAGAGGCCGGCAGAGCCCGGGGCAGGGCTGTCTGTGCAGGCCCACAGGTGCCAGGGACTGTGCAGGAGCTGGCAGAGGCTGCCCAGCAGGGAGGCCATGGGGCACAGAGCCCCAAGGCTGCTGTGGGCACCACGGCACAGGGACTGTTCCCAGCCGCAATGCTCCTGGCCTGGGCTGGGCCTGCACAGGGGCTGGGCCACCATGGCTGGGCCAGCACAGGGCCACCAAGGGGCCACGCAGCTGCTGCCGGGGCTGACAGCAAGGCCAGGCACACACAAGCAATTGCTAAGCATGGCCTGCGCTGGCCAGGGCTGACTGTGCCACAGGCAGAGCTCAGCTGCCCTTGGGGGCTGCAGGAACAGTCAGGAGCCCAAAGAGCCTCCATGGCTGTGCTGGAGACCAAGGCTGGAGCAGGGAAATGCAGGGCTGCTGCGGCATGGGGAGGGCATTGAATTCCAGCACACACCTCAGCTCTCTGATGATCCCAGCACCATGCTGGGCCCTGTTTCAGACTGCAGCAGAGCAGATGTTGATGGGACAGGAGCCCTGCAGGGCTGTCAGGGACCTGCAGCTTGCAAGGTGCTCTGCTGTTCCTCAGGTGCTCTTGGAGAGATCCAATCCCAGCTGGGCACCTCAGGGCACAAGCGGCACTGCCTGTTCATGGGCACACAGCTGATGTCTGCCTGGAAAGGGGCACAGGTTTTAATACTTGTACATTTCATAATATACAAGGAAATCTTTATTATCTGGGTCATTTGAGTACTTCTAAGAAATGGCCAAGTTTTCCCTCCAGGAAAAGAAATTTCCTAATTCTACTGGATTCTTCTGCTTATGGCAAGAGGAGAAATACGGATCTTCCCCTCTATCTTTGCCACGAACATCATTCACTCTAAAATTTCATGACTCCCTCCTTTACGTGTTTCCAGCTCTCCTTTTGAAATGGCCATGTCTAAGGACATCTCTTCATTTAGAGCAGCTGGATCCTTGTCCTTCGCATTGCTCCCAAAAGTCTTCCTCCAGATGCTCTCTGCTGATTCCAATGTATCGTCCTTGATTGGCTTAATGATTTGAGCATCAGGGAATTGCCCAATCTTTCAGAAGTTTAAATACCTCCTTAGTCAGCATCTTAGTTGTAGTTTTATCTTTTCTATCACCTCTTTTTATGTCTTTGTCTAAAATCCTTCCTGTATGGCAATCCCTTGTGGATGGTGGACATGTCAGATGTTGCTGGGATGTCACAAGAAACTGAATGAAGGCTTTTGATGTTTATTAAATTTTATCATGTTCACATTTTTTGTTTTCCATGAAGAGAAACCTTCCTGTGCCTCTAGTCTCACCAGTTCCTGGTCCCTCCAAGGACACAAACCTGATGAGTTGTGGTTCCCACTCCAGGGGCTGCACTTGGATCTCCCTCCATAGCCAGAGCAGAGCTCCCTTGTCCCAGAAAGTGCCTGGAAATGCAGGGATGAAGGAAACAGGACAGGCTGTGGGGAACAGGGGCAGGGCAGGGCCAGGGAGAAGAATGACTTTTGCATTTGATGGAGCTGTGCCTTCCCTTGGCTTTGTTGGCTGACAATCAATGAACATCCCTCTGTGTCTCGGGCAGCTCCTTCTCCAAGGAAAGCAGGTGGGAGTTGGAGCCAAGGAGCTGAAAGCTGCATGTGCAGCCTGGGCTGGAGGGAGCTGAGATTTGCACAAGGCTGCTCTGAGTGCCAGGGTTTGGATGGTGGAAATGGTGGGGTGGGGATAGAGACAGAGTCTGATTGATTGTCAGCCATGAAAGGTCTTGATTTTCATATCTATTAAAAATGCATGGCGGAGCACTTGGATTCAGTGCCAATTGGAGATTGCATATATCAGTTTATTAAGAGGAAAAAAATCTAAACAGGACCTAAAAAAATCTTTTCTCACTTTCTTTTTAAATAGAATATATTCAGTTTGAATAGGCTTCTGAAATCAGTCTAATTAGCCACAAACAATTTGAAATCTGAAATAAAATTATTCCCAGAACCTTGGCTTGTTAAGGTGCTCTGAATGTCAATGAGCCGTGGGGCACTGAATTCCTGCACTGAAGAGCTGAAGGCTGAACAAGCCTCTGCAGCAGTGAAATCCAGCAGCAGCCTCCAAGTTGCTGAGGATGTCAGCAGCCCCCACTGAGGCCATCCCTGCCCAGAGACCGTGGGGGAATGGGCAGACAAGGAGAGCGTCCCTGGGGCTGGGCCAGCAGAACTCAGAGGTACCAGCGGCTCCAGCTGGGCAATGGAGTGTGGAATGTGGCTGGGAAAGCCCTGCCTGTGCTGTGCCAAGCAGGACAGACAAACCCTGACCCCCATCCACTATAAAATTCTCTCATGGAGACATTTAAAAGGAATTGCAATTGTTTGTGTCCTCTGAGTTGGATGTACTAGAGAAATACCATCAAGAGATTCTTAGGAGCTCAAAGCAGCCTTTACTGGAAACTCTAGAAGATCAGAGAAACTTCGGCAAAAGATTTAATATGACATTCAATCAACAAAAAACATTTCTGAAAGCATTAACTTGGCCATTCCACTTGACAAACTCTAAGCCTGATCAATTTTAAGTTAATCAAAATTTGCCAGAGGAGGGAAATAGAAGTAGACATAGAAAGAGAGAAAAATAAGATTTAAGAACCACACACACAGCTACCAACTCCTGGATTCCGGCAGTGTTCAGACAGAAATTCCAAGAGGATGTAGGGTCAAGATGTGTCCTTGCCTCATGGTCAGCCTTCAATACCCCTTGTCTTCCTGGGCCCTTCTCCCAGGGGGGACTTGGGCTCATTTGGTCACTCAGGAACTGGGCTGGGGGCTTCAGAGGTGGCTGTGGAGCATTGCCTGTGCTGTGCCAGAGACTGGCAGCCACTGCTGGGCTGGGATAGAGGCTCTGGGAGGATTGGGGTTGCAGGGCAGGGCAGTACTGGGGTTCCAGGGCAGGGCAAGTTTGGATCTGCCCCTTCCTCCCCCACACATAAAATGTTTCGTGCCAACAATCTCCTCCAGTCTGTCACAATAGGGAATGTTGTCGGTGGACCCCAAATTTGGCCATGGGCACCTGGCCGAGGACAATTCTTTTCACTAGGATGGAAAGCACGGAGCCCCAGTGTTTCAGAAGCAGATTAGAAGAGACCTTCAACATGCCAAGGTCAGCTGGAGAAGTCAAGTCATCTCTGGGATGCCAAACCAGCCAGACCTGTTCCATGTTCTCTTGGATTTATGGTGCCCCATAGTGTCACAATGGCACCTTGGTTCCATGGGGCCCAGCAGTATCCTAATGGTTCTTTGATTCCATGGGGTCCAGCAGTGTCACAATGGACCCTTTTTTCAATGGGGACTCACAATATCACAATGGCCCCCAGGTTTCAAAAGGCCTTGCAGGGTCACAATGGTCCCATGTAGCCTTGCAGTGCCCCCATGGTTTCCGTGCTTCCACAGGCCTTACAATGTCAAGTCACTCCTCTGTTCCGTCAGCCCTGCAATGTCACAATGGACCTTTGGACCCTGGGGGTTTGCAGTGTCACAATGGTCTCCTTTAGCTCCACAATATCAAAACCAACCATTGATTCCAGGAAGCCCCACAATGTCACAATGGCCCTTTGGTTCCATGAGCCCTGCATTGTCACAAAGGCCTCTTGGTTTCACAAGGCCCCACAGTATCACAATGGTCCTCTTGGTTCTGTGAGGACCCCCAGGGTCACAATGGTCTCACTGGTTCCATGAGGCCTCACAATGTCACAATGATTTGCTTATTCCATGGGGCCTCATAGTGTCACAATGATCTCCATGATCCCATGACTCCTCTTAGTGTCACAATGGCCCCGTGGTTCCATGACAACCAAAAGTATCATAATGGTCTCCACATTTCCATGAGTCCCCATGGTGTCAAAATGGACCCTTGGTTTGATGGGGCCTCACAGTATCACAATGACCCCTACATTCCATGGAGCCACACAGCGTCAGTACGGTCCCCTTGGTGCCATGAGGACCAGCAATGTCACAGTGCTCTCTATGATTGAGTGAAACCCCAAAATGTTACGGTGGATCCTTGGTTTCACAAGGACCCACAGTATCACAATGGTCCCTTGGTCTCACAGGGCCCCACAGTGTCACAATGATCCCTTGGTTCCATGGGCCCTGTGCTACTGCATTCCCCCCTCCCCTTCTCAGGCCGCCCTGCCAGCTCAGAAATGCTCCTTGGGCCTCGGCCTTGGCCAACAGCCCCTGGGCTCAGCTCCGCTGCAGCTCAGCACAAACACTGTCTGCTCCAGGCACTGCTGTGCCCAACCAGCTCCTGGTTGCTGGAGGAGCAGCCCTGGGAACTGGTTTTGTTCCCTCAGTGGCACAACATCCCTGTTCTCACACTGCCAAAGAAAGCTGTTGATGCCAAGTGCGGCCAGGATGAACCATTGCTGTGACTGAAGCCCCTCTCTTGGGGCCCTACAAACAGCGCTCCAAAAGGAGCCCCTTGGAGCTCTCCTGGGCCAGCGACTCCCTCTGAGTGGGGCCTCTCCCAGCCGGGAACTCTCCCGTTTGCTGCACTCGGGGATCCTGAACAACGAGGGAGCCTGGGCCGATCCCCCCACTCCTCCAGGCTCAACCCTTCACCCTCTGGGGAAATGCCAAAGCATCCACAGGGAGCATTTCCTGCCCTCAGGGGAATTTCTCACAGGTGCCTTGCACTGACTCTTTGTGTCTGTGTGCACGCAGGAGTGCCTGTGCTGGGGAAATGTGGCAGAAATGCTGATCTCGGAGGGGTTGGAGTGCCTTGGATAGCTGAGTCAGTCAGGCCTGTAAGTCAGGTTACAGCATGATGTCTAAGCTAAGTTGTTATAAGAGTTGCTGCTAGGAGTTGTTCTTCTGCTAAGTTGTTATGTTTAATATAAGTCCTAAGCTCAGTTAAATATTGTTAAATGTTATTCCACTGATAAATTGCAAGTCATAAGTTGTAAGTAAGGTTATATAGTGTTAAGTGATGTTCTTTTGCTAAATAGTGAAGTTTAAGGCAGAAATTAAGGTTAAGGTATAAGTTAAGTCCTTTTAAGTTTGAGCTCTGTTAAGCTTTTCAGCTGTATTCCTGTTGTCCTTGGCATCGCTGTCCTTTTGTCACACACACACACACACACACACACACACACACACACACACACACACACACAGGTGTAGGGACAATTCCTGGTTCAATTCTGGTTTGACTGCCTAGATTTTGTTTGGTTTTGTTGTTACTTTGTTTCCTTGGTGTGCCGGGAAGTCCAGTCAGGAGCAGAGTGACTCTTGCCAAGGAACTTTGTGGTGCTGTCACTTAATATTAAATCTGGTTTTTGCTGATCCCTTGCTGGGGATTTTTTCAGCGCTCTCAAACCCTCATTCATAACAGGGTGAAGGAGCCCTGGCCCAGGCTCTGGCCCTGGGGGACACAGGGATGCTGCCGGGGGGTCCCTGTCCCCCTGTCCCACCCCCAGGGCCCCGGCCCCCCGTCCCCATGTCAGGCTCTGGGGTCGATCTCGTGGAACATCCTCTGGGGGAGGCTGCGGTGCCGGGGGCGGGGGGACCCGGGGGGACAGGGGACCCCGCTGTGCACGAGCAGGGTTGGACTGCTCTGGGGGAACTGTGAGGGGGGCTGGGGCAGAGTGACGTCCCAAGTGACCTCACACAGCCCCTGTGATGTCACACAGCCCCTGTGATGTCACAGCCCATATTATGATGTCACAGATAATGTTGTGATAACAAACAACTGACCCTGGGATGTCACACAGCCATTATATGTCACAGGGTGGTCTCTGAGGTCACTGTCCCTCTATGATGTCACACACACAGGCACCCGGTGATGGCAGAATCCATTCTATGTTGTCCAGCCTATGATGTCACAGAGCCTACTCTGTGATGTCACAGCCTGCTCTGTGCTTTCACAAAGCCCCCTCATCATATCACAGGGCTAGTGCTGGGTTATCACTCTCTGATACCATAGAGCTGCACTGTGATGTCACAGAAGACTCTGTGATGTCACAAACTCACCCTGTGTCATCACAGTCTCTTCTGTGATGTCACAGCCTGCTCTATGATGTTACACAGCCACCCAGTGATGTCACAACCCACTCTCTTATGTCACAGAGTCACCTTTCATGATGGCACAGTCTACTCCATGGCCTCACATCCTATTCTGTGACATCACAACCAGCTCTGTGATGTCACAACCCTTTCACTGATGTCACAAAACCCTCTCTGTTATGTCATGCTGCCACTATGTAATGTCACAGCACACACTTTCACCACACAGTCCTCTCTATGATGTCATACAGCCATGCCATGATGCCACAGCCTGCTCTGTGTTGTCACACAGTCTCCTCTATGATGCTGCAGCTGCTCAGTGACCTCACACAACAAACTCTGTGATGTCATAACCCAACCTGTGACCTCACACAGCCCACTCTGTGCTGTCACACAGCCCCTTGCTGACATCACAGCTGCTCTGTGCCTCTAGGACACAGCCACAGAGGTGCCGCTGTGACACAGCCCCCTCTGGGACATCCCCCAGCCCCTGCCAGTGCTGAGCCCCTGTCAGCTCTGGCTGTGCCCTGCTGGTGTCCCTGAGCTGCCCTGGCAGTGCCCCAGCCCTGCTGGGCTGTGCACAGGAGCTGCTCCTGGCCAGAGCTGTCTCTCTGCAGCGCTGCCCTTGCCAGGAGCTGCCTCTGGGCCAGGAGCCCGGCCCAGCTCAGCAGCACAGACACAGCACAAGGACTTTAATCACCCTCTGGCGCTTTGGTGCTCTTTGCATCAGACTCAGTCCCTCAGTGTGTGCTCAAAAAACTACTCAGGGACTCAAAAGGGAGTGAAACACTGAAGTTTCTCATACTTAAAATAGATCCTTTTGAGGGACAGGACTGAAAAAGTATCCCCATGTTCCAGCTAGAGCAGAACACTGGAGGCAGTGATGACAGGTGGGGACAAGCAAGGGAAAGGTGTTTCTGATGCTGAGCAAACCTGCACCTGTGTCCCTGCAGGCTGTCGTCATCCCCCGGATGCCCCACCTGGCTGTTCCCTTCCTTTGATGACAGCTCTGCCTCCTGCCTGCCTCTGCCTGCCCACACAAAGCCTTGGGCTGCTCCAGCCTCCTTCTGGGGGACGTGCTGCACCACAGCCCTGCCCTGGCAGGGAAATTCCTTTCTCCTGGTGTCCACTTCGGGCCTCCTCAACTGCCCTTGGTGCCATTATATTTCTCAGGATCATTTAAATATGAAGCTCCAGCCTCTCTGAAACCACCCTTCAATCCCTCCCAGGCTACTCCTGTTCTGTCCTCAGTCTCCACACCACTGAGCCCAGAGCCATCAGCCTCTCCCTGCTGGTTATGTGATGAGGCCTCCAAACCTCATCTTGGGAGATGTTTGGGTCCTCTCCAAGATGTGTGAAAATGGAAAAATAGTGGTCAAAGTTACGTTCTCCCAAATCTTGCAGTGACAGAACAAGGCTCAATATCTCTAAACGGAATGAGAGTGGATTTACATTTGTTAGAAGGAGAAATATTTTACAATGATGACAGTGGCACAAAACTGCAACTGTTTTTCCAGAGAACTGCATTCCCCATCCCAGGAATTATCCAAGAGCAGGACCTCTGTGCAGCCTGACCCAGTGAAACCCTCTCATCCCCAAGGACAGAATTCCTATTGTGTGGGTTCTCTGATGTGTTGGGTGCCCTCACAAAGCTTCTGGCCAGAATGTCTGCTGAGGGCAGCCAGGCTGCTGCAGGGGCAGTGACCTCACAGCCATCACCATGGCAGCCCTGTGCCCTGGGCCTGGCTCTCCCCTTTCCTCTGCCCCTGCCTTGTCTCTGCTGGCATGAAGAGTTTTGTCATTCATATCTTGTGCCCAAGTTGCAGGGGCCAATGGCTTCCCAGGCAGGCTCCTGGAGCAGAAGTGGCTTTTCAGAGCCCAGGCAGAAATGAGCCCTGAGGCAGCAGCTCTGCAGTGCTGGCCACCAGGCCGGGCTGCCAAGGGAGGCTTCTGGCCATGGCCTGCAAGCAGCTGCTGCTGCCAAGGTGCCTTTGGTGCCTCAGGCTCTGCCTGGCACAGCTCCCAGCACGGCACTCTGCCCTTGTGCCCGAGCCCTTCCCTGTGCTGGGGCTGGCCTGGGGCTTTTCCTGCAGCGGGACCTGCCCTGCTCCTGGCACAGGAAAGGCAGTTCCTGCTGGAGCAGGAGGCTCTGCCTGCAATGGGCTCCAACAGCTCCAGCCAGGCCCTGTTTGCAAAGCCCTCAGTGGGAAATGAAGGAGGGGGTCATGCTGCTTTTGGGGTGAATAAAGTTGAAACCAGCCTGACTCCTCCATCTCAAAGTTCCACATTCTCAGAGGGAGCTGGAGCTGTGGCAGAGCTGGAAAAATCCCCAGAGAAAGGAACAACCAAGGGACAGCACTGAGAGCTTCTGCAGAGCTGCCAAGATGGACCAGCCTGTGCACATCTGACTGACAGGGCAGCACTTCAGACTAGAAAAGCCCCGTCCCAAATTTTAACAGCAGCATCTCCTGACATTTCCCTTCTTGCGGAGTGTGGAGATTCCTCCCTGCAGTGGGGACACTGCTCAAGGTCACAGCTCCAGGCTGAGCCAAAGGACTCGGTCCCACCATCCTTGTTCTGCTTAATTACTAGTTTTGCTTTAATAAAATTGCTTTGAAATCACTGCCTAGTGCTCTATACAATATAATATGTTACAGCTCTTATACCTTAGAATAAATATTTCTGATTATTTTGAAGATAATTGTTTCTAATCATTACCATTATAGAATATATATATAAATACCTCCAGCTTGCCAGCCTTAATTCTGTGTGACAAATTCTATAAAGGTCTAATTCCACCTTTATAATTCTTTACATAAAAATTCTTGAAAAGTCTAGGGCTGGGGTTGGAACCAGCTGTTCTAAGGCTCCTCTCGCACCAGGGATTTACAAATCCTGGAGGTCCTTGAGGGTATTTGGGAAACTGTGGGGCCTATTGGGGCTCCTTTCTGCACCTCGAGACCCAACAGGAGCCTCTGTAATAAACTTTGCCTGCAGCTCCCACTCTGCCAGGAACCTCTGTGAATGGGACATCCCAGCTCTTTGGCAGCCTGGGGACTCCTGGGATTTCACCATGGAATGGCTGTGACTGCCTCTGAGCACAGGGCTCTTTCCCAACCCCAGAAACCCCTGGGAGGTGTCCATAGAGCCCCTGTCTCTGCCTGTGACATTCCAGCTCTTGAACAGCCTGGAGACTCTTGGAAAGTCCCCATGGAACCCCTCTGAGGGCCTGTGACAAATCTGATCCTTAGCAGGCAACCATCACCAGGACCCTGTTGCTATGGGTCATGGGATCCCAGATCCACAGAACTGGCTGAGCTGGGAGGGACCCATCAGAATCCTGGAGTCCAAATGCTGGCCCTGCACAGGACACCCCAACAGTGCCAGCTTGGGCCTGGCAGCGCTGTCCAAACACTGCTGGAGCTCAGAGAGCCCTGGAGCTGGGACCCTTCCCTGGGGAGCCTGGGCACTGCCCCAGCAGCCTCTGGGCAAAAACCTTTTCCTGACATCCAACCTGAGCCTGCCGGGACCCAGCTGCAGCCGTTCCCTCCAGTGCTGTCCCTGGGCACCAGAGGGAAGACCAGGGGTCACACCAGGGCTGAGAGGGACAGAGACCCCCATGGCCTCCCCAGAGATGAGAAGGTCGGAGAGTCCCCCCAACCCTGAGCACCCTCAGTGGTGAGAGGGACGCAGAGCCCCTGGTCCCCAGCCCTGCACAAGCATTGCCTGACGCCAGCGGGATGGAGACCCCTGAGGCGAGGGGACAGAGAATGCCCTGAGCACCCCATTGGCATGGGGCTGAGAGGGACGGAGAGCCCCCAGGCATTCCCTGGGGTGAGAATGATGGAGACGCCCTGGGGAGTGGCCTGGGGTGACAGGGACAGGGACACCCCCTGGGGGACAGGGACACCCCCTCAAGAACGGCCTGGGGTGAGAGGGACAACCCCCCCCAAGCCCTTCCCAAGCATCCCCCAGGGTGAGAGGCACAGAGACCCTTCCAGCATCCCCTGAGCACTGGACAAAATAAACTTGGCAGAAATCAAACTTCAATCTGCATAAATCACTTGGATGAAGATTTGATTTTCTCACAAGTCACATGTGAGGAAAATACAAATAAATCCCAAACATTAATAAACCAACAACAGAAGCAATTCTGTGTCAATTCCAAATTTCATTGGTTCCTGCACAGCTCCAGCTCAGCTGCTGGAAGATTCTGATTAAAAAAAAAAAAAAAAAAAAGAAAAAGTGAAAATTTGACCCAATACAGATTATTGAAAGGAAGGAAAAAATATGTGTGGCTGTGACAAAGGTGACAGGGACACAGAAAATAATGATTCTCACATTTGGCAAAGTCCCCAAGCCTCAGAATTCTGGAGTTATTCAGGAATTTAGCTACTTGAGCTGGGCTGCTTCTGGGACGTTTAGTAGCCTTGTGTTCCTCAACCTGAATGAACCTTGTCAGCCTCAATGGTAACATTTGCTCACTTTCCTCCAGTGATTTAATAAACATTTCATGGAAAGACAACAAAATATTTTCTTTACACTGGCCACCCACAACAGCCATTTTCCTCATCAGTTCTCCCACAAGTCGCTCAGAGGAATTTGCATCCAAGTTTCCAAGAGGTCCTCTGGAAAGAAAGAGCCCTCCTCCAACAGAGGAGGGAACCATGCTGTTGTCAAGGTCAGAGAACAGTGCCTGAACTCACTGTGCCAAAATATTGTACACAATCTGGTTAATAAAATTGTTAGAGATTCTTCTGCCCCAGTTAAGGTGCTAACGAGACCAAATCCAAAGTGGATTTTATTGAACAGTCAATGTGAGGTAGAGAGAGATGGAATAAAAGAGAAAAAATGGGGGAGGGCTAGAGAGTGGCAGGGACAGAGACCTCCCCTGGGGTGCAGCAGGTGTGACATTGTCCCCTGTGTGCATGGCCTTCCCGGGGTGGCGGTTTTACACCTGAGCCAGTTTGGGTAAGGGGGGTGGTGTTCACCTCCCCAGCAGGGATTACCCCACTGTTTCAGGTTGCAGTGCAAGATGTAACCAAATGCATGTTTTCCATCACCATCTTCACAAACTGTTATAAACAGACAGGGCAGTGTTCTTTATCTCTTCCATGACTCAGCCCTGATAACGCCCTCCAGGGCTCTCTTCTGTGAATGGGCCATTGAGTGTCCCTGCAGGACTGGTAAAATGACATCATCCCATTGTGGGATGCTCCGCCCAGGGGAAGGAGCCAACCGTTCCTACCTGGATATAAGCTGAGACTTGTGACACCAGGAGCACCTTGGCTACTGTATTCCCAGAGGACAAGAGCTCCATCACCAGCACTCGACCGTCAGAGGAAGACCAGACCCTTCTACAGGATCACTGCTTTGACAGAATCACGATCATCACTGCAACAGCACTGCAACCACCATTTAATGGGACTGCTCCCACCACCCTGACCAACAGGGTGGCAGGTTATATCCTGACTCTGTCAGTTTAAGGCAGTGTTTCTGTATCATTGCCTTGATCTTAATTTTCTTCTTAAATTGTAATTCTGGCTTAGACTCTCCTCCTGGTTTGCCCTCAAACCTGTACAAAACTCAATGCACTCATCTCTTGTTTTCCTCCCAAACCAGAATTTCCCATCCCCAAACCACTGCCAGATGGAGAAGAAGGCTGCGAGGAAGAGGAAGATGTCCCAGGACCATCAGGTAGGTGAGGAGGAAGTCAGTGCCTCTTTCTCTCTCTCTCTGGCTCCATCTCCCAGCTCAGCATGGCCCGTAGCTGCAGGACAACCCCTCTGCCTTGGCCATCCTGCTGCGGATGCACTGGAGGTATCTCGTTCCCTTTCCCTCTGGCATGGAGGCAAAGCCCATCCACTCCTTGTCCTTTGTCCCCCAGACAAGAAGCTGAGGACGGAGACCAGAGAGGATGAATCTCCACGGCAGAACCTCATGGAAGAAGCTGTTTTGAAGGACTCCATGGCACAGGAATCAAACAGGGAGGTAAAGCCCAAGAGATCCCACAGGATGAGGGCCTGCAAACCCAGCCCAGGGTGCTCTGAGGAGGAAAGACCCACCCTGTGCCAGGAAGGTGGACAGCGCTTCAGCCAGGGATCAGAGCTGGTGGCCCATGAGCAGCTTCCTGATGGGGAGAAGCCCCACAAGCGCTTGGAGTGTGGGAAGAGCTTCAGGCAGAGCAGCAATCTTGTCTGCCACCAGATGATCCACACTGGGGAATGGGCCTATGAGTGTGGGGAGTGTGGGAAGGGCTTCAGCTACAGCTCAGAACTCGTCAGGCACCAACGCATCCACACTGGGGAGAGGCCCTATGAGTGTCCTGACTGTGGGAAGAGGTTTCACACCAGCTCCAATCTCCTCCTGCATGAGCGGATTCACACGGATGAGAGGCCCTTCCGCTGTCCTGACTGCGGGAAGGGCTTCAACCGCAACTCCCACCTCGTCACCCACCGGCGAATCCACACTGGGGAGAGGCCCTATGAGTGTCCCCAGTGTGGGAAGAGCTTCACCCAGAGCTCGCACTTGACGAGACACCAACGGAGGCATCGTTAAGAGAAGCCCTGCAAATGCCCCAACTGCAAGGAGACCTTCGAGCCTGGCTCCAGCTTCATACCCAACTGGAGGACCCACGTTGGGAAGAGACCTGTGATCCATGCTGGGAAGACACCTGTCCCTTCTCCTGCCCCTGCCAATGACATGACAGGGGATCGATGAACATGAGATTCTGGCCAGGGCCGTGTCATTATATCCACTCCCTCCTCAGGTCATTGCCGGGGCAGGAAAGGGTCTCTTTCTCTCTCCCTGAGGAGAAGGGTGTCCTTTGCAGGCAGGAGGAAATATGTGGCCAGGATGACACAGTGAGTTGTGTTTTGGTTTTCCCTGTAAATAGTTTTTCTTTTCCCTTTTGTTACCAGTATTGTTTCTGTTCTTGTTTGTTCTTTATCTCGTTGCTCTTCCCAATAAATTTTTCTTATCCCAGGCCAGGATCTATTCCTTTTGTGCATTCTATGGGAGGCAGAAGGGCAGCGAGCAGCAGCATTGTTTTAGCCGGAGCAGGAATCTGAGGAATCTCATTCCTAAACCCCAGCCCTTGGAAACCGAGCATCCCAGCTGGTCCCAGCCCTCCTGGCCATGGCAACAGCCTTGGGAGCGGGTCCCTGGCTGGGGCTGTGGGAACCTCTTCCCTCTGGTGCCCAGGGACAGCACTGGAGGGAACGGCTGCAGCTGAGTCAGGGCAGGCTCAGGTTGGATGTCAGGAAAAGGTTTTTGCCCAGAGGCTGCTGGGGCAGTGCCCAGGCTCCCCAGGGAAGGGTCCCAGCTCCAGGGCTCTCTGAGCTCCAGCAGTGTTTGGACAGCGCTGCCAGGCCCAAGCTGGCACTGTTGGGGTGTCCTGTGCAGGGCCAGCAGTTGGACTCCAGGATTCTGATGGGTCCCTCCCAGCTCAGCCAATTCTGTGGATATGGGATCCCATGACCCTGGGGATGGGGCTGCCAATGGTTGTCATGGCAACCACCCCTGGCATGGGGTCTGCATGGAGCTGCCAAGGGACTGAGCATGGCAACAGGGGGCTGGGGATGGTTGCCATGGAAACTGACCATAGTAACAGGGTCTTGGTGATGGTTGCCATGGAAACTGACCCTGGCAACAGGGGGCTGGGGATGGTTGCCATGGAAACTGACCATAGTAACAGGGTCTTGGTGATGGTTGCCATGGAAACTGACCCTGGCAACAGGGGGCTGGGGATGGTTGCCTGCTAAGGATCAGATTTGTCACAGGCCCTCAGAGGGGTTCCATGGGGACTTTCCAAAAGTCTCCAGGCTGTTCAAGAGCTGGAATGTCACAGGCAGAGACAGGGGCTCCATGGACACCTCCCAGGGGTTTCTGGGGATAGTAAAGAGCCCTGTGCTCAGAGGCAGTCACAGCCATTCCATGGTGACATCCCAGGGCACCTTGGGCTGCAAAGGCACCCATCTGTCACAGGCACTCACGGGGGCTCCATGGTGACATCCCAGGAGTCCCCAGGCTGCCAAAGACCCGGGATGTCCCAGACACTCCCAGGGGTTCCTGTCATGGGCACAGCAGGAGCTTCAGGCAAAGTTTATTGGAGAGGCTTCCTGTTAGGTCACAAGGTGCAGAAAGGATCCCAAATATCCCCCACAGATCCCCAAATGTCACTGTGGAGTCAGAGATGACACAGACTCAGGTCGGAAGGCTGAGAGCTAAAAGCCACCCATTTATTCAATCCTCTTCTTTTATACCTTGGTTTGCTACTAGTGGACCTCATTGGTCATTTAATCAACACATTTCACATGATTGTCTAATGAAGAAAACACCTTCCATTGAACAACTTTATGGAAAAAAACAACCTATTACAAACACCACCTGTGGATAGTTACAATTCTTTTTCTCTAGCTCCCTAAAAGTTCCCAGACCAATTCATGGGAAAGCTTATCTTGCTTTCTCTGTCTCTGACCGGACTGTCATATCCACACTCAAACACCCCCAAGAATCTCCAGGCTTTCTAAGCTCTTTTTGTGAGAACAGCCATGGAGCAGCTGGTTCCAATCCCAGCCCCAGACTTTTCAAGCGTTTGTGTGTAAAGAATTAATGAGGTGGAATTAACATTTTGTTGTGTTTTGACCAGGAAGTGAGTTTCTGGGAAAGTTGTGGTGAAACCAATCAGTGGCCAGTTTTGAAAATTGGCACCAGGTGTGGCCACTGGGGGCCTGGATACACCTCTGAGAACACACAGGGGTTAAAAGCAGAGGATTCCCAGAGGGGCTCTCTCTTTGGACTTCAGCGGTGAGTTGATCTGACCTCTCCCCTGCCCAGCTGCGTCTGGGTGGGGCAGGGGAGGCCATGTGGCCTGTGGGGAGGGAGGCCGGAGCCCTGCAAGGTGCAGGGTGGAGGAGATCTGGGATGTCTGGGCAGCCCCCACGCCCCGGAGAGACTGATACAGACTGTGCTGGCTTGAAATTTGATGTCTTGTGCTGGCACCATGGCCAGGAGAAAAGGGGGGGCAAGGTGCCCAGCCGCAGGCAGACCATGGCTGAGGTTTTAACCCCTTTGGTGCTGAAACAATGGAAGCTGTAAAAACACTGATCCTCCCCAGCTGAGAATTGAGAGGGAACGAAGGATGAGCAAATGAGAACAAGGTTTGAGTGAATAAAGAAATGCCAGCAGGTGAGAAGCGCCGTAGATGGAGGAGATGATGGAGTGGACTGTTGGGCTAGACTTTTCTCTTACATGGCCACGGGACAGAACCAATTTCTTCCTGTAATGTAGAGATTGTACCTTGGGGGAGGCAGTTGGCCAAAAACCAAAAGTGACAAAGCTGTTGTAAGAAGAAATAGAGGGAACAGAGACTGATGAGGAGGGTGTGGTGGAGCCCTCTGCCTTCAGAGGAGAAAGATCTCTGTTTCACAAGGCCCTTTGGCCCCAAGGGGTAAAATAAGGGGGGGACAGGTGTCCCAAATAGTGAGAGGCTGCCACTTCTTGAAACTGAGCAAAGCATTCTTAAAAAGACCTAAGAAGCAGTTTGGATCCATGGCCGGTGGTGAGAGCACTGGACATGGAAGGAAGATGGTCACCATGGCAGATTCTCTCCGGGCAGCTGCCACGTGTGACATGGAAGCACAGGAGGTTCCAACTGTGTTTCCTGGGGAGGCCCATGGTGCAAGAGGGAGACTCCTCTCTCCTGATGAACTGGGGGAGGTTGTGTGAGAGATGATATTGGACTGAGAAGTGAGTGTTAGAGGAGATTGAGTGTTAGAGGGGTGGAGGGAGGAGGAGTGCTTTGGAGATATTCCATTGTGGGTTGCTGTATGTGTTTTTGGTGGGGTTTTTTTTGTTTTTTTTTTTTTTTCCTTATTTTTTTCCTTTCCCTTTTGTCTCTTACATTGTAGATTAATAAAGTGTTGTGTTTTCCCTCCATTCCCAAGTTGGAGCCTGCTTTGCTCTGTTTCCAGGTCACATCTCACAGTAACCATTTTGCAAATATACCTTTCATGGGAGCACTGACATTGTGCCAGGGTCAAACCATGACACCTTTATAGAATTTGTTTCACAGGATTAAGGATGGCAAACCAGAGATATTTATATAAATATCTATTATAGCAGTGATGAGACAAAATTATCTTAATCAGAAATATTTACACCAATATATAAGAGCTATAACATATTATATTGTATAGAGTACTTGGAAGTGATTTCAAAGCAACTGTGTTAAAGCAAAACCAGTTATTTAAGAGAGATTAATGTCACTCCCCAAGACTAATGACCGTGGGCAAATTCCTTTGGCTCAGCCTGGAACAGTGACCTTGAGGGGTGTCCCCATGGTAGGGAGGAATCACCACACCCCCAAGTAGGGAAGTGTCAGGAGACGCTGCTGTTAAAATCTGGGACGGGGCTTCTCTAGTCTGAAGTGCTGCCCTGTCAGTCAGATGTGCCCAGGCTGGGCCAGCTCTGCGGCTCTGCAGAAGCTCTCAGTGCTGTCCCTTGGTTGTTCCTTTCTCTGTGAATTATTCCATCCCTGCCACAGTTTCCTCTCCCTCTCAGGATTTTGGGATGGAGAAGTCTGCTTTCGGCATTATTCAACCCCAAAAGCAACATGACCCTCCTTCATTTCCCGCTGGGGGCTTTGCAAACAGGGCCTGGCTGGAGTTGTTGGAGCCCATTGCAGGCAGAGCCTCCTGCTCCAGCAGGAACTGCCTTTCCTGTGCCAGGAGCAGGGCAGGTCCCGCTGCAGGAAAAGCCCCAGGCCAGCCCCAGCACAGGGAAGGGCTCGGGCACAAGGGCAGAGTGCCGTGCTGGGAGCTGTGCCAGGCAGAGCCTGAGGCACCAAAGGCACCTTGGCAGCAGCAGCTGCTTGCAGGCCATGGCCAGAAGCCTCCCTTGGCAGCCCGGCCTGGTGGCCAGCACTGCAGAGCTGCTGCCTCAGGGCTCATTTCTGCCTGGGCTCTGAAAAGCCACTTCTGCTCCAGGAGCCTGCCTGGGAAGCCATTGGCCCCTGCACCTTGGGGACAAGATATGAATGACAGAACTCTTCATGCCAGCAGAGACAAGGCAGGGGCAGAGGAAAGGGGAGAGCCAGGCCCAGGGGACAGGGCTGCCATGGTGACGGCTGTGAGGTCACTGCCCCTGCAGCAGCCTGGCTGCCCTCAGCAGACATTCTGGCCAGAAGCTTTGTGAGGGCACCCAACACATCAGAGAACCCACACAATAGGAATTCTGTCCTTGGGGATGAGAGGGTTTCACTGGGTCAGGCTGCACAGAGGTCCTGCTCTTGGATAATTCCTGGGATGGGGAATGCAGTTCTCTGGAAAAACAGTTGCAGTTTTGTGCCACTGTCATCATTGTAAAATATTTCTCCTTCTAACAAATGTAAATCTACCCTCATTCAGTTCACAGATATTGAGCCTTGTTCTGTCACGGCAAGATTTGGGAGAAAATAACTTTGACCACTGTTTTCATTTTCACAGACCTTGGAGAGGACCCAAAAACATCTCAAGATGAGGTTTGGAGGCCTCATCCCATAACCAGCAGTGAGAGGCGGCAGACTCTGGGCTCAGTGGTGTGGAGACTGAGGACAGAACAGTAGTAGCCGGGGAGGGATTAAAGGGTGGTTTCACACATCTTGGAGTTTTTCTTTATTGTATAAAACAGCCAGAGAAAGAGATAATGGCACCAAAGGCAGCTTGGGAAGCCCAGGTTGGACACCAGGAGAAAGGAATTTTCCTCCCAGTGCAGGGCTGTGGTGCAAAACATCCCCCAGAAGGAGCCTGGAGCAGCCCAAGGCTTTGTGTGGGCAGGCAGAGGCAGGCAGGAGGCAGAGCTGTCAGCAAAGGAAGGGGCCAGCCAGGGGGGGCAGCCGGGGGATGACGACAGAGGCGCAGGGCAGGGACACCGTAGGACAGCCTGGGCTGCACAGGGCACAGGGATGGGCAGCAGCTGCAAGGCCCTGACAGAGCCAACTTGGGCAGCACTTTGGCCATGGCTGCTGGGCCTGGGCCTGAGCCAGGAGCAGGAGACAAGTGACCCTTGCAGGCCTGGGGCCTCATTGCCTCCTTGTCCCTGCTCAGCAGCCTGGCAGGGGCTGCCCCATGGTGCTGCCCTTGGCATTGCACATCCCCACATGCCAGTGCCCATCCCGGGAAGAGCTCTGAGCAATGAGCGAGGGACAGGATCTGCCTGGCCAGGGGCTGGGGCTCAGGCCTTGGCCCTTTGCATTCCTGAAACACATCCAGGTTTGCTCAGCACCAGAGACACCTTTGCCTTGTTTGTCCCCAGCTGTCATCACTGCCTCCAGTGTTCTGCTCTGGCTGCAACCTGGGGACACTTTCTCAGTTGTGTCCTTCAATGGGAACCATTAACCCTTCAAGAAATCTTCTGTGTTTCAATCTGACTTTGAGATGTTGACAGGTCTTTGAGCGCACTCTGAGGGACTGAGTCTGATGCAAAGAGCACCAAAGCCCCAGAGGGTCATTAATGTCCTTGTGCTGTGTCTGTGCTGCTGAGCTGGGCCGGGCTCCTGGCCCAGAAGCAGCTCCTGGCAAGGGCAGCGCTGCAGAGAGACAGCTCTGGCCAGGAGCAGCTCCTGTGCACAGCCCAGCAGGGCTGGGGCACTGCCAGGGCAGCTCAGGGACACCAGCAGGGCACAGCCAGAGCTGACAGGGGTTCAGCACTGGCAGGGGCTGGGGGATGTCCCAGAGGGGGCTGTGTCACAGCGGCACCTCTGTGGCTGTGTCCTAGAGGCACAGAGCAGCTGTGATGTCAGCAAGGGGCTGTGTGACAGCACAGAGTGGGCTGGGTGAGGTCACAGACTGGGCTGTGACATCACAGAGTTTGTTGTGTGAGGTCACTGAGCAGCTACAGCATCCTAGAGGGGACTGTGTGACAACACAGAGCTGTCTGTGACATCATGGAGTAGGGTATGAGGCCATAGAGCAGATCCGGACGTAACAGCTGGTGGCTCTGTGACATCAGCGAGTGGGTTGTGACATCACTAGGTGGCTGTGTAACATCATAGAGAAGACTGTGACATCACAGAACAGACTGTGACATCACAAAGCAACTTTCTGACATCACAGATTCTTCTGGGACATCACAATGCAGCTGCATGACATTCCTGGGAGACATCCCAGAACTGGCTCTGTGACAAAACAAGGGTGCTGTATGACATCCCAGAGTGGGCTGTGACATCACAGGTGGCTGTGTTACATCATAGGGTGCTCTGTGACATCACAGGATGCTGTATGAGATCACAGGTGGCTGTGTGACATCTGAGGGGCTGTGTGACATCACAGGGTGGCTGCTTGTCCCTGCTCAGCAGCCTGGCAGGGGCCGCCCCATGGTGCTGCCCTTGGCATTGCACATCCCCACATCCCAGAGCCCATCCCGGGAAGAGCCCTGAGCAAGGAGGGAGGGACAGGATCTGCCTGGCCAGGGGCTGGGGCTCAGGCCTTGGACCTTTGCATTCCTGAAACACATCCAGGTTTGCTCAGCACCAGAGACACTTTTGCCTTGTTTGTCCCCAGCTGTCATCACTGCCTCCAGTGTTCTGCTTTATCTGGAACCTGGGGACACTTTCTCAGTTGTGTCTCTCAGTGGGACCCATTAAAACTTCAAGAAAGTTCAGTGCTTAAATTTAACTTCGAGTTTTAGAGAAGTTCTTTGAATACTCTCTCAGGGACTAAGTCTGATGTAAACAACACCAAAGCCCTGAGAGGGTCATTAAAGTTTTCCTAGTCCAATTATGGAGAAATATTTCAAAGAGCTTGTAAGACATACACATGCCTATTTTAAAGGGTTTATTTTATTACATTTCTCTTTAGATCAGAGGTGATTGCAGCATTCTGTGATTGATATTGACCCAGGGTCTCTCCTCAGGCGCTCTGGCCTGCTCAGAGAAGCTGTGCCTTGAGCTCTGACCCAGTGTGGACAACCTTGCTCCACATTCCCCAGCCCCATCCTGTCTGTCCTCACTCACCTGGGACCTGCTGTGCTTGTAGAGCTGGCTGCACTCAGCCTAAGAGGGGTTTTCCCTTTTTGAAGCAATCTCAAACTCCTGAGTTTCCCCACTGAACACAGACACACTCCTCAGGTGTGTGCCAGCCCAAGGTGCCACCAAAACCACTGCAGAGCTGCCCTGGGCCAGCTGTGAGGGTGGATCATCAGCCCAAGCTGCACTGGGCCACTGCAAGGGGCTGTGGCCATGGACACTGCGCTGACCCCACTGCTGGGTTTGGCTGCCACGGCAACCCTGAGAAATTAAACTGTGCTTGGAAACACTGGGGAGGACTGGGACATACTAGGGAGCACTGGAACGCTGTGGGAGACACTGGGACATCCTGGGAGTGACACTGGGAAGAACCTGGACAAGTTGGGAACACAGGGAATGCTGAGGGGCAATCTGGGCAGAATGAGTTGGACTGCAAGGGTACACACTGGGATATACTGGGAGTGGTACTGGGGGATACTAGAGAAAACTGGGGATACTGGGAACATTGTGGGGAGGACTGGGGGACACTAGAGCATACTATGCATGGCACAGGGGGGAACTGGGAAGGACTGGGAATGTACTCATGGGTATTGGGAGGTACTGAAGGGGCACAGGGGCTGTACTGGGAATAAACTGGGCTGTACTGGGAGGGACTGGAGAGGGTGAATGGGCTGTTCCCGCCTCCACCGCCTCCCATTTGCCGAGGCTCCCGCCCATCAAAACCTGCTGCCAATCAGCGCCGGTCTGGGACTGTCGAAGGCGGTGCCTGGTGTCAGTGCCATATTTTCTATTTTCCATACAACTCCCGCCATGCCCTGCGGCCCGATAGCGCCCCACTGGAGCTGGGACTGCAACGCCCGTCATGCCCCGCGCTCCACAGACCCCACCCCGGTATCCGCCCCCATCTGTTCCTTAATTGTCCCCAGACACTCCAGGATCCCTCAGTGCCCCCTCAGCACCCATTCGGGACCCCGCAAAAAGAGTCCCCGGATCCCCCGAGTACTCCCAGCCCCACAGATGCCCGGTACAGCCACTTCTGGGAATTCATCTCCTCTCATCCCCCGCGGCCCCAGAGCCCCCATAGCACAGCCCCGCACCTAAAACTCGTGCCGTGTCCCGTGCCCTAAAGAGCCCAGTTGGAGCTCCCCAAGCGCCCCCCAGGTATTCCCGAACCATTTACGTTCCCCCCGAGGACCTCAAGTCGCGGCTCGGGCCCTCAAGTGTCACCCCAAGTGCCTTCCTGAACCCCCAAACGCCGCAGTCCAGCCACTTCCGGGACTACAGCTCCCATCATGCTCCGCGGCGCAGGTACAGCGCTCTTCGAGCCGGGACTTTCATCTCCCGTCATGCCCCGCCATCACCAAAAGCCATTGCAGCTGTGCCTACAACTCCCGTGATGCTCCCCGGCGCAATTAAACCCTATTATACCCGTGCCTACAACTCCCATCACCCCCCACGCCCCAGAGAGCCCCATTCGAGCTCCCCAAGGGCTCGACAGACCCCGAAGGGCCCCAAATTCCCCTCCCTGACCTCCAAGGGCCGCCCTGGACCCCCAAGTGCTCCCCCGGACCCAGAAATGTCCCTCAGAATCCCTGAGTGCCCCTCCAAGTGCCCACCTGGCTCCCCTAAGTGTCATCTATACCCTCAAGTTCTTTCTAAATTCCCTCCCCAGACCCACAACTGCCTCAAATGTGCCCCAGAAATGTCTCTCTGGACACCAAAAGGCTCTCCCATGCCCCTGTCTGAGAAAAAGATGATAAAAACGATGACAAAATGACTGGACATATTACTAATTACCATAAAGAGGAAGAAATAAATAGCCAATAGATCTTCATTAATTAAGGAAGGGGAATGTGCTACATAGAACCAAAGAACATTAATGTTCTTGGCTACTAAAAAAGTATAGATTTTTTATGCAAATATAAAAACTAGGTAAGAAAAACCACACTTAATATTATAAATGAAAAGAAATATATACATAATTTAACAATCACAAAAAATAATGTGTTACAGAATAAAACAAAAGAATAAATTACAGAAACATTTTTGGATATTTTGGGATGTCAGTCCCAGGTGGGTTATGACGGACATGGTGAGGGAGGGGGTGAAGAGCAGGTTGTCCAAAAAGGGTCAGCCCAAAAAGGGCTCATTCGTCTCCATGCCCAGACCTCCTAAAAAGACATTCAGCATCAAGATCACTTGAGGAATGCTTCTATCACCTCTTCTCTGCAATGAAAAATAAAAACCAAACTCACATATGTGATTAAAAAACCAAAAATCATGAGGTGCACTTCGACATCTTCCTCCTTAACAGAACTCCAAACTGACTCCAATCACTGCAGAAGCTCTAGAGACTTGAAGACAATTGAAGGGAGACAAAGAGCTCCCCAGGGCTTTCTGTGTTTTAATCAGCCCCACGGTGGATTTGGGGCTGGGTCCAGGAGCCTCAGGCACTGAGAGAAGGATGAAGAAGCTGCTCAAGGAGTCAGCAGCAAAACTCCAAGTGCCTTGGAGCATGGCTGGGCCCCAGTGAGGGCAGGGAGTGCCAAAGGCTCCCCAGGGACTGGTGAGAGCAGATCCTTGAGGCCAGGAGTGCAGGGAGCCCAAGGCTCTGGGCAGGGAACTGCAATGCTGAGCAAGGCCTGGGCTGGCTGGGGGAAGCAGAAAGGCCAAGCCCTGAGCCCAGCCTGGGCCAGCAGGGCCTGTCCCTCACGGGTGGCTCGGGGCTCTCTGTGGGGCAGGGGGATGTGAGGGGCAGCAAGGACAAATGCCATCAACCTGCAGCCCCTGCCAGCCTGGCCAGGGAGGCCGAGGCAGAGCCAAAGTGCAGCCCCTGCCAGGAAAGTTCCTGCTGTGGGGCCTCCAGAGGCGCTGCCCGAGCCCAGGGCACAAAGGCCTGGGTGCCTGTGGCCCTGCCAGCCCTGCCCAGCCCTCGGCCATCTGTCCTGCAGGCTGTGCCCCCTGTGCGTGCTGCTCCTGTGCCCTGGCCGGCTGCACTCGCCCCTCTCGCTGTGCCCCAGCATTTCTCAGCCAGCGTTTCTGTGCCCTCCCTGGGCTCCCTGCACCCAGCGCTGCCGGCTCCTGGCACACAGAGCCGGCCATGGCCCAGCCTCACGCTGCCACACCTCGAGCACCACAATTCCACCCTGGCAGGGACTTTGCTTTCTCCTCAGCTCCAGCCTGAACCTTCCAAGCTGCACTTTGGGGATGTTTCCTGCAATTCCACTCCCAAGGAAAGCTCTGTCTCCTGCTGCTCACAAACAGGGAAGGGCTGGTGGGAGAAGTGCTGGTCAGAGGCTGTTTGGGGCACAGTGACCATGAAATTATGAATTGCTTCAATATTACATGAAAGAAGGAGGGGCATAAATAAATCTTCTGCACTGGACTTTTAAGGGCAGACTTTGGCCTATTGAGGATGCAGATTTGGGGAGCACCAAATTAGATACTGATTCTTTTAAAAGAAACAGCCCTTAAAAACAACTAGTTCCAGGAAGGATGGAAACACTTCAAAAAAGAAATCTTGATGGAGCAAGAGTAGGTTGTCCCTTTGTGCAGAAAGATGACCCAGAGGGGGAAATGACTGTCATGGCTGGGCATGGAGCTTTTGCAGGAATTTAGGGGTTAAAAAGAGGGTGCATCACCTTCGGACATAGAGGCAGGTAAATCAAGAAATGTTTAAGGATGTTGTTAGGTTGTGCAGATAGAAAATTAGAGAGGTGAAAGCTCAGTTACGACTTAACTTGGATACTTCTGTGAAGGATAATAAAAATGTTTTTATAAGTACATTAATGGAAAAAAGAGGGCTAAGGACAATCTGCATTTCTTATTGTGGGGGATATGGTTAAAAAAGATGAGGAAAAGGGTGAGGTACTTCACCCCTTCTTTGCCTCAGTTTTCAACAATAAGACAGGCCATCCTCAGGACAAGTGCTCTCCTGAGCTGGTAGATGGGCACAGGGAGCAGAACAGCCCCCTGGAATCCAGGAGGAAGCAGCTGGAGACCTGCTGAGCCACTCAGGTGCTCACAGGTGTCTCTGGGATCAGAGGGGATCCATCCTAGAGGGATGATGGAGCTGGTGGATGATCTCCCCAAGCTGCTCTCCATCATTTACCATCAGTCCTGGATCAGCAGGGAGGTCCCAGAGGAGTGGAGGTGCCAATGTGAGCCCATCCCCAAGAAGGGCTGGAAGGAGGATCTGGGGAACTCCAGGCCTGTCAGCCTGACCTGGGTGCCTGGCAAGGTTATGGAACAGATCACCTTGAGTGCCATCACAGGGCACCCACAGGATGGCCGAGGGATCAGAGCCAGCCAGCGTGGATTCCATTATCTGCACTGATGATCTGCATGAGGGGATTGAGTCCAGCATCAGCAAATTTGCAGATAACACCAAGCTGGTGTGAGTGTGGATGTGCTGGAGGGCAGGAGGGCTCTGCACAGGGCCCTGGACAGGCTGAATCCAAGGGCCCAAATCCAACAAGGTGAGGTTGAACAAGTCCCAGTGCCGGGTCCTGCACTTTGGCCACAACAACCCCTGCAGCACTACAGGCTGGGGACAGAGTGGCTGGACAGCAGCCAGGCAGAAAAGGACCTGAGGGATCAGCTCCTGCTCTGCTGCTCCTTCCCGTCTCCCCCAGGGCCCTTGCAGAGCCCCAGCCATGCTGTTTGCCCCCAGCCTGCCCACAGCCAGCCTGGGGCTGCTCACCCTGGGGCTTTTCTGTGCTGAGCATTGGGCTGGCCGTGTTCTTGAGAGAGCCTGGGCAAGGAGCCTGCAGCCCCCAGGGCCTGGCCTGAGGCGTCAGCGCTGCCCCAGCAGTGCCCATGGCCTGTCCCTGCTGCAGCCCCGGCACTGCCACCCCCAGGACTGTGCCCGGCCCCGAGAGCACTCAGGCCCTGCAGCAACACCAGGGCCACCGGGGCAGCGGGGCAGGGCCACGGCAGCAGCACTGGCAACACCAAGTGCTGCTGCTGCTGCTGGGCACAGCTGCTGGGCCAGCACTGATCTGCCCCAGCTCTGCAGACAGACATTGCTGCTGCAGCTCCAGAGATGGCAAGAATAGAGGGATCTCTGCAGAAAACTCTGCTGGGAGATCCTTTAGTTCATTTAAAGGCACAGAGAGCACAGGTCCTCATTGACACAGTCTGTGGCCACAAAGCAGGTGGATAGAAACAGAAAAAGAAATGGCACAAATATTGGCTTTTCAATGTGGACAATATTAATAAAAGGAAATTAAATAAAAAGAAAAAAAACCCACATCCAAATCAACAAGATGCATCAAAGATGAATTTTATTATAAGTGATTTGCCGAAATTAGCCAGCAGTTTAATACTCCTTAAAGCCTCCAGTCATCAGTCTCCACACTGCAGCCTTGATCTCCTGGTTCCTCAGGCTGTAGATGAGGGGGTTTAGGACTGGAGGCACCACCGAATACAGAACTGACAGGGCCAGATCCCGGGATGGGGAGGACATGGAGGGAGGCTTCAGGTGGGCAAACATAAGAGTGGTCATGAACAGGGTGATCACAGCCAGGTGTGGGAGGCAGGTGGAAAAGGCTTTGTGCCGTCCCTGCTCAGAGGGGATCCTCAGCACAGCCCGGAAGATCTGCACATAGGAGAAAACAATGAACACAAAACCGCCAAATCCCAAACAGATGGAAAACACAAGAAGTGCAAGTTCCCTGAGGTAGGATTTGGAGCAGGAGAGCTTGAGGATTTGGGGCACCTCACAGAAGAACTGGCACAGGGCATTTCCATGGCACAGGGGCAGAGAAAATGTATTGGCTGTGTGCATGAGAGCATTGAGAAAGGCACTGGCCCAGGCAGCTGCTGCCATGTGGGCACAAGCTCTGCTGCCCAGGAGGGTCCTGTAGTGCAGGGGTTTGCAGATGGACACGTAGCGGTCGAAGCACATGATGGTCAGGAGATAAAACTCTGCTGAAGTGAAATATCCAAAGAAAAAGAGCTGTGCAGCACATCCTGTGTAGGAGATGGTGGTGGTGTGCCAGAGGGAATTGTGCATGGCTTTGGGGACAGTGGTGCAGATGGAGCCCAGGTCACTGAGGGCCAGGTTGAGCAGGAAGAAGAACATGGGCATGTGCAGGTGGTGGCCGCAGGCTACAGCACTGATGATGAGGCCGTTGCCCAGGAGGGCAGCCAGGGAGATGCCCAGCAAGAGGCAGAAGTGCAGGAGCTGCAGCTGCCGCGTGTCTGCCAATGCCAGCAGGAGGAAGTGGCTGATGGAGCTGCTGTTGGACATTTGCACTGTCTTGGCCTGGGCATATGTAAAAAAAGTAATCATGGAATAGTTGGATTAGTAGAGGACTTTAAATATCCCAGCACAGCCTGGGGGCATTTTCCCCCCACTGCCTGCCCAGGGCTCTGCTGCCTGGAGCTCTCCCTGCCAACAGCTTCTTCCCTGTGCCCAGGGCTGGGTCCTGCCAGTGCTGCCAGAGCCCAGCCCAGCCCTGGGGGCTCAGCTCTGCTCTGCAGACCCCTCCCAGCTCTGGCACTGCCCAGGGGCAGTCTGGCTCTGCAGGCTCTGATGGCAACGTCAGAGCAACCCTGATGAAGCTGGAAAAGCGACACTGATGCTGCCTGAACCGGGCCCTGTGCTGATCTCAGTATCTCCCTGGATTATTCAAATGAGGGATTTTTTTTTTTCTCCACCTGAACCAAGAGATTAATATCTCTGTGCAATTTCCCATCCAGGCAAGCCAGAACTGTAGATTAAAAAAGCAGGATTTTCCTTTTAATGCCGCCCCTGACTTGCTGTGCTCCCTGTATAATCTACTTGGAAATATTCTGGAGTTCAGTGCCATGCTGGTAGCAGCCCTGAACAATGCAGCATCCTCACCACACAAGAAGAAACTTCCAAACCTTACCAGATATCTCCTTCCACCCCGATCTTGTCCCCCAGTGCTGGGATCAGCTGCCAGGGCTGGCTGAGAGCTGTCCCTGGCAGGCAGCAGAGTCCCTGCCCCAGCACAGCGCCCTGGGCTGCATGAGCCTGCTCTGCAGGACAGCCCTGGCCACCCCTGGCTGCTCTGCACAAGAGAGAATCAGAGAATGTACTCACAGGGTCTGCAGACATTGGGATGTTCCAGCTTTAGGAGATCACTCCAGGAGCTGCAGCTGCATTGTCCTGCAGCCAGAGGTTCCTGGGCCAAGGGCTGGCAGGGATTCTGCCCCAGGCACTTCTCAGCACCTTCCCAGCCCTGACTGATTGAAGCTCTCTGTGCCTCTGGGCTGTGCCCGGGCTGGCTGCAGGCAGTGCCCCAGCCCTGCTGGGCTGGCAGAAGAGCTGCTCATCAAGAGAAATGTGCTTTTGAAGCTCTTCTTGCTTACCAGGAGCTGCCTCTGTGCCAGGAGCCCAGCCCAGCTCAGCAGCACAGACACAGCAGCAGGACTTTAATGACCCTCTGGGGCTTTGTGCTCTGGCCCTGAACATCAGTCCCTGAGAGGCAGCTGAAGAAACCTCTCCAGAACTCCAAGTCAGAATCACACTCCAAAGTTTCTTGGACTTTTAATGGGTCCCACTGAGGGACACAACTGAGAAAGTGTCCCCAGGCCCCAGGCAGAGCAGAGAACTGGAGGCAGTGATGCCAGGTGGGGACAAAGAGAAGCCAAGTCTTGGTGGCCTGGGGCACAGCAGCAGGGTCTGTGCCAGCAAGGGCTGGGAGGAGACACCTTGTCCTGAGGCCCTGGGGCCTCCTGGCACAGCCCCAGCCAGGCTGGGCACTGTCAGCCCCTTGTCCTGCCCTCAGCATCCCCCCCTAGCCCACATCCCAGTGGCCTCAAGGATCTGCTGGAAGGAGTCCCTGGGGAGCCTTGCTCAGCAATGGCCCTGGGGGCTCCTTCATTCTCCCAGGGACTGCAGGTTTTTCAAAAGACTTTGGGTTTGGCTTTTGGCTTGGAGTCTGCGAGAGGTTTCTGCAATCATGGCCTCCAATTATCTGCTGTAATTAGTCCCTGGAGAGCCTGTTTCAGTAACAACACTCACTGAGCCTCATTAATGCTTCAAGGTACTTCAGTTATTTGAAGGTACTTGGTGTTTCCCTTTTGATACAGACTCTGGGAGAGGTTTGTGCAATCATGGCCCCAATTATCTGCTTTAACGAGTCCCCTGAGAGCTTTGTACTGACACTCAGTGGGGCTCATTAATACTTTGAGGTACTCAAGGTTTTTAAAGTACTTTGGATTTTCCTTTTCACACCGAGTCTTCGAGAAGTTTTTGTGCCATCCTGGCTCCCAATTCTCTCCTCCAAGGTGTCCATGACGAGCCTGTGTTGGGATGGACCTTACTGGGACCCATTCATGCCTTGACACACTTTGGGGTTTTCTTCTGACTTGGACTCCTGGACAGGTTTGTACAATCTCCTCTCAGGTCCTGAGGTTCCAGGGCTCAGCTCCAAATGCACCATGGGGCTTGTTAGCATCAAGCAAGTCCTGACAAACCATGGCTCTGCCTTGATTTACCTCCACTCTAGTGCAGTTCATTAGGAGGGTTTCCTTTTTCAGTTATGGAGAAATATTTCAAAGAGCTTCTAGCAAGTATGTATTCCTATTTTAAAGGGTATCTTTTATGGCTGTTCTTACTACACAAGAGGTGATTGCAGCATTCAGTGACTGATATTGATCCAGCAGGGACTCTCCTAAGGAGCTCTGGCCTGCTCAGAGAAGCTGTGCCTTGAGGTCTGACGCAGCATGGACAGCCTTGCTCCACATTCCCCAAGCCCATTTTGTCTCTCCTCACTCACCTGGGACCTGCTTTGCTCAGAGAACTGGCTGTACACAGCCAAAGAGGGGTCATCTTCTTTTGTGTTTTGAACCACCGTAATACCATCCCCTGGGTGGGACCCCATCAGCAAGCAGAGGAAGAACAGGAAATTTTTCTGTACTGAGACCCAACATTGATGGTAAAGAAAGCAACAGGACTTGCATCTCATGGCCAGTTTGTGGGCAGCTGTGGCCACAGTCCCTGTCCTGGCTGACAGTATGACTGATTTGGCTACTGTCAAACAGGAGAAAGCAGAGTAAACTAATGACAGAATGTTGTGATTCCATGGGCGCCCTTGCAGGATCCTCTGTAGCTGTCAGCCACCTACTCTGACAAAGAGCCAGCACTGACCACCACGGAACAGTTTTCCCTGAAATATGGTTGGGTTTGTTTTCCATTTGGCTTCAGCCTTTCAGCTCCTTCCTATCCTCACCTTTTCATTCAGAGGTTTTTCCTTTTCCACTACAGTCCATCTTCAAACCCGTGCTTCTGCCTGGCAGAAGGATCTGGGTTTGACTCTGGGAACACTCTCAGAGCTGACAGTGACAGGAGCTTGGTGCCCAGCCTCAGAACAAGGCCGGGTGACTCCGATCGCCAGCGCTCGGCACAGAGAGGCAGAGCCAGACGCGTCTGCTGCCGCTGCGGCCGTGCCAACCACAACCTGCACAGCCTTCACAGCCCCAGCGTGGGGCTGCCCCTTTGTGACACAATAGCCCATGGGGCTGCCCCTTTGTGATGCAATAGCCCGTGGTTCTCTCATTTCCATGGCTGCAAAACCCCACCCCAACTCCATCCCCTTCCCTTCCCAAGGGCAGCCAGCCCTGAGCCCAGCCTGGCCAGGCCTGAGGCTTTCACACTGTCTAGGAAGTAAACCCTCTCCAAAGCTACTTTTCAAGTCCTTTATTTCTGTAAATTAATTTCTGTAATTTATTTCTGTAATTCCCACTCAGATCTGGGTTGCAGCTGGTTGGTGTGGGAATTGGTTAATTTCTCTTCACATCAAACAAAGTGCTGGGACACAAAGAATGGCACCGGGCCGTGGAAGTAAAAGCAGCTTTGCACTCCCCAGTAGATGACCCCAGAATTCAGCTGGCCGATAGCTTTAGAGAACAAATTGACCATCCAAATATTCCACTTTTGCTCTGCTTCATTGTTCTAGGGGTTTATTCCCTGCTTGCTTTTTTTGCATAAACACCCAAACCCAACATAAACATGATCTGCCTCAAAACATTTCTGATCTTGGCAGTTCCTGACAATTCAAACTTTTCATGATGGAAATAGCACAGGGCAGGTTATTCTGAAAAAAGTGGATAAAACTAATCCTGCTTGATTTGGCAAAACTAAGCCTGAGCCATGGGACCAGTGGGTCTGATCCCTTTTTCTGCATCTGCAATATTATTTCTTCAAGTCTCGGGTGTCCTGTCTATTCAAAGAAGCTTTGCACTCTGCATCAGATGCCCCCAGTGTTCAGTGGGCCCATATCATCAGTGTATCTCTAGGGTGTAAACTGGCCATGCAAAGTTCTCCCTCATTGTGGCAGGGGTTTATTCCTGCTTGCTTTCCTGCAGACACACCCAAACCCAACATTGCAACACCTGCCTCAAAACAATTCTCATTTGGACTGTCTCTGAAAATTCAAACCTATACTCAGAGCGTTTCCCTGTCCCCAGGGCCAGGCTCCAAGGCTGGCCTCTCTCCTGCACAGAATGAAGAAGAGCTGCTGCCCTTGCCAGCGGCTCCGGGGTCTGGTGATCAGCGCTCTGAAGGCAGCTTTGTACACACCCTGCCCCTGAGCGGAGCAGCATTCCTGGGAATTGGCACCACCTCTGCAGCCAACATCCTCCAGGACAGCTGCAGGAACGAGATTGCAACAAGTGCTGGCTGAAGGAGTCTCCAGGCTGCGGCAGCCCTTCACCTGCTGGAATCATCTTGTGCTGCCATGGGAGAGCAAAGGGGGTGATGGGCTCTTTGAAAATGAGGGTCTCCTCCATGTGCTGCTGCTTGCTGGGCTGATACAGCTGCTGCTGCCTTCCCCCACAGCTGTGTCAGGAGCCTGCCTGGGAAAATAACACTGCCAGTGCCAGTGCCAGCCACTGATCCCTGCCATGGCCCTGCCCACAGGGCATCCTGCCCACCAAACCGCTCCAGTCAGGTGATGTCAGACAACATCAAAATACATTCAAATGATGCATTTCCCACTTTCTGGCAAAATTGTGGCCATACAGTCCACGTGTTGGAGGCAGACTGCTGTTGGCAGAAGGGGGAAGCCCCAGCAGCTGCTCTCCCCATGGCAGCAGAGGCAAGCCTCCCACCATGCCCACTGCTGTAGAACCCAGTGCTTTGGAGTTGCTCCCACTCAACTCAGGCTGCTGCTACAGCAGCAGCATCACTTCACACATTTGATAACAGACTTGGAATGGCACACAGGACTTGCCCCAAGAGGTACAAAAAATTTTTTTAAAGTGGAGTGGGCAGGAGAGTTAGAATAGTTTGCTCCTTTTTAATACAAGCATACCTGATTTAAGCAGGGACACTGGGCTAATCATACTGGGGACCGGTTTGTAATTCTTGTCTCTAGCAATTCCCACCAGTTTGCAAGCATTTTTCACTAAGGGGTAGATAAGATTTTACAGCACATCCATGAACAAGTCTGAGCCTGAAGTCAATGCACAAGAAAATACTCCCAAATCTGCCACCCATGGGAAAAGGAAGCAGAAAAGCAGATGAAACAAGTGCCATTGCAGCTAAATTGCCTGTATTTATCCCATGGTCCAACCTTCCTGTACAAAAGCACCTCAATTCAAACACACAGCTTAAGATCAAGGAATAAAAGTGCTTTGAGAACATTTAAAGCCTGATTCCTATTACTTTCAAGGAGAGGTCAGTGCTAAATTCCTTAAAAACACAAATGCAGGTCTATTTGGGACTGCATCCTTCAAAAGCACAAATGGAGGTTTAGAATTGCAGAACTTTTTCCATTGGAAAAGACCTTTAAGATCATAGAGTCCTTCCCATAATCTGAGACTGCTGACACTGCCAAGGCCACCCCTAAAGCCTATCCCAGGACGGGATGCTATTGGCATTCTTGGCCACCTGGGCACCCTGGCTCTCAGCCACTGCCAGCCAGCACCCCCAGGTGCTCTTCTGCTGGGCGGCTTCCCAGCCACTCTGCCCCCAGCCTGTAGCCATCCATAGGGGTGCTGTGGCCCTAGGGGAGGATGGGCACTTCACCTTGTTGAACCTCACGCAAGTGGCCTCAGCCCATGATCCAGCCTGTCCAGATCCCTCTGGCAGATCAGCACTCCCACCCAGCTTGGCATTGTCTGTAAACTGCCTGAGGTGCCCTTGATCCTCTCTTTCCCATCGTTGGCAAAGATGAGAAACACAACTGGTCCCAGTGCTGAGCCCTGGGGAACACCACCTGTGACCAGGCACCAGCTGGATTTAATTCCATTGAATTCCACCCCTCCCTGGGCCTGGCCATCCTGACAGTTTGTACCCAGGGAAGACTGCACTAAGATCTTCAGTCTTTATCTCATTCCTTGTTCTGTGTTTCCACCCACATGAAGGAAAAGACAGAGATTCTCCTTAGCCCTCCTTTTGTTGCTGATGGATTTACAGAAGCATTTTTATCCTCTTTGCAATTTTCTAGGAAGAAATTCTCTGATGGATTTACAGAAGCATTTTTATCCTCTTTGCAATTTTCTAGGAAGAAATTCTCTACAGTGAGGCTGTTGAGGCACTGGGAACAAGTTGCCCAGAAGAGCTGTGAATGCCTAAGGAAGGGTTTGCATCTGCCCCTGCTCTCTCCACTTCCCTTCTTAGTCATGACATGGGGGGCCTGAAGCAACTCCAGACTGAGGACAAGGTGAACATGGCTCAGCCTCACACAGAGGTGAGGGGGGAGCTGGGCCGCTCTCTGCTGGGAGGAAGGGTCTTGTGGCAGCCCAGCCAGGCTGTGCACATTGCCAGGGAACAGCTGTGCCCTGCATGTGGCCCTGCAATGAGCTGTGCTGCTGCCAGTGCCCCGTGCAGCTGGAGGGCTGCTCAGCTGTGGGGCAGGGAGAGGAGCAGGAGGGTGCATGTGCAGCTGAGCCATTGCTGGAGAGCACAGGGCTCTGGGCTCCCTGCTGTCCCAGGGCAGCCCAGAGGCCAGGCTGTTCCTGGGGTGCCTCTGTGGAAGTGGGGCAGGGTTTTTCCTATGGCCTACTCCAAGTGTCTGCCAGCAAGAGCATGTTTCCATATGCAGCTATTTAGAAGTTTCCAGGAAGTCTGTCCCATGAAATATGGAGCTTCAGATGATTTTCTTTTGTATTGCTGGCTCTGTTGCATTTTGTGTCTCCCCTTTGCAGATCTGACTGCCTACAGCCTTACCAAGCAGTTTTCTCTGGACACTTCCAATGTTCTGTTACCCACAAAGTCTTTGTCTCCCATCCAGAAGAGCTCTAATTCCTCCAAGCTCAGGAAGAAGCTGCTGCCTGTCTGAAGAGTGTACAAGAATAGGATTTATGTGTTAGGCTTCATAGTTAGATATGGATATATATTCTGATATTTAGATGTCGTTTTGAATAAAGGTTTTGATTGTATCTTTCAATTTTGATGACATATTTTTAATTCTATATATTTTATTTTTGTTATTAAAAAAAATAATTAAATAAACCAAAAGGAGAATGTGAGACCAGGACCTGCCAGCCTAGAGATTATGGGAGTGCAGCTTGCTTGATGTGCCAGTGTCTCACCACATCCTTTCCTCACTGCACATCTCCACTACCTCTTTTGTCACATTTTCTTTCTGTCATTAGTGCTGCTCTTTGTTACTTGGCATTACAACAGGGCCACACATTGACATGTTTGGGGGACAATGGAACCAAAAGATCCTGTATAGTCAAAAGATTTCTACCTGGATATGTTGTGTGCTCTCAGAAGGCCTGAGCAAAGAAACCAAAAGAAGTGTACCCAAATGCCAAAGCTTTGCTCCTTTGCAATCTCACACAGATCTGGCTCACAGGTGACTTCAGGCACAATTTCATAGGTAAGAGGAGGATGTGTATTTCACTGGGAAAAGATGCCCTGCTTTGGAATAGTTGTCTGTATGTAGATTTACCCAGGACAGCAGTCCAACAGTGTTTTTTGAAACTTGCTTGCCAAGGGATGAGTGGGCTGTGAGGCCAATAACAAGTGACAAGGGTTCCTCAAATCTATTGCCACTCCAGCCTGGGTGCCCTTCTGCCCAGGGCTATGGGATCATTTGTTCCCATGAACCAGTGCTAGCCAGGGTAATGAATTCCTGCATAGCTGGAACAAGCAATTCTGGATTCCGCTCCAGCTCTTGGTGGGCTGCATGATCATTGACAATGCTGCCTTTCCAGAAATTATTCTACAGTTTCCTTTCATAGTCATTTGAAGATTTAAACTTCACATTTCAATTTGTTTTGCCTTAGGGAAAAATACTTCTGGGCCCAGTGCAAACTGTAACCTTTTGACAGCAAAGTCCTCATGGCTGCCAGCTTCTGATGTTCTAGAAGAAACTGCATGTGAATGTGTTAATTTTCTGAAGGAGAACTCTGTCTGACTCTGTGTCACGTGGCTGCATGTGTTGGCATAGCTATGGGTCTAGTCCTGGCCTAGTAAAGCCCAGGCAGGGTGGCATGTTGCAGGGAAAACAAGTCCACGAGCTTATGGGGTTGCCATCACCAGCAGAGCAGATGTGTCCTTTGGGGATTTCTCTGGAGACAAAATTAAGGACCTGCTCCATGCCACAGTACTCTCTTAGATCGTTCTAAACTATCCTAAAAAAGACAGTGAAACTTAACATACCCTTGCACAATCACTGTTTGAATAGGGGCATTTTTGTCCCTCTTCAAAGGCATTGCTCTTGCACACCAGAAACATGAACATCCACCAATAGGAATGATGCATGGTCCTCCTGGTGCTGCTTCAGAGCTCTGGGAAGTGCAGACCTGGGTATTGCCAATGGGAACACTTAATTAGCATTTCATGCTCCTTCAAGATGCCCACATCTCAGGGCTTTTAGTTTCAAAGCAGCCACTGTATTGCTCTAGGGAAGAACAGTAAATGGGAAACCGCGATTGCCAGCCTTGCAGGGGTGTGGGGGAAACCTGGAGTGTCTGTGTCAAAAGATGAATGGGAAGCGTGCAATTGCCAAAGCCAAAGCTTTGTTAGGATAGCAGGGTCAGTTCTTTACTGCCTGCTTGCATGGAAATCATTTCAGAACCTCCTTTTTGTATCTCGTGCAGAAAAGGAGATCTTAATAATACCATGCTACTTAAAAACACATTGTGATGCAGATCTGCAGTGATTCCCAATGAAGCAAACTGCCTGCTTTGTCACTGCCACCTCTGGTGACCCTGCAAGAGACCGTAGGGTATGCCGTGCCTGTTTTATATCCAAGCAAAGCTTGAGTTTGCTTATTAGTGTGGAATAAATACAAGGGTAATAAAATGGACAATTAAACTGGTCACTTTGGAGGATATGCTCATGCTTTCACACGTCAGTCCTGTACCTCATGCTCCCAAGGCTTGTTACTCATCATGAAATATTTCAATAAAAAAACACAGCTCCTGTGTTACATCTGAATACAATTGGATCAGATCATCAAGAATTCTGTGGTCAGGAACAAGACAAAAGCCGTCTGACACTCACTTGCAGCTGTCCTGGATTTCTGCAGCCCTTTGTGAAACGCTGCTGTAGGCAGAGTGTTTGGAGTTGGTTTGGGCCTTTATGAGAGATCTGTGTAACAGCATGCTGGGCTCTCCTGGCAGAAAACTGTCCAAGCCCAGGGACATGGTGCCGGCAGGAGTGGAGCAGCCCCGCTCCCAGCCCGAGAGCGTGAGCTGAGCCACGCCGGGGAGAAAAGACACCGAGGGGCTCCAGCCCAGCTGCTTCACCTGCCGTGACTGCTCCACATAGCTCTGCCTCTGGGAGAAAGTCGACGCTGGACAAGCATGGAGCTTTCATCTGCTGCTGGAGCTGCTCCGTGACAGCTCCTGCTCTTCCTGAGGGAGAACCCAGCACCACCTTGTAACGCGTGTCCTGGGGGGATTTTCCTCCGGTATTCTGGGTCTTTGTCCCAGCAGGGGGACGGTGAGGTCTGGCAGTTTGATATCTAGAGCTCACTGGCCTTTTTGCTTGCTTTTCAGGTACTCTGCTTGTTAATAAACTGTTGCAATTTTTTTCCACTTTCATCTATTAGTATTCATTTCCTGTTACTGGAAGGCGATTCTTGGAACACTTTAGAGGAGATGACTCATTGCAGAGTGTCCTGTATTAAGTTCTCCCAAACTGTGTGAGACACATGGCTTCACACAGGAGCAGCCCCAAGGCTGCTGAGGGGAAGGCACAGAGGAAGACAAACCCAGTATTTCTGAGGGGAATTCCTTGACACCAAACCAACCTGAGTCGTCCAACAGCTGACCTGACATTTTGAGACATGGGCCAAAGGGGAAAGCTTGCAGTGTGTTTGGTCCAGGCCGGGTCATGCTCAAGGCAAAGGTGTGTCAGTGCACTTGGCTCCTTCTCTCCTCATTGTGTCCAGCACACACAGGAGCCCAGAGCTCCTGCAGAAACCATCACAGCACTCAGTGGGAGCAACTTGTGTCCAGTGCTCACACAGAGCCGTGTCCAACACTGCACCTCATTGGAATGAGGAACTGTTCCAGCTCTTTTAGGAGCTAAGGAGGTTTGGCCTTCAGATCAGCTCCTTCCCAGCTCTTGATTTGCTGCCCTGGCTGAGTTGCTGCTTGTGGCAGCACTTGTTGCACAGCTGCCAGCCCTGCTCTGCTGGCCAGCAGCCACTGCAGGAGCTTGTGCCAGTGACATTGAACCTTTCAGATCTTCCTCAGGAAAGCTCAGGGCAGAACTTGTCAAAAGAGCATTGCCTGGGCCATGCCTTTGACATTAAATCTCTCCTCTGTGCTTGGTGCCACACACAGTAAATATCTGAGGAAGCAAGTTTTCTGCTCCAGAAATTTCTTAAATCAATCAGTTAAACTGTAACAGAACACAATCTGGGATGTGTAATCTCACTTTAATTCATTGTGCAGAAAGCTTCAGAGAGCTGTGTGACCTAAATGACCTTGCCACCAAGAACTCAGAAAAATGGGAGAGATGGAATCAGTAGCACAAGGATCTGCATTGTCATTCTCCCACAGGCCTGAGGACACAGCCCACTTCCACTGGGCCATGCCTTTTTACCCTACATCAAAACCTCGTGCTTCAGATTGTGGTGGTGAATGGCCTCAGCCTTGTCCGGCCACACGGTGACCTGAGAAACGCTTGTCAGGCCTGGGCCTTGCTGAGCAGCCCCTGGGCCCAGCTCCTCTTGAGCTTCCCAGAGACACCGAGCGCTGCCAGGCACTTGTGCTGTCTGACCAGCTCCTGGGGTGTCCTGTGAACTGCCTTGGAAACCGCTTTTCCTGCCTCAAAGGCATGACATCCTCCTTCTCCCACTCTCAGAGCCAGGCTGCTGACCCACGGTGCAGCCACGATGAAGCGTTGATGGCTGAGGCCCCTCGCCTGTGGCCCACGAACAGCGCTCCCAAAGGAGGCCCTTGGGGCTCTCCTGGAGCCCAGAGGTGCCAGCAGCAACCTCCCTCTGAGTGGGGCCGCGCAGAGCCAGCGCGCTCTCAAGCTTGCTGCACTGGCAGCATGACTGAGCAGCCATGGATCCTGGGCCAAGAGCCCACTCCTGGAGGCTCCAGTTTAACCACTGCTCAGCTCCAGTGCTGTTAAGCTTTTAGGCCGTATTCCTTTTGATCCTTGTCCTTTCTGTCCCTTTCTCAAACGCACCTAAACACACACACACACACACACACACACCACACACACACACACACACACACATAATTCTCATAATGTTTCTCATTTGATTGACTGACTTTTGTTCCTTGCTTTTTTCCTCATGTTGTTCCTTAACCAAGTAGTAAGTAATAATGTGAATGTTGCCAATGAATTTTCTTGAGCTGTTGCTTAATATTCTATCTGGCTTTTACTGAACCTTGCCTGGGAATTTTTAAGCAATCTCAGACACTTGTTCATACCAAGCCTTGGGAGCATGAGGTGCAGGATTGACAATGGAAAGCAAGAGAGTCATTCAAGAGGGATGAGTTTAACTGTCCATTTTATTACGCTTCTATTTATTTCACTCTAAGAAGCCAAGCCAAGCTTTTCTTAGAGGCAGAATGTGTGTGGGAGGCACTATAATATTATCCCATAGCTCTGGGCTGAATGGCACCCAGACTTGGGCTGCACAAGCTGGGGAAATAATGTTCCTGCCCTTGAACTTCCTTCCTATCCTCTCAACAACTGAAAACAAAATTATAAATCAATAAACTAAAATTACAATGAAATCAATTATAATAAAAATGAAATATTTTTTCTTACGTTACTCCAATGATCCAAGCAAAACAACAATAACTATTACTATAATATTAAGAATAACTATAAACAAATTATATACTAAGAAATACCTTCTGAAAGCTTTATCATAGTAACTCATATACTTTAGACTAAAAATATCTAAAAAAACTAACACACCTTAGTAAAACAATTCATATTACAAACATACTAAACACAAAACCAAGCACCACTAGAATTTCTCCTACATTTTAACCAAACAATTAAACTTTAATAACACCCTTAAGTACTCTAAAAGAATTCCAATTATTTTTTAAAATTTAATTGTAGGTGAGTGCTTTTATTTGGATATTGGTTTTTGGATTGTTTGGGTTAGATGATTTAAAAAATGGGATTTTTATAGCAAATTAATCAGCTGAGAAGGCGGCACTCTGCAAACAGAACTGACTGAAAATGAATGGGATCCCCATCCCACCGCTCCCAATTGGGATCCCACTGCTCCCAATCCCTTTCCAACCCCATCTCACCCTGGTGGTTGTGGAATTGAGTGAGTTTAGCCTGGGATTGAGTTTTTTTGAGGAGGGAACAAGCAATTTGAGGAGGGATTGAGCCTTTAGGGGTGAAAATTCAGTTGTTTTCAGTGGGATTTGAGTGGTTTTGAGGTGACAGATCCCTCTTGGCTTTTGGAGGGCAAAGAGAGGAAGAAGAGAAAAAAATTAAAGCCAAACCAAAAGGAAAAGCAGGCAGGTGTGTTCCCAAAAGGGATCACAGGGAATGTGGGTCACCAGGGCTGTGCCCAGCGTCGGTCCTGCAGTGGGGGATGGAGCTGGAGCAGCGCACGAAGCTCTTCCTGCACTCGGGGCACTCGCAGGGCTTCCCTCACCGGTGCCTCCGTTGGTGCTGGGTCAAGCGAGAGCTGCAGGAGAAGCTCTTCCCACACTGGGGACACTCGTAGGGCCTCTCCCCAGTGTGGATGCGCCGGTGGGTGACGAGGTTGGAGTTGCGCTTGAATCCCTTCCCGCAGTCGGGGCAGCAGAAGGGCCTCTCCTGTGTGTGACTCTGATAGTGCTGGAGGAGATCAGAGCTAATCCGAAACCCCTTCCCACACTCGGCACACTCGTAGGGCCTCTCCCCAGTGTGGATCTTTTGGTGGACAAGGAGGTTGGCGCGATGTCCGAATCTCTTCCCACACTCCCCACACTCGTAGGGCCGTTCCCCAGTGTGGGTCCTCTGGTGCTGGATCAGGGTGAGGCTCCGGCTGAAGCTCTTCCCACATTCCTCACACTCATGGGGCCTCTCCCCAGTGTGGATGAGCTGGTGCACAACAAGATGGGAGTTTTGCCTGAAGCCCTGCCTGCAGTCGGGGCAGCAGAAGGGACTCTCCTCTGTGTGCGTGCGCTGGTGCTTGAGGAGATCAGAGCTGCTCTGAAACCTCTTCCTGCACTGATCACACTCATAGGGCCGTTCCCCAGTGTGGCTCCTCTGGTGCACAATCAGGCTGGAGCTGCACCTGAAGCTCTTCCCACACTCCAAGCACTTGTGGGGCTTCTCCCCATCAGGAACCTCCTCATGGACCACCAGCTCCGAGCTCTGGCTCCATCTCCAGCCGCCTTCCCGGCCCAGGCTGGCTCTTTCCCCCTCAGATCCCCGCCATCTGTGTTTGCAGCCCCTCCTCGTGCGGCATCTCCGGGGCTTTTCCTCCCCGTTGGGTTCCTGCGCCGTGGAGCCGCTCAAAACGGCCTCTGCCACGAGGTTCTGCCGCGGGGATTTGTCCTCCCTGCTCTCCATCCTCAGCTCCTGCTCTGGGGGAGGAAGGACAAGGAGAGGATGGCATTTCCCTCCAGGCCAAAGGCAAGGGCAAGGAGATGCCCCCAGGCTGTCCTGCAGCTGGGGCGGTGCTGGGCTGGGAGATGGAGCAGGAGAGAGGGGGAAAGGGGCACTGACTTCCTCCTCACCTGCCTCAGTGTCCAGGGACATATTCCTCTCTCTCACTGCCTCACAAGAAGTGGCAATGGGAAATCCTGGTTTGGGGAAAACAAGGGATGAGCACGTTGACTTTGAAAGTCTTTCTGCCCAAGTCCCTCTCTACAAGTCACCGGCCATCGGGGCTCCAGAAAAAGCTCCCAAACACCAAGATTCAGCCTTGAAAAAGCCTCCCAGGAATTCCCCGGCCCTGCTCCCTCCTCTCTGCTCTTTGGGAGTTCCCCCTGTCCCAGCTGCTGGGGTCACGCTTGCATTGCGGGTCCCCCTTCTCCTCGGTGCCCGCCCTCCCCAGCCTGCTGGCAGTCCCAGCAATCCCAAAAGCTGCCCCCTCTTCACTCTGCCCATTCAGGGGTGCCGGGGCTTTTTGGGCTCCCTTTTGGGCTCCCTTCTCCCCTCATTCTCTGCTCTGGGCTGCAGGGGCTCCAAGGAGTCCCCCCTGCCCCTCTCCAGCCTCTGCAGGCTCCCGCCAATGGCGGCGCTCCCCCCTCTCTGGGCTCCCCACTTTGGGCTCCTGGGGGACACAGGGCTCTGCTCCTCCAGGCTGCCTCTGCCGCCAGCCGCCACCGCCACCCCCCGATGTCCCCCCAAGGGGCTTTTTCTGCCCTGCCTTGGAGTTCTTCATTCTCCAAACATCCCCCCAAAAAATCCCAACCCAGGCACTCCCCAGAATATTTCGGCTGAGCTCCACCTCCCTGGGCACCTCCAGACTTCCTATGTGCCTGACCCTGGGACAACCTGGAACACCTTGGACCCCCATTCCAGCCTTTCCCTGCCCCCAGCCCCACCCTTCTGCAAAACCAGACACGCCCTGAACTCCCCCTTCCTGAACATCCTGGGTGTCCCTATGCCATGTCCCACCTTTTTTGGGAAACCCTGGACTCCCCTTTCCTGGGCTCCAGGCCCCCTGGAACTCCCTTCTGCCTCTCCATGTCCCTGCCCCCCATTTCCGTGACCCTGAGCCCCTCCTGCAACCCATTCCTGAGACCCGAGACCCCCTTTTACCTCATTGCCTGGAACTGAGACCCCCCTGCACCCCCTTATCTGGCACCAACTCAACTTTCCCCGGCCCCCGCCTCTCCCATCACCCAGCCCCACCCTTCTCCCTGACCTGGGATCCCTGGGCCCCCATTCCTGCATTTTCCAGCCCCCAGACCCTCCTTTTTTCACTCCCAGGACATCCCGGTACCCCGTTTCCTGGGCACACCCCATCCTAGCTCTCCCAGTCTCTGCACCCCCTTTCCTTGACTCTGAGCCCCTGAACCTCCTTCCCAGCTCGGCCAGCCCTTCAAGTCCCCCTTTCCTTGGCCTCTTGACCCCCCTGGATCCCCAGTCTCTCACGTTCAGCCCCCCAGCTCCCCCGATCTCGCTGTCCCCCCAGTTCTGCACTCCCTGCAGTACCTGGCAGTGGCGCTGTCGCAGCCCGGCCCTGTCGCCGCGTCCTCTCAGTGCCCGTTCGGGCCCTGCCCGCCCAGCCCGACACGCTCGACTGCGGGGGACACTCCCCTGTGCCCGGGCTACAGGACAGCGGCCGGGGCTGCCAGCCCTGAACCACAGGAGCAGCTGGCAGACGCTGCTGCAGGAAGAAAGGGCCCACTCTGGGCAGGGTAAAGCCAAGATTTATTTCAGGGCTCAGGGCAGCTCTGACCCTCAGGGCAACCTGCTGCACACAGCACACACTCAGCCCCTGCACCAGCTTGGAAAGGGGGGCGCAAACAAGGCAAAGATACATCCAACAACCAATGGGGGAAACGGGGGGTGTGCAAACCGGGCAGATGGACATGAAGGATCACAAATGAGGAAGCACCTTAAGGGAGGGCCCTGACCTCTGCCCAATCACTCCACGCCCCTGTGGGAAGATTCTGGAAAGAGGGGAAGGGAGGCCGAGGGATTGACAGGGGCCCAGAGAGGAGACTGGGGAATGGCTCTGCAGCCACAGGGAGGATTGACATGGGCGAGGAGGGAAGGCACTTGGGGCAAAGCATTTTCAGGAAAGAAGCGGGGCTACATCAGGGAACCATTGCAAACTGAGAACAAGGAGAATAAAACACAATACAACACGGCCCGGGGTCCCCCAGTCCTTGATTGTGGGGGACGTGGACGGGACCCCTGCGAGCGCTGGGGCAGCGACCGGGACCGGATGGAGCCGCAGAGAGCGGGGATGGTGGGGGGAGCTGAGCTGGGATATTGGGATAGCCAGGGTAGGGATTTTGGGATAGCCAGGGCAGGGATATTGGGATAGGCAGGGCTGGGATATTGGGATAGCCAGTACTGGGATATTGGGATAGCCAGAACTGGGATATTGGGATAGCCAGGGCTGGGACATTGGGATAGCCAGAGCTGGGATGTTGGGATGGCCAGGGCTGGGATATTGGGATAGCCAGGGTTGGGACATTGGGATAGGCAGGGCTGGGATATTGGGATAGCCAGGGTTGGGATATTGGGATAGGCAGGGCTGGGATATTGGGATAGCCAGAGCTGGGATGTTGGGATGGCCAGGGCTGGGATATTGGGATAGCCAGGGTTGGGATATTGGGATAGGCAGGGCTGGGATATTGGGACAGCCAGCCCCGGCTCAAGGACAGGAACGGGCCCGTGGCCGACAGTGCCCTGGAGACGGGGCCGGTACAACCAGAGCAGGGGAGACTGGGGGGAGCCAGGGGCTGGGCTGGGATCTGTGGGAATGGAGGACTCTGAGGGGCTGGGATGGGATCTCTATGGCTACGAGGGGTGGGATTTCATCTCCTTCCAGCTGGGACCCGGGAGCTTTGCAGTGTCCGACGGTGCCACCTGGATCACCTGGAGGTGCTGGGAATGCAAAGGGATCATGGTGGAGCAGATGAAGCATTATCTGGTACACAGCTGTGTGGAAGAGCTCCCAAAATCCATCAGACATGGTCGGGAGGCTCTGGAGCACAAAGGTGGGTGTGGGAAGAGGAGGGGAGTTCCTGTGGGAATGTGGGATTCAGGAATGAGGGCCTTGGGAATGCAGAAATTGCCATGGAATTTCCATGGCCGGATCTCTCTCATCCCAGCCAGGTGAGAATTCCATGGATGGATCTCCCCCTAACCCATTGCCCTGGGAATTCCATGGGGAAATGATTTGAATGGATGACCAATGCAATGCCAGCAGTGCAATTGGGAAATACAAAGCTGTGTTTCGTGTCAGGTTCCTAGAGGCAACGTGTGTATTTGTGATTGTGTGGAAACTGACCATGGGACAGTTATGAAGACAAATTCTAATAAATAACTGAGGAGATAAAGCATGGAAGAAGGCCTTTGAACCTATCCTTTGTTCGCAATTACCCTTTGTAAGTCTTCAGTTGATTTAGGATCATTTGAATTAAAGCTTTAAGGATGTTTCTCTTTGACTGGAACTTTCTGCTTGTAGCTAAGCCTTAAAGAGTTTTGCAATAATAACCTTTTGAAGTATAATTTTAGAATATTGCTCGTAGTAAGGATCTTTGAAACCATAGCTTTAGAATATATAAAAAGGAAACGTGCTTATCTCGATACATTAAAAAAAACAGTGAAAAGCAGCTTAAGAAAGGAAGATGAACATCTACTCAAGGATTGATGGTTTTGACCAAGAGAAGCTGGACATCACTGTTATGAGATTTGGAATTAAAAGGTGGACCCATCTGGAATCTGGACCTCACCAGCTGGGAGACTTCTTTCTTCTTTCGGAAGCCAGACCCCACCATCTGGGGATACTCCTTTCTGGGATACATCCTGAGAAAAACTAAATCATAATAGTGTATAGAATTGTGACGTAAAAATTGGGAATGGAAACTGCTGAGAAAGTTTATGAGTACCCCTATCAATGCCTGTAAGCCTCAACTATCGGTGTGCAGCTGGAGGGAAAACTTCCCCCCCTGTACCCAGCCTGTATTGCTCATACTTTACCATATGAATTAATAAATTGATTGCTGCTTGAATATTGGCCTAGTCAAGCTTCTCATTTGTAACACAATGAGCCCTAATCCCTGCTGGGATTGCATGGGACATGGATGCCAATGCTGTGCCCAGGCCAGCTCTGCTGTGCCCGTGGCAGCGCCAGGGGAGTGCCCTGTGCCTGCCCTGAGCCCAGCAGGAGCCTTTCCTTGGCTGTTGTGTGCCCTGCCCGGGGCAGGAGGGCACTGCCAGAGCATCTTTGGTGGCCCCGGGCACCCGGCCAGGCTGCAGCCGCTGCAGGGGCTCCTGGAGAATGTTGCAGAGCAAAGCTGAAAGCAAACAACAGTTTCTGGAGGGGATTCTGCCCCTGGGCCTGTGCTGGGAGCCCAAGGGCAACAGCCCCAAGTGCTGGAGCTCAGTGTCCCTCGGCCAGGCCGTGTTCCCTGGCTCTGCCCTGTCCCCTGTCCCTCACCTGTCCCTGTCCCTGCCTCCTGTCCTTGTCCCTCAGCTCTCCTCTGTCCCTGTCCCCTCTCCCCTGGCTCTGTGAGGTCCGAAGTGGCAGCAGGTCCTGGGGCAGCCCTGGGGGAGAACAACCCTGAGCCCCCCAGCTGGGCCAGTTGCCCCAGTTCCCCCAGGGGTGCCCAGGTCACTCCCAGCATGGGCCCTGTGGCTCCCAGTCACTCCCAGTATGATCCCACTATGATCCCAGCATGGTCCCAGGTGTTACCATTCACCCCTAGGATGGTTCCAGCCTCTCCCAGTATGTTTCCAGTCACCCCCTCTTGCAGGTAAACCAGGATTCCTGAACAACTGACCGGTGTGACCAAGCAGAAGCTGTTTATTGTTTACATTACACACACTTTTCTGGATTCTACAAACTGCTAAGATCACACTTCTTGCTTCCTGCCTTTGTCTCGTTCCCTCGTTCTCTGCCTCCATTTCTCAGTCTCTGTGATTGGTCACCGTGCAGGTGTTTCACAGTCCCCTGTTATCCAGTTCCTGCCATCCTGGTGTGCCGTTTCTCAGCTTCTTTGTGCTTATTTTAGCACAGTTTATATCTCAGTCACCTTGATGAATTCCACAGAGCCCTGAGACAATTCTGATAAGAACAGTTGCAGAGGGTATGGCTGGTGCACACTGAGGCCTGAGTTGTTCAAATACATTGCTACAGTTCCCCCTTCTTGCACCAGCCAGACCCTCTTTACTGTGTTCCCTACTAAGGGGGTCACCAACTTAATTATGCATGGAATAACACAAAGCAATAAAGTAATGACTACTAATACTAACATAATTCCCTTTACAATATCTTTCAACCATCCAGTTATTGCCAACCCCTTAAAACATTCATCCAACCCTCAGTCATTCACAGTCAATCTCTTCATGTTGTCCTGTAGTTGTTTGAGTTTCCTGTGAATGGATGCAGAATGCTCAGAGAGGTTCATACAACACATTCCTTCCAACTCCTCATACCCGTGCCCATGTGCTAACAACAACAAATCTACAGCAGCTCTATTTTGCAGTGTGCCATGGCTAATACTATCTACACCAGTGAGCATTTGATTTAGAACAGCTGAAGCTGTGTTCAGTTGTTTAGCTACCCAGCATCCCAACTTATTCAGTGTAGTCAAAGCCTGAGCAGCCACAACACCTGGAGCAAGGAATGATACTGAGATTCGTGCTGGAGCACCCCAAAGCTCTACATGATCATGACAATTAGATCCTAAGCCTGTGACTGCTCTTTTAGTTCTTCTGCTGTGTCCTGCTCTCCAGATAGTCTGATTCAGCATTTGTCACATGCTAGGGGCAAACATGCTTAGTTTTCCTAGATAACAAGTTCCACCAAAGGGATTACTTGGAATTGCAGGCCAGGCTCTGTCCCCACAGATTAAAAAGACACCAAGTGGAAGCTTTCTTACAGTCTCATTTGCACCAGCACTGCCAGGATAAGTCCAATTGTGGCAATATTTGGCCTTGTTCTGATATAATGGAGAATTGGGATTAAGGATGACACTATTATTCTTGGAATGTGGGACTAGAACATTGCTCAAATTGGTTATTTTTGCTTCCAGAAAGTAGTTAAAAAACAAGCAGTAATTTCCAGGAGCTGATCCTAACAGGTCTGGTTCTTGGGGTTCTAGTCCGGTTTCATTCAGGGATTGTGTGTGTTATCATACCTGCTTGGAAGCCTTCGCCCTTTGGCTTAATTCCCAGCCTTTTGCATCTGTCCAATTTTGTACCACCTCTGCTGATGTTACACCAATGATTCTCCATGCTTGATCTATTTGCTTCCACGTATGGCTTTCCTCTAGCTCCTACCCACCTTGCAAAACCAGTAAAATCACTCACTGGGATACCAATTAGACCTGTGCGGAAGGGATCTCCAGGCATGGCCAAGGATAAACAAAAGGAATCCACCCCAGCAGCCTTGGCCCAGGTAAGCCACATATTCTGTCAGTGCCATCCTGGTGGGTTAATTTCCTCTGCACTACAGATGTTACCACATACTACAGCCAATAGAAAAAAATCTCCCAAAACCCCACCTCTCTAATTTAAAGCTGTTCTTCATCTTGCTCATTGGTAAAGAACCCTTCCCCTCTGAGATCAGGGACAAAATCTGAACTAACTGTGCTTTTGCTCTTTGAGCCCTTCCTCTGTTCCTTCTTTCTTGGTTCCTTTCTTTCCAGCTTCTCTTTGTTTGTTCCCTCTGATCAGGTCTAACTCCCCAGGTCCTAGGGATAAATATTTCCTTACCACACTCAATATCCTTGATTTTATTCTCTCTCTTTCTGCTCAAGTTTCTGGAGTTCACTACGATACCACTGAATAGCCTGCCCCAATTGCTCTTGATTTTCAAACAAGCTCAGTGCTTCTTGAGCAGCTTCAGGGGAATTTCCTGTTCTTCCTGTCACTTGGGATAACACCACCCAGGTATTGAATTCTTGGCTGTGCCAACAGCTGCACACCCCACACCTTGCAAAGCTTCCTCCCTCAAACTCACACCACCTGTGTGCTCCACACCCACTCATTCTAATCTCACCCAAGGATAACAAAAGCATTTCCAGCTCTGAGGGCAATGGATGTTTTCAGGTGTTGCTGGTTGTAGGTTCATTAGTGGTACTAGGGATCAGAGTGTCCTTTTCTAGCCAGAGATGAACCCACTTTGCTGGTATCCATCAGGGTTCTTTGTCTGTAATGCCACAAACATAACCCCTTCCCCACATCAGTAAATCTGCAGGTCCTTCCCATAACCCTGTCCTAGGATTTTTAAAATAAACTTCTGGCCGATGCTGTACCAATTCAGAATCTTGCTGCAAACCTGAGTAATGTGTTAATGCTGGTGGTTCACTGTGATTGCCTACTAACCACAGAGGATTCATAGCGTGGACGGCTTTCAGCACTCTGTCCTGTGGGCTCAGCCCATCCTGCCCCATTTTTTGTTTATCAAGCAGTCCTTTCAGGACCTGATGTGTCCTTTTGATGACAGCTGACGTGTGGAGTTCCCTGGAATGCCTGTGCTGTGCTTCACTCCCCAAGGAGCTGAGAAATCCTGGGTTTGCCAGGCTGTGTATCCTGCCCCGTTGTGTGTTCTGATTTCCTGAGGCAAGCCCATAACAGCAAAGCAGCCTGGCCAGTGTGGAATGCCAAAGCCAGAGCCTTCACTTGTCACAGGAGTGGCCCGAGCCATGGCAGAAAAGGTGTCTGTGGTCACATGAATGCGTTTAAAGCAAACCAAAGAGGCGCAGATGGTCACATCAGTTTGCCACAGCTGCAGGGGCCCTGAACCACTGGGGTTGGCTCCAGGACCCAATCCAGCAATCATAGCCTGGCCCTGTGGACAGCTTGTGACAATTCCCTCAGCATCCTGCAGCCATATTCCAAATTGTTTGGGTAAAACTTTCACACTTTGATGAAAAGCTCGTCCGCCCTTCTGGCTTGGCCAAATTTATTGATGCTGTGAGAAGCAGAGGCCCAGAGTGTTGCCACCAATTGGCCAGCCTTCTCCTTACCTAAGGCCAGGCCTCCCTCCAATCCAGAGTAATTCCAAATATGGGTAATGAAATAATCCTGTTTGTGAGAATTGAGACACTGGCACAGTTGCAAAAAGAGTTGCCACAACCCCTGGTCCTGGATTTCTCTGGAATTCTTCCAGCAGTGGTCACTTCATGCGCTGGACAACACCACTACATAAAGAGAATCAGAAACAATGTTAAGGGGATCATTTGGCCACTTTTCAAACACTCTGATGAGAGCACGTAGCTCAAGAATCTGTAAGGAATCTCCTGGTGCCTCCAGGATTTCACTGAGTCATTTGCCTTTGTTCTGCCAAGTGAGGCCTGCTCTGGAAGTTTTTCCATTGGCATCAGGCAAGACACCTATTTCTTCATGCACAACAGCCCATCTTTATTCTTCACAGCTCATATTTCTATGGTTTTCTAAAGGCTTTCTGTTTAATTTTAATTGCTTAGTAGCTTACTGCCACTCAGTTCATTGGTTAGTAGTTGCTCATGCAGGTGTCAGTCAAAACCTTTCCTCTCTAACGATGTTTCCATTCTTGTCTCCTGCATAGAAGATATGGGTAGAAGTCTTTCTTCTCCCAGGTGCAAATTCCTTTCTCACAGGAACTTGTCAGGCTAGCTGTTAGCTGTACTTAGCCAAAGTAGCAGGCCTGAGCCATCATTTTACAAGGATAACAAGGCTCTTCTTTTATATGGCTTTACCTGTATGCAACATTGACATATGATTCTTTCAATCTTAAAGAATCATCTTAAATTTCTGTCATGTGAACTTTGACCTTTGTAATATTTGTGTATGATAGATTTGAGTTCAACTCTGTTTTGAATCATGCCTTCATGGAATCATAGACTCATGGAATCATGAAGGCTGGGAAAGCTCTGTGAGACCATGGAGTCCCAGCAGTGCTTGATGCCCACCTTGTCCCCAGCCCAGAGCCCTGAGTGCCACCTGCAGGCCTTCCTGGGACAGCTGCAGGGATGAGCACTGCAAAGCTCCCTGGGCAGCCCCTGCCAAGGCCTGAGCAGCCTTTCCCTGGGGAAATTCCTCCTGGTGTCCACGCTGAGCCTGCCCTGGCCCAGCCTGAGGCCGTTCCCTCTGCTGCTGTGCCTGTTCCTGGGAGCACAGCCCGAACCCCGGCTGTCCCTCCTGTCAGGGAGTTGTGCAGAGGCAGAAGGGCCCCCTGAGCCTCCTTTTCTCCAGGCTGAGCCCCTTTGCAGCTGCCTCAGCCCCTCCTGGGGCTGCAGCCAGGATGGAATCCTGGTGCTGTACAAAGAGCAGTGTACAGACCTGCCACAGGTGCCTTTGTCAGCACATTTTAAACTTTCCTAGCTACAGAAAGGCTCTGCAGCAAGCACACGAGTCCAGTCAGTAGGGACAGTGCCAATGTCCTTTGGCAATGCGTGAGGCCCAGCCCGGCCCGGCCCCGCGCTCGGTGCCGCGGTTGCCTGGTAACCGCGCCCGGGCCCTCAGCGTCTGTGCCGGCGCCGCGGCTTCAGCGCCAGAGCTCGGCCCTGGCTGCTCGTTCGCAGCGTCGGCGCCTTCAGGCGGCTGCACTCGGCCATTGCCACGGCAGTTGTTGGCACAGCATTGGTTTCTGTCAGCCAGTGCTGTCAATTGGCGGAGAATTGGTCTCTGTGAGCGACTCCTGAACTCGCAAAGCATTGGTCTTTGCAAGGGACTCCTGAACTCGCAGAACATTGGTTTCTGCCAGGGACTCCTGAACTGACAAAGCATTGGTCTTTGCGAGGGACTCTTGAATTTCTTTTGAAGGTAAAGATTGCCTCAAGTTCTACTGTCTGTTTTTGTCCCATCTGTGCTCTGAAAGAGAATGCCAGAGGGAAATAGAGGATGGGATAATGCCAGTCTTCAGTTTGGTGTCATGTGTAATAAGTAGTAATACGTTTGTTCGTTAATTAAATCAATAGCTAAATAACTATACAATATAAAACAATAGTTAAATAGCTAAGAAAACTTCTTGTGCAGATACATATGGTTGCTGGTTTACTATAGTGCTTTGGGAATTCCATTGTAAAGGTATGCCCTGTGAAAGGAAAGTAATGAGAAGCAGCTGTAACAACAATCCTTAAACTTGCTAGAATTGCTTAGCTTGCAGAAAAGTGTATAGTACTACTAAGAATTGCTTAGCTTGCAGAAAAGTGTATAGTGTTCTGTATAGATATGTCTTATAAGGCATAAGTTCACTCAGTGTTCACAAAGAGGAAGACTAAGGGGGACTAAGCCTTCATCCCACGACCACCAGAAGGCAGAAAAAGACCCCCTAGCAACTGAATGAGCAAGCGCAGAAGACAGATCACATCATCCCTAAACCCGGAGAAGAAGGCAATAGAAGGTGGACTCAGGGGATAGGAATTTTGTGAGCCAAAGTGGAGCAGAGACTCCGGGCCGCCCAGCGCTGTCCTTGCTTATTCTTGCTTGCAAAAATAATAAAGATAATTATTTGATCCTTAAATTCAGTGGACTTGTTTATCCCACTGCCCAGACCCTAAACTGCCCCAAATGTGCCACAGAAATGTCTCCAGGGACCCCAAAGTGGCCCCCTTTACCCTGTCCGTGAAAATAATAAAAAAATGTGTCAAAAGATCTAAAAATAGCACTAATTAGCATTAAGAAGGAGAAATAAATGGCCAGTAGTGGTCAATGATTTAATGAAAGGAATTGTTTTATCTAAAACCAATGGCAAATAATTTTTTGATTGCTAAAAAATGTATTCAATTTTTCACATAAATATCAAAGGTAATAGAAATATACAGTAATACTAATATAAATTAAAAATCTGTAATTATAATTTTATAAATTAATCAATCTAATTTATTTTAAAAATGCACACTTTTTTATGTTTTGGGATGTCAGTCCAGATGGGCGATGTCAGACATGGTGAGGCTGGGGGGTGAGGAGCAGGTTGTCCAAAATGGGTCAGCCTGCAAGGTGCTCGTTCTTCTCCATGCCCAGATCTCCTAGGGAGACATTCAGCATCAAGATCACCTGGGGAATTGTTCTTTCACCTCTTTTCTGAACTGAAAAATAAAAAACCACCCATATGATTAAAACCAACCATCATGCGGTCGGTGCACTTTGAAATCTCCCTCCTTAACAGAACTCCAAACTGACCCCAGTCAGCTGCACAAGCCCTGGAGACTTGAAGACAATTGAAGGGAGACAAAGAGCTCCTGAGGGCTTTCTGTGTTTTAATCAGCCCCACGGTGGATTTGGGGCTGGGTCCAGGAGCCTCAGGCACTGAGAGAAGGATGAAGAAGCTGCTCAAGGAGTCAGCAGCAAAACTCCAAGTGCCTTGGAGCATGGCTGGGCCCCAGTGAGGGCAGGGAGTGCCAAAGGCTCCCCGGGACTGCTGAGAGCAGATCCTTGAGGCCAGGAGTGCAGGGAGCCCAAGGCTCTGGGCAGGGAACTGCAATGCTGAGCAAGGCCTGGGCTGGCTGGGGGAAGCAGAAAGGCCAAGCCCTGAGCCCAGCCTGGGCCAGCAGGGCCTGTCCCTCACGGGTGGCTCGGGGCTCTCTGTGGGGCAGGGGGATGTCAGGGGCAGCAAGGACAAATGCCATCAACCTGCAGCCCCTGCCAGCCTGGCCAGGGAGGCCGAGGGAGAGCCAAAGTGCAGCCCCTGCCAGGAAAGTTCCTGCTGTGGGGCCTCCAGAGATGCTGCCCGAGCCCAGGGCACAAAGGCCTGGGTGCCTGTGGCCCTGCCAGCCCTGCCCAGCCCTTGGCCATCTGTCCTGCAGGCTGTGCCCCCTGTGCGTGCTGCTCCTGTGCCCTGGCCGGCTGCACTCGCCCCTCTCGCTGTGCCCCAGCATTTCTCAGCCAGCGTTTCTGTGCCCTCCCTGGGCTCCCTGCACCCAGCGCTGCTGGCTCCTGGCACACAGAGCCGGCCATGGCCCAGCCTCACGCTGCCACACCTCGAGCACCACAATTCCACCCTGGCAGGGACTTTGCTTTCTCCTCAGCTCCAGCCTGAACCTTCCAAGCTGCGCTTTGGGGAGGTTTCCTGCAATTCCCACTCCCAAGGAAAGCTCTGTCTCCTGCTGTTCATGAACAGAGAAGGGCTGGTGGGAGAACTGCTGGTCAGAGGCTGTTTGGGGCACAGTCACAATGAAATGATTGACTTTTTAAATATTCTGTAAAAGAAGGAGGGGCATCAATAAATCTTCTACACTGGACTTTTGAGGGCAGACTTTGGCCTGTTGAGGATGCAGATTTGGGGAGTACCAAATCAGGTATTGATTTTTTTAAAAAAACAGCCCTTAAAAACAACTAGTTCCAGGAAGGATGGAAACACTTCAAAAAAGAAATCTTGAAGGGGCAAGAGTAGGCTGCCCCCTTTGTGCAGAAAGATGACCCAGAGGGAGAAATGACTGGCCTGGCTGGGCATGGAGCTTTTCAAGGAAAAGGGGGATTAAAAAGGGATTAAAAAGGGATTAAAAAGGATATTTCTAGGGATTAAAAAGAGGGTGCAGCACCTTTGGACATAGAGGCAGGTAAATCAAGAAATGTTTAAGGATGTTGTTAGGTCATGCAGAAAGAAAATTAGAGAGCTAAAAGCTCAGTTAGGACTTAACTTGGATACTTCTGTGAAGGTTAATTATTTTGTTTTTATAGGTACGTTAATGTCAAAAGGAGGGGTAAGGACAACCTGCATTTCTTACTGTGAGGGATATGATTACCAAAGATGAAGAATGGGCTGAGGTACTTCACCCCTTCTTTGCCTCAGTTTTCAACAATAAGACAGGCCATCCTCAGGACAAGTGTTCTCCTGAGCTGGTAGATGGGCACAGGGAGCAGAACAGCCCCCTGGAATCCAGGAGGAAGCAGCTGGGGACCTGCTGAGCCACTCAGGTGCTCACAGGTGTCTCTGGGATCAGAGGGGATCCATCCTAGAGGGATGATGGAGCTGGTGGATGAGCTCCCCAAGCTGCTCTCCATCATTTACCATCAGTCCTGGATCAGCAGGGAGGTCCCAGAGGAGTGGAGGTGCCAGTGTGAGCCCATCCCCAAGAAGGGCTGGAAGGAGGATCTGGGGAACTCCAGGCCTGTCAGCCTGACCTGGGTGCCTGGCAAGGTTATGGAACAAATCACCTTGAGAGCCATCACAGGGCACCCACAGGATGGCTGAGGGATCAGAGCCAGCCAGCGTGGATTCCAGTATCTGCACTGATGATCTGCATGAGGGGATTGAGTCCAGCAGCAGCAAATTTGCAGATGACACCAAGCTGGGTGTGAGTGTGGATGTGATGGAGGAGAGGAGGGCTCTGCAGAGGGACCTGGACAGGCTGGATCCAGGGCCCAAATCCAACAAGGTGAGGTTGAACAAGACCAAGTGCCAGCTCCTGATCTTTGGCCACAACAACCCCTGCAGCACTACAGGCTGGGGACAGAGTGGCTGGACAGCAGCCAGGCAGAAAAGGACCTGCAGGGACTGATGGACAGCAGGCTGGACATGAGGCAGCAGTGTGCCCAGGTGGCCAAGAAGGCCAATGGTTCCTGGCCTGGTCAGGAATGGTGTGGCCAGCAGGAACAGGGCAATGATTCTTCTCCAGTGCTCAGCACTGGTGAGGCCACACCTCGAGTGCTGTGTCCAGTTCTGGGTCCCCAATTTAGGAAGGACATGGAGGGGCTGGAGCTGTCCAGAGAAGGGCAACAAGGCTGATGAGGGGTTTGGAGGAGAAGTTTGGTTGAAAGCACATGAGGGAGCGGTGGTTAAGTTAACTGGACGATGCTCTGGGTAGACAAGGTAGTGTTAGGGTGCAGGTTGGACTTGGTGATCTCAAATGTATGTCACAATAAATCAGAGTGGTTTCCCTGGTGTCCCCCAGCCCTTGCTGGCCCCAGGGGCTGATGGCATTTGTGCTCCCTCAGGTTCATGTCCCCACAGCAGCAGCATGGGGGTGCTCCTGCCTGCTCTGTGCAATGCAAACAGGGGCTCCTGAGCCAGTGCTGCTGTGGCTGTGCCTGCAAGGATGCGGCACCTCTGTGAGCTGGGGGAGAGGCCAGGGCTGCAGAGGGGGGATGTTGTTGGCAGCTCCATCAGGACGCTCTGGGACGCTGCCCTGGGCTGTGCAGTGCACTGGGGATGGATCAGCCCCTGCTCTGCTGCTCCTTCCCGTCTCCCCCAGGGCCCTTGCAGAGCCCCAGCCATGCTGTTTGCCCCCAGCCTGCCCACGGCCAGCCTGGGGCTGCTCAGCCTGGGGCTTTTCTGTGCTGAGCATTGGCCTGGCCGTGTTCTTGAGAGAGCCTGGGCAAGGAGCCTGGAGCCCCCAGGGCCTGGCCTGAGGCGTCAGCGCTGCCCCAGCAGTGCCCATGGCCTGTCCCTGCTGCAGCCCCAGCACTGCCACCCCCAGGACTGTGCCCGGCCCCGAGAGCACTCAGGCCCTGCAGCAACACCAGGGCCACCAGGGCAGCGGGGCAGGGCCACGGCAGCAGCACTGCCAACACCAAGTGCTGCTGCTGCTGCTGGGCACAGCTGCTGTGCCAGCACTGATCTGCCCCAGCTCTGCACACAGACATTGCTGCTGCAGCTCCAGAGATGGCAAGAATAGAGGGATCTCTGCAGAAAACTCTGCTGGGAGATCCTTTAGTTCTTTTAAAGTCACTGAGAACACTGCTCCTCATTGTCACAGTCTGTGGCCACGGTGAATGTGTAGAGTGACAAAGTCAGAAATAGCAGAAACAATGATCTAGATTTAGGAAGAATATTAAAAAAAAAAAAAGACAGGGAAATCAAAGAACCAAACCAACAGAACTATCAAAAATTAATTTTCTTACAAGTGATTTGCAGAAATTGGAAATCAGTTTAATGCTTCCGAAGATGTCCAGTCATCAGTCTCCACACTGCAGCCTTGAGCTCCTGGTTCCTCAGGCTGTAGATGAGGGGATTCAGGGCTGGAGGCACCACCGAATACAGAACTGACACCAACAGGTCCAGGGATGGGGCGGAAATGGAGGAGGGTTTCAGGCAGGCAAATACTGCAGTGCTGAGAAATGCATTTCTCCTGCATTTTTCCTTTTCAGATTCTTTCAGTCATCTCCTGAGAGGTGCAGATTGTTCTGGGGCTTTTCATGAACTGATTGTACTCTTGATTTAGATGGAGACTGTAGAATTGATTTCAGATGTAGCAGAATCTGAACTGAGCACAGAAATAAACTCCCTCTGTCAGCCCATTTTCATCTTCTAGATCACTTTCAAGATGTCCTTGGGGGTGTTGGAATGATGATCACACAGCTCTCCACTTCTGGCTGCAGGCTCTGCAGATTCTTTCTTTGCATTCAGTCAGGCTTGCATTCTCCAGGAGTTCTTGGTAGCCTGTCATGTTTTCTTAGGGTAGAACAGTAACAATGAAAACCTTACCAATGGCACAACTGCCCAGCCCACAAGGAAAAGAAAAGAACAAGCTGCCAAATTCTTCAAATATTTGTCCTGCTTTGCTGCAAGAGTTGTGCTGCACACACAGTGTGGAAAGCTGCAGTTGGTGGCACACCTTGTGACAGAAGCTGCACCTTGTTCTTCAGGAAAGGTTCTTGGAAAAAGCAAACAGGACTGAGGAGAAGATTCTGGAAAAACTGAAAGAGCTTTTAAGAAATTAAATGAAAATTGAAACAATTCAAGACGTTTTTCTCGATTTATTTTTATGCTCCCCTTTTCCATCTTGCACTAGTTGTCCATCCCATTAATTCCAAACAGATCTCACCGCTAAGATCCATGAGTTGGCAAGTTTTAGACATTTTAAAATACCATGACCTACACACAGTTTGGCTTCCCCTGTTATTCTTGGAAATCAATGCTGGAGAGGTAAGTGCATTGCTTGGGTCAGGTACAAATTCTGCAATCAGGGAACACGCTCTGAGAGTGTTTGACCCTCAGCAGGGACAATGCACAGCAGCAACCAAGGGCATTCCTGAGACACTGTGCAGGAGTCCAGACTCTGGCTCTTGGCTGAACTCGGCAAAGTTCCCGTGTTTGCAGAGGCTCAGGGGCTGCCCTCGGGGAACGTGGGGCTCGAGGCGGGGGGAGCGGGCAACGGACAAACGGACACGGGGACAAACCGACCCGGAGCTTCAGTTGCAGCAGCGGCAGCGGCAGCAGCAGCAGCAGCAGCAGCAGCGGCAGCAGTAGCAGCGACAGCGAGAGAAGAAACTTTCGATTCTCTTCTCCTCTCCCTCTCCCGCGGCCCCGTACCTCTCCCGCTCTCCCTTTCCCGGTCTCCCCTCCTCTCCCCGCCTCCCTCTCCCTGTTCCCGGCCGGGCCATGCCCCCGGCCCGCCCCCGGCCCCGGGCGGGGCTGCCCCGTGCCCGCCCCCGGCCGTCCCACCGAGGTTTGGTCCCAGCCCGGCTCTGGCCGTGCTGGCGCTGGCGCTGCTGGGCGGGGTTCAGTGCCTGGGGCCGGGGCGGCATCGCTGGCTTTTGGCTCCGCCTGGCCCGAGCCCGGCCCCGGCCCCGGCCCCGGCCCCGACCCCGGCCCCGGCCCCGACCCCGACCCCGGCCCCGGCCCCGGCTCCTCCCGGGGCCCGCGGAGGACACACGCGGCCCCGCCGCTCCCGCCGCCTCCGCTGCGGCTTGCCCGGCCCGAGCTCCGCCGCTCGGCAGCGCGGCCCCCGGCCCCGCGGCTCCCGGGTCGCGTTGCAAAGAGCGAACGCCGGGGGATGGCCGGGCCGGGGCGGGTGAGGGGCGCTCGGGGGCCGTTGCTGGCCCCGGGCCGAGCGCTGACAGCCGCGTCCCGCCCGCAGGGAAGGCGCAGCAGCGCCTGAAGGAGCGGTACCGGCTGGGCTCACTGCTGGGCCGGGGCGGATTCGGCAGCGTCTTTGCAGCAACGCGGCTCTCGGACGGCGCCCCGGTGAGCGGCGGGGCCGGCGGCGGGCGGAGGAGGAGGGGGCGCAGGAGGAGGAGGAGGAGGATGGGGCTGGGCAGGGGCGGGCGTTGAGCTGAGCCCGCTGCTCCCTTTGGCTTGCAGGTGGCCATCAAAAGGGTGCCTCGGAACCGCATCTGGCATTGGAGCGAGCTGGTGAGTGAGCCGGGACAGCGGGAGAAGCCGGGCCGTGCCGGGCGGGGATGAGCCGAGCCCCGGCAGGGTGGGAGCCGCCAGGACATCCCGAGGGGGAGCGGGCGTGAGGCCAGCGCAGGGCGCAGAGCATCCCGGGCTAGCTGACGGGTTCCCCAGCCCTGGCCCAGCATTGGCCCCCACTGACGGCATCGTGCTCCTCCCGCAGCCCGACGGCACCAGTGCTCCCCTGGAGGTTGTGCTGCAGGACAAGGTGTCCACTGGCTTCCCCGGTGTCATCCAGCTGCTGGAGTGGCTTGAGCTCCCCAGTGACATTGTCATGGTGCTGGAGCGGCCAGAGCAGTCTCAGGACCTCCTGCATTTCATTCAAGCACGGGGGTTCCTGCGCGAGGAGGTGGCGCGGCAGCTGTTCCGCCAGGTGCTGGAGGCCGTGCGGCACTGCACCAGCTGCGGGGTCCTGCACCGCGACATCAAACCAGAGAACATCCTGGTTGACCTGGCCACCGGGCAGGCCAAATTGATTGACTTTGGCTGTGGCACCTACCTGCAAGAGACAGCCTACACTCACTTTGCAGGTGAGCCTACACAGGACTGTGCTCCCGCTCCTGGCATCTCATGGCCCAAGATCTCACAGCCCAAGCTGGGTGTGGCAGCGGGGATTCTCCCTTTTGCTGCCACTCAGGGGACTGAATCTGCAGCTGAGTTGCTTTAGAGCAGGGCTGGGTGGGGAGCCATCTTCCAGCCCTGCTGGCAGCCTTTGCCCACCACTGTGCCCAGGACTGGGGCTGGGCTGGGGCAGCCAGCCTGACAAAAACAGTCGTGGGTGAGGTTAGCAGAGAGGGAGGTCAGAACCTGTGCCCCAGCCGGTTTGTGTGCAGGCAAGAGGAAGGGCTTGGACTGCTCCACTTGCCCTGTTTATCTTGCCTTTATAATATGTTTGGGGCAGTGCAGGCAGGGAGAATGAGGGCATGGTTTTTCCCCAGCACTCAGTGGGTATTTCCTTTGCATGTCATGGTCAGGCCTAGCCAGGGCTTCCACTGTCGCCTTCCCACACCAGTGGCTTCTTTTGCAATCCCAAGTTTGTACACCAGTCCCAGATGCTGGTGAGAGGACAGTGGTCACCCTGTGTGCCACTGATGCAGCCCCCGCCCGCCCAGGGATGCTGGGGCCAGGCTCTGGGAGCAGCAGCATCCCCCTGATGAACTCCATCTGTATTCCACAGGAACACCATCCTACAGCCCCCCGGAATGGACCCGCTTTGGCTGGTACCATGGCGAGCCAGCTACCATCTGGTCCCTTGGCATCCTGCTGCACGAGATGGTCTGTGGGAAGATGCCTTTCAGGAGGGGCTGGAACTTCAGCTGGGGCCAGCTCTCGCTGCCACAACGGCTCTCTCCAGGTGAATCCTCTTCTCTGGGCAAGGGTGCAATACCAGTGCTGGGAGACAGCAGCGGGCTCGGGAGCATCCTGCTCTGGCAGCTGCTGAGGAGGTGGCACATGTCCTGCTCTCCCCCAAAACCAAGAATTGATGGGAAAGTTCAGGCCCAGCTCTGAGCGCATCCAGCATGACCTGGGCATGGGAATAGTGGGGCAAAGCCAACAGGAGCCTTCTCCAGCTGACGGGCAGTTTCTGGTTTCTCTCCCCAGAGTGCCAAAATCTGATCGGGTGGTGTTTATCCATGCACCCCTTGGCCAGACCCTCATTAGAAGAGGTGTTCTGTCATCCTTGGATGCAGGATATTCATCTGCCCTAGAAGAAGGGAGAGAGCCAAGGCACACTGTGCTGCAGAGCCCCGGTAAGTTACAGCTGCACACATGCCTTGGCAATGAGAAGCAAAGAAAGCCAGCCTGTGTCACTGCACCAGGGTCATGGGATGGGAACACGCAGCCCTTGTGCTGGGGCTGAGCTGCTCTGCCCAGCCCTGGTGGCTGCCATCCAAGCAGGTTTTGCTTGTCCTGGTTCCCTGACAGCTGGGGCCCTGGGCAGAGCCCTGACATCCTGGTCTCACCCCAGGGAAGGAGAAGGAGCCCCCAGAGAAGCTGTACCAGGTGGGGCTGCTGCTGCAGGAGACAGCGAGGATGACATCAAGGATGACATGAAGGATGACAACCTCTTCCTCAACCTGGCCACCAGCAGTTGAAGGTGATGCACTTTGATTGTGGCACCTTCTTCAAAGCCAAACTCCACAGGGAGTTTGCAGATGAGTCCACACGTGGGGAAATGCTCCCAGATTTGGGCATTGCACAGCCTGGCTGGGAAGCAAAGGTTCCCCCTTTGCTGGGGCAGATGGAACTAATTCTTCAGTCAGCTGCCCAACTGCTTTTTTGGCAGGGCTGGGGGCATGGGCTGGGGTGGGTACGAAATGGGAGTGGGCTCCTGGCCCTTCCAACAGCCCCCAGCACCCACCATGCCCTGGGCTGAGGCTGGGGCAGCCAGCCCAACAACAAACCCCCGTGGTGGGAGCAGAGGTGGGACTCCAGAACATGTACAGGGGCTGCTTTGCTGTGCAGGCAAGGAAGGCCTTGGGCTGCTCCACTGCCCTTGTTTGCTTTGGGATCATGGTTATTTTGGGGGGCAGTGCTGAGGGAAAGAGATAAAGTGTGGAGCTCCCTCACCCATGGCTGGATTTTTCCCTGGCATGTAGGGGTTCGGCCTTCCTCAAGGCCCTGACAGAGCTAAGAGTTGTGACCTTTCTTCTTCTTTTCCCTTTTTGTCTCTAACCTCTTTTCAACAATTTGTTTGTTTTTTCTAGAGGAAGCATTCTAGGTGGTCCAGTCTGGATTGGGAAGTGCTTGGGAGCAGCTGTGGCGTGGATGGGCCGTGCCCTTGGAGCAGGCTGAGGACATTTTTTGGGACCAGCTTTTCTTCCAGCCATGGATGGCATGAGGTGGGTCCCCGTCTGCTTGGCAGGGTAGGATCAGAGCTTTTGGGAGATGGCAGCGAGCACAGGAGCATCCTGCTCTGGGCAGCTGCTGAGCAGGTGGATGTGCCAAGGCTGGCTGCAGGCTGGGCACATGTCCTGCCCTCCTGCCCTGCTCCCAAAGGCAGCACTGATGGGCAGCTCTGGGCACAGCTCTGGGCACAGCCAGCACGGCCTGGGCACCGCGGGCAGCTGGGACAAGGGGACAGGAGCCCTCAGCTGACGGGCAGTTTCTGCTTTCTCTCCTTGCAGCCGGGCTCTGTGGATGCTGAGGCTGCTCTGGGCTCTGCCAGGGCTCTGCTGGAGCTCAGCACGGGGCCGGAATCAGCCAAAGAAGAAATGGTGTCACCTGCAGCACAGACTTGCTTGAGCATTTTGGCAACGCAGCTCAAGTTTGCAGAGTGTACACCTCCAGAGGAAAACATGACACCTCCCAAAAATTAAACTTGTTCAATACCTTCTGAAATGAAATCAATCTGGGATGACTCCAAATGACATTTTTTCGCTTGCTCAAGCTGTAGCTCAGCCCTTCTCTGAACAGTTGTCTCCCCCACCTGCCTTTTACTTCTCCCTTTTTTCCCCCAGTGAATTCCCAGCCCGTTGCTGTCTCCATCACTTGCTGGCCTTCCTTGTTGCCCATGACCACAAGGAAGGCCAAACCCCTGGTTTAGGGACTCATGCTGTCACTGGCTGAGGAGCAGCAATGTTTCAGAGGTCCAGTGGCATTTTAGTATCATTCAGAGCCACTCTCCAGCCCTCAGCTCTCCTCACTGCTGAGTTCCCACTCCCTTCATCCTTGCAGCAGGATGAGCTCTGTGAATCCCCTTGAGCCTCCCCACTCTTCCCAGCCAATGCACCCACCTCAGTGAGGCTGAAGCTGAAGCTTCTCTGTCTCCTCTGGCACTCCAGTCCAGTCCCCTGTGTGGGGAGCCCCAGCCCCAGAGCACAGCACACAGCAATGCAGTCCGGGCTGGAGCAGCTGCCCTGCAGCCCTGGCTTGGCTGTTTGTGGCAGCTGAATGCTCCCTGTTTCCAGCTGTCCCTGCAGGATGGCCCCAGGGCAGAGCCCAGCAGGGCTCCCACTGCAGCCCCTGCAGCTTGGGGCAGACAGTGCTCCCAGAGCTGAGGTTCTTGGGGAGCACCCGGAGCTGTGCCTCGCACTCAGTGCTGGCAAGTGTTGTGTTCTCATCTCCTGCAGCCTGAGGGGAAAACAACCTGTGCTGCCAGGCCAGCACTGCCCCTCTGGGCAGAGACAAGGCTGTAAGGCTGTCCCATTCCAGAGGAGCCTGCACTGAGCCTTGGCAGGGCCTGGCAGGGCTGGAGCCGGGTCTGGCCTGCTGTCCGGGACTCGCTGCCCACCAACCGCCCCCACCCACCACGCTCCATCCTCCAGAGACAGAAGGATCTGTGTGTGCCAGGGGCTCTTGGATGTCTCTGTACCCAGGGACAAAAGGATCTGTGTGTGCCAGGGCTCTTGGATGTCTCTGTATCCATGGACAGAAGGGTCTGTGTGTGCCAGAAGCTCTTGGATGTCTCTGTACCCAGGGACAGAAGGCTCTGTGTGGGCCAGAGTTTCCATAATATCTCTGTACCCATGGGTATGGGATGAACACGGACAGTGAAAGTGTCAGTCATGTTTCTTGCACACTCCTTCCTTTGTGTACAAGACACATCCATGCACACCCCCACATATTGGTATATTAATAGGATAGGAATGGATAGAGACTTCGCACAGAGCTCTAACTTTGGCATAACTCACTCTTTAGCCAGAGACCAGGGGATTTTTTTCCCCAGCTCTGTGGGAGAAGGTGTCCAAGAGCTGAAGGAGCAGCATTCAGAAGCAGTTTCAGGATTTCTAGGCAGGAAGTGGAGCTCACAACCATCCATATAACTCGCCATATTCATTGGGATGGGCTGCTGCTTCTCTAGGAATATGGCCCAATGCAGACATGAGACTTGGAAAAATCCCAGCTCTCTGTGGGTTTGTGCAAAAGGGGGAGCAGCACAAACACTTTGTGCCTGCCTAGGGGCACAAGGTCCAAGGAGTTTTGGTGGCAGAGGGTGACCTGGGCTGGTGGCAGGTGAAGTTCCATTCCATGACATTCTCAGAGTGGCACAGGACAAAGGTCCAAGTACCCCCAACCCCACTGATGAAGTCCTTGGAGTGCTGCATATCCTCTAGGAAAAGCTGCTGTCACACAATCCATTGGGATTTATAACTTTCATTTCCAACACTTTAAATCCAAATTTCAAACTGCAATATTTTTACATACAAGACACAGTAATGCATAAATGCATGGTAGATCTTTCAATTTCCTATTGATTCAATCACAATTTAAAATAACATAATATTGCAAACAAAACCCTGAATGTTTTAAAAAAGGGATGCTGAGGTCAGTAATATGGATCCATGCCATCAGAACATTTACAGAGTAACTGATTTCTCTTCTTAGAAAGATCAGTTACCTCTTAATCCAAAATTACCGAAGATTTTTACTACACATTTGTTTTTTGTTTTTATCTTTCATATTTTTTCTTTTCTTTTTTGTCCAGTGTTTTTAACAGAGAACTCGTCCTACAAAAGGAATGTACAGCAAAATGAGATACATTTCTGATAAACAATGAAAATGTAAGCTCCTCCTCTGTTTTCTTTTCTCTGGATACCCTGAAGAAAAAAATCTAGCAGATATGAGCAGAGGTGTGAAGTGTTTCATTTGGACTGTGCTGGAGTTCAGCACTGCTGACATCCTGATCCAGTCAAGAGCTGCAGAATTCTTTTGCACATCTTGAACCCTGTGTTTGCAGGCATAGCACCTGCAGTGCTGGCGCACCAATGCACATGAATAACTCTGTTATTCCCTCTCAGAATTTGGGCTCTGCCCCAGCACGAGGTGCTGCAGCCCTTTGCTCCTGGTTCCCGTGTGGAGCAGCTCCCTTCCTGCTGGCTGAGCTGCTCAGGCAGAACCCGGCAGCTCCTGGCCCTGCAGGGCTGAGGCTTTTCCCCATTGCTGGGCACAGACTGATGGAGCAGCACTGCTGAACACGGGCACACAGAGGGACCAGGATCAGCTGCCTTTGGCCACCTGAGGCTCCAAGGCCCAAACTCTGAGCAGCCAGGGCTGGAAGAGACTCGCAGGCTCCCTGGTGGCTGTGCTGCCCCACTTGTGCCTGGCCAAGCTTTGCTTGGGGCACAGGGAGAACAAGGGGCAGCTCCCTCCCAGCCCCAGCCCAGGGACCCCTCCAGCCCCAGGGCTTGGGGCACTGTCAGCACCTGCTGCTCCAGCCACCGCTCCTGCTGGCCCTGACAGCAACACCCAAACTGGGGCTGATCCCGAGGGAGCAGCAGCAGGGCCTGGATCTGATCCCTGACTCTGGGGCAGGCCTGGACAAATGACCCCACAGCAGCAGCAGCAGCACATGGAGCTGACTTGCAATGTCGCCTTGACTTTTTAAGATTTTCTAAGTGTTCTGATGTTTGCATTCTTGTACCAAACTTTCTCACACACTTTCTGTAAACAACTTATTGTTTTGCATTCTTTTATGGAGGAGGAGAAACTTGATGGACTGTTCGTTTGTCCTTGGAAAGGTGGCACTTTCACCCTCCAATCCACTGTCATATTTGGAAATCTATAAATGTTGGAGTGAAAAAATAAACTTGCCCTCTTTCCTGCCTTGAGAGCAACAGCGTCTCTGCGTCGTGTTGTCTTGTGTCCTATAGTGACATTTCAGCACAGCCCCTGCCACTCTTCCCTCCTGTGTGCAGCGGTGTCACAGCAGCCTGAGGCACCTGGGAGGCCCCAGTGCCAGCAGGGACTTGAGATGGCAGTCCTGGGCTCCTGGAGGTTGTGCAAGGAACAGAGCTGGGGACTCCCTGTCCATGGGGAGCTTCCAGATGGAAGAGGCTGCTGTGCCCAGGCAGCTCCAAGGGCAAAGAAAGGAGGGTCTCAACCACTGGATCTGTGCCAGTCCCACAGTCCTGGGCAGCAGCCATTGAGCCCTGGGGGAACAGAGGGCACAGCAAGAGGGACAAAACCAGGCAAGGTCAGAGACTGGAGAGAGTCAAGACATGAGAGCAGGAACAGCTGCTCCATTGCACTCTTGGAGAAAGCTCCTGGCTGGTTCAAAGTGCTGAAAGGCTTGAAGGGCAGAGAGGAGGCCACAGCAAACAATGCTCCTGTTTCCACACTCTCCACTCTGCGTGTCCCAGAAGGAATTGGATGAAATGTGTTCTTCTCTCCAAGTCGTCTCGTTCAGGATAAGCAGCTTAGTACCAGGAGCTGAAGGAGCTGAAGCCTCAGGCCAAAAGAGCTGAGCAAGAGGAGACTTTCTGAGCAAATGAGTGCTGCTAACATGGACCTAGCTGAATTCAGCAGATAGAATCACGGAATCACAGAATCCTTTCTGTTGGAAAAGACCTCTGAGCTCACCCAGTCGAGCTGGTCACACAGCAGTGCCAAACCCAGCACTAAACCACGTCCCTGAGGTGCCAAGGCCTGGACAACAGCCCTGAGTGAGGCCTGAACAGCAGGCCCTGAGCCAAAGGTGGCCTCTGTATGAACCTTCCAACCAAAGGTTATCTTTGTATCTGCTCATTAATGAAATATGCATGGTCATTAGCACTGTGATAGATGTAGCCACTCATTAGTGAAACATGTATTGACCTTTTTGTATTTAGAAGCCAGACAAGGCCATGAAATCTGACATCTGGCCTTGTTTGGGCTGAAGGATCAAAGTCACCTCCCTTGGCTCCTCCTGGGGCCCTGGCCAGGCTTTGGGAGGAACCCAAGAGGAGGATGAAACCAGATGTTCCTGCACTAGAAGCGCTGTCAGTTTGTTCATTCAGCACTGTCAGAGCTGGGCCCTCTCACAGCGAGGTTGGAGCCTCACCTGTGGCTGGAGGCAGCTGCAGGAATTCCCAGTGTCCAGGAGTGGCTCTGCAGCCCTTGGCTGTGACAGCTTCCCCCAGCTGCTTTGTGGATCTGGGGGATGGTGAAGTCTGAGGGTAAATGATGCTGGATCTTTCTTAATTACTGCTGCAGTCTTTGGTGCTGATGGTTGGGTGCATTACTGAGCTGCTCCTTTTGTGATTCTTTGCTGCTTTGAGCTGCAGTAAATGACACTGATTCCTTCAGCTGCAGTCTGTGTCTTTGGTGCTGACCCTGCCCACTGGTAAAACAAAACTGGCACAGTCTGGCCAGATCACAGCAAAATGTCTCTTGTTAAATGTAAATGTGAGGAGTCAGTGCTGTCAGAAATTCCCAGATGGGAAGCCCTTCCCTGGAGTTGGCTGGCTCTGGAGTGGGCTGAGGTCGCAGCACCGTGTGAGCAGTGGGGCAGTTGTTTAAAATAAGCGGAACCCCTGGATGTCTTAAAATGTATCCAAAAATTGCATACGGAAAAGGAAAAGAACTTGTGGGTTTGGGCAGACAAAGATGAATTTGTTAACAGTACATTGGAAACAGCACCTTCAGAAGGAACAGTTATTGTTGGAATGCTCCCACATGGAGCAACAGAAGGTTTTAATCTTGAGCTCCGATGCATTTATGCAAGTGAAATATTAATATGATAAATAACTATGTACATATTTATAGTATAATAAGACCTTAATATATATATATAGATATATATCTATTTTATATGTATGTCTATACCTATCTAGCTATATCTATATTTCTATATCAATATCTATATCTATGTATAAAATAGTAATAATGTGAAATAGTGCTGACAATACGAATTTGGCAGCTTTGGCTGCTCAGGGATGTAACATTAAACACTCTACAGAAAATGATTGGCCAGGACCCTAATGTTAGAGGTAAACTTTGTGAGATTGTATACAATGAAAAAAGGAGGAAGGGATAAAATTGTCTATTTTTACAGGGTTTGCTGATACTGTGATGCAGAGTGCTTTGTCTGTTACTGTGAAAAATACCGTGATTAAGACTGCAGGGTTTTTCATGAACCAGACTATCTTCAAACTGCAGGATTTGTTGAACGGGTGAAGGGGTTATTAAAAGAACAGTTGAAAAAAAGAGATGGGAACCTGTCCCCATGGAGAACCCATCTCCCAGATGTGCTCCATGCCCTTAACAGTGGCCCACTGGGGAAATGCAAACCTCTGGCTGTGCACAGCTGCACCCAATTTGCAAATGCAGCCATGGACAGTGGGACTTGGACTGCCTGGGAAATTGTTGTGGGTGTGATGGCCCCTGGCAGGGCCAGCCCAAAGGTTGCAGGGCTGGACCTTCATGCATTGGAATTAATTAGGATAAATCAGAAGCAAATGAGAGCTGTCAATACTGAGACAGGAATTCAGATTCCTCCAGGACACTTTGGTTTGGTAACTGCTCGCTTGGAGCTTGGCCTTGCAAAGGGTTCATGTCATGGCAGGAGGAATTGATGCAGAATATCAAGGAGAAACTACAATAATTTTGTTAAACAACACTGAACAAGATTGGATTATTCAACTCCATGACAGGGTAGCACAATTATTGTTGCAATTTTAAGAACAATTTTGAATAAAGGAGATCCGCCTCCAATCACCACCGTTTGTGGAGATAAAGGGTTTGGATGCAGCAGTCCTAATAATGGAGCCAGAGTGTGGGCCCAGAGGCCAAAAGGCTCTCCCAAGGCACGTGAAGGAACAGCTCTGGGGAAAGACAGCACTGAATCCTGAAACCTGAGCAGGAGCAATGGGAATATGTCCCTGCAGCCAAGTATTCTGTGTGAGAACAAGGAGATATTACAGGATACTGTTTTACACATCCTGCCAGACCAAATCTCCTTGTTTGCCCCAATGACCCCTTTGGAAAATGCTCTGATCCACGGGGCTCCATGTGAAGGCTGCTGTGACACTGAGGGACTTGCACACAAATTCCATCCAGGATTCTGGGTGCCCTCAGGGACTGGGACCCGGCCCCCTTCCAGCCAAAGGGGAAAAGGCCCCACCAAGCCTTGTTACCCACAGACAACATGGTAAAGCTGAACAGCAAAGGACCTTGGAGGCATTGTTCTGGAATAAAAAAGGCGCCAGCTCCATGGACAACAGAATTATTGTTCCTAACCCAAATGAGACTGAGGAAAAAGAATGAGTAACCTTGTCACTGAAGTACTGCTGATGTCTGTAAGTTGTATCTTGAGTGTCAGCCAGAAACTTTGTTTGCCACAAACACCTCTAGAGTTTCACCAAGGATTCGTCATTAAATTCTTATGAGAATGTAAAGATCAAAGTAGCCAAAATACTCAAAATACCTAATTGCTGGAAATGTTCTCAACCGATGCTGGGAGGAATGGGGTTCCCTTGGAGGGCCCAGGGAGGAGCCCTGGATCCATCAGCAGCCCACAGTGGGAAATGGGAAATCAGACCTTTGGTACTGGGAATGGGAGCTGCTGGGTGTGTGGACACTGCCCATAAACAGCTTCCTAAAGGATGGTTTGGGTCCTGTTTCCAGGCAATGCTGATGCCTCCCTTGAGGGTCCTTCGGCAACAACCACAAGGAAGAGTTGGGGCCAAGAGAACATTTTCCACCCATGGAGCGCCTTTGTTCTCAGAAAACCAAAGATTCTGGTTCACACTGTGCCCCATGTGCACTGCCCTGTCCTGCGGATATTACAGTAAAGATATAAATTGATTATTAGAAAAAATAGCAAATGATCCTGTTAAAATATCCAATAGTACATCCCAGGAGCTCCAACAAACACAAATGGGGCACAGCCTGGGATTATCTGCTTGCTGGCCAGGGAGGAACCTGGGCTCTCATGGGACAGGAATGTTGCACTGCTATCTGATGGGCTTGAAGACAAACAGTCAGGAATCACCTTAACAGAAAAAGCAGTTGAAGAGTGGCAGCAAGAAGAAAATCTTTCTTGGTGGCATTGGCTTTATGGCTGCCAAATTGGAGGCTGCTGTGAAATGAATTTGTGGCAGTGTCTGTTGTCATTGCAGTGTGAGCACTTGGTGTGTTATGATTTCATGTTAGAGTTGTTGTGACACTGTGCTGGAAATGGAGTATTGAGACTTGTCTAGAAAGAGACACAGTCTCAAGTAAAAAGGGACATTTGATAAAATAACAGGGAATAGCAATTAATTAGGGTTGTTTTAATAGGAATGGGAATTATAGCTCTGAGTACTGAACAGCACTTAAATAAAGAACAAGAGGCAATGCCTTTATGACTAATACCTAAATCTAAACTGTGTTATTGAAAGAATTGTTATGAATTGTAGTTCCTCTACAGTTAAAGGACAAATTGAAGTCCTGAGGCCTCAGCACCAGGCCCTGATTGAGGCCTGAACACCAGGCCCTGAGCCAAAGTTCAGCTCTAGATAAACTTTGCCACCAAATCTTATATTTGTATCTACTCATTAATGTATCATTATGAGGAATATGATCTCTGCATGTGTTCATTGGTGAAATGAGGATTTACCTTTCTGTATTTAAAAAACAGACAAGGCCCATCTGGCCTTGTTCAGGGGCTGAAGGATCAAAGTCACCTCCTTTGGTTCCTCCTTGGGCCCTGGACAGGCTTTGGGAGGAACCCAAGAGGAGTGAAACCAGATGTTCCCACACTAGAAGTGCTGTCAGTTTGTTCATTCAGCACTGTCAGAGCTGGGCCCTCTCGCAGCGAGGTTGGAGCCTCACCTGTGGCTGGAGGCACCTGCAGGAATTCCCAGTGTCCAGGAGTGGCTCTGCAGCCCTTGGCTGGGACAGCTTCCCCCAGCTGCTGTGTGGATCTGGGGGATGGTGAAGCCTGAGGGGAACTGGTGCTGGATCTTTCTTAATCACTGCTGCAATCTTTGGTGGTGATGATTGGGTGCGTTGCTGAGCTGCTCCTTTTGTAATTATTTTCTAATAATTATGTGTTTTACTTTTGTAATTTTTGCTGATTTACCTTATATAAATGACACAATTCCTTCAGTTGATGTCTGTGTCTTTGGTGCTGACCCTGCCCACTGGCAAAATTGACCCTGTGGGCTCCATAGAACCAAGGGGCCCTTGTGACACCACAGGGCCTTGTGTGACCTGGGGACCATGGTGACCCTGTGGGGCTTAATGGAACCAAGGAGCCATTGTGACACTGTGGGACGTTGACACGATCCGTCCTAAGGACGTGATTCGTGAAGGTTCTTTTTCACTGATCTCAGGGTGCAAAAACTGACACGACAAGGGGATTTGCAGTAAAATCAAAATACATATACTTTTATTAAATAGCCATAGAAAAAAAATGCGTTAGAGCGAGAAGGGGAATGAAGAAAGGGAAAAGAATAAGGAAAAGAAAAAGAAGAGAGGAAGGGCAAGGAGGTATATAGCTACCAGACGTGCAGATGACAAAGTCCCTCCAAGTCCGGTCGACGAAGAGGCCTGTCGTCTTCACGTCAGGAGAGATCTCAAAGGTATCAGTCAGCTCTAACCTTTTTTATAGTCCTTTTGAAATGGGGGAAGGGGACACATTTCAAAATAGTCTATTGATAAAAGGTACAAGGAGTCCATCAGTAGTCCATCAGGAACAGGAGTCGTCAATAGCAGACGTCGAAGGCGGGAACCATTGTCTTCTCGGTCCAGTGGTCGCTTGCAAAACTTGCTCTGCTCCCTACGCATACCTTCCCTCACCCTATGGTGGGGATTTCAGTCTTAGTCCTTTTGGGAAGAAAAGGGGAGCTTTTCCATGTAGGGGTCACACGTCTCAGTCCTTGAGGGAGAAACCTTCTCCCATCTCAGTCCATCTGTCACGGTGGTTGATGTACGGTGGAATGGGGGGGTCCTTTTGTGGTGACCTCCGGAAAGGTCATTCCAGAGAGAAAGTCCAGCCAAGTCAGAAGGGTGGAGAAATTCCAGCACTAGCGCTGCTAGGTGATGCAGGCAAAGGAGAGCACACTGCCCCTTCTTGGATGCAGTGTTCCATGAGTTGAGCAAACATACCCGTAGGCAATTATCTGGCTTGGTGGACCAGACAGACCTGGATTTTCAGAACAGGATCTTTCCCTTTCCCCGGTGGTCTTGGCTTTCATGACGATCGAGAGGCAAAAAATAAGGGAAGTTTCGGACAGACTCTCACAGATGTCATGGAACCACATTGCCCATTCTGACACTGTGGGGACTCATATAGACAAGGGTCCATCATTTTCCTCTCCCTGTCCCTGCCCTAGGCCAGCAGCAGAGTCAGGTCTGGCCCTGCAGCAGGAACTGCAGGCACTGGAGGTCAGGGACAGCCACTCTGGGTCTGGAATGCTCAGCAGATGCTCAGCTCGGGCAGCTCCTGCAGCCCCAGGCCCAGCCCCGCTGCCCAGCCCAGCAGCAGAGTTGGCCCCGGGGCTCCTCAGGCAGCTCCTGCTGGCCCAGGGACAGGCCAGCCTCTTGCCAGGGCTCCTCTGCACACCCACGGGCTCCTGCTCTGCTCCTGGCCCATGCCAGCTGCCCCCAGAGCCTTTCCCAGGGGAACACGTCTGTGCTGGCCCCAGCAGCCATTGCTGCAGCCCCTGCCCTGCTGCCCAGAGCCCTGAGCTGGGGCTGCTGCTCTGCAGAGCACGGGGGCTGTGCTGCCCGGGGCCCTGGGCTGCCTCTGCTGGGCTCTGCTGCTCAGCCTGGCACACAGAGGCAGCTGATGGTGCTCCCTGCACTGACCCCCTCCCACACAGGCTCTGCGGGGCATGGAGGGGGCTCAGAGGTGCCTGCCTTGTGCCAGGGCTGCCAGAGGGGCTTGGGGCTGCCCTGGATCCATCTGGGGGAATTCCCTGAGGCTCAGACCAGGCAGTGCCCAGACTCCTTTCCCTGGGCCTGCTGTGTCCCTAGGCTGCAGAGCTCTCCTGGCTCACAGCACACATTCAGTCCTTGATCTCGGGGTGACCCCAGCCTGGCCAGGCCTGTGCCCAGTGAGCTCCACTCCCTGCTGCTCTCTGGCACACCCTGTCCCTGCAGGAACCCTACAGGTTCTCCTGGCAGCTCCCAAGGCCCTCCAGACAAACCTTCCCCTGCCATCAGCCCTGGCACAAGCTGCAGAGCCCCAGGAAGGTTCAGCACAGACCATTCACCATCTGATGGGCACTGGCCATCAACAAGCAAGACCTGACCCAGACCTGAGTCCCCTGAAGGCCCCAGTGAGACCCTGATCTCATCCCTCTGAGCCCTGGGAGAACAAGGAATACAAGGAGCCTCTTGAGAGTCTGAGAGTGACTCTGGAGGGGAGCAGAGCCTCCCTGCCCTGCGCTCAGGAGATACCCTTTGCTGGTGGAGCTGCTGTGCTGGAGCCCAGCTGTGTCCCAGCAGTGCCCATGGCCTGTCCCTGCCTGAGGGCACAGCACGGACACGCAGCAGGACAGTGACCAAGCTGCCAGAGCACTCCGGCCTCGCACCCACAGCAGGGCTGGGAAGAGGAGTGTGGAGCTGGGAGGAGCAGATGTGGGAAGAGGCAGGGCCATTGTCCCTGGCCGTGCTGCTGTGCTGGGAGCCACTTCCCTCCACCTCTGCTCACAGGCACTGCCCCTGCAGAGCCAGAGAAGGGCTGAGGAAATGCCTTGGACAGACAGGTCAGGGCAGGAACTTGTTTTTATTTAAATGCCAAAGGAACAAGCCTCTTGCAAGTCTTTCTGTTTCAAAAGAAAGGTAGATATTAATATTGAAATGCTAAAAGTAATACTACAGTATTTTGTAAGAAACATTACAACAATACAAATAGTCCCCATAATAAGAAATAGACAAATAGGGGGGAAAAGGATGAGATTGTAAGAGTTACATTCTGAAGGTTATGCAGCAGAAAAGGGAATTTATTGCTTTTGAAGATACAGTCACCAGTTTTCTCAGGGAATCCTTGAGCTCCTGGTTCCTCAGGCTGTAGATGAGGGGGTTCAGGGCTGGAGTCACCACCGAGTACAGAACTGACACTGAAAGATCCAGGGATGGGGAGGAGAGGGAGGGGGGCTTTAGGTAGGCAAATGTGCCAGTGCTGAGGAACATGGTGGCCACAGCCAGGTGAGGGAGGCAGGTGGAAAAGGCTTTGTGCCGTCCCTGCTCAGAGGGGATCCTCAGCACAGCCCTGAAGATCTGCACATAGGAGAAAACTATGAACACAAAACAACCGAGATATAGAACAGCACTTAGGACAGTAATCCCAAATTCCCTGAGTTTGGAGTGTGAGCAGGTGAGCTTGAGGATGTGTGGGATTTCACAGAAGAACTGGCCCAGGGCATTGCCATGGCACAGGGGCAGGGAAAATGTGTTGGCTGTGTGCAGCAGAGCATTGAGGAAACCACTGGCCCAGGCAGCTGCTGCCATGTGGGCACAAGCTCTGCTGCCCAGGAGGGTCCCGTAGTGCAGGGGTTTGCAGATGGACACATAGCGGTCATAGCACATCACTGTGAGAAGTGCAAATTCTGCTGACATGAAAAAGGCAAAGAAAAACACCTGAGCAGCACATCCTTTGTAGGAGATGTTGCTGGTGTCCCAGAGGGAATTGTGCATGGCTTTGGGGACAGTGGTGCAGATGGAGCCCAGGTCGCTGAGGGCCAGGTTGAGCAGGAAGAAGAACATGGGCGTGTGCAGGTGGTGGCCGCAGGCTACGGCGCTGATGATGAGGCCGTTGCCCAGGAGGGCAGCCAGGGAGATGCCCAGCAAGAGGCAGAAGTGCAGGAGCTGCAGCTGCCGCGTGTCTGCCAATGCCAGCAGGAGGAAGTGCCTGATGGAGCTGCTGTTGGACATTTGCTGGGGCTGGCCATGCATTCCTGTTCAGGGAGGACACAGTGACGAGTCAGGGCTGACTTTGCTAAACAATGTCCAAGCCCTTTCTCCCAGCTCTGCCCCTGCTGCTCTGTGCCATCCAATTTTCCTTTTCTCAGAGCCCTTCCTTCAGCCCTATGCCTGGAGCTCTGCTGGGATCTGGCCCCATTGCTGTGATGAGTGGGGGCTCTGCCCATGGACACCAAGGGGTCAGCTCTGCTCTGCAGCAGTGGGGTCATGGGAACAGGGACAGGGGCCAGTCCTGGGCTTGGATTTCATCAGCCCAAACTGCTCCTGAGGCAGAGGAGCTATGCAGCACCTACTGTCCCAGGGCTAAGGAACAGTGGCAGCCAAAGGCAGTTTGAGAGGGTTTCCTGCTGTGCCCAGGGAAATCAGAGAGAACTGAGCAATGCAAGAGCAGTGGCTGTGACTCAGTGAAGGGTGAGGGGAGCTGCTCTGTCACCCCATCTGTCCCCAGCTGCCGTTTCTGAGATCCAGGGCAGTCCTTGTGTTCCCCTGGAAATCAGCCTGACACAGCTGAGAGCAGAGGGACCCACAGCAGAGCAAACTGGCTCAGCCTTTCTCAGAGTCTCAGCCCCACTCTGGCCAAGGACACTCCTGTCACCCAGTGTCCCCTGGAGGCAGCTCACAACTTGGATGGCATCCCAAGGACACACCAAGGGTCCTGTCCATGGCACTGACTGAGGAGAGTTGACTCATTGCCAGCCTGCCCTGCCCAGAGCTCCCCGGGCACAGGGAGCTGGGACACCCCATTGCTGAGCTCAGCCTGCACAGGAGGAGCCCAAGCCTGACCCTGCAGCTGGAACTGCCATCCCAGAGAGCCCCTCAGCAACGCCAGGAGCACCTGGGCAAGGCAAGGAGAGAGAGAGCCAGGCCTGAGGAAAAGCCTTTCCCTGCCCAGCCCTGCACAGCCCCTGCCAGGCAGCACCAGGGCAGGGCAGTGGCCCTCAGGCCCTGTCAGCAGGAATGGGCACATGGCAGGAGAGATGCCCTTCATCTCTGCTGCTGCTCTGCCAGCCCAGGAGGGACTGAGGGCCCCGAGCCCCCGGGCTGAGGGTTGTGCTGGCTGGGAGGGGACACGAGGGCTGTGCTGCTCAGGGTAGTGTCTGCCCTGCAGGGCAGGGCTGGCAGTGCCACATCTGCCCTGCAGCAGGGCTTCCCTCAGCACTGCCTCCCTCCCTCCCTGCCCACGGCTCTGCTGCTGGAGCTGTGCCAGCCCGAGCTGCTCCTGTGGCCCCGGGCTCCTTCCCTGCCAGAGCTGCCAGAGCCCAGCCCAGCCCCTGGGCCAGCTCTGCCCTGCAGCTGCTCAGGGCTGCAGGGATTAAAGAACAGATCCCCCAGCCTGGGCACCATGGAAAGGTGATGCTGGATGGGCCTGAAGGCTGGGGAGGGGGGGGGGGGGCACTTGCTGAGGTTCCCAGGAAAACTCAGGGTAATGGTTTAAGAGCCTCAGCCCCTGCTCTGCCCGGCGCAGCTCAGTTTCCCTTGCCACCAAGGGAGCCAGGGAAAAGTGGGAGCACAGATTCGGGAAAGCAGAGACCCAAGCAGGAAAGCCCTGCCCTGAATGAGCTCATGAAAAGTCCCCTCAGGAATGAGCTGGGCGTGAACTGGAGCTCTGAGCAGCCCTGGCCCACACAGCACCCTCTCCACAGCAGCAGGACCTGCCCTGGCAGGAGTCACTCCTTGCCCCCACAGCTCCCCTGCACTGTCCATGGGGAGCTCCCAGGCAGGCTGAGAGCTGCCCCTGGCAAGTGGCACATCCCCTGGGCTGGCCAAGAGCCCTGAGGGCTGCAGGACCTGCTCTGCAGGACAGCCCTGGCAGTCCTGGCTGCAGCCCCAGCTTCACACCCCCTGCAGCCCTGCCCTGGCAGCAGGAGCCATCCTGCCCTGTCCCTCTGAGGGTGCCCAGGGCAGCTCTGCTCTGCAGCACATCCTCCTCCTCCTGCTCCCCTGCCACAGAGAAATTGGGAGAGTCCTCCTGGCACATCCCCCAGGCTGTGGGGTGTGCTGGCTTCAGGAGATCCCTCCAGGGGACATTGCCCTGCATCCACTGACTCACCATGTGGAGGGCTGTGAAGATCTTTCCCCAAGTGAAGTTTCAGCTCAATGACTTCCTCAGCCTGTCTCTGCCTGGCTCCTGTCCCCTCAGTGCCTGCAGGCAGAGCCCTCAGCCCTGCTGGGCTGGGAGAGGAGCTGGTCCTGGGAAGAGCTGTTCCTTTAAAGCTCAGCAGCACAGACACAGAACAAAGACTTTAATGACCCTCTTGGGACATGGACTCTGTTTACATCAGACTCAGTCCCTGAGAGAGCCTTCAAAAGACTTCTCCAGAACTCAAAGTTAAATTTAAACTCCAAAGTTTCTTGAAGTTTTAATGGGTCCCACTGAGGGACATGACTGAGAAAGTGTCCCCAGCTTCCAGTCACAGCAGAACACTGGAGGCAGTGATGACAGCTGGGGATAAACAAGGCAAAGGGGTCTCTGGTGCTGAATAAACCTGGATGTGTTTCAGGAATGCAAAGGGCCAAGGCCTGAGCTCCAGCCCCTGACAAGGCACATCCTGTCCCTCCCTCCTTGCTCAGGGCTCTTCCCGGGATGGGCACTGGGATGTGGGGATGTGCAATGCCAAGGGCAGCACCATGGGGCGGCCCCCACCAGGCTGCTGAGCAGGGACAAGCAGCCACCCTGTGATGTCACACAGCCCCTTGGATGTCACACAGCCACCTGTGATGTCACAGCCCACTCTGGGATGTCATACAGCACCCTTGTTTTGTCACAGAGCCAATTCTGGGATGTCACCCTGGAATGTCATGCAGCTGCATTGTGATGTCCCAGAAGACTCTGTGATGTCAGAAAGTTGCTTTGTGATGTCACAGTCTGTTCTGTGATGTCACAGTCTTCTCTATGATGTTACACAGCCACCTAGTGATGTCACAACCCACTCGCTGATGGCACAGAGCCACCAGCTGTTACGTCCGGATCTGCTCTATGGCCTCATACCCTACTCCATGATGTCACAGACAGCTCTGTGATGTCACAACCCCCTCAGTGATGTCACAAAACCCTCTCTGTTATGTCATGCTGCCACTCTCTAATGTCACAGCACACACTTTGACCTCAGTCGCCTCTATGGTGTCATACAGCCATGCCATGATGTCACAGCCTGCTCTGTGTTGTCACACAGTCTCCTCTATGATGCTGTAGCTGCTCAGTGACCTCACACAACAAACTCTGTGATGTCATAGCCCAACCTGTGACCTCACACAGCCCACTCTGTGCTGTCACACAGCCCCTTGCTGACATCACAGCTGCTCTGTGCCTCTAGGACACAGCCACAGAGGTGCCGCTGTGACACAGCCCCCTCTGGGACATCCCCCAGCCCCTGCCAGTGCTGAGCCCCTGTCAGCTCTGGCTGTGCCCTGCTGGTGTCCCTGAGCTGCCCTGGCAGTGCCCCAGCCCTGCTGGGCTGTGCACAGGAGCTGCTCCTGGCCAGAGCTGTCTCTCTGCAGCACTGCCCTTGCCAGGAGCTGCCTCTGGGCCAGGAGCCCGGCCCAGCTCAGCAGCACAGACACAGCACCAGGAGTTTAATGACCCTCTGGGGCTTTGGTGCTCTTTGCATCAGACTCAGTCCCTCAGAGTGTGCTCAAAAACTTCTCAGGGACTCAAAAGGGAGTGAAACACTGAAGTTTCTCATACTTAAAATAGATCCTTTTGAGGGACAGGACTGGAAAAGTATCCCCATGTTCCAGGTAAAGCAGAACACTGGAGGCAGTGATGACAGGTGGGGACAAGCAAGGGAAAGGTGTTTCTGGTGCTGAGCAAACCTGCACCTCTGTCTCTGCAGGCTGTCGTCATCCCCCGGCTGCCCCACCTGGCTGGCCCCTTCCTTTGCTGACAGCTCTGCCTCCTGCCTGCCTCTGCCTGCCCACACAAAGCTTTGGGCTGCTCCAGGCTTCTCCTGGGGGATGCGTTGCACCACATCCCTGCCCTGGCAGGGATATTCCTGTCTCCTGGTGTCCACTTTGGGCCTCCTCAGCTGCCCTTGCTGCCATTATATTTCTCAGGATCATTTAAATATGAAGCTCCAGCCTCTCTGAAACCACCCTTCAATCCCTCTCAGGCTATTCCTGTTCTGTCCTCAGTCTCCACACCACTGAGCCCAGAGCCATCAGCCTCTCCCTGCTGGTTATGTGATGACGCCTCCAAACCTCATCTTGGGAGATGTTTGGGTCCTCTCCAAGATGTGTGAAAATGGAAAAATAGTGGTCAAAGTTACGTTCTTCCAAATCTTGCAGTGATAGAACAAGGCTCAATATCTCTAAACTGAATGAGGGTGGATTTACATTTGTTAGAAAGATGAAATATTTTACAGTTATGAGAGAGGCACGAAACTGCAACTGCTTTTCCAGATAAGTGAATGCCCCATCCTAGGAATTGTCCATGAGCAGGAGCTTTGTGCAACCTGACCCAGTGAAACAACCTCATCCCCAAGGACAGAATTCCTGTTGTGTGGGTTCTCTGATGTGCTGGGTGCCCTCACAACACTTCTGGCCAGAATGTCTGCTGAGGGCAGCCAGGCTGCTGCAGGGGCAGTGACCTCACAGCCATCACCATGGCAGCCCTGTGCCCTGGGCCTGGCTCTCCCCTTTCCTCTGCCCCTGCCTTGTCTCTGCTGGCATGAAGAGTTTTGTCACTCATATCTTGTCCCCAAGGTGCTGGGGCCAATGGCTTCCCAGGCAGGCTCCTGGAGCAGAAGTGGCTTTTCAGAGCCCAGGCAGAAATGAGCCCTGAGGCAGCAGCTCTGCAGTGCTGGCCACCAGGCCAGGCTGCCAAGGGAGGCTTCTGGCCATGGCCTGCAAGCAGCTGCTGCTGCCAAGGTGCCTTTGGTGCCTCAGGCTCTGCCTGGCACAGCTCCCAGCATGGCACTCTGCCCTTGTGCCCGAGCCCTTCCCTGTGCTGGGGCTGGCCTGGGGCTTTTCCTGCAGCGGGACCTGCCCTGCTCCTGGCACAGGAAAGGCAGTTCCTGCTGGAGCAGGAGGCTCTGCCTGCAATGGGCTCCAACAACTCCAGCAAGGCTCTGTTGACATCAAAATTGCTTCCTAGAGCACTACATTCTAATAATTGTTATAGCTCCTATACTGTGGAGTAAATAACTTTTTTTTTTTAATTTAATCTGTGGTGCAAACAAACCATTCTGTCAAATCATGATCAGAATCAATCAGAGCTATATTTATGTAAATTTATCTAGAATTCCATCGATAATCCTGGGGGACAAATTACATTAAGGTTCAATTCTAACCTGTCCAATCTTTTACACTTTTGACAAAGTCTGGGGCTGGGATTGGATCCAGCTACTCCCACTCTCCTGTACTAAAATAAATTTTGGAAGTCTAGGGGCCCTGCAGGAGTTTGAGGATCCATCCAGGTGGCTGTTGGGTGGCATTTCTCCATCTCATGACTCATCAGGAGTTTCTCCAATAAAGAAATAAAGTTTTTGCCTGAAGCTCCCACTGTGCCTATGACAGGAACACCTGTGAGTGTCTGGGACATCCCGGCTCTTTGGCAGCCTGGGGACTCCGGGGATGTCACCGTGAAGCCCTCGTGAGTGCCTGTGACAGATTGGTGCCTTTGCAGCCCAAGGTGCCCTGGGATGTCATCATGGAATGGCTGTGACTGCCTCTGACCACACGGCTCTTTATCATCCCCAGAAACCCCTGGGGGGTGTCCATGGAGCCCCTGTCTCTGCCTGTGACATTCCAGCACTTGAACAGCCTGGAGACTCTTGGAAAGTCCCCATGGAATCCTTCTGAGAGCCTGTGACAAATCTGATCCTTAGCAGGCAACCATCACCAGCCCCCTGTTGCTATGGGTCATGGGATCCCAGATCCACAGAATTGGCTGAGCTGGGAGGGACCCATCAGGATCCAGGAGTCCAACTGCTGGCCCTGCACAGGACACCCCAACAATGCCAGCCTGAGCCTGGCAGCGCTGTCCAAACGCTGCTGGAACTCAGAGAGCCCTGGAGCTGGGAGCCTTCCCTGGGGAGCCTGGGCAGTGCCCCAGCAGCCTCTGGGGAAAAACCTTTTCCTGAGATCCAAGCTGAGCCTGCCCCGACTCAGCTGCAGCTGTTCCCTCCAGTCCTGTCCCTGGGCACCAGAGGGAAGAGGTTCCCACAGCCCCAGCCAGGGACCTGCTCCCAAGGCTGTTGCCATGGCCACCAGGGCTGGGACCAGCTGGGATGCTCGGTTTCCACGGGCTGGGGTTTAGGAATGGGATTCCTCAATTTCCTGCTCCCGCTAAAACCACTCTGCTGCTCGCTGCCCTCCCACCTCCCATGGAAAGCACAAAAGGCAAAGATCCTGGCCTGGGATAAGAGCAATTTATTGGGAACAGCAACGAGATAAAGAACAAACAGGAACAGAAACAATATTGACAACAGAAGGGTTTTTAAAAAGGGAAAACTACAACACAACGGTATCTTCCCAGCCATAATTTTCTCCTGCCTGGTAAGCACACCCTTCTCCTCAGGGAGAGATAGAGAGAGAGAGTTCCTTTCCTGCCCCTGGCAATGACGTGAGGTCGGAGTGAATGTAATGACACAGCCCTGGCCAGACCCTCATGTTCTTCAGGCTCACATCATGTCATTGGCAGGGGCAGGAAAACAAACAGGTGTCTTCCCAGCATGGATCACAGTGAACACGTATCACCAGGGTCCTTACAAACATGGTTCTCCCATGGGGGATGAAGTTGGAGCAGTGTCCAAAGCTCTTCCTGCAGTTGCAGCATTTGCATGTCTTCCCTTATTGGTGACTGTGTTGGTGTCTGCTCAAATGAGAGCTCTGTCTGAAGCTCTTCCCACCCTGGGGACACTTGTAAGGCCTCTCCCCAGTGTGGATGCGCCGGTGTCTGATGAGATTGGAGTTGCTGTTGAAGCCTTTCCCGCAGTCAGAGCAGTGGAAGGGCCTCTCATCTGTGTGAATCCGCTCATGCAGGAGGAGATTGGAGCTGGTCTGAAACCTCTTCTGACACTGGGGACACTCATAGGGCCTCTCCCCAGTGTGGATGCGTTGGTGCCTGACGAGTTCTGAGCTGTAGCTGAAGCCCTTCCCACATTCCCCACACTCGTAGGCCCATTCCCCGGTGTCGATCATCTGGTGGCGGATCAGGGTGCTGCTCTGCCTGAAGCTCTTCCCACACTCCAAGCACTTGTGTGGCTTCTCCCCATCATGAAGCTGCTCCTGGACCACCAGCTCCGATCCCTGGCTGAAGCTCTGTCCACCTTCCTGGCACAGGGTGGGTCTTTCCTCCTCAGAGCACCCTGGGCTGGGTTTGGTGGCCCTCATCCCTTGGGCTTTACCTCCCTGTTCGATTCCTGTGCCATGGAGTCCTTCAAAACTGCTTCTTCCACGAGGTTCTGCTGTGGAGATTTGTCCTCTCCGGTCTCCGTCCTCAGCTTCCTGTCTGGGGGACGAAGGACAAATAGTGGATGGGCTTTGCCTCCGTGCCAGAGAGAAAGGGAACGAGATACATCCAGTGCATCCCCAGCAGGATGGCCAAGGCAGAGGGGTTGTCCTGCAGCTACGGGCCATGCAGAGCTGGGAGATGGAGCCAGAGAGAGAGAGAAAGAGGCACTGACTTCCTCCTCACCTACCTGGTGGTCCTGGGACATCTTCCTCTTCCTCGCAGCCTTCTTCTCCATCTGGCAGTGGTTTGGGGATGTAAAATTCTGTTTTGGGAGGAAAACAAGAGATTAATGCATTGAGTTTTATACAGGTTTGAGGGCAAACCAGGAGGAGAGTCTAAGCCAGAATTATAGTTTAAGAAGAAAATTAAGATCAAGGCAATGATACAGAAACACTGCCTTAAACAGACAGAGTCCGGATATAACCTGCCACCCTGTTGGTCAGGGTGGTGGGAGTAGTCCCATTAAATGGTGACTGCAGTCCTGTTGCAGTGATGATCGTGATTCTGTCAAAGCAGTGATCCTGTAGAAGGGTCTGGTCCTCCTCTGAAGGTCCAGTAGTGGTGATGGAGCTCTTGTCCTCTGGGAATCCAGTAGCCAAGGTGCTCCTGGTGCTGTAAGTCTCAGCTTATATCCAGGTAGGAATGGTTGGCTCCTCCCCCTGGGCGGAGCATCCCACAATGGGATGATGTCATTTTACCAGTCCTGCAGGGACATTTAATGGCCCATTCACAGAAGAGAGCCCTGGAGGGCGTTATCAGGGCTGAGTGATGGAAGAGATAAAGAACACTGCCCCGCCTGTTTATAACAGTTTCTAAAGGTGGTGATTGAAAACATGCATTTGGTTACATCTTGGACTGCAACCTGAAACAGTGGGGTAATCCCTGCTTGGGGGGTGAACACCACCCCCCCTACCCAAACTGGCTCAGGTGTCAAACCCCCACCCCGGGAAGGCCTCACAAACAGGGGACAATGTCACACTTGCCCCAACCCAGGGGAGGTCTCTGTCCCTGTCACTCTCTTGCCCTCTCCCTTTTTTCTCTTTTATTCCGTCTCTCTCTACCTCACATTGACTGTTCAATAAAATCCACTTTGCATTTGGCCTCGTTAGCACCTTAACTGGGGCAGAGGAATCTCTAACAATTTTATTAACCAGATTGTGTACAATATTTTGGCACAGTGAGTTCAGGCACTGTTCTCTGACCTTGACAACAGCATGGTTCCGTCCTCTGTGGAAGGGGGGCTCTTTCTTTCCAGAGAACTGAAATAAATGGGCAGGAGATCTTTCTCCCTTTTTAATGCCTTTATTAAGAAGAATAAGCTCAGGTGAGGAGAAATCGACGGGTCGCGCCCACACCGCCATTGCTCCCAGGCGTGGCACGAAGAAGGAGGATGATGCAGCTTTGTCCACTGGTCTGCAGACAGAGCTGGGGACTCTGTCCTCACGGGAGAGTTGTGGAGCCCTTTGCTTGTTTGTTTAACACTCCGGGATGTCTTCTTAATCAGTATCTTTTCAGGTTAGGGTGAGAAACAAAAAGGTTCAAGCAGGTACGGGACTATGCTCCCATCCTTAAGACGTTACTTAAGTCACTTGTTGGCTCGTGATTTTAGGGGTTTTTCTTGTAAAAACTGTAAAACTTTAAAAGCCCAGGGTGCACTGCATTTCTTATTTGCATACTGGCTCGGATGTCACTCCTATTTTCTTTACCTGGGAGGGTCTGTCCTGATGTGTTCTTGGCAAACGGTCAGCATCAGGGGAACAATAGTTAATTACCAGCCATTGACGGGTGATTAAGGACTTTTTCTTTGGCAGCACACCCAAAGAAGTCTGACTGGTTTGACTAATTTTTTTTAACTCTGAAACTTAAAATAAAATACAACTTTCTATTCATAACAAGAACCTCTTGGAAACTTGGATGCAAATTCCTCTGAGCAACTTGTGGGAGAGCTGATGAGGAAAATGGCTGTTGTGGGTGGCCAGTGTAAAGAAAATATATTGTTGTCCATCTTTGAAACATTTGTTAAATCACTGGAGGAATGTGAGCAAATGATACCAGTGAGGCTGACAAGGTTCATTCACCCCAAGGTGAGGAACACAATGCTGCTAGAAGTGCCCAGCTCAAGGAGCTAAATTCCCAAATAACTCCCAAATTCAGAGGCTTGGGGACTTTGCCAAATGTGAGAACCATTATTCTCTTCCTACCTGTCACACTCATGACAGCTCCACAGTGCTTTCCCTTCCTTTTAATAATCTGTATTGGGCCACATTTCCACTTTTCTTTTTTGGGAAACTGCCAGCAGCTGAGCTGGAGCTGTACAGGAACTGATGAAACTTGGAATTGCCACAGAATTTCTTCTATTGTTGGTTTATTAATCTTTGGGATTTATTTGTTTTCTCCTCTCATGTGACTTGTGAGAAAATCAAATCTTCATCCAAGTGATTTATGCAGCGTTAAATTTAATTCCTGCCAAGTTTATTTTGTCCAGTGCCCAGGGGATGCTGAAGGGGTCTCTGCGCCTCTCGCCCAGGGCCATGCTTGGGAGGGGCATGGGAGGGTTGTCCCTGTCCCTGTCACCCCAGGCCATTCCCCAGTGGGTCTCCATTATTCTCAGCCCAGGAAGTGGGGTGCTCACCCCAGGGTGCCAAGGGGATGGCAGCCCAGTCTCTGTCCCTCTCAGCCCAGGGGATGCTTGGGGCAGTCTCCATCCCTCTTGCCTCAGGGAATGCTTGTGCAGGGCTGGGGAGCAGGGGCTCTGTGTTCCTCTCACCACTGAGGGTGCTCGGGGCTGGGGAGGCTCTCCGACCTTCTCATCCCTGGGGAGGCCGGGGGGGTCTCTGTCCCTGTCAGCCCTGGTGTGACCCCACCCAAACATCATCGAGGTCAGAGGGATAGAGACACCCCCAAACCCCCAGAAGGGCTAGACCTGGGATCATGCTCGTACCCCCATTTTTCTGTTTAGCCCAGAAATGAGTTCTGCACCTTTAAGGCTGGTTCTGAGCGCGAAGGGAGGAAGGAAGAAGCGAGAAGTTTGTTTTAGAAACTAAACTCAATTCTCCACATTCCGGCTCCTGGACAGACAGCTGGCGGGGTGGGGCTCTCCTTTGCTTTTAGTTAGTTTTTAGCTCTCTGAGGCAGATAAGTTCCCTAGACTGTGATTTTTCTTTTTCTTTGGAGCTGTTTATACCTGCTCTGGATTGAAAACCCAGAAGGGCACTGGCAGCTCGTAACTCTGACCCATTGGGCTGAGCCTGGTCCGTGGCATTTACAGTGCTGGATAAACTGATAAGAGACTGAGTGAGCTGAGCTACAGCCCAGGGAGGGACTTTCTGAGTTTGTCATCTCTCTTGGAGCAGCAAGAGGTTTTATTGTTTAATATTGGTCAATTCTTGCTGGCTGGTGAATACTTTCCTTGTTAAATAAACAGATTTTTCCACTTTTATCCAAGGAGATATTTTCCAGATCTGGTTGGAGGAGGAGCCACTTGAATTTGCTGTCTCGTGGAAACCACTTTGGAGGTTCTCTCCCAAATCTGCCCTAAACAGGAGAGGGCAGTGGGGAGAGGGGGAGCCCAAAGTGGCTGGTAGCGTGGAGGCTGGAGAGGGTGACCCTGGGACCCCAAAACCCCCCAGCATCCCTAAGCAGGATCCTGGAGAGGGGGGATCCCCACGACCCATGGGATCCTAAGCAGCCATGACAGGAGGCACCACCAGAACCCCAGAGGGATGAGACTGGAAATGGGACACTCCTGGTGGCTTTTTTGATTCACTTTTGCTTTTTGAAGGTTTTTATGGACACCAGGTGACTTCTAGAGATGGACTTGGGTGGAAGAACCTTAAGACTCCTGGTGCTCATCCCTTGTTTTTCCCCAAACCAGGATTTCCCATTCCCAAACCTTGGCCCAATGCAGGAGAATACTGCAAGGAAGAGGAAGATGCCCAGAGACACTCAGGCAGGTGAGGAGGAAGTCAGTGCCCCTTTCCCCCTCTCTCCTGCTCCATCTCCCAGCCCAGCACGGCCTCTGGCTGCAGGACAACCCCACTGCCAATGCCATCCTGCTGGGGATGCACTGGGGGATCTCCTGCCCCTTCCCTCTGGCACGGAGGCACATTCACAGGCTCTGGGGCAGGAGGGGGAACCGCGGGCGCTTTGGGGTGCGTGGCTCGGCTGCCCCCGGCGCGGTTCCCCTGAGCCCCCGGCGCGGCTCCGCCAGGCCCCCCCACCACGGCACTGGCCGGAGGTTCTTTAACAGAAATGCTGGTAAATTGACCATCTGGAATGACACTAAATGCAATTTCAAGAAGCCGCTGGTTTGCTGGGCAAATTGCTGAATTCCACATTGTTGTTTCTTTCAGTAAAACTGCACTTTAAAATGTCTAAGTAAATTTATGCTTGCATAAAATTTGTGGCTGCCATGGGCTTCTCTCAAAACTAGTTTACATAAAAACATGACATACTTATTACATCCTTTGAATCCCTCCAGTAAATCCTTCACACTATTATTTCAATTGCAGATTGTTCAACTTTTCTGTGACTTTTTTTCCATTAATAGCATCAGAATAAGTTAAATTTTGTTGTATGTATAACTTTTAAGGATATTAATTTTTGATTCCATGATGTTTAATTTAATGCAAATTCAGGGTTGACAAGGCTAAGCAAGGTTAAGCATTGTTATTGTTAGATTTGAGCAATGTCAAGTTAAATTCCATTAATTTGAACTCCTGTTGTTCTGGATTGAGAGATAATGTGTGTATTGTATTTGCCATCTGTCAGAGGTAGGGCAGTTATCTTCTGCTAATTGGGCAGTTTACTTTATCTCTTCAACAAATCAGTCCTCCCTTTGGGGAGATATCTTTTGTTAATGGGCCATTGAGTGTCACTGCATGACTGATAAAAATTACATCATCCCACTGCGAGGTGCTCTGCCCAGAGGGAGGAGCCACGCAGTGCAGACATGGAATTGACCACAAGAAATGTCATTGTCTGTGCCATTTCTCATTTTGTTTCTCTCCATCTCCCCCTTGGCATTGACATAGACTCTGTCAAAGACGAGCCGCCTTCTCAGTGGCTTTAAAGAAACTAAAGGATCTCCCAGCAGAGTTTTCTGCAGAGATGCCCTTTGGTTGCCTTCTCTGGAGCTGCAACAGCAATGTCTGTGTGCAGAGCTGGGGCAGATCAGTGCTGGCCCAGCAGCTGTGCCCAGCAGCAGCAGTAGCAGCACTTGATGTTGCCAGTGCTGCTGCCGTGGCCCTGCCCCGCTGCCCTGGTGGCCCTGGTGTTGCTGCAGGGCCTGAGTGCTCTCGGGGCCGGGCACAGTCCTGGGGGTGGCAGTGCCGGGGCTGCAGCAGGGACAGGCCATGGGCACTGCTGGGGCAGCGCTGACGCCTCAGGCCAGGCCCTGGGGGCTCCAGGCTCCTTGCCCGGGCTCTCTGAAGAACACGGCCAGGCCAATGCTCAGCACAGAAAAGCCCCAGGGTGAGCAGCCCCAGGCTGGCCGTGGGCAGGCTGGGGGCAAACAGCATGGCTGGGGCTCTGCAAGGGCCCTGGGGGAGACGGGAGGGAGCAGCAGAGCAGGGGCTGATCCATCCCCAGTGCGCTGCACAGCCCAGGGCAGCGTCCCAGAGCATCCTCATGGAGCTGCCAACAACATCCCCCCTCTGCAGCCCTGGCCTCTCCCCCAGCTCACAGAGGTGCCCCATCCTTGCAGGCACAGCCATGGCAGCACTGGCTCAGGAGCCCCTGTTTGCATTGCACAGAGCAGGCAGGAGCACCCCCAGGCTGCTGCTGTGGGGATATGAACCTGAGGGAGCACAAATGCCATCAGCCCCTGGGGCCAGCAAGGGCTGGGGGACACCAGGGAAACCACTCAGCTTTGTCCTGGCCTCTGCAGTCAGCCAGAAAGTTTGTTCCTATCAGCTGGGAGTTTCCTGTCCCGCTGCAGACGCTGTTGCTCAGAGCCAGGGCTGCCTGGCAGCCACCCCCAAACTGCCCTGAGCATTTCCTTTGCTTCAACTTTGCTTTCTTTACTCTTCCTCTTACAAATTTCTTCCTCTTGCCCACCCCTCTTCCCTCCTCTGCAAACTGCCCATCCCCATTTGCCCTTTCCTCTCTGGCCCCACTCCCCAGTGTAGTTCCTGACTTGGCACCATGGGAACATCCCTTGGGGAGCAGGATCATCCTCCAAGTGCTGCAGGAATTGTCTGCAGGCTCCTGCAGTGCCTGGTGCTGCTCCCTTGCCAGAGGCACCGCAGGCCAGGGGGGCACATCTGGGCTGCTGTGTCTGCCTGTGGGGTTCCCTGTTCTGGGCAATGAGGACGAGCTGCAGAGGGGAACCTGGGGAACCCAACCCAGGCCACAGTGACCTGGATCATCCATGTCCTTGATGGGCTTTGAGGCTGGGAGGAGAAGCTGAGGCACCTGGGCTCCTGGAGCTTCTGAAGAGGAGGCCCAGGGCTCATCCTGCAACTGCTCCAAGGATGGTTTCAGAGAATCCCAGAACCAGCAAGGTTGGAAAAGACCTTGGACATCATCAAGTGCAACCTGTGCCCTGACACTGCCTTGTCTCCCCGGAGCCTCCTCTTCTCCATAACAAACGAACTGAGTTCCCTCACCTGCTTCTCACAGGACTTGTGCTGCAGACCCCTCACCAGCCTTGTTGCCCTTCTCTGGACATGCTCCATATCCTTCCTAAATTGGGGGGCCCAGAACTGGACACAGCACTCGAGGTGCTGCCCAACCCGCGCCCAGCACAGGAGAAGAATCACTGCCCTGCTCCCGCTGGCCACACCATTCCTGATCCAGGCCAGGAGCCATTGGCCTTCTTGGCCACCTGCGCACACTGCTGCCTCATGTCCAGCCTGCTGTCCATCAGTCCCTGCAGGTCCCTTTCTGCCTGGCTGCTGTCCAGCCACTCTGTCCCCAGCCTGTAGTGCTGCAGGGGTTGTTGTGGCCAAAGTGCAGGAGCCGGCACTGGGACTTGTTAAACCTCACCTTGTTGGATTTGTTTCCTGGATCCAGCCTGTCCAGGGCCCTGTGCAGAGCCCTCCCACCCTCCAGCAGATCCACACTCACACCCAGCTTGGTGTCACCACAGTTCCTTGAGGCCCCAGAGTGTGCCAATGGTCTCCATGATTCCATGAGGCCTCGCAGTGTCACAATGTCCCTTTGGTTCCATGGAACCCCTTGGTGTCACAAACTCCCTTGGATCCTTGGGTCCCGCAGTGTCACAATGGCGCCGTGGTCCCCCAAGGCCCTGCAGTGTCCCAGTGGATCCTTGGTTCCATGAGGTCTGGCAGTGCAGCAACGCTCTCCTTGGTTCCCACAGTCTTTTATACCTCTCACTGTCAGATAATAGAAGGACACCTGGCAGATGAAGGGGAGTGGGAGTAGATATCTACTCGAGGAGGGAATAATAAAAATTCCTTCTGGCCCCCACTCCCCAGCCAGGTGCCACTTCAGAACAGCTATGAGCCCCTGGATCTGGAGAGTCAGCCACATGATTTAGAAGAAAATTATCTGCCCAGTGAGCCTCCCAAATTATGATTCATGTCTGAGAAGGATTACCACCTGTAACATCAAAAAGGAAAGAAGTATAATCGTGGTGAGTGACTCCCTTCTGAGGGGAACAGAGGCCCCATATATGAACCGGACCCACCCCACAGAGAGGTCTGCTGCCTCCCTGGGGCCTGGGTACAGGATATCACTGAGAGACTGCTTGGGCTGATTCAGCTCTCTGATTATTGCCCACTGCTGATACTCCAGGCTGGCAGTGATGAGATTGAAAAGAGGAGTGTCAGGACAATTAAAAGGGACTTTGGGGCATTGGGTCAGATGATTAATAGGACAGAGGCACAAGTAGTCTTTTCCTCAGTCCCTTTGGAGGCTAAGAAGAGCAGTGAAAGGAATAGAAGAGCTCAAATTATTAACAAGTGGCTTAAGAGTTGATGTTGAATTTTGAATGCAGAATTTTGATTATGGGGCAACTTTTACTGTACTTGGCCTGCTGCAACCAGATGGGCTCCATCTCTCTGTTAAGAAGCAGCAGGTTTGTAGCTATGAACTGGCAGAACTTGTTGAGAGAGCTTTAAACTAGGTCTGAAGGGGGAAGGGGATGCAGCTGGGCTGTCTGGAAGCAGGCCCAATGGCTGAGTGAGCCTGAATTAGGGGTGAAATCAGCAGCCCAGCTGAGGCGCATGGATACCAGTGCACGCAGCATGGGTAACAAACAGGAAGAGCTGGAGGCCATGGCCCAGCAGCAGAGCTGTGGTGTAATTGCCATAATGGAAATGTGGTGGGATGACTCACATGGCTGGAGTGCTGCACTGGATGGCTAGAAACTGTTCAGAAGAGATAAAAAAAAAAGACAAGAGGTGGAGGAGTGGCCCTTTATATTAGGGAGGGCTTTGATGCTATGGATGTTGAAAGTAATGATGAAGTTGAATGCCCGTGGGTGAGAATTAGGGGGAAGGCCAACAAGGCTGACATCCTACTGGGAGCCTGTTATCGTCCACCCAGCCTGGAAGAAGAGGTGGACAACTCATTCTGTAAGCAGCTAGAGAATGTGTCTGGATCATCAGCCCTTGTTCTTGTAGCTGACTTCAATTTGCCCGACATTTGCTGGGAACTTAATACAGAAGAAAAAAGGCAGTCCAGGAAATTTTTAGAGTGTGTGGAGGACAACTTTTTGTCACAGCTGGTGAGTGAGCCCACCAGGGGAGGTGCTGTGTTAGATCTTGTTGTTTGCAAATAGAGATGGGAGATGTGGTGGTTGGAAGCCACTTGGGGCAGGGTGATCACAAGATTATAAAATTCTTGATATTTGGTGAAGTCAGGAGGAACATTAATAAGACTTTTATACTAGACTTTCAGAGAGCAGACTTTGGCCTATTTAGGAGGCTTATTCAAAGAGTTCCTTGGGAAGCAGCCCTTAAATGCAAGGGGGGTTCAGAAAAGGTGGATATGCTTCAAAACAGAGACCTTGAGGGCACAGGAACAGACTGTCCCTGTGTGCTGAAAGATGAGGCGACGAGGCAATCGCCCAGCCGGGATGGGGAGGGAGGTTTTGGAGGACCTTAAGAATAAAAAGAGGATGAATCATCTTTGGAAGGAGGGTCAGGTCTCTCAGGAAATATATAAGAGGGCTTCTAGAGCATATAGGAAAAAAATCAGGGAGGCCAAAGCTCATTTTGAATTTAAAATGGCGACTTCTGTAAAGGATAATAAAAAATGTTTTTACAAGTATATTAATGGTAAAAGGAAGGGTAAGACCAACCTCTGTTCTATACTGGATGAGGGAGGGAACTTAGCAACTGCAGATGAGGAGAGGGCAGAAGTGCTTAACACAGTCTTTGCCTCAGTCTTTGGTGGAAGACAGCTTGTCCCCAGGACAACTGTCCTCTTGGGTTGGTTGATGGTGCCAGGGAACAGAATGGTCCCCCCATTATCCAAGAGAAGGCAGTCAGAGAACTGCTGAGCTGCTTGGATGTTCATAATCCATGGAACCAGAAGGGATCCACCCCAGGGTGATGAGGAAGCTGTCAGATGAGCCTGCCAAGCCACCCTCCATCATTTACCAGCAGTCCTGGCTCACTGGGGAGGTTCCAGATGACTGGAAGCTGCCCAATGTGACACCCATTCACAACAAGGGTGGGAAGGAGGATCCTGGTAATTACAGGCCAGTCAGCCTGACCTCAGCACCTGGTGAGGTGATGGAACAGTTTGTACTGAGTGTCATCACCCAGCACTTACAGCATGGCCAGGGTATCAGACCCAGCCAGCAGGGGTTCAGGAGGGGTAGGTGGTGTTTGACCAACCTGGTCTCTTTTTATGACCAGGTGACCCTCCTGGTGGATGCAGGACAGGCTGTGGATGTGTCTATTTGGACTCCAGCAAGGCCTTTGGCTCTGTCTCCCACAGCTCACTCCTGGAAAAGCTGCAGCCCAGGGCTGGGAGAGGAGCACTCTGTGCTGGGTTCAGAACTGGCTGCATGGCCGGCCCAGAGAGTGCTGGTGAGCGCTGCTGCATCCAGCTGGCAGCCAGGCACCAGTGCTGTCCCTCAGGGCTCTGTGCTGGGGCCAGCTCTGTTTGATATTTTTATTGATGACATGGATGAGGGGATTGTGTCTTTCATTAGTAAATCTGCAGATGACACTGAGCTGGGAGTGTGTGTCCATCTGCTGGAAGATAGGCGGGCTCTGCAGGCAGATCTGGAATGGTTGGGTGATTGGGCAGAGTCCAATAAGATGAAGTTTAATAACTTCATGTCCCAAGTCCTGTATTTTGGTCACATAACCTCCTGCAATATTATAGGCTGGGGACAGAGTGGCTGGACAGCAGCCAGGCAGAAAGGGACCTGGGGGTACTGCTCGACAGCCAGCTGAACATGAGCCAGTAGTGTGCCCTGGTGGCCAAGAAGGCCAATGGCTCCTGGCCTGGATCAGGAATGGTGTGGCGAGCAGCAGCAGGGAGCTCATTCTTCCCCTGTACTCATTCACTGGTGATGCTGCATCTTGAATGCTGTGTCCAGTTCTGGGCTCCTCAGTTTAGGAAGGACATTGAGATGCTTGAGCACTTCCACAGGAGGGCAACAAGGCTGGTGAGGGGCTGGGAACACAAACCCTGTGAGGAACAACTGAGGGAGCTGGGGGTGTTTAGCCTGCAGAAAAGGAGACTCAGAGATATCCTATCAATCTCAACAACTTCCTGAAAGGTGGTTGTAGTCATGTGGGGGTTGGTCTCTTTCTCCAGGCAACAAGTGACAGAACCAGAGCACACGGTCTACAGCTATGCCAAGGAAAATATAGGCTAGATAGTAGGAAAAAGTTTTTCATGCAAAGAGTGATAAAGTACAGGAATGGTCTGCCCGGGGAGGTGGTGGAGTCACCATCCCAGGATGTGTTTAAAAAAAGATTGGATGTGGCACTCGCTGCCATGGTTTATTTGAGGCATCAAGGAATGAGTAGGACTCAATGATCTTAAAGGTCTCTTCCAACCCTGTGATTCTGTGATTTGGTGATTCTGTAACCAGGGGAGCATTATGACACCTCAGGGCCCCATGGAACCAAGGGAACATGGAACAGGTCTGGTTGGCTTGGCCTCCCAGGGGCCACCTGACAGGTCCAGCTGATCTTGGGATATCAAGGGCTGCCTCTCATCAGCTCCTGCAGCACTGGGACTCCATGATATCATTGCTATGGAAAAGAACCATCCGTCTTTTCAGGTGACCATAGCCAAAATTGGTACTCTCCCTAAAAAATTTCCTGTAGGCAAGGATATCTCCCAGAACAAAACCTGCCAGCTCTGGCTGGCCTTGGCCTCTGGTGATCACCTCTCATCTTCCCCTGAAACACTGCGGCTGTTCCTTCCTTCCGATGGAAAAGAATGAGCTTTCATGCCAAGGGCCATGGCCAAAATTAGAATTTGGCCTCCCAAATTCCGTATATCTAGGGATTGCTCCCAGACAAAAGCAGCCAGGACAGACAGGCCAGGCAGGCCCTGTCCTCTGGTGATTTTCTTAGACTCCAAACTGAATGTTTTCATTTTAAAACACCTTGGGCGGAGCCCCCAGAGATCTCCCAAAAAAGGGGTTTTGAGGCCTCAGGCCCATGACCACTCCATATGGAGAAAGGAGCTCTGTGCTCTGTGCTGATGTGGGGGTTTTGCATCATGGAAGTGATGTTCTAAGAGAAGCTGCTAGCAGATTCCTCTGGGTCTAATAAAAAAAAATCAGTAATAGCTTTGAGAATTGACAATCTGTTAAACCACTAAGGAAACTGTACATGACTCTGTAAAGACACATGTTGAAGATGAAAAAGCCTGGGAGGGTCTCTTTCCCTTCTGGCCAGCAAAGAGGTAACAAGGCTGGCCCAGCCCCCGTCTCAGCCGGGCCGGGCCGGGCGGCTCCTGCCGTGGGGCCGGGCCCCTTCCCAGGGAGCCCCCCAGGCCCCATCGGCTGCCGGGCAGGGCAGGGGAGGCCGCAGGGCCGAGGCCGGGCCGGGCCATGGCTGCGGTTGCCAACACCTGGGCGCTACCGAGCCCTGCCCCGCCGCCAGCCCGGGCCCAGCCAGGATCCACCAGGCCCCAGGAGCAGCCCCGGGCCGGGCCGGCTCGGCCAAGATTCTGCCACCCTTGGGGTTCACCCGCAAGCCCCGGGCAGGGGGAGGAGAAGCCATGGGCCCCAGCCGTGCTGCTGCTGTGCTCTGGCCTGGCTGCTGAGATCCTGGCCCTGCCCCAGCGCGGCCCATCCTGACACAGCCCCAGCGCAGCCGCTGCAGAAACCTCCATGGTAAAACAGCTCCGGCCACAAGGACCGAGCCCGGCCGGGGTCACGGAACCATCTGCAGGCCCCGGGAGAGATATTAACTCTGTCAGTGCTTCCATCCTCCCTCGAGGGAGAGAAAAGGACAAAGTGCAGGCACACAGAAGAGCAACATGAAGACACCGAGGTCAGTGAAGGGGAAGTTGAGTCCCAGATGGGAGGGATGAGGAAATGCCATAACCTTGGGACTGAAATCCTCTTGAAAAGCTATGGAAAAGGATGTAATTGATACATCAGACTCTCTTTTTCCCTATAACACATTGAAAAGTATGGGGAGATGACTTGTTCAGCAAAGGCCTCCATGCTAAAGTAAGCAAATGTTGAAGTAGCTGTGATCCCATGAGAAGTTTGTACAGAGAAAGAGAGAAGAGTGATGAGACCCCGTGCCTCAGGAGAGAAGAATAAAGATCTCTGTTCTCAGAGATGAAGATGATTTCAGAAACAGATTAAGAGAACCTTTGCTCTTAAACAGCTCATCTTTAAACTAATATCCCATAAGCTGACATGACCCATAAACACAGCGGTGGGAAAGGCTGTGAAAAAATGGGAGGGACTTCACAATTGTCCTGGGCAGCAGCTATTCATGGGATTTGGCAGCCATGAGAAGGACTGATTTCTTATGGAGAAGTCTCCATAGCATGACAGAGACACTCCTCTCCTAAAGTGAGCTGAAGAAAACTATTCTAGAGGTGGTAAACTGACTGAAAATTTTCAGTTTTGTCTCTTTACATTGGAAGAAGGAAATGGTTGTAGGGAGAGCAAAAGTGTTCTGAAAGTTCTGTTCTGATCCTTACAGCTCTTTCTTTTAGTTACTGTTAATAAACTTTGCCTTTCTCCTAATCATATCTCAGAGTAGGAAATGAGTAAGTATATCCTAGTCAGTGCATTGGAAATTAGCCAACACTGAACCAAAAAGACTAAGTGAGGCATTGGCCAAGAAATCTCAAATTGGCAAACCAAAACCACTACAGAAAACATCCTGATGGACTGCATGAGAGCAAAGAGAAATCAAGACACAGCCATGGTCTGTCAGGACTTGTTTCATCCTAATGAGCCCTGAGGTGCATTTGGAGCTGAGCCCTGGAACTTCAGGTCCTGAGAGAAGATTGCACAAACCTTTCCAGGACTCAGAGGAAAAACTCAAAGTGTCTCAAAGCATAAATGGATCCCACTGAGGTCCATCCCCAACACAGGCTCCTCATGGACCCCTTGGAGGAGACAATTGGAGGCCAGGATGGTACAAAAATCTCTCAAAGCCTCAGTGTGAGAAAGGAAATTCCAAAGTACCTTACAAACCTTGAGTACCTCAAGGTCTTAATGAGCCCCACTGAGTGTCAGTACAAAGCTCCCAAGGGACTTGTTAAAGCAGATAATTGGGGCCATGATGGCACAAACCTCTCACAGAGTCTGTATCAAAAGGGAAACCCCAAGGACCTTAAAATAACTGAAGTACCTTGAAGAATTAATGAGCCCCACTGAATGTTGTTACTGACAAAGCCTCTCCAGGGACTAATTACAGCAGATAATTGGAGGCCATGATTGCACAAACTTCTCAGAAAGTCAAGATGAAGCAAAACCCAAAGTCCTTTGAAAAACCTGCAGTCCCTGGGAGCATTCAGGAGCCCCCAGGGCCATTGCTGAGCAAGGCTCCCCAGGGACTCCTTCCAGCAGATCCTTGAGGCCACTGGGATGTGGGCTAGGGGGGGATGCTGAGGGCAGGACAAGGGGCTGACAGTGCCCAGCCTGGCTGGGGCTGTGCCAGGAGGCCCCAGGGCCTCAGGACAAGGTGTCTCCTCCCAGCCCTTGGTGGCACAGACCCTGCTGCTGTGCCCCAGGCCACCAAGACTTGGCTTCTCTTTGTCCCCACCTGGCATCAGTGCCTCCAGTTCTCTGCTCTGCCTGGGGCCTGGGGACACTTTCTCAGTTGTGTCCCTCAGTGGGACCCATTAAAAGTCCAAGAAACTTTGGAGTTGGATTCTGCCTTGGAGTTCTGGAGAGGTTTCTTCAGCTGCCTCTCAGGGACTGATGTTCAGGGCCTCAGCACAAAGCCCCAGAGGGTCATTAAAGTCTTTGTGCTGTGTCTGTGCAGCTGAGCTGGGCTGGGCTCCTGGCACAGAGGCAGCTCCTGGTAAGCAAGAAGAGCTTCAAAAGCACATTTCTCTTGATGAGCAGCTCTTCTGCCAGCCCAGCAGGGCTGGGGCACTGCCTGTAGCCAGCCCGGGCACAGCCCAGAGGCACAGAGAGCTTCAATCAGTCAGGGCTGGGAAAGTGCTGAGAAGTGCCTGGGGCAGAATCACTGCCAGCCCTTGGCACAGGAACCTCTGGCTGCAGGACAATGCAGCTGCAGCTCCTGGAGTGATCTCCTAAGGCTGGAACATCCCAATGCCTGCAGACCCTGTGAGTACATTCTCTGATTGTCTCTTGTGCAGAGCAGCCAGGGGTGCCCAGGGCTGTCCTGCAGAGCAGGCTCCTGCAGCCCAGGGTGCTGTGCTGGGGCAGGGACTCTGCTGCCTGCCAGGGACAGCTCTCAGCCAGCCCGGGGAGCTGCTCCCAGCACTGGGGGACAAGATCTGGGGGGAAAAGGGGACGGCTGGTAAGGCTTGGAAGTGCTCTCCTTGTGTGGTGAGGATGCTGCATTGTTCAGGATCGCTCCCAGCATGACATTTAACTGCAGAATATTTCTAAGTAGATTATACAGGGAGAAGAGCAAGGCAGGAGCTGCATAAAATGGAAAATCCTGCCTTTTTAACCTACTGCTCTGGGTTGCCTGGATGGAAAATTGCACATAGATATTAATCTCTCAGTTCAGGATAAGAAAAAAAATCTTTTCTCAGATTTTACTAAACCTGGCTGTGACAGAAATCAGCACAGTGTCCCTTAGAGGCAGCATCAGGATCACATTTCCAACTACCTCAGAGTTTCTCTGATATTGCCATCAGAACCTGCAGAGACAAAGCTGCCCCTGGGCAGTGCCGGAGCTGGGAGAGGTCTTCAGGGCAGAGCTGAGCCCCCAGGGCTGGGCTGGGGTATTTAAAGACCTTGCCAACCCCAACTACTGCATGATTACTTTTTATACAGATCCCCATGCCAAGACAGCACAAATCTCCATCAGCAGCTCCATCAGCCACTTCCTCCTGCTGGCATTGGCAGACACACGGCAGCTGGAGCTCCTGCACTTCTGCCTCTTGCTGGGCATCTCCCTGGCTGCCCTCCTGGCCAACGGCCTCATCATCAGCGCCGTAGCCTGCGGCCACCACCTGCACACGCCCATGTTCTTCTTCCTGCTCAACCTGGCCCTCAGCGACCTGGGCTCCATCTGCACCACTGTCCCCAAAGCCATGCACAATTCTCTCTGGGACACCATGACCATCTCCTACACAGGATGTGCTGCTCGGCTCTTTCTTTTGTATTTCTTCCTGTCAGCAGAGTTTTCCATCCTGACCATCATGTGCTACAACCGCTACGTGTCCATCTGCAAACCCCTGCACTACGGGACCCTCCTGGGCAGCAGAGCTTGTGCCCACATGGCAGCAGCTGCCTGGGCCAGTGCCTTTCTCAATGCTCTCATGCACACAGCCAATACATTTTCCCTGTCTCTGTGCCATGGCAATGTCCTGGGCCAATTCTTCTGTGAAATTGTTGCTTTGACTTGGACTCTGGTGCGAGGACACGAGGCTTGACTCCATGTTGATCAGAAGGCTGATTTATTATGATATATATTATACTAAAATACTACATTACAACTATACTAAAAAGAACAGAGAGAAAGAGATCAGAAGGCTACAAAGACAAGAATAGAATAGGAATGAATAACAAAAATCCTGTGACTGCTCACAGCCTTGGCACAGGTGGCTGTGATTGGTCACTGATTGAAAACAATCCCCATGGACCAATGGAAGATTCACCTGTGGCACTCCACAGCAGCAGATAGTTATTGTTTACATTTCTTTCCTGAGGCCCTCAGCTCCTCAGGACAGGAAAAATCCTAGCAGAGGCTTTTTCACTAAAAGCCTGGCAACACCTCACCCTTTTAAATTATTAAATTAAATAGAAAAAGAAATGTTTGCAATCTCTTCTACTAGGGCTTTGCCGAAAAGAGAACAACACCTCTTGAGGTTCATCTGTTGCCAATCAAAATCTCAATCATCTGCTGATGTGAAATGGTCAGGGAAATTCTTCACCTGTAGAACATTCAGGGAAATTCTTCACCTATCAAACATCTAATTATATCATATCACTAAAACAATCTTAAAAAATATAAGAAAATGCAAAGAACACATGCAGAGAAAGTTCATTGTTTCAAGTCCAAGCAGCTGAGTTTCAGAACAGAGTCCATGGACTGAAGATGTTCCTCTTTGACATCTCTGGAAGTCCCCTTTGGTCCTGAAACAGGCTTGCAGAATTCTGAAACAAAGAACTGCTAAAGAAAACAAGAATTAGCAAACAATTCATTGTCAGTCATGAAACAATACAGAGAAAAATCTGGAATGCCTTGGCCACAGCCCTTCATTGAACCACTTGGGCTGAGGCTAATTTTCAGCTTTTCAATGCTTTTGAGCTGCTAGCTCTTTCCACTTTTCTTTATAAATTTTTTTTTTTTTTTTTTTTTTTTTTTTTTTTTTTAAAGAAGAAGAGTAGCAGCAGCAGAGGGTCTCTAGGACCCTTCGGTGGCCCTGGTCCTGGTGGGCGGACCAGAGAACCCAGACCTGGCTCACAGAATGGTGGCCCAGGTCCCTGTGGGGAAAGCAAAGTCCCCAAACCCAGCACTGGACGGGGCGGTGGCCCCGGCCCAGGGAAATGAGCCAAACGGCCCAGAACCAGCCCGTGAGGCAGGCTCTGTGTGCTCAGAATCTGGCAGGACCATGCTGCCAGTGTCTTGAGAGCAGAAATGACCCAATGCTTCTTCCCCCCAGCAGCACCGGTGAACACCGGCAGCTGGAGAAGAGAAGCTTTCTCAGGAATTGTCATCCCAGATCTGAGGGTTTCCTGTCCCCAGAGCAAGCGAGCAATGCTTGCTTTGCTCTGTTTCTCTTGCTCCTGCAAGGCAAATGCCACTGCTCCTGCTTTCTGCCCCTCGGCACCCCCATCCCCTCTGGGCTGGGAACCAGAGGCAGATGCCACAGGAGCCAACTCCCCCACGCCGCTGGGGCGCTCGGGGGAAGGCAGGCACCCCAACCCCCAGGGAGAAGCCCCCGACCACACACGAAATGACCCAGAAACCACACTGATTTTGAACACAGCCAGCCGAACTGCTCCTGCAGTTAGCTGGAGGGCCACGCCTCCTCCACGGAAGGACAGGCTCTTCGCAGGGTCTGATGCGAACGATGGAGCTCCGGAAACCTGCGGGACAACTGGGGTGGGTGGTGCGGGCAGCACGGGCGCTGGTGTCGACTCTTGAGACGATCCCGTGGGCTCAGCACCATTCTCGGCAAGCTCTTGCACTGCAATTGGATCGGCAGGGAGCGGCGGGACAGGCGGGGACGGCGGGCTCGGAACGGGGTCGGCCCTCGCCGGCGCCGCCTGCACCGTTGCGAATTCAGTTGCCGGCTGGGATGCAGAGAAAGAAGAAGACACGGAGGCAGCTCCTGCACCTCCCGGGGACAGCAGCACAGCCGGGGAATCACTGTTGTTGATCGCATTGCCTGGCAACACGGGCGTATCGGCGGGAGGCGGTTCCGGGTGCCGCGGCGCAGGCGTAGACATCAGAGCTGGTGGAGCCGGCTCGGGCGGCTGAGGTGGAGCCGGCTGAGGCGGAGCCTCCGGCTCCGGCGCCTCCTGCGGGGCTGGCTGAGGCGGAGCCGGATCCGCCCCCTCCCGGGGTGGGGGAAGCGGAGAGTTCCGCGGTGGAGCGGGCGGGGCCGGCCCGGAAAGCGGCGGGCTCGGCTCCCCATCCCCCCCAAGAGAAGGAGCGGGGGGGGAAGGCAGATCTGTTTGCTCCGAAGGAACAGAGAAAAACTTTTGCTCAGCTGTGGGCTGTGCGGGGGGGCTGGGAACCCGCGGTTCGTCTTTTTGGAGAGGCTTCTCTCGTGCCGAACCTGGCGGGTACGGAGCGCGACCAAACCAGGCCACGATGTCCCCCGCAGCCTTCCTTTTTTCCAAAATCCAGAAAAAAAGCCATAGGTACACTCCATATATTGTTGGGAGTGTAACACCCTGGTCCATTGTCCAGTCAAAAGCAGCGTCCATGAACTCCCAAAGATATAAATCGAGGGAGTATGCTACATTTGTAAAAAATCCATGAAATTTTGCCCATCTGAAAAACTCAACACACAGTCTCTCCCACAGACTATTAACTCCGTCCTCGCGTCCCCATCTGTGCCAGAGTTTAATAACTTTCTCCTCTGACGCAGTAAACGGAACCTGAGCTTCCGAAGGTACATTTTCCCAACTTTCCTCCCACCTTTTGCGAATGGCAGGATCTTCAGGAAGGGAAAAAATAACAGTACCTTTAGACAGTGTCCTTGTGGATCCAGCTGTGCAGCTCTGCTGCTCTGCGGTCTCTGGACACAATCTCCAGGAAAGTCCAACAGGTTCTCCTGTTTGCCTTGGCTGTGAACTCTGCCCATCTTCAGGGTCTTGTTTCTTCAGCTCCAGGCTGGACTCCGTGGTCACTCTTGGGGTGACCATCAGTTTCACACATCCAGGGGTCACCAATTCTTGCTTAGACTGTGATCCCTGGTGCGAGGACACGAGGCTTGACTCCATTTTCATCAGAGGGCTGATTTATTATGTTATATATTATACTAAAATACTACATTACAACTATACTAAAAGAACAGAGAGAAGATCAGAAGGCTACAAAGACAAGAATAGAATAGGAATGAATAACAAAAATGCTGTGACTGCTCACAGCCTTGGCACAGGTGGCTGTGATTGGTCACTGATTGAAAACAATCCACATGGACCAATGGAAGATTCACCTGCGGCACTCCACAGCAGCAGATAGTTATTGCTTACATTTCTTTTCTGAGGCTCTCAGCTCCTCAGGACAGGAAAAATCCTAGCAGAGGCTTTTTCACTAAATATCATGGCAACACCCTTTTGTCTCTATGTTGTAGATTAATAAAGTGTTAGGGTTTTTTTCCGCTCCATTCCCAAGTTGGAGCCTGCTTTGTTCTGTTTCCGAGTCCCATCTCACAGTAACCATTTTGCAAGTATACTTTCATGGGGGCACTGGCATTGTGCCAGGGTCAAACCATGACACCTTTATAGAATTTGTTTCACAGGATTAAGGATAGCAAACCAGAGATTTTTATATAAATATCTATTATAGCACTGATGAGACAAAATGATCTTAATCAGAAATATTTACACCAATATATAAGAGCTATAACATATTATATTGTATAGAGTACTTGGAAGTGATTTCAAAGCAACTGTGTTAAAGAAAAACCGGTTATTTAAGAGAGATTAATGTCACTCCCCAAGACTAATGATCGTGGGCAAGTTCCTTTGGCTCAGCCTGGAGAAGTGACCTTGAGGGGTGTCCCCACTGTAGGGAGGAATCACCACACCCCCAAGCAGGGAAATGTCAGGGGATGCTGCTGTTAAAATCTGGGACGGGGCTTCTCTAGTCTGAAGTGCTGCCCTGTCAGTCAGATGTGCCCAGGCTGGGGCAGCTCAGCAGCTCTGCAGAAGCTCTCAGTGCTGTCCCTTGGTTGTTCCTTTCTCTGTGAATTATTCCATCCCTGCCACAGTTTCCTCTCCCTCTCAGGATTTTGGGATGGAGAAGTCTGCTTTCAGCATTATTCAACCCCAAAAGCAACATGACCCTCCTTCATTTCCCGCTGGGGTCTTTGCAAACGGCCTGGCTGGAGTTGTTGGAGCCCATTGCAGGCAGAGCCTCCTGCTCCAGCAGGAACTGCCTTTCCTGTGCCAGGAGCAGGGCAGGTCCCGCTGCAGGAAAAGCCCCAGGCCAGCCCCAGCACAGGGAAGGGCTCGGGCACAAGGGCAGAGTGCCATGCTGGGAGCTGTGCCAGGCAGAGCCTGAGGCACCAAAGGCACCTTGGCAGCAGCAGCTGCTTGCAGGGCATGGCCAGAAGCCTCCCTTGGCAGCCCGGCCTGGTGGCCAGCACTGCAGAGCTGCTGCCTCAGGGCTCATTTCTGCCTGGGCTCTGAAAAGCCACTTCTGTTCCAGGATCCTGACTGGGAAGCCATTGGCCCCAGCACTTTGGGGACAAGATATGAATGACAGAACTCTTCATGCCAGCAGAGACAAGGCAGGGGCAGAGGAAAGGGGAGAGCCAGGCCCAGGGGACAGGGCTGCCATGGTGATGGCTGTGAGGTCACTGCCCCTGCAGCAGCCTGGCTGCCCTCAGCAGACATTCTGGCCAGAAGCGTTGTGAGGGCACCCAGCACATCAGAGAACCCACACAACAGGAATTCTGTGCTTGGGGATGAATGGGTTTCACTGGGTCAGGCTGCACAAAGGTCCTGCTCTTGGATAATTCCTGAGATGGGGAATCCAGTTCTGTGGAAGAACACAGTTGCAGTTTCGTGCACTCTCCTCATTGTAAAATATTTCCTCTTTCTAACAAATGTAAATCCACCCTCATTCAGTTCACAGATATTGAGCCTTGTTCTGTCACTGCAAGATTTGGGAGAAAATAACTTTGACCACTGTTTTCATTTTCACAGACCTTGGAGAGGACCCAAAAACCTGTCAAGATGAGGTTTGGAGGCCTCATCCCATAACCAGCAGTGAGAGGCGGCAGACTCTGGGCTCAGTGGTGTGGAGACTGAGGACAGAATAAGAGTAGCCGGGGCGGGATTAAAGGGTGGTTTCACACATCTCGGAGTTTTTCTTTATTGTATAAAACAGCCAGAGAAAGAGATAATGGCACCAAGGGCAGCTTGGGAAGCCCAGACTGGACACCAGGAGAAAGGAATTTTCCTCCCAGGGCAGGGCTGTGGTGCAGCACGTCCCCCAGAAGGAGCCTGGAGCAGCCCAAGGCTTTGTGTGGGCAGGCAGAGGCAGGCAGGAGGCAGAGCTGTCAGCAAAGGAAGGGGCCAGCCAGCTGGGACAGCTGGGAATGACAACAGCCTGCAGGGACAGAGGCACAGGGCAGGGACACCGTAGGACAGCCTGGGCTGCACAGGGCACAGGGATGGGCAGCAGCTGCAAGGCCCTGACAGAGCCAACTTGGGCAGCACTTTGGCCATGGCTGCTGGCCCTGGGCCTGAGCCAGGAGCAGGAGACAAGTGACCCTTGCAGGCCTGGGGCCTCATTGCCTCCTTGTACCTGCTCAGCAGCCTGGCAGGGGCCGCCCCATGGTGCTGCCCTTGGCATTGCACATCCCCACATGCCAGTGCCCACCCGGGAAGAGCCCTGAGCAAGGAGGGAGGGACAGGATCTGCCTGGCCAGGGGCTGGAGCTCAGGCCTTGGCCCTTTGCATTCCTGAAACACATCCAGGTTTGCTCAGCACCAGAGGCACCTTTCCCTTCCTTGTCTGAAGCTGTCATCACTGCCTCCAGTGTTCGGCTCTACCTGGAACCTGGGGACACATTCACATGAGTTGTGTCCCTCAGTGGACCCCATTTAAACTACAAGAAATGTCTATGTTTCAGCTTAACTTGGAGTTCTTGAGAAGCTTTTTGAGCACACACCAAGGGACTGAGTCTGATGCAAAGAGCACAAAGCCCCAGAGGGTCATTAAAGTCCTTGTGCTGTGTCTGTGCTGCTGAGCTGGGCCGGGCTCCTGGCCCAGAGGCAGCTCCTGGCAAGGGCAGCACTGCAGAGAGACAGCTCTGGCCAGGAGCAGCTCCTGTGCACAGCCCAGCAGGGCTGGGGCACTGCCAGGGCAGCTCAGGGACACCAGCAGGGCACAGCCAGAGCTGACAGGGGCTCAGCACTGGCAGGGGCTGGGGGATGTCCCAGAGGGGGCTGTGTCACAGCGGCACCTCTGTGGCTGTTTCCTAGAGGCACAGAGCAGCTGTGATGTCAGCAAGGGGCTGTGTGACAGCACAGAGTGGGCTGGGTGAGGTCACAGGTTGGGCTATGACATCACAAAGTTTGTTGTGTGAGGTCACTGAGCAGCTGCAGCATCATAGAGGAGACTGTGTGACAACACAGAGCAGGCTGTGACATCATGGCATGGCTGTATGACATCATAGAGGAGACTGAGGTCAAAGTGTGTGCTGTGACACTAGAGAGTGGCAGCATGACATAACAGAGAGGGTTTTGTGACATCACTGAGGGGGTTGTGACATCATAGAGCTGTCTGTGACATCATGGAGTAGGGTATGAGGCCATAGAGCAGATCCGGACGTAACAGCTGGTGGCTCTGTGACATCAGCGAGTGGGTTGTGACATCACTAGGTGGCTGTGTAACATCCTAGAGAAGACTGTGACATCACAGAACAGACTGTGACATCACAAAGCAACTTTCTGACATCACAGAGTCTTCTGGGACATCACAATGCAGCTGCATGACATTCCAGGGTGACATCCCAGAATTGGCTCTGTGACAAAACAAGGGTGCTGTATGACATCCCAGAGTGGGCTGTGACATCACAGGTGGCTGTGTTAAATCATAGGGTGCTCTGTGACATCACAGGATGCTGTATGAGATCACAGGTGGCTGTGTGACATCCAAGGGGCTGTGTGACATCACAGGGTGGCTGCTTGTCCCTGCCCAGCAGCCTGGCAGGGGCCGCCCCATGGTCCTGCCCTTGGCATTGCACATCCCCACATCCCAGTGCCCATCCCGGGAAGAGCCCTGAGCAAGGAGGGAGGGACAGGATCTGCCTGGCCAGGGGCTGGGGCTCAGGCCTTGGCCCTTTGCATTCCTGAAACACATCCAGGTTTGCTCAGCACCAGAGACACCTTTGCCTTGTTTGTCCCCACCTGTCATCACTGCCTCCAGTGTTCGGCTCTACCTGGAACCTGGGGACACTTTCTCAGTCGTGTCCCTCAGTGGGACCCATTAAAACTTCAAGAAACTTTGGAGTTTCAATTTAACTTTGAGTTCTGGAGAAGTCTTTGGAAGTCTCTCTCAGGGACTGAGTCTGATGTAAACAACACCCAAGTCCCAAGAGGGTCATTAAAGTCTTTGTTCTGTGTCTGTGCTGCTGAGCTTTAAAGGAACAGCTCTTCCCAGGACCAGCTCCTCTCCCAGCCCAGCAGGGCTGAGGGCTCTGCCTGCAGGCACTGAGGGGACAGGAGCCTGGCAGAGACAGGCTGAGGAAGTCATTGAGCTGAAACTTCACTTGGGGAAAGATCTTCACAGCCCTCCACATGGTGAGTCCGTGGATGCAGGGCAATGTCCCCTGTGCTCCTGGAGGGATCTCCTGAAGCCAACACACCCCACAGCCTGGGGAATGTGCCAGGAGGACTCTCCCAATTTCTCTGTGGCAGGGGAGCAGGAGGAGGAGGAGGATGTGCTGCAGAGCAGGGCTGCCCTGGGCACCCTCAGAGGGACAGGGCAGGACGGCTCCTGCTGCCAGGGACGGCTGCAGGGGGTGAAGCTGGGGCTGCAGCCAGGGCTGCCAGGGCTGTCCTGCAGAGCAGGTCCTGCAGCCCTCAGGGCTCTTGGCCAGCCCAGGGGATGTGCCACCTGCCAGGGGCAGCTCTCAACCTGCCTGGCAGCTCCCCATGGACACTGCAGGGGAGAATTTGCAGGTGGCAGGAGCAACCCCCATCAGGACAGATTCCTCCTGCTGTGGAGATGGTGCTGCATGGCCAAGGCTGATCTCAGCTTTCTCCTAAAGGGAAGGGGCTGTCAGCTTTGGCTGTGTCACTGAGACTCCTGCACTGTCAGCCTGGGCATGAGCAGATGTGCCTCAGATCTCCCTCAGAAATTGCCTCCTCAGCCTCCTCTCCCTACAGACAGCAGCAGCAGCACCTTGGCTTCTCTGTTTGTCTGCCCTGTCCTTAGGGCCCTGCTGCCAGGGAGATGCCCCTGGGCAGTGCCCTGTGCTGGGAGGGGTCTACAGGGCAGAGCTGAGCCTCCAGGGCTGGGCTGGACTCTGGCAGCACTGGCAGGGACAAGGCCCGGGTAGAGAGAAACAGCTCCGAATAGGCACAACTGCAGGCAGCAGACAGCCAGACCAAGCTTTGGCATCCCTCCCTGTCCAGCTGCACAGGGAAAGAGAGAAGGGTTTGGAGAGATTGATTTTGAAACTGGAGTGTTCAAAAAGGCCACGTTATTTTTAAGTACACTTTTAAATTTGTCCATCCTGTACTAGAGGCAGGTGAAATGAACAAAGGACACCTGTGTGGGACCAGCAGGTTTGACTGCTCTGGGGCACAGGGAGCCCTGTTTTCCCTCTGGGCTCCCCAGTGTTCAGGCTGAGAGCAGTGCTAAGAACAAGACATGAGCCCCTTCTAGAAAACACGTAGTTACTTAGCAGCCAAACCTAAATTTAAAAAAAAAAGTAAATGAAATTTCCCCAAAGAAAGAGAAGCAATTTTGAGTGATTGTGTAAGAAATTAGCAGAGGATTGACTCAAGGTACTTTGTCCAGATTATAATTGTTGTCTTTGAATAGCTCATAATACCCAGAGTGAAGAAATGTGAACAGCAGCTCCATCAGGCACTTCCTCCTGCTGGCATTGGCAGACACGCGGCAGCTGCAGCTCCTGCACTTCTGCCTCTTGCTGGGCATCTCCCTGGCTGCCCTCCTGGCCAACGGCCTCACCATCAGTGCCATAGCCTGTGGCCACCACCTGCACACGCCCATGTTCTTCTTCCTGCTCAAGCTGGCCCTCAGCGACCTGGGCTCCATTTGCACCACTGTCCCCAAAGCCATGCACAATTCCCTCTGGGATACCACGACCATCTCCTACACAGAATGTGCTGCACAGGTTTTTTTTTTTTGTGTTCTTCATCTCTAGCAGAGTATTTCCTCCTGACCGTCATGTGCTATGACCGCTACGTGTCCATCTGCAAACCCCTGCACTACGGGACCCTCCTGGGCAGCAGAGCTTGTGCCCACATGGCAGCAGCTGCCTGGGCCAGTGCCTTTCTCTGTTCATTGCTGCACACAGCCAATACATTTTCCCTGCCCCTGTGCCATGGCAATGCCCTGGGCCAGTTCTTCTGTGAAATCCCCTAGATTCTCAAACTCTCCTGCGCACACTCCTACTTCAGGGAACTTGGGCTCATTGCTGTTAGTGCCTGTTTGGTATTTGGCTGTTTTGTGTTCATTGTTTTCTCCTATGTGCAGATCTTCAGGGCTGTGCTGAGGATCCCCTCTGAGCAGGGACAGCACAAAGCCTTTTCCACCTGCCTCCCTCACCTGGCCGTGCTTTCCCTCTTCATCAGCAGAGTCATGTTTGCCTACCTGAAACCCCCCTCCGTGTCCTCTCCATCCCTGGATCTGGCCCTGTCAGTTCTGTACTCAGTTGTGACTCCAGCCCTGAACCCCCTCATCTACAGCCTGAGGAACCAAGAGCTCAAGGCTGCAGTGTGGAGACTGATGACTGGATGCTTTCAGAAACATTAAACTGCTCATCAATTTTGGCAAATCTTTTGTAATAAAGGTTGTCTTTGATACTTCTTATTGGTTTGGTTGTGTTTCATTTTTTTTTCCCTTTGTTATAGTTTTTTCATATTGTCTACAAAGTAGGGTCATTGTTTGTGCCATTTCTCATTTTGTTTCTCTACACATTCACCGTGGCCGCAGACTGTGTCACTGAGGGGGTGTTTTCTCAGTGGCTTTAAAGGAATGAAAGGATCTCCCAGCAAAGTTTTCTGCAGAGATGCACTTTTGTTGCCTTCTCTGGAGCTGCAGCACCAATGTCTGTGTGCAGAGCTGGGGCAGATCAGTGCTGGCACAGCAGCTGTGCCCAGCAGCAGCAGCAGCACTTGGTGTTGCCAGTGCTGCTGCCGTGGCCCTGCCCCGCTGCCCTGGTGGCCCTGGTGTTGCTGCAGGGCCTGAGTGCTCTCGGGGCCGGGCACAGTCCTGGGGGTGGCAGTGCCGGGGCTGCAGCAGGGACAGGCCATGGGCACTGCTGGGGCAGCGCTGACGCCTCAGGCCAGGCCCTGGGGGCTGCAGGCTCCTTGCCCAGGCTCTCTCAAGAACACGGCCAGGCCAATGCTCAGCACAGAAAAGCCCCAGGGTGAGCAGTCCCTGGCTGGCCGTGGGCAGGATGGGGGCAAACAGCATGGCTGGGGCTCTGCAAGGGCCCTGGGGGAGACGAGAAGGAGCAGCAGAGCAGGGGCTGATCCATCCCCAGTGCGCTGCACAGCCCAGGGCAGCGTCCCAGAGCGTCCTCATGGAGCTGCCAAAAACATCCCCCCTCTGCAGCCCTGGCCTCTCCCCCAGCTCACACAGGTGCCGCATCCTTGCAGGCACAGACACGGCAGCACTGGCTCAGGAGCCCCTGTTTGCATTGCACAGAGCAGGCGGGAGCACCTCCATGCTGCTGCTGTGGGGACATGAACCTGAGGGAGCACAAATGCCATCAGCCCCTGGGGCCAGCAAGGGCTGGGGGACACCAGGGAAACCGCTCAGCTTTGTCCTGGCCTCTGCAGTCAGCCAGAAAGTTTGTTCCCATCAGCTGGGAGTTTCCTGTGCCACTGCAGATGCTGTTCCACAGAGCCAGGGCTGCCTGGCAGCCACCCCCAAACTGCCCTGAGCATTTCCTTGGCTTCACCTTTGCGTTCTTTACTCTTCCTTGGTCTAGATTTCTTCCTATTGTCCACTGCTGTTCCCTGCCCTGCAAACAGCCCATCCCTGTTTGCCCTTTCCTCTCTGGCCCCACTCCCCATTCCAGTTCCTGACTTGGCACCATCCCTTGGGGAGCAGGATCATCCTCCAAGTGCTGCAGGAATTGTCTGCAGGCTCCTGCAGTGCCTGGTGCTGCTCCCTTGCCAGAGGCACCCCAGGCCAGGGGGGCACATCTGGGCTGCTGTGTCTGCCTGTGGAGCTCCCTGTTCTGGGCAATGAGGAGGAGCTGCAGAGGCTCTGCAGGACTGACAGGATGGGCTTTGGGGCTGGCAGGAGAAGCTGAGGCACCTGGGCTGCTGGAGCTTCTGAAGAGGAGGCCCAGGGCTCATCCTGCAACTGCCCCAAGGGTGGTTTCAGAGAATCACAGAATCAGCAAGGCTGGAAAAGACATTGGAGGTTATCAAGTCCAACCTGTGCCCTGACACCGCCTTGTCTCTCCTGGGCCTCCTCTTCTCCAGGATAAACAGCCCCAGCTCCCTCAGGCGCTCCTCACAGGACTTGTGTTCCAGACCCCTCACCAGCCTTGTTGCCCTTCTCTGGACATGCTGCAGCCCCTCCATGTCCTTCCTAAATTGGGGGCCCAGAACTGGACACAGCACTCGAGGTGCTGCCCAACGAGTGCTGAGCACAGGGGAAGAATCACTACCCTGCTCCTGCTGGCCACACCATTCCTGATCCAGGCCAGGAGCCATTGGCCTTCTTGGCCACCTGGCCACACTGCTGCCTCATGTCCAGCCTGCTGTCCATCAGTCCCTGCAGGTCTCTTTCTGCCTGGCTGCTCTCCAGGCACTCTGTCCCCAGCCTGTAGCACTGCAGGGGTTGTTGTGGCCAAAGTGCAGGACCCGGCACTGGGACTTGTTCAACCTCACCTTGTTGGATTTGGGCCCTGGATCCAGCCTGTCCAGGTCCCTGTGCAGAGCCCTCCTACCCTCCAGCAGATCTGCACTTGAACCCAGCTTGGTGTCATCTGAAAATTTGCTGGTGCTGGACTCAATCCCCTCATCCAGATCATCTATGCAGATATTCAAATCCACTCTGGCCAGCTCTGATCCCTCTGCCATCCTGTGATGGCACTCAAGGTGATCTCTTCCATAGCCTTGCCTGGCACTGAGGTCAGGCTGACAGGCCTGGAGTTCCTCAGATCCTCCTTCCTGCCCTTCTTGGGGATGGGCTCACATTGGCACCTCCACTCCTCTGGGACCTCCCTGCTGATCCAGGACTGATGGTAAATGATGGAGAGCAGTTTGGGGAGCTCATCCACCAGCTCCCTCATCCCCCTAGGATGGATCCCATCTGATCCCATCCACCTGTGAGCACCTGAGTGGTTCAGCAGCTCCCCAGCTGCTTCCTCCTGGATTCCAGGGGATGTTCTGCTCCCTGTGCCCATCTACCAGTGTGCCCTACTTGTCCTGAGGGCAACCTGTCCTAATATTGAACATTGAGACAAACAAGGTATTAAGGAGCTCAGCCTTTTCCTTATCTTTAGTTATTTTATTCTCTGCTGCATCCAATAAAACATAGAGGTTCTCCTTATCCCTCCTTTTGCCATTAATTTTTTTTTTTTTTAATACAAGCCGCCACATGAAATTCTAACTGAGTTATCACCTCTCCCCTTTTCTTTCTGTGTAACCTAACATCATCTTTGGAGACCTCCTGAGTTTTAAATAATGTTTTCCCCTGAGTCCCCACAAAAGCTCCATGGGCATCCTGGACAGTAATTTTCCTCACTAGCTCATCTTTTTCCACACTGGGACAGGGTGCTTCTCCCTCTTTAAGATTATTTTCTTGAAATGTCTCTCTCCTTCCTGGACCTCTTTGTTTTTAAGGGCTGTTTCCCTTTAAAAGATCAGTAACTGATTTGATACTCCCCAAATATGCATTCTAAATAGGCCAAAGTCTGCCCTACCTAATTCCAGTGTAGATGTTTTGTTGTTGCCCCTCCTGCTTACCCAGAATATTGAAAACTTGATTATTTCATGGTCACGGTGCCCCAGGCAGCCTCTGACCACCACATCTGCCACCAGCCCTCCTCTGTTTGTGAACAGCAGCAGACAGAGCTTTCCTTGGCAGTGGGAGTGTTACCAAAAATCCGTAAAACGGAAAACTCCTTAAGCCCAATGCAGCATTAAGAAGCAGCATTCTTTATTCAGCTGGATGCATGGGGGAGAGCTCCTCCCAAAGCCCTGCATGCTGAGTACAGGAAAGTTTCTGTTTATTTTCTGTATTTTGCACACATATTCATTGATTGTCCCAGACTAAACACACATACGATAATCATTTCCCCAAAATCATTGACATATTTCCCCTCCTCTTTACCCATGAGTTCTTCTGCCCTGGGGGTCTCTCTGGTGGTCCCTGGTGGTCTGGACCCCAATGTTCCAGTGGGCCTGGCTGAGCTGCAGGACACTGAGGCTGGTGAGCTTCCAGTTCCCCTTCTCACACAACGGGCACTGTGTGCTTTGCACAGGCCTGGGGTTTTGGAGAACAAGCTCCAGGTGTCAGCTCACATGAGCTCACAATTTATCCTCTGGTAACATGAGGTCACAGAGTGGGCTATGACATAACAGAGTGGGTTATGTGAGGTCATTAAGCAACTCTGACATCATAGACTGCATCTGTGACATCACAGAGGCAGCAGTGACATCACAGAGCAGAGGTCTGACATCCCAGAGCAGACTATGACATCACAGAGGGGGGAAATGCAATGTCATTGAGCAGCTATGACATCATAGGCCATCTCTGTGACATCACAGAGCCAGCAGTGACCTCACAGGGCAGAGGTCTGACATCACAGAGCAGACTGTGATATCACAGAGTTGGCTGTGGCATCAGAGACCAGCTGTGTGACATTAGAGAATGAGCTGTGACCTCACAGAGCAGGCTGTGACATCCCAGAGGGGCTGTGTGACATCCCAGGAGGGCTGTGTGAGGTCACTGGGTTGCTCACTCTGCCCCAGCTCCCCCTCACAGTTTCTCCCAACAACTCCAATGCTGTTCATGCCCAGCGGGGTTCCTGTCCCCTGGTATCCCCCCGCTCCACCTGGAGCCACAGCCTCCAGCAAAGGATGTTCCACAGGATCCAGCCCAGAGCCTGACATGGGGACAAGGGGCCAGGGCTGTGTGACCAGGACATCAAGGACGTGGATGATCCAGGTCACTGTGACCGGGTTTGGGTTTCCCAGGGCAGGAAAGATGTCTGGCAGCTGGAGCAGGGTTAGGGAAGGGCCTCCAAGGTGGGGGCTGGAGCCCTTGGGCTGTGAGCAGAGGCTGAGGGAGCTGGGCTTGTCCAGCCTGGAGCAGGGAAGGCTGAGGGGCTCCTCATCCCAGCCTGGCAGTGCCAGCCAGGAGGGGATGGAGAACACAGAGCCAGGCTCTTCACCGGGGGCCTGGTGGGAGACAGAAGCCAATGGGTGGAAGGGGAAAGAGGGGAGATCAGCCAGGACAGGAGGAGATGAAATGAGTCAGGCTGGTTTCAGCATTTCCTCAACACCAAAAGCAGCCTGAGCCCCTTCTCCATCCACCACTGACAGCTTTGCAAATCAGGAATTCTTCGAGCTGCTTTGCCCCCACTCCAGGATGAACATCCTGATACAAGAGATTTAATGGACCTGGCCCCAGTCCTGAGCCCTGGGGACACCCCTGGATGTGACTCCATTCCTCAGCTGCTCTGAGTTCCAGAGGTTGGATGAGGGAAATGGCAGTGTGATAAATGAATATGAGTAGTGCTAACAATACTTAAATTTTAGAAGAAGTAATAGAGGAAAAGGATATGTTATTAGTGTCACAAAACAAATGTTTTCAGATGTTAATGAGAAAATAGGATCCTGGATGTAGTTCGACATAAGGAACATTCCAAAATGGAATAGGCCTCAGGATAACTAGAGAATCAGCCTTGAAATGGCTGAAAATGGGATGATTCCAGGTATCCACGAGATAATAAGGCTTTTTTTTGGAATATAATGCTGGCTTCTATAACACAAGACTTGGGGCACATGTGCAATGAGTGGGGTTGCTCAAAGGACAGTGATGATGAGGAGAAGCCTTCATCGGATGTGAGCACCAAAGAGCCAGAAGACCCCTGAGCAACAAGCAGAGCATGTGCTGTGCAGTATAGTGACATAAATTTCAAGAATAGAAAATCGGAGGAGATTTGCAGGGAAAAAAAGTGATGAATATGTGTTAGCATACAGGATATAAATTGTGTTTGGATTCCTATTCTTTTTGTACATGAGGCAGGGTGAGAAAAACCCCGCCCATGCCCTGATCAATTGGTTTTGCTTATCCTTTATGGGAACCACTGCCAAATTTTTTTGTACCTGCTTGATTGTATTTGATGGTATTATTTTATATATGATTGCTGCTCAATTAAAATTGCTGCTAAATTGAACTTTGTTGTTTATTGAATTAGACATATAGAACGTCATTCATAACAGTGGGGAAGTGATAGGGACAAAGTTTGATTGATTGTCAGCCATAAAAGGTCTTGATTTTCATATCTATTCCGACAGCGTTAGAAGGTGCTCGGGGTCAATATCAATTGGACATTGCTGATATCAATCTATAAACAGGAAAAGAAAACTAAACAGGACAAAGCAATTCTCTCTTCATTGCTTTCAATACAGTATATTCACTTTGAATACACTTCTGAAATCTGTCAAATTAACCAGAGAACAATAAAAAACTTAAATTATTATCAGGGGTTTTTATTGTGTGGGTGTTTTAAACAAATGTTTATGAGCTTTTCTCACTGAATTCCTGAAAAGTTCAAGAAAGAAGAGGCCTTTGGAGTAGGAAAATTCATCATCGACCTCCAAGTGGCTGAGGATCCATCCCCATCAGAGCAGCAAGGAACAGAAATGGGCACAGCTTTCTGGCTGCCCCAGCTTTGGGATGGGCCCTGGGCCTGGAGCAGGAGCAGCTCTTGAGGGCCCCAAGGCCGGGGCTCTTGAGCTGCCCTGGGCACATGGGATGGCAGCAGGGGCTGCAGAGCTCTCAGCACCTGAGCCAGAGGGGAGCAGGGCAGGCAGGGAGCCTCCTTTGGCCTTGCCCAGCACCTTCCCCCATGGCTGGGGCTGAGTCCTGTGTGAGCTGCAGCTGCTGCTGTGCCCTTGGCAGGGGCTGAGGCCGTGGGGCCAGTGGCCAGAGCAGCCTGGGCTGAGCAGAGCTGTGGGGCCAGAGCCAGCTGGGCTGGGCTGGGGAGAGGCCCTTGGTGCTGCCCAGAGCTCAGGGCAGCTGGCAGAGCTTGCAGGGAGCTGGGCTGGGCTCAGAGAGCCTGCCCCAGAAACCATCAGTGTCCATCTCAGCCTGGCTGGGCGTGCAGGGGCAGGACTCAGCCCAGGCCTTGTGGGGCAGGGCCAGTGTCTGTGCAAGGCATTGAAAAGAGGCAAGTGCCCCAGAGAGGAGGCTGCTCTGTGCCCTTGGGGGCATGGACAGAGCAGGGAGGGGGCCCAGGACATTTGTCAGTGCCAGCCTCTGTGCCCAGCCCTTGGCAGCCCTGGCTGCTGAGCCCAGCTTTGCCCTGGGCTGAGTTTGGCTGTGGCCCAGCTCCATCCTCCTGCGGGGCTCAGGGCCTGTTCCCGGCCATGGCCAGCCCTGGCCGGCCTCTCTGCTGGCCCAGAGGCCGGCAGAGCCCGGGCCAGGGCTGTCTGTGCAGGCCCACAGGTGCCAGGGGCTGTGCAGGAGCTGGCAGAGGCTGCCCAGCAGGGAGGCCATGGGGCACAGAGCCCCAAGGCTGCCGTGGGCAGCACGGCACAGGGGCCGTTCCCAGCCACAATGCTCCTGGCCTGGGCTGGGCCTGCACAGGGGCTGGGCCACCATGGCTGGGCCAGCACAGGGCCACCAAGGGGCCACGCCGCCGCTGCTGGGGCTGACAGCAAGGCCAGGCACACACAAGCAATTGCTGAGCATGGCCTGCGCTGGCCAGGGCTGACTGTGCCACAGGCAGAGCTCAGCTGCCCTTGGGGGCTGCAGGAGCAGTCAGGAGCCCAAAGAGCCTCCATGGCTGTGCTGGAGACCAAGGCTGGAGCAGGGAAATGCAGGGCTGCTGCAGGATGGGGAGGGCATGGAATTCCAGCACACACCTCAGCTCTCTGATGATCCCGGCACCATGCTGGGCCCTGTTTCACACTGGGGCAGAGCAGATGTTGACGGGACAGGAGCCCTGCGGGGCTGGCAGGGACCTGCAGCTTGCAAGGTGCTCTGCTCTCCCTCAGGTGCTCTCAGAGAGATCCAATCCCAGCTGGGCACCTCAGGGCACAAGTGGCACTGCCTGTTCATGGGCACACAGCTGATGTCTGCCTGGAAAGGGGCACAGGTTTTAACACTTGTTACTTTCATAATAAACAAGTGAATCTTTATTATCTGGGTCACTTGAGTGCTTTGAAGAAATGGCAAAGTATTCCCACCAGGAGCAGATATTTCCTGGATCTTCTGGATTCTTCAACTGATGGCAGGAGAAGAAATTCTGATCTTCCCCTCTACATGAGCCACCAATATTCAGTCTAATATTTCATGACCCCGTCCTTCAGGTGTTTGCAGCTCTCCTGTTAAAATGGCCGTGTCTAAGGACATCTCTTCATTAGGGCAGCTGGATCTATGTCCTTCCCCTTGCTCCCCTGTTATTTCCTGCAGCTGTTCTCAGGTCATTCCAATGTGTATCCCAGGCTTCATGCTTTGAGCTTCAGGGACTTGCCCAATTTCTCTGAAGTTTAAATACCTCTCTAGTCAGCATCTTAGTTGTAGTTTTATCTTTTCTATCACCTCTTCTTAAGTCTCTGTCTAAAATCCTTCCTGTATGGCAATCCCTTGTGGATGGTGGACATGTCAGATGTTGCTGGGATGTCTCAATGAGCTGAGGGAAGGGGTTTGATATTTCTTAAATTTTATCATGTTCACATTTTTTATATTGGCCATGAAGAGAAACCCTTCAGTGCCTCTGAGTCTCACTAGTTCCTGGTCTCTCAAAGGGCACAAACCTGATGAGTTGTGGTTCCCACTCCAGGGGCTGCACTTGGACCTCCCTCCATAGCCAGAGCAGAGCTCCCTTGTCCCAGAAAGTGCCTGGCAAAGGAGGGATGAAGGAAACAGGACAGGCTGTGGGGATCAGGGCCAGGGCAGAGCCAGGGAGAATAATGAATTTTGCATTTGATGGAGCTGTGCCTTCTCTTGGCTTTGTTGGCTGACAATAAATGAACATCCCTCTGTGTCTCAGGCAGCTCCTTCTCCAAGGAAAGCAGGTGGGACTTGGAGCCAAGGAGCTGAAAGCTGCAGGTGCAGCCTGGGCTGGAGGGAGCTCAGATTTGCACAAGGCTGCTCTGAGTGCCAGGGCTTGGATGGGGGAAATGGTGGGGTGGGGATAGGGACAGAGTCTGATTGATTGTCAGCCATGACGGGTCTTGATTTTCATATCTATTCAAACTGCATGAGGAGGTACTTGGATTCAATGTCAGTTGGAGATTGCACATATCAAAGTATTAATAGGAAAAATAAACCTAAACAGGACCTAAAATATCTTTTCTCACTGTATTTTTAAATAGAATATATTCAGTTTGAATACACTTCTGAAATCTGCCTAGTTAACTACAAATTATTTGAAAACTGAAATCAAATTATTCCTAGAGGATTGGCTTGTTAGGGTTTTCTGAATGTTAATGAGCCCTGGGACACTGAATTCCTGCACTGAAGAGCTGAAGGCTGAACAAGCCTCTGGAGACATTTAAAAGAAATTACAATTGTTTGGACGCACTGGAGGAATACAAACAAGAGGTCCTCTGGAGCTCAAAACAGCAAAACAGCCTTTGCTGGCAATTTTAGAAAATCATTGAAACTTTGGCAAAATGTTTATTATGACATTGTAGTGATTTTGGTTTGTTAATTTAAGATTTTTCTAATTTTGATATTTCTTAATTAATATGTTGATGAGTGTGGTGGATTTTAGTGTCTGTTAATTATTTATGTATTTGTTTTGTTGTGAGATAGGATTTGGAGAAAGGTAAAGTAGGCTTAAAATTTTATAGGGTATAAATAAAATGTTATTATAAGTAACTAAAAGAAAAAGGGTAGTATGAATTAAAATACACTCTTTAGAACACTTTTTCTTTAGAATTTTTTTTTTTTACTGACAATATAAAGAAAGTAAACTTAAAATTTCTAGTTAGTTTGCTCTTTCTAGAAAAGTCTTTTTTTAGTTCACTAAGGGAATAAAGTTTTTCCTGTTATGGTTATGGAGATTTTTTTTACAACAGGAAAAATTTTTTGTGGCTCTTAATTTTGTCGTGGATAACAGTTGTCTGGGGAACTTTGTTATTGTGAAGTTGTTTTTATTACTACAAGTTTTTTACAGCTTGTTGATGGGCCATGTCAACTTATAGGGTATTGTTTTAAAGCTGAGTTCTTTAAAGGTAAAAATTTTTATTACTTACTTCTAAAATTATTTTTATCTCTGGGAATAAAGATGTTCTCTTGTGGGTAATGGATTACTTTCTTTTTCTGTTTAAACATTTGGTGAAATTACAGTTATTTTAATTTTTTTATTTTAGTGTGGTAGTTTTTGATATTAATTTTAATTTTTTTTAAATAATTTTATGTAATTTAAAGAAAAAGTTTTTTCTTTATAATTTATAAGAGTATTTTAGTTTTCAGATTAAGTTTTTTTTTTCCTTTTTAAATTGGGATTTAATTTCTTCTTTACTGAGTTTAATGGCTTCATGTTGTTCTTTTATATGCTTGTATTTTGCTTTTTTCTTTTACTCAAGGGAGGATTGAAGTATTGAAAGGGTTAACATCTGACCTGCCAGTAACTTGTGGTGGGAGTTGTGGTTGGGATGTGTTAGGATTGTTTTTATGGTTGGTTTTTGGGGTTTTTTGTGTTTAATTTTAGTTGTTGAGTTATTTTGTATGGGTTGTAGGTTGTAGGGGTTTTGTTTTAGTTGTGTTGGGGGAGGGGACTTGATGGTAATATTTTCACAACTGTTGCTGGCTTTGTTCTGGTTAGGGTGTTGCAGCCTCTTTTGTTTTCCTGTTTGGTCATTGTTGGGTTTGGTTTGGTCAGAATGGGGCCCATGGGGGGTGGCCTGGGGAGGGGGGAAGGGGCTGGGCCCGGGGCAGGGCTGCTTGGTTTGGTTTGGTTCAGATGGGGCCAGGGCTGGGCCTGCTGCTTCTTTGTTGAGTGGAAAAGAAAGAGGAGGTTCCTGGGTTTTGTCATCTTTAACATACATGTTTCACAGAGGTGTGTTCAGTATCTTAGTGGTTTAAGACATTGGTGGTAAGACATTAACATGTGCCTTGCACTGCCTCTTTGTGTCTGTGTGCACACAGGAGTGCCTGTGCTGGGGAAATGTGGCAGAAATGCTGCTCTTGGAGGGGTTGGAGTGCCTTGGATAGCTGACTCAGTCAGGCCTGTAAGTCAGGTTAAGTCACAAGGTCTAAGCTAAGTTAAATGCTAGTAAGAGTTGTTCTTTTGCTCAGTCGTTTAGCTTAATATAAGTTATAAGCTAAGTTAAACATTGTTAAGTGTTACTTCTCTTTTAAATTGCAAAGTCATAGGTTATAAGTGAGGTTAAATACTCTTAAGTTCTGTTCTTTTGCTAAATTATGAAATTGAAGGCATCAGTTCAGGTTAAGGTATAAATGAAATCCTAAGTTGTTATGCTTAATATAAGTTATTAGCTAAATTAAATATTTTTAAGCATTATTAATCTCTTATATTGCTGTATCATATGTTATAAATTAGGTTAAACACTGTTAAGTGCTGTACTTTTGCTAAAATGTACGTTTACAGTAGAAGTAAAGGTTAAGGTGTAAGTTAAGAAATGTTAACTTTGAGCTCTGTTCAGCTTTTAGGCCATATTCCTTTTATCCTTGCCATCACTGTCCTTGTGTCACACACACACATATTTCTTGGTTCATTTCTGGTTTGATTGTCTGGATTTGGTTTGGTTTTGTTGTGTCTTTGTTCCCTCCATGTGCCTGAAGTGTCCAGCCAGGAGCTCCCTACTCTATGATGTAACAGACAGCTCTGTGATGTCACAACCCCCTCCGTGATGTTACACAATCCTCTCTGTGATGCCATACTACCACTCTGTAATGTCACAGAACACACTTTCACATCACAGCCTGCTCTATGATGTCACACAGAATCCCCTCTATGATGCTGTTGCTACTCAATGACCTCACACAACAAACTCTGTGATGTCATAACCCAACCTGTGACCTCACACAGCCCACTCTGTGCTGTCACACAGCCCCTTGCTGACATCACAGCTGCTCTGTGCCTCTAGGACACAGCCACAGAGGTGCCACTGTGACACAGCCCCCTCTGGGACATCCCCCAGCCCCTGCCAGTGCTGAGCCCCTGTCAGCTCTGGCTGTGCCCTGCTGGTGTCCCTGAGCTGCCCTGGCAGTGCCCCAGCCCTGCTGGGCTGTGCACAGGAGCTGCTCCTGGCCAGAGCTGTCTCTCTGCAGTGCTGCCCTTGCCAGGAGCTGCCTCTGGGCCAGGAGCCCGGCCCAGCTCAGCAGCACAGACACAGCAGCAGGACTTTAATGACCCTCTGGGGCTTTGGTGCTCTTTGTGTCTGCCATGGACAAAGTGCTGCCCAAGTTGGCTCTGTCAGGGCCTTGCAGCTGCTGCCCATCCCTGTGCCCTGTGCAGCCCAGGCTGTCCTACGGTGTCCCTGCCCTGTGCCTCTGTCCCTGCAGGCTGTCGTCATCCCCCGGCTGCCCCACCTGGCTGGCCCCTTCCTTTGCTGTCAGCTCTGCCTCCTGCCTGCCTCTGCCTGCCCACACAAAGCCTTGGGCTGCTCCAGGCTCCTTCTGGGGGATATTTTGCACCACAGCCTTGGCCCAGGACGGGAGGGAAATTCCTTTCTCCTGGTGTCCAGTCTGGGCTTCCCAAGCTGCCCTTGGTGCCATTATCTCTTTCTCTGGCTGATTTATACAATAAAGAAAAACTCCGAGATGTGTGAAACCACCCTTCAATCCCTCCCCAGCTACTCTTATTCTGTCCTCAGTCTCCACACCACTGAGCCCAGAGTCTGCCGCCTCTCACTGCTGGTTATGGGATGAAGCCTCCAAACCTCATCTTGAGAGGTTTTTGGATTCTCTCCAAGGTCTGTGAAAATGAAAACAGTGGTCAAAGTTATTTTCTCCCAAATCTTGCAGTGACAGAACAAGGCTCAATATCACTCAACTGAATGAGGGTAGATTTACAATTGTTTAAAGGCGAAAATATTTTACATTTATGAGAATGGCACAAAACTGCAACTGTTCTTCCAGAGAAGTGGATTCCCCATCTCAGGAATTATCCAAGAGCAAGAGCTTTGTACAACCTGACCCAGTGAAACCCGCTCATCCCCAAGAACAGAATTCCTGTTGTGTGGGTTCTCTGCTGTGCTGGGTGCCATCACAACGCTTCTGGCCAGAATGTCTGCTGAGGGCAGCCAGGCTGCTGCAGGGGCAGTGACCTCACAGCCATCACCATGGCAGCCCTGTGCCCTGGGCCTGGCTCTCCCCTTTCCTCTGCCCCTGCCTTGTCTCTGCTGGCATGAAGAGTTTTGTCATTCATCTCTTGTCCCCAAGGTGCTGGGGCCAATGGCTTCCCAGGCAGGCTCCTGGAGCAGAGGTGGCTTTTCAGAGCCCAGGCAGAAATGAGCCCTGAGGCAGCAGCTCTGCAGTGCTGGCCACCAGGCCAGGCTGCCAAGGGAGGCTTCTGGCCATGGCCTGCAAGCAGCTGCTGCTGCCAAGGTGCCTTTGGTGCCTCAGGCTCTGCCTGGCACAGCTCCCAGCACGACACTCTGCCCTTGTGCCCGAGCCCTTCCCTGTGCTGGGGCTGGCCTGGGGCTTTTCCTGCAGCGGGACCTGCCCTGCTCCTGGCACAGGAAAGGCAGTTCCTGCTGGAGCAGGAGGCTCTGCCTGCAATGGGCTCCAACAACTCCAGCCAGGCCCTGTTTGCAAAGCCCCCAGTGGGAAATGAAGGAAAGGGTCATGCTGCTTTTGGGGTGAATAATGCTGAAAGCAGACTTCTCCATCCCAAAATTCGACATCCTGAGAGGGAGAGGAAACTGTGGCAGGGATGGAATAATTCCCAGAGAAAGGAACAACCAAGGGACAGCACTGAGAGCTTCTGCAGAGCTGCTGAGCTGGCCCAGCCTGGGCACATCTGACTGACAGGGCAGCACTTCAGACTAGAGAAGCCCCGTCCCAGATTTTAACAGCAGCATCTCCTGACATTTCCCTGCTTGGGGGTGTGGTGATTCCTCCCTACCATGGGGACACCCCTCAAGGTCACTGTTCCAGGCTGAGCCAAAGGAATTTGCCCACAATCATTAGTCTTGGGGAGTGACATTAATCTCTCTTAAATAACTGGTTTTGCTTTAACACAGTTGCTTTGAAATCACTTCCAAGTGCTCTATACAATATAATATGTTATAGCTCTTATATATTGGTGTAAATATTTCTGATTAAGATAATTTTGTCTCATCACTGCTATAATAGATATTTATATAAATATCTCTGGTTTGCCATCCTTAATCCTGTGAAACAAATTCTATAAAGGTGTCATGGTTTGACCCTGGCACAATGCTACTGCTCCCATGAAAGGTATATTTGCAAAATGGTTACTGTGAGATGGGACTCGGAAACAGAACAAAGCAGGCTCCAACTTGGGAATGGAGCGGAAAAAAAACCAAAAACCAACACTTTATTAATCTACAACATAGAGACAAAAGGGGAAAAAAAGGGAAAAAAAATTACACACGATAATCCACAATGGAACACTTCCAAAACACTTTTCCTCCTTCTACCTTTCTAACACTCAATCCTCTCTAACACTCACTTCTCAGTCCAATATCATCTCTCACACAACCTCCCCCAGTTCATCAGGAGAGAGGAGTCTCCCTCTTGCACCATGGGCCTCCCCAGGAAACACAGCTGGAACCTCCTGTGCTTCCGTGTCACACGTGGCAGCCGCCCGGAGAGAATCTGCCATGGTGATCATCTTCCTTCCATGTCCAGTGCTCTCACCACCGGCCATGGATCCAAACTGCTTCTTAGGTCTTTTTAAGAATGCTTTGCTCAGTTTCAAGAAGTGGCAGCCTCTCACTATTTGGGACACCTGTCCCCCCCTTATTTCACCCCTTGGGGCCGAAGGGCCTTGTGAACAGAGATCTTTCTCCTCTGAAGGCAGAGGGCTCCACCACACCCTCCTCATCAGTCTCTGTTCCCTCTATTTCTTCTTACAACAGCTTTGTCACTTTTGGTTTTTGGCCAACCGCCTCCCCCAAGGTGCAGTCTCTACATTACAGAAAGAAATTGGTTCTGTCCCATGGCCATGTAAGAGAAAAGTCTAGCCCAACAGTCCACTCCATCATCTCCTCCATCTACGGCGCTTCTCATCTGCTGGCATTTCTTTATTCACTCAAACCTTCTTCTCATTTGCTCATCCTTTGTTCCCTCTCAATTCTCACCTGGGGAGGATCAGTGTTTTTACAGCTTCCCTTGTTTCAGTACCAAAGGGGTTAAAACCTCAGCTGTGGTCTGCCCGTGGCTGGGCACCTTGCCCCCACCACTTCTTCTCCTGGCCATGGTGCCAGCACGAGATATCAAATTTCCAGCCAGCACAGTCTCTATCAGTCTCTCCCAGGGGGGCTGCCCAAACATCCCAGGTCTCCTCCACCCTGCACCTTGCAGGGCTCCGGCCTCCCTCCCCACAGGCCGCATGGCCTCCCCTGCCCCACCCAGACGCAGCTGGGCAGGGGAGAGGTCAGATCAACTCACCGCTGGAGTCAAAAGAGAGAGTCCCTCTGGGAATCTTCTGCTTTTAACCCCTGTGTGTTCTCAGAGGCGTATCCAGGCCCCCAGTGGCCACACCTGGTGCCAATTTTCAAATCTGGCCACTGATTGGTTTGACCACAACTTTCCCAGAAACTCACTTCCTGGTCAAACCACAACAAAATGTTAATTCCACCTCATTAATTCTTTACACAGAAATGCTTGAAAAGTCCAGGGCTGGGATTGGAACCAGCTGCTCCATGGCTGTTCTCACAAAAAGAGCTTAGAAAGCCTGGAGATTCTTGGGGGTGTTTGAGTGTGGATATGACAGTCCGGTCAAGAGACAGAGAAAGCAAGATAAGCTTTCCCATTAATTGGTCTGGGAACTGGGAGCTGGAGACAAAGAATTGTAACTATCCACAGGTGGTGTTTGGAATAGGTTGTTTTTTTCCATAAAGTTGTTTAATGGAAGGTGTTTTCTTCATTAGCCAGTCATGTGAAATGTGTTGATTAAATAACCAGTGAGGTCCACTAGTAGCAAACCAAAGTATAAAAGAAGAGGATTGAATAAATGGGTGGCTTTTAGCTCTCAGCCTTCCGACCTGAGTCTGTGTCATCTCTGAATCCACAGAGACATTTGGGGATCTGTGGGGGATATTTGGGATCCTTTCTGCACCTTGTGACCTAACAGGAGCCTCTCCAATAAACTTTGCCTGAAGCTCCTGCTGTGCCTATGACAGGAAACCCTGGGAGTGTCTGTCACACCCCAGCTCTTTGGCAGCCTGGGGACTCCTGGGATGTCACCATGGAGTCCCCGTGAGTGCCTGTGACTTTTGGTGCCTTTGCAACCCAAGGTGCCCTGGGATGTCACCATGGAATGGCTGTGACTGCCTCTGACCACAGAGGCTCTTTACCATCCCCAGAAACCTCTGGGAGGTGTCCATGGAGCCCCTGTCTCTGCCTGTGACATTCCAGCTCTTGAACAGCCTGGAGACTCTTGGAAAGTCCCCATGGAACCCTTCTGAGGGCCTGTGACAAATCTGATCCTTAGCAGGCAACCATCACCAGGACCCTCTTGCTATGGGTCATGGGATCCCAGATCCACAGAACTGGCTGAGCTGGGAGGGACCCATCAGGATCCTGGAGTCCAACTGCTGGCCAGGCACAGGACACCCCAACAATGCCAGCCTGGGCCTGGCAGCGCTGTCCAAACGCTGCTGGAGCTCAGAGAGCCCTGGAGCTGGGAGCCTTCCCTGGGGAGCCTGGGCACTGCCCCAGCAGCCTCTGGGGAAAAACCTTTTCCTGAGATCCAACCTGAGCCTGCCCCGACTCAGCTGCAGCCGTTCCCTCCAGTCCTGTCCCTGGGCACCAGAGGGAAGAGGTTCCCACAGCCCCAGCCAGGGACTCGCTCCCAAGGCTGTTGCCATGGCCACCAGGGCTGGGACCAGCTGGGATGCTCGGTTTCCACAGGCTGGGGTTTAGGAATGGGATTCCCCAATGTCCTGCTCCTGCTACAACCACTCTGCCGCTCGCTGCCCTCCCACCTCCCATGGAAATCACAAAAGGCAAAGATCCCAGGCTGGGATAAGAACAATTTATTTGGAACAGCAACAAGATAAAGAACAAACAGGAACAGAAACAATATTGACAACAGAAGGGTTTTAAAAAAGGGAAAACTACAACACAACGGTATCTTCCCAGCCATAATTTTCTCCTCCCTGGGAAGGACACCCTTCTCCTCAGGGAGAAAGAGAGAGAGTCCCTTTCCTGCCCCTGGCAATGACCTGAGGTTAGAGTGAATGTAATGACACAGCCCTGGCCAGACCCTCATGTTCTTCAGGCTCACATCATGTCATTGGCAGGGGCAGGAAAACAAACAGGTGTCTTCCCAGCATGGATCACAGTGAACACGTATCACCAGGGCCCTTCCAAACGTGGTTCTCCCGTGGGGGATGAAGTTGGAGCAGTGCACAAAGCCCTTCCTGCAGTTGCAGCATTTGCATGTCTTCCCTTACTGGTGACTGTGTTGGTGTCTGCTCAAATGAGAGCTCTGTCTGAAGCTCTTCCCACACTGGGGACACTCGTAGGGCCTCTCCCTGGTATGGATACGCCGGTGGGTGACAAGGTGGGAGTTGAAGTTGAAGCCCTTCTTGCAGTCAGGGCAGCAGAAGGGCCTCTCATCTGTGTGAATCCGCTGCTGCTGGAGGAGATTGGAGCTCATGTGAAACCTCTTCTGACACTCGGGACACTCGTAGGGCCTCTCCCCAGTGTGGATGCACTGGTGCTTCATGAGGTAGGAGTTGTACTTGAAGCTCTTCCCACAGTCAGAGCAGTGGAAGGGCCTCTCATCTGTGTGAATCCGCTGGTGGCAGAGGAGATTTGAGCTGGTGTGAAACCTCTTCTGGCACTCAGGACACTCGTAGGGCCTCTCCCCACTGTGGATGCGTTGATGCCTGACAAGTTTTGAGCTGCAGCTGAAGCCCTTCCCACATTCCCTGCACTCGTAGGCCCATTCCCCAGTGTGGATCATCTGGTGGCTGATCAGGGTGCTGCTCTGCCTGAAGCTCTTCCCACACACCAAGCACTTGTAGGGCTTCTCCCCATCATGAAGCTGCTCATGGACCACCAGCTCTGATCCCTGCCTGAAGCTCTGTCCACCTTCCTGGCACAGGGTGGGTCTTTCCTCCTCAGAGCACCCTGGGCTGGGTTTGCAGGCCCTCATGCTGTGGGATCTCTTGGGCTTTACCTCCCCGTTCGATTCCTGTGCCATGGAGTCCTTCAAAACAGCTTCTTCCATGAGGTTCTGTTGTGAAGATTTGTCCTCTCTGGTCTCCGTCCTCATCTTCTTCTCTGGGGAAGGTAGGACAAGGAGAGGATGCAATTTGCCTCCATGCCAAAGGGAAAGGGAACGAGATAACCCCAGTGCATCCCCAACAGGATGGCCAAGGCAGAGGGGCTGTCCTGCAGCTACGGGCCATGCTGAGCTGGGAGATGGAGCAGGAGAGAAGGGGAAAGGGACACTGACTTCCTCCTCACCTGTCTGCATTTCTCAGGGCATCTTTCTCTTCCCTGCAGCCTTCTCCTCCACTGGGCCAAGGTTTGGGAATGGGAAATCCTGGTTTCGGGAAAAACAAGGGATGAGCACAGTGAGTCTGAAGGTCCTCTGCCCAAGTCCATCTCCAGAAGTCACCTGGTGTCCATAAAAACCTTCAAAAAGCAAAAGTGAATGAAAAAAGCCACCAGGAGTGTCCCACTTCCAGTCTCATCCCTCTGGGTCTCTGGTGGTGCCTCCTTTCATGGCTGCTGAGGATCCCTGGCCTCCCCAGGGATGAGAACGTCGGAGAGCCCCCCCAGGCCTGAGCACCTTCAGCGGTGAGAGGGACACAGAGCCTCGGGTTCCCAGCCCTGCACAAGCATTTCCCGAGGCCAGCGGGATGGAGACTCCCTCAAGCATCCTGCAGGACGAGGGGACGAGACTGCCCTGAGCATCCCCTTGACATGAGGGTGAGAGGGAGGGAAACCCCCCAGGCATTCCCTGGGGTGAGAATGATGGAGACGCCCTGGGGAATGGCCTGGGGTGACAGGGACAGGGACGCCCCCCTGGGGGACAGGGACACCCCCTCAAGAATGGCCTGGGGTGGGAGGGACAACGCCCCCCAAGCCCTTCCCAAGCATCCCCCAGGGCGAGAGGCGCAAAGACCCCTCCAGCATCCCCTGGGCACTGCACAAAATAAACTTGGCAGAAATTAAATTTAATACTGTATAAATCAGTTTTATGAAGATTTGATTTTGTCAGAAGTCACATGTGAGGAAAACACAAATAAATCCCAAACATTAATAAATGAACAATAGAAGCAATTTTGTGGCAATTCCAAGTTTCACAGTTCCTGCACAGCTCCAGCTCAGCTGCTGGAAGGTTCTGATTAAAAAAAAAAAAGGAAGTGAAAATTTCACCCAATAGAGATTATTGAAAGGAAGGAAAAATCTGTGTAGCTGTGACAAAGGTGACAGGGACAATAATTGTTCTCACATATGGAAAAGTCCCCAAGCCTCAGAATGGTGGAGTTATTTGGGAATTTAGCTACTTGAGCTGGGCTTCTTCTAGGACTTTTAGCAGCCTTGTGCTCCTAACCTTGGGGTGAATGAACCTTATCAGTCTCCCTGGTAACATTTGCAACCTTTCCTCCGGTGATTTAACAAACATTTAATGGAAGGATAACAAAGTATTTTCTTTACACTGGCCACCCACAACAGCCATTTTCCTCATCAGTTCTCCCCCAAGCCACTCAGAAGAATCTGCATTCAAGCTTCCAAGTTTCCTCTGGAAAGAAAGAGCCCTCCTCCCACAGAGGAGGGAACCATGCTGTTGTCTTGGTCAGAGAACAGTGCCTGAACTCACTGTGCCAAAATATTGTACACAATCTGATTAAGAAAATTGTTAGAGATGCCTCTGCCCCAATTAAGGTGCTAACAAGACCAAATGCAAAGTGGATTTTATTGAACAGTCAATGTGAGGTAGAGAGAGAGATGGAATAAAAGAGAAAAAAGGGGGAGGGCAAGAGAGTGACAGGGACAGAGACCTCCCCTGGGGCAAGGCAAGTGTGACATTGTCACCTGTGTGTGTGGCCTTCCCAGGGTGGGGGTTTTACACCTGAGCCAGTTTGGGTAAGGGAGGTGGTGTTCACCCCCTAGCAGGGATTACCCCACTGTTTCAGGTTGCAGTGCAAGATGTAACCAAATGCATGTTTTCCATCTTCACCTTTAGAAACTGTTATAAACAGGTGGGGCAGTGTTCTTTATCTCTTCCATCACTCAGCCCTGATAATGCCCTCCAGGGGCTCTCTTCTGTGAATGGGCCATTGAGTGTCCCTGCAGGACTGATAAAATGACATCATCCCATTGTGGGATGCTTTGCCCAGGGGGAGGAGCCAAGCATTCCTACCTGGATATAAGCGGAGGCTTCTGACACCAGGAGCACCTTGCCTACTGGATTGCCAGAGGACAAGAGCTCCATCACCAGCACTCGATCTTCAGAGGAGGACCAGACCCTTCTACAGGATCACTGCTTTGACAGAATCACGATCATCACTGCAACAGGACTGCAGCCACCATTTAATGGGACTGCTACCACCACCCCGACCAGCAGGGTGTCAGGTTATATCCTGACTCTTTCCATTTAAGGCAGTGTTTCTGTATCATTGCCTTGATCTTAATTTTCTTATTAAATTGTAATTCTGGCTTAGACTCTCCCCCTAGTTTGCCCTCAAACCAGTACAAAACTCAATGCACTCATCTCTTGTTTTCCTCCCAAAACAGAATTTCCCATCCCCAAACCACTGCCAGATGGAGGAGAAGGCTGCGAGGAAGAGGAAGATGTCCCGGGACCACCAGGTAGGTGAGGAGGAAGTCACAGCTCATTTCCCTCTCTTTCCTGCTCCATCTCCCTGCACAGCACAGCCCAAGGCTGCAGGACAACCCTGCTTTCAACGCCGTCCTGCCAGGGATGCACCGGGAGGATCTCCTTCCCCTTCCCTCTGGCACGGAGGCAAATCCCATCCTCTCCTTGCCCTGCCTTCCCCAGACAAGGAGCTGAGGATGGAGACCAGCGACGACAAATCTCCAGAGCAGAACCTTGTGGAAGAGGCTGTTTTGAGTGGCTCCATGGCACAGGAATCCAGTGGGGAAGAAAATTCCCTGAGATACTGCAGGAGGAGGGGCTCCAAATCCCGCCCAGGGTGCTCTGAGGAGGAAAGACCCACCCTGTGCCAGGAAGGTGGACAGAGCTTCAGCCAGGGATCAGAGCTGGTGATCCATGAGCAGCTTCATGATGGTGAGAAGCCCTACAAGTGCTTGGAGTGTGGGAAGAGCTTCAGGCAGAGCAACACCCTGATCCGCCACCAGATGATCCACACTGGGGAATGGCCCTACGAGTGTGGGGAGTGTGGGAAGGGCTTCAGCTACAGATCCACCCTTGTGACCCACCAACGCATCCACACCGGGGAGAGGCTCTATGAATACCTTGAGTGTCAGAAGAGGTTTCAGACCCGCTACAATCTCCTCAGACACCAAAGGATTCACACCGATGAGAGGCCCTTCCTCTGCCCCGACTGCGGGAAGGGCTTCAAGCAGAATTCCCACCTCGTCACCCACCAGAGCATCCACACTGATGAGAGGCCCTTCCTCTGCCCTGACTGCGGGAAGGGCTTCAAGCGCAATTCTCAACTCATCACCCACCGGCGCATCCACACTGGGGAGAGGCCCTACGAGTGCCACACCTGTCAGAAGAGTTTTCAGACCAGCTCACATCTCTGCCTGCATGAGCAGATTCACACAGAGGAGAGGCCCTTCCGCTGCCATGACTGTGGGAAGGGCTTCAAGCAAAACTCCACCCTCATCATCCACTGGCGCATCCACACTGGGGAGAGGCCCTACGAGTGTCCCCAGTGTGGGAAGAACTTCACCCACAGTTCTAACTTAACCAGACACCAACAGAGGCACCAGTAAGGGAAGCCCTGCAAATACCCCAACTGCAGGAAGAGCTTCATGCACTGCTGCAGCTTCATCCCCCATTGGATGACCCATGCTGGTCAGAGTCCTGGTGATCCATGTTCCCAGTGATCCATACTGGGAAGACACCTGTCCCTTCTCCTGCCCCTGCCAATGGCATGATGTGGGATTGATGAACATGAGGGTTTGGCCATGGCTGTGTTGTTACATTCACTCCCACCTCAGATCATTGCCATGGGCAAGAAAGGGAATCTCTCTATCTTCCTATGAGGAGAAGAGTGTCCTTTCTTGGCAGGACGAAATTGTGTCTGGGAAGAGACAGTCAGCTGAGTTGTAGTTTTCCATTTTTCTTATCCCTTTTGTTATCAATATTGTTACTGTTCCTGTTTGTTCCTGATCTTGTTGCTGTTCCCAATAAATTGTTCCTATCCCAGCCCAGGATCTTTGCCTTTTGTGCTTTCCATGGGAGTCAGGAGGGCAGCAATCGGCAGCACGGTTTTAGCGGGACCAGGAAATTGGGGAATCCCATTCCTGAACCCCACCCTGTGGAAGCCAAGCATTCCAGCTGGTCCCAGCCCTGGTTGCCATGCTAAGGATCAGATTGGTCACAGGCCCTCAGAGGGGTTCCATGGGGAATTTCCAAGAGTCTCTAGGATGTTCAAGAGCTGGAATGTCACAGGCAGAGACAGGGGCTCCATGGACACCTCCCAGGGGTTTCTGGGGGTGGTAAAGAGCCCTGTGCTCAGAGGCTGTCACGGCCATTCCATGGTGACATCCCAGGGCACCTTGGGCTGCAAAGGCACCGATCCGTCACAGGCACTCACGGGGGCTCCACGGTGACATCCCAGGAGTCCCCAGGCTGCCAAAGAGCCAGGATGTCCCAGACACTCACAGGGGCTCCAGTCATGGGCAAAGTGGGAGCTTCAGGCAAAAGCTTTATTTCTTTATTGGAGACACTCCTGATGAGTCATGAGATGGAGAAATGACACCCAACAGCCACCATGGATCCTCAAACCCCTGCACGGCCCCTAGACTTCCAAAATTTATTTTAGTCTAGGAGAGTGGGAGTGGCTGGATCCAATCCCAGCCCCAGACTTTGTCAAAGGTGTAAAAGATTGGACAGGTTAGAATTGAACCTTAATGCAATTTGTCCCACAGGATTAACAATTGAATTCTAGATAAATTTATATAAATACAGCTCTGATTGATTCTGATCATGATTTGACAGAATGGTTTGTTTGCACCACAGATTAAATTTTAAAAAAGAGAGTTATTTACTCCACAGTATAGGAGCTATAGCAATTATTAGAATATTTTGCTCTAGGCAGCATTTTGAAATAAACAGGGCCTTGCTGGAGTTGTTGGAGCCCACTGCAGGCAGAGCCTCCTGCTCCAGCAGGAACTGCCTTTCCTGTGCCAGGAGCAGGGCAGGTCCCGCTGCAGGAAAAGCCCCAGGCCAGCCCCAGCACAGGGAAGGGCTCGGGCACAAGGGCAGAGTGCCATGCTGGGAGCTGTGCCAGGCAGAGCCTGAGGCACCAAAGGCACCTTGGCAGCAGCAGCTGCTTGCAGGCCATGGCCAGAAGCCTCCCTTGGCAGCCCGGCCTGGTGGCCAGCACTGCAGAGCTGCTGCCTCAGGGCTCATTTCTGCCTGGGCTCTGAAAAGCCACTTCTGTTCCAGGAGCCTGCCTGGGAAGCCATTGGCCCCAGCACCTTGGGGACAAGATATGAATGAGGAAACTCTTCATGCCAGCAGAGACAAGGCAGGGGCAGAGGAAAGGGCAGAGCCAGGCCCAGGGCACAGGGCTGCCATGGTGATGGCTGTGAGGTCACTGCCCCTGCAGCAGCCTGGCTGCCCTCAGCAGACATTCTGGCTAGAAGCGTTGTGAGGGCACCCAGAACATCAGAGAACCCACACAACAGGAATTCTGTTCTTGGGGATGAGAGGGTGTCCTGGGTTAACTATATAATGCTTTTATCCCCAATCGTCTTGTTCTGTTTATACTAAATAATAAGTTTTACACCTTTAAGACTCTCTTCCAGACAGTGAAAAAAGAAGGGAAGAAGCGCGCAGTTTGTTTTCAGACTGCTCTCACTCCTCCACATTCCTGCTCCTAAACTGTGTTGTCTGCAGATAGACAGACAGCGAGACAGAGCTCCTTTTTTTTTTTTTTTTTTCTTACTTTTAGTTAGTTTTAGCTAACTAAGACAAAAAAGTTCTCCAGATTGTAATTTTTTTTTTTCCTTTTTTCTTAGACCTGTTCAAGCCTGCTCTAGACTGAACACCCAGAAGAGCACCGGCAGCTCCACCTGTGGCCCCCCTGGCCGGGCCTGAGCCACAGCGTTTCCAGCACCAGAGAAACTGATCAAAGACTGAGTAAACCAAACTACAACCTGGAGAAGGGACTGTTCTGAGTTTGCTTTCTTTAGAACAGTAAGAAGTTTTATTGTTAATATTGTTTAGTTTCTATTGTTTAATAAACAGGTTTCTTTCCACTTTTCTCCAAGGAGATATTTTCTCCCA